>NC_064908.1:19956038-20581594 GCF_929443795.1 Astur gentilis
TCCCGAGCACCCCGGCGCTCAGAGCACAAAGCGCCCTGGCATCGCCGCTCCGGCCCCTCCTCTCCGTCCCTCGGCCCCGAAGGGGGTTTTGCGCAGGATTTCCCCAGGCACCGCCCGCCCCTCTGCCGTACCCGCAGGTTCTGCCCCTCACCGCGGCCCGGGAGAAGGGAGCAACCTGTTCCTCACCTGGGGAACGCGCACCGCTGCCAAAGAACCTGCCGGCCGCTACTTGACAGGGGCGGGCAGCCCCTTCCTCGGCGCTCGCTGCCCGCGGCGTGGGGCCGGGCTGGCTTTTCTCAGCGCCCCCCAGCCCCCGACCCCGGAGCCCGGGGGCTCCGGCGGTGGCCGGGACGGGCGAGGCGGCGGCGGTTCACCCGGGCCTGGGCTCCGGGGGGGGGCGCTGCGAGCCCGGCCGGGGCCGGGCGCCGGTAGCGGGGGGGGAGCTTTGCAGAGGAGGAAGAGCGTCGGAGCAGGGAGGTCGAGGGAAGGGCCCTTTCGCCCGGGATAAAGGGCAGGGCGCCGGCCCCTCTCTGCTTTGCAGGGAGCCTCCCGCAGCTGGAGGGGCTCCGTTCCGCAGTAAACGGCTAGGCTCGGGTTTGCCTCTCTCCAGATGACGGGTGCTTTTGTACGAGGCTGCGAGAGAGGAAAAACACGAAGGGAAGTTCTGAGCGCGGCGAGGCAGCAGGGAGGCTGCGGGGCGCAGGGCTGCCCGCCTCGGGCCCCGGTAACGCGCCTGTGTGCTCTGCCAGAGCTTGCAGGGTCTGCTGCAAAACTTCTAGGAGCAGACGGTGAACTCACCGCAGTACTGAGCCACGCAAAGGCTCAAAAGACTCTCAAGCCTCCCGATGCGCGAAACGTAGTTAGCAAACGTGACGTGCTGCAAAGCGGCGTCGCGTGCGCTGTCCCACTAAGGGTGACCAGTTGAGGGAATTTCATCCATCAGGGCAAACAGAGCGGCACGACAGAGCACGGGTTCACGCTCAGAGAGGACAGGACAGAAAGGGCTCCCAGCGCGTCTGGTGAAGAAGTTGGTGACGTTATCTGGTAGCAGCAGCTATGAACACAATTAGAAAAAATTAAATTGCGATGCACCACACTGTCCAGCTGTCTCTGGTGAATAGGATGGAAGCCCTTCTGCTTGAGGTATTAAAAACTGGACCTGACAAATTAGAAGATACAATTCTAGCAGGCAACTCTGCTCTGGGGCCGCAGCATGAAGTTCAGGTCCGAGGATTTCCTGACCTAGAGAAAGGCAAGAGGCACACCCCTTCCCTGCGGCATGCTTTCTCTTGCACAGAGCGCGTCAAATCCGTACACAAGTACTATATCCCCGTGTTTCTGGGTAGGGAGCGCAGCCCAGCAGAAAAACTGAAAGGCTCTGAGAAGTGGGGGCTCAGCGAGTCTCATTTAATTACAAGTGCAGTGCTTGCTCTGCTCAGCCCCACCCACATGCCATTTCACGCCTGATTTCTTCTCTGATTTCTTTGGGGAAAGAGGGGGAATTCGAGTGCATGTAATTTGGGTTAACAAGACGCATTATATGCAGCCTCTTTCTTGTAAAAACTTTCACAGGGAAATCACCCAGCCCATGGAGAGAAAAAGTTCCCTCCTTATTGTAATTTTTCCAAGGCTAATCAAACTCTCACCGTTATCCTATTGATCACAGGGAAGGTTTGATTTTCTACCGGTTGCCTAGTTAAGGTACAGTAGCTGTTGCTTGGCTTACTACATGCTGTGAGTACAACAGAGATCAACCCTCCATTTCTATGCTCGTTTTTGTCGCTTTCCTAGATCCCTTTTCCTTCAAAGCTCACCTGCCTTTTGCTTTTGTGGTGCTCTACCTGCATTTCGCCTTCTCCTGTATCCATTGAGCAACAAAAGGTGAAAAGCTGGGTTTATACAATTAAAATTGTCAGAAGAAGAATGGAAAAAAGCAAAAATCCTGAACAGGTTTGAAAACAGGAGGCAAAGGAAAAGTTCGATATGAATGTGGCATCCCCCAACAATATGGACAAAAAGGCTCTGTGTCCAGTACCTGTGGGTGTTATTAGCATAAACTCCCTCCAGCTTGGACCAGTAATTATAAGGTAGGAGGCCTTCGTGGTGGTGTGTGCCCAGAACTGTCACTGAATGCGTGAGATCTGATCCTGCCATTATTGCCATATGCTTTATAGTCGCCAAAGCTTGTCTTCCTGTGTGAGGAAAAGCATCAGTCTCCATTTCAAGGTGCAGTTCCCGTCCCTCTGGGGGACAGCTGCTGTGTGTCAGTGCACAGCAAGGGGGTAGGGAACAGCTACACAAGAGCAGCATGCTGGAGAAAGGTGCAGGCTTTGCTTTGCCTTCCTGTGCAAGGGTTTCTTTGGATGTGTTTTTTGTGTCCCTTCAAGTCACTTGGGAGTTTAGGAGAGCCAGAGAGAATAGCTTTTTCTGTCATTATTTGATAACCAATACAGTTCCCTTTGACCCTCTCCCCTCTTCCCAAAAAAGAAAGACCAGCTCAGCATTGTGTTATTTTTCAAAGCCTTTACAAATTAAGACAGTAACATGGAAATCCTCGTTGGGTTTCAGTTCATACTTCCTCCCATGCTGGGCTGAAACGGGGATTCTTTTGTGATGGCTGTGCTGCTTATTTTTTTTAAACCTCCTGAATTTGGCACACTGCCCTACTTTATTTTCTTTCCATTCTCTAGTGCTGCTCCCATTGGGAGGCTCATTCGCTTCTAATGCATGGTGTTATCTTTTGCAAGTTGAACTCTAAATCCCCATGTTGTTTTTCCTTGCTTGTTATTCAGGTGCAGGGAATGTTAATGATGTCTCTTTGGCTGGTGGATGCTCTGGCTATGTGGCTTTAATTATTTTTATTAATGTGTCTTATAAAGTAAATTACAGATAAATGTAGAATTTAACTACAGCTTAGAGATGGCACATCTGTGAGAGTTTACAATCTTTCATTTGTGGGTGAAATGCACAATGACATCTTCCATAGCAAGAGGATGTTCACAGGTGTGACTGGGAGAAGCTGTACTGAAGCAAAAACTCCAAACCTAAAAACTGACACCTGATATGCGGAGGGACAGGGAAGGGGAGAGGCAAAGGAGCAGGAGGTGTGCAAAATAACTTGTGTTCAGGGTCAGTGAGCACTGCTCCTGCTCAGGGACAGCTGCCCACGCCAAGGAGGAAGCTTCCATGTGCGGCACTCAACAGTCCCCACCCGTAGTCATCAGACAATCTTCATGTTAGAGATCCAGAGACCTTATAAAGAAAAGATCCAAGTTCTCTACTTGCCACTGGTTCAAAATTCCCTGAAAACCTGCCAAAAACCTCTCAGCAACTCAGGAAAACCAGGGTATGGTTTTTCTTTTTCACAGTAGGGCTTGCTCGCAGAGATCTCTGACTGTCCTCCTCACCCCAGCTGCCACTCACGAGCCTGTGGCCTAAGTCTGCAGGCGCCGGAGGACCTTGTTTTGGCTGCGGCAGTAGCTGTTTATGTTGCGCTCAGCCGATTCAGTCTCTTGTTCCAGCGCTCAGGCGTCCGGGGGGACCTGGTGCGTTGGGCAGTGTTGGGAAGGAAGGTGGTGCAGCCTGCAAGAGCCATTAGATGAGGAAGCGCAGGACTAGCGCTATGCAAACGTAGGGTCAGCAGAGGGTAAGGGTCATCAGGGGTCCTCTGTGGATGCACAGTCCCTCCCCACGTGAGCGAGGCAGCCAGCTGCCATCCTGGTCTCCCTGGCCCGGGACTCGGGAAGGAACCGAATGTGACCATATGGGGAGAGGGTGCCTGGCCCTGGCTAGAGGAACCACACGTTTCCCACAGCCCCCAGGGTCTCCATGCTCCCCCCGGCTGGCGGTACTGGGTAATCCCAGCTGGGCAGTGGAGGCAGCTGCCTCTCCACAGGCACACGGCAGAGCTGGAGCAAGCGGCTCTGCGGAGGGCTCTGCACTTGCAGTAGGTCTTTCCAAAGACCCCGTGGGCTCCGGCCATCACTCAGCTTCGGTGCTGAGGCAGATGGGAGGAGGAGAAAGGGACCTGCTGCGGCTGGTGCCAGTGCAGCCTTGTGGCTCCGTGGTCCCCGGTGGTAAATCCTTGCCCGGGGTGGTGCGCATGGGCTCCGGGAGCACTGGGCTTGCTGCGAGGACAGATCTGCCTTCCCCAGAGAGAGGTCTGGGCTGAGGAGGGACAAGGAGAAACATGTATTGGCACGGAGACAGGCTGAATTTCTCCGCGTGCTCTGGACTGAACTAGGATTAGAGGATTTAGTAGAGGAAAATATGTACTAGTGTCTGTAGTTTGTCTGTTTTTTATTGAACCAAGAGTCCCATGTGAGCCATGCAGTAAGTAAGCAGTAAAATCATCCAACAATGCCTTGAAAACAGTTCTGGCTCTAAACACTGCACCTCTCGGGCACCGATTGCGTTCAGAATGACTTTCTTCATCCCAGGAGACCGTGTTACCTTGGACAACACACAGCCATTGCCAAAAATAAATAATTAAAGCTGGGTGGCGCTTGAGTCGTCGACGCAGTGAGAGGATGCAAGGCTGGAAGACAAGCTGATGGGTTTTACGTTGGCAAAATCTCCAGGCCATTCTCTCCTTCCTGAGAGCTTGCCCTTCATTTCTATGCAAGAGACATTGTCAGTTTGGGGGATTCTTACCAGGAGCTTGTGAGAGAAATGTTGAAAAGGGATTTTTCCAGGTTGCCTTTTCCGTCTTCCTGCTGCATTAGCTGCAGGTGGTGAAGCTGCTGTTTCGGCATTTCTTCTTCAAAAGCTACATCACGTAATATCACTGAGATCACAAGGAGATGAGGAGAAAAATGGCCCTATAGGATTTTCGTTAAAAAAGGATCCATCCATAAAAGATGAAAGGTTAAATTGCTTTTAGAAACACAGCAGCGTTTAAACAGGTGAAGATCCTCGGAAATGGAGTTTGGATTCAATAAAGTGGCCATGCAGAAGGGCAGAAGAAGGCCTTTCTTTGGAGGGAAATGTCACACTTTAGTGTTAACAAAATGTCTAGTGGTATAATAATAATGATAGCAATCAGGAGCCTTTATTTTTTACCTGGCAGGGCTGGTTCATGTGTGTTTTTTCAAAGCTACCTGCAATTCAGGAAAGAACAAAAAAAGAATCAGGCATGCATTGACTGAAAAATATCACAGTGGAAGAGAAGAGAGCCAGACCGGCCCAAGACACCTGAATGTTACTGGGGAGATAAAGAGTGCTGCTCCCAGGTGGCAGGACATTTTCTTCCTCAGCCTTTTAGATATTGCCTCTTCGCAGCTGTGTTGTAAAGACATCGCAGAAGATTTACAATCCTGAAAGAACATACAATGAAAATGTCAAAAGGAAAAGGCAATTGCAAACAATAGTTTTGCTCTGGGCTGGCCCCCTCTACACTCTCCTTAGTAGTGATGTATCACAAAGGCAATGAGCACACAGCATTAGCTACTCTTGCATCTCTTGTATTTTTGTTAGGTTTAATGTGCCAGAACTTGGTGGAACAAAATTTGTTCTCCACCTGTGTAGATGTCACTTAAAACTTTCTGTGGAAAGAGAGGAAGAGTGGGAAACGTTGGTCTTTTAGGGGCAGACAGTGACACCAGAGAGACTAATATATAACACACCAAGAGATCTAATTATGTATTATCTGTACACACACAGATGTAAAAAAAAAAAATCACTTCTTCTTGCTCAACCTTTTTTCCCCACTAGCACTTCCAGTGCATTACTCACTATGCCTCTGTCGCATCCTGGCTAATTTGTCTGTCTGCATCATTAGTCTTACTGTCTCTCTTTCATGGAAATACGGTTCACCCCAAAATAAAAACTCACAAACCTCTCTATCAGGATACAGCTTTGTTTTGGGTTGTGACACGTGTCTATGATAGTGCCGGTGGTTGCTAATATTTCAGCTCTCTAATTCCCCAGAGGAGCTTATTTGTTCGAGTTACCATGGAGGGAAGGCAGCAGCCACACCTTTAGGCGGGAACGCAGCAATCACTGCTCTCTCGATGGCCTTTCTTCCTTCAAAAATTACTCCTATTCAGGATATGAAAATGTGCAGCTTTGGCAAGCCCATTACTTCTGCGTGGATGAGAATTAAATGCAGCCTCCACCAAAGTTGTAACTTCTTGTTAAATACACAGTGAAAAAGGTTTCATTTTTTTGGCTGTACCCTTCAACTAAGCAACATTTTCTTTATTGAAACTTACTAACTTGTATAAAGGTTTTGATATCTGTCCTGCTAATCCCCTATATGACAGGGAGAAAAACACCTATGGTTAGTGGCATATGCATAGGCTGACACATACTTTTGAACCAGGGAGACGAGATAATCTGTAAGCCCAGCCCAGCAAAGCAGGTTCCCAGTTTGGGCCTGTACCCGGGCTGCACCCAGGCCCACGGCTCCGCAAAACCCCGGTGCCCGGCGGCGTGCCGCAGCCCTCGCTGGCGGCGAGGAAACCAGGGAAAGCAGCTCAGAGGGAGCCGGGTCCCCCCCCACCACATCCCTGCCTGGATGACAGGAGGTGGAGCGCTCTGCGGCCAGCACCCCCTGCTCAGTCTCAGCACAGCCTTCATCACCGGCCTGTGCTTTCGCAAGGGCTCCGTGGCGGAGCGGGGACCGAGCACTGGCAGTCTGGCTTCAAAATGTCATTCCCAACAGTGAGAACCCCGGTGTGCGACACTGCTGTTTGCGGTCGTGTCGGGAGCAGCACGGGACAGCGTGGGACGGGTATCAAGAGCAGACGCTCCTCAGAAATGTTTCTGACACATGTTTGGCATGTGTAGAGCTTGCCATCTCTACACCGCTCAGATGCTCTGGAGCTGAATGCCAGAGCACACATCTGGAAGGACAAGACTGCTGTCTTGCAGAGAACTAATAGGCTGCAGGGACTTTTCTGCTATAAACTCTCCTCTTCGCCTTGTGCAGCAGCTGGCTGGGTTAGCTGTAGCTTTAATATTTGTAGCATTAATATTAACTTCAGCGAGGCTCACACTGGAGACTATATACTCCAACCCCAGGAGCCAAGTCTTTTGAACAGTGCTTGCAAGATACAGCCACAAGCACTCACTCCAGCGTTTACTTTAAGAGATTCCTCGACTGTAGATTTGCTGCTCATGCTGGCCCAGAGTGTGTGTTGATGGGGAAGGTGCCAGCTCTTGTCAGTCACTAGTGTTGTCATGAATTAGCAGGGGCCGCACAGGGTACAGCCATACGTGTCAGCCTTGTGAATGAGCACTGGAGCAAGATGCAAAAATGCGAGGTCCTGCTAAGACAAAGTATCAGAGAGAGAAGGAGCTCCCTAGGCACTGGAGCTCGTGCGTCCTGCTTGTCCAGCATGTCCAAAGCGTGAGCAGCCTTCCCCCACATCCCTGATCCAGTTGCTGCGCTGAGCCCGGACGACAGCATTGCTCCTGCAGGAGCTATGAACATGGAAATGTCAATAACTGGTAGAGAAAGGACTGACTTAATCCAAGGCCCTGTAGTATTTCAAGCTGCGGGCCTTAGCAGCAACAGGCAGCTAGGCCAGGTCACGGAGGGGATGAGAACTGGTGGGATTTTGCACAGGTTTCCCCAGGATCCGAAACCCGCTCTGCTATCCTGTCCTTGCACGGGAGCTGAATGAGTTTAGTGCCAGTGAAAAGCACCAGCTCAAATGCTTTGGAAAGTTGCTATTTGTGATTCTGCAGGGTCTGCTGGAATGGTACCACTTGCTGTTTTACACAGGCTGCAGTCCTGTGGCACTGGTAACCACTTTTCTAGATACCCAGGGCAGTTGTGATTTTGCCCTAGACTTTATGACCACAGATGGTTTCCATACAGGCAAATGCTCTTTTTTTTTTTTTATTGCGCAGTTTATCCAAAATTCTTAATATCATGTATTTCCTTATTTACATATAAGGAAAATATCCCAAACTGGACATTGCTGGTTTAGGAGATCACCATGGGCTTGAAGCAGGGTCTGTGAGGGTCAGCGTGTTATTTCTACCCATTATAGAGGAGCTGAATGAGCTCTTTGGTGTCAGCAAACAAAAGAATTTTTTCCATGGACCTAATTTGAAACTGTTTTCCTCATGCCTTTGAAACAGAGTTATCACTTCTCTCCAGATAATTGCGTGATGGTTATCAGGGTGATGTGGGGCATTTTTGGTGTCAGCAAGGCTTTCTTCTTTGCCTTCGTGAAAACCAGTGGTTTTGTGTATACTGGGACAAATAAAACTAAAATAACTCTGGCCAAAGAGGGTACCAGGTGCTAGCAATGAAATTGTCCTTCAGAGAAATGACACCAGACATGGCAGCCCACGCTGTACAAAACCTGACCTGTGCAATACACTCAAAACCCCTGTTTTGGCACTTTCTTCAGACCTTCCAGTGTTAGCACCCTGCAAAAGCTTAATTATTTAGCTCCAGTGAATTTGTCAAAGTTTATATTAAAATATTGCCACAGCTTTGTGCCAGAGTCTCATGGAAACACCCAGAACATCAAAAATAACAATTAAACCCCTTAGTTAATCAGCTCCCCTTTTAAAGGTAGCCAGGGAAAGCTTTCATTTGGTGAGCTGTTTGGGGGAATTTCTGTCAGCACCAACCAAATGGTCCAAAATTAAGTATTAATGGCAGTCTCCAAAGGCAGCTGCAGAATCACTTCAGCTGGCAAAAACTGTTTGTAAAACCCACTGTTAAGTCCCGTCTGTGCGTGCTGATGACTCCCATCAGCCGTGGAGCCCAGCCAGGCCTTGCCTGCGGCAGCAGCCGTGTCTCCCAAGACCGGCCACATTTGCCCTTACGCGGCAGCTCTGCGTGTTTCTGTACGTCAGTAAAACTCCTTCTGGGCTGGGCTTGCCCCATGACGCCGTTTCTTTCTGGCCCGCACCCTTGCTTTACATTTCAGAAGTTTCACTGTTTGTTTTCCTTCTGTAAGATGTTTTTTTATGATCAGAAAAGAAACTAGCCAGAGGCTGAGGCAGACAGAGGAGGGTATGGTGGGAGCAGTGTCTGCAGCAACTGACTGACGGGACGGTGCCTCTCTTGGGTTGGGTGACTGGCTTGGGGCCATCCCTGCTGACGAAGTTTCTCTTCAAGCGTGACACCTGCCGCGGGGTCTGCTGCATGGGTCTGGTATGACTGGGTACCTGCTAGTGTCTGCATGAGAGGCAGAAAACTGGCCATTAATATTATATTTTCTCTTGGATGAATGACTGGTGCATGTGCAGAGGGCATAGGAGGTGCAGGGGTACGGGGCTGGATGGGTCGTGCGTGAGAGTGTGTGGCCAGTTGGTGAGTGAGCAACACAATCCCCTGTTCTCCAAGTGCACGGTGCTTTGGGAACTGCTCCCCGGTCCTTTAGGGAAGGGAAAATGTCAGGGAGGAAAATGGTCTCTGTTGGAAGGATCCAGATTGCGGCAGCACAAAGCCATTTGTGGTCAAAGGCTCACAAAGACCTGTTTGCTCTCTCAACTAAAATCCTTTGCTCAGAAAAGTGTTTGTTTGCATGATAGAGCTACTTCTGTCATATGGAGCTGGAGGCTCTTGGGCATATTTTGGCCCAGTGCCCCAGAACACATAGCCCTTATTGAGTTTTACAGCCAGTTAAGCTCTAAATATGTTTCTGTGATGAGCTGACTCACCAGTTTCTTCCACCCCTCCGGCTCTGCTTTTACCAACTTGCATGATTTTGTCACATGCCTTTGGACAATTAGTGTTTTTTCTTAAAGCCCAGCTGCTGGAGTCGAGGTACTATGTGAGGAATCATAGTTTGAACTCGAGATACCAGGGAAAAAAAGAGATCCCAGCACTTATTCTCACTTTTAAATTGTTGATGTTTAGTGCCCTCAGTTACACTTTCGGATGCTAGTGATTGAAGTAACTGCAAATGCATCAGCTTTAAAAGCACTTATTTATACTAGTAAAAAGCTCTTAGAGGTGGTTTGAAGAAGAGCATAGGTAGCACCATCCCTACAGTAAGTTCACCAACTGTTTAGAGAGAACGTGCAGCTGCAGAACACAGTTCATTTACAGCTTGTGCCCAGTGTGGCTGCTGGCTTGGAAGAAGAAAGGGCAAATTGTCATCTTACCTTTGGACACTCCTGTGAATTAAGGCTGAGACTATCAATGTTAATTTGCTGTGGTTTGTTATTTTTTGCCAAAATATTATAATTGCTTTTCTGAACATTTGTAGCCATCAGTCTGGGTGCAGGTTGCTTCTACAGGAAATGTAGCCCTGATGACACCTGTAGTTCAACATACTCCAGCTGAGGTCTGTAGTTCCTGGGCAGATCTTGGGCAGCACTGTGTCTTTGCAGAGCCCATGTGGGTCCAACTGGAAGCATAACCTTGAATTTGTTTCTTCTCTCTCAGGTAACTGAGTAGGCAAAACCTGTGGTCTTTCATCAGGTCCTGAAACCTTTTGGTTGAGCAGGACTTTGGTAGAAGTTGGAAACATCAGGGAAAGTCTAATGAGCAAAGAAACACTCTGTAGCAGTACAGTGAACTGGTGTGCTAATCCTCTTTCACAGCGTATCTTCACTGCTGCAATTTGTGTAGCAAAAGTACATCATTTATTGCTGTATATCTAGCCCAACACTGAGCTGGCTGAGTGCTCTAGCTGTTGATTCATCAGCAGCACACTTGGGAGAGCTCTGGACTTATCTTTTGCCAGGGTAACCTGTCTTTTTGACTAATTCTGATCCACGATTTCTTGGGAAAGAAAAATAACCCTGTGTCTGCCCAGATCTGTATCATGCTGCACATAGAGGTAGTTGTGTATGTGGGTCACAAATTCCTTTGCTTCCCAGTGTCCTCTGCTAGGCACATAGTGAAGTATGTGGAATAAATTTACACCTCAAAATCAGAGGCTAGATTACTTTTTTGAAGAACATCAGACAATTTTCAGTCTAAAACTTAAGTAGTACTGAAATAAAAAGGAGAAGCATGTACAAAAGTATTTGTGGTTTCTTAGCAAAACATGGTATTGGTTTGGACATTTCACTGTTGCGCTGAGATATTTGCAACTGAATATCACGACTTTGTTCCACCAGAGCCCAGGACAGCAGACTTCAGCTCATGCTGCAAGGCTGTTTTAAGGCTTTTGACTGTTTCCCCTTCATCCTTTTTGGAGCAATGTTGTGCCCATGCTATAGGTGGGGTGTTATAGGCTGGCTACTCGAAAATTCCTCAGTGCTCAGTTACAGCAGTGTTTAGGTATGGCTGTAAAAATATAGGTGCACTGTAATATAATGAAAAAATGCGTGAGAATGGAAAGTGAAACTGCCTAGGTACAACACTGCCTGCAAAAGTGAAACACACTCACCTGCTCACCTGCTGATTGAAGAGGCAGAAAGAAACAGCGGACATTCTGCAATTTCAGAGATGCCTCCAGATTGAAGAATGTCACACAGACTTAATATATAAAAGGAGCCGATATTTGGTATTTTTTAAACCATGCACTTTCGTGGGTCTAGAATAATTGCTTTTGAAAACTAAAGATTTACAATGCTAACAAAGAATATTTTGACTGCTTTCCTATCTTCTTACCTATTCTCTGTTTGTTGGCTATTTATGGCATCTCTCACCAGAATGCCTGACTGGCGTGGGCCCAGGGGCTGTGAGCAGGCCCTGGCAGAGGAAGGACCCTTTCTTCCACCGAGGATGAGCCTCAGGTGTGGTGCAGTTCTGTGATCCACACGAGGTCACACAGCCAGGCAGTGCCTGAGCTGGGAGGAGAGACACGGCCCTCCCGGCTCCCGGAGCTGTCGTCCAGCGAGCTGTCGCCCGCTCCTCACTTCTGAACACAACCAACACATCGCGGAGGTGGCCTTTCACAGACAGTGAGGGCATCCTTCCGCACCCAGTGACTTGTCTAACTAGGGGTTCCAATACTTGTTAGCCTTTATAGCCACTGGCAAACCTCCATTCCGATTTTGGTCTGAAGCTGCACCGCCTCTTCTCTTCTTCACTCTCACCAGCAGTTTCTCTGGGAACTGGAGAAGCTGAAGCAAATAATAGATACAAATCATGACCAAAGAAGAAATGACTGTCATTGCAAAAATGTATTTATTAATGATCTTCACATAATTCTCTGGGAGTGATATTCTGCAAGACAGAATTGTGATAGATTTTCACCAAATGGGAATATTTCCCTCCAGAAGTATGTAGCATTAAAGGGAGTGAAGAAGCTGAATGTGTTTCCTCCAGTCAGAAAAATGACGGATCAGGGACAAGAGACAATACATTAGTAAACAATATAAAAAATGTACATTTTGTCATTTTGTATTCCTGAGTTATTCTAAATCTGTGAATAAATCGAGAGCTTAAAGTCTCTGGAGCTGTTTTGAAGTCTCTTGCTTTCTATAAATATTGCATTTGCCTCAAGTAAGAATTTCTGACATGTATTAAAAAAATATACATTAGTAAAGCTTATAAAATAGATATTTGGAATGCTGTTATTGTTATTTTTTATTAAAAATACAGTTTAATGGAACAATTGAGTTCTACTTCAAAGTGTCAAAATTATTTTTCATGCTTTTTCCCCATGTTCTTTGAACTTTATGGTTGAAGCTCTAATTTTCTGCTTTCTGATTTTGTCCTTGTTTGAAGCAGTCATTCCCATGCACAGATAACGCTCTCTGCTTCCTATTAATGCTCCAGTGAGATGCTTGTATTAGGGTCTCCTGGCAGCTGGCCATGATTAGCTGAGCTTGGAAGGCCAAGCCCAGTGTCGTCTATTGGACTGGACAGGTAGGCAGTATCACCTCTCTGGAGTAGACCTGAGGGAATATCTTACAGCTGCTTTTAGTGTTCTCACGGGGGATTTCAGAGGAGAATCAATGCTGCACATGAGTACACGCTGGTACCCATGCTTAACCTAACCAAATGGTGCAAGGAGATCTCTTATTGTAACAAACTGGCAAATAGCCTGTTTGCAAAGAGAGAGTCCTGGAATTTGATGTTACATGAGGAAACAGCTCCAGGTTTTCACATTTGTGACATGCTTTGTTTTATTGTGTGCTTTTCCATGCAGTCTGTGGAGAAGTTGATGGTTATCATGTGTTTGCAACATTTAGTCCAACTGAAGTCCAGAATTCTTTTTTTTTGTGATGCTAACCATGTACTGAGCTGCCCCTCCAGCAGAAAGCTGTGCTGCCAGCTCAGGCCACTGACACCATGTTCTAATTCAACATCCCATATGGGCTTGGCATTAGCAAATAATGCTGTATGACCTGGCACTGAGCAGTGAGAGGAAGCATTAGAGTGTGAACTGCTATCACCTTCCCACCATTTTTGCAATAGCTGAGCTAGCAGGTGACCGCATATTTCAGCACTTGGCGCGTGACTCTGTGAGCCCTCAAGCAGAGGCAGTCTCTGGAAGTACAGACTGTGTTTCTGAGCTTTGCAGCCACTTTCCTTGTGGGCATACATCACCACGTATCTACTCACAAAACTCAACTCTGTGCTGAAACAGCCAGGAGCTGTGAGAGCCTCTGATGAACCTCGGCGCAAGAGGGAGCACATGCTGCAACCGTGGCTTTACACCTATTTGCATGCTCTGTATTTCCACCTGTGGACTCACTTGTTTAGGAGAAAAATACAGGGACCTTTTATAGGAAAAAAATCTGTGAAATTTCCCTGTCACCATTACAGGGCTAGGCTCACATGTTGCAATTTTGAGAATTTCCTGGAGAAAGCAGTCACAGCTTTAGTTCCAGAGGTGCACAGACTGTCACTAAAGCTTGCAAGCAACGTAAATGAACAAAACAAGGGAGGGGAGAGGCTGCAGCCGACACACCGGTGGTTTTATGTGGGTGTTGTCTGCACTATGTGGCAACAGCATGAACCACAGCAGTCATAGCAAAGAGCTCCTCAACTTATTCACAATTAGCAGTGGGAACGCTCGGGCTTAGTTTTGTGCTCACAAAGGACCAGGGTCTGCGTCGGAGGGAACTGGAACTCTTTAATTAACTCCTTTCTAGAGCTTTTCTTTGTTGAGGTTTGCAGGCTCTGTCGTGCTTGATTGATGGAGGAAATCCTGTCCGTTCCTCGGGACTTATTGCCGGCGTGCTGGGATGGCCGTTTTGGCCGTCCCTCGGGGAGGTTCGTTCTGCCACACAGCGCTGTGCTAACGTTTGCCCAGCTTTGGCGGCAACTCCTGTCCCCTCCTCTGCCTCCCGCAGCATCCCCACAAACTTCCGTACTCCATTACAAACAGCCAGCTGTGCTCTCTGACTGGCGATGCCCCCTCCTTTGGAAAACCCCACCAGGCCTTGTGAGGGCTGGGGTTCCTCCATGGCTGCTGCCGCCTTCCCCCGGCACAGCCCGGCTGGGCCCCCGCTGCGGCCGCCTCTCCCTGAGGGAAGGCGACGGAAGGTTCCGGAGCCGCACGGGTGGGTTCCTGCTCTGAGAAGAGGTGGCCTCAATCAGCAGCCGCCCTCCCACCACAGACCTGGTCGCAGCGCACTGGAGCAGGCAGGTGTCTTTAGGAGCTGTTTTTGAGGCAAACACTGTTTTTTTTCTGAGGTGGCCGTGTTCTGAGAAATGATGTTTCACAGAACTGTGGTGTTTTGGTACCTCAGTGGCTGCTGGGAGGAAGCTGGGGCACTTCTCAGGTGCAAGGTGCTTTTAGTGAGGCGATGGCCTCTGTGAAGGGACCGTTTTATCCTCAAAAGCAGAGGAAATCCCGGAATTCGCCTGAGCACAGTGACCCCTCACCCAGCTGGAGACCCACTGCCAGGGATGGCGGGAAACTCTCTGAGGAACCGGCCCTTCGCTGCTGGTATCCCCTGACGTGAATGCCCATTCCCCATGAAGGGAAGGGCAGACGGTGCTGGCGGAGGACTCTGCGGAGCAGGCGGTCTCCTGTGGGTGCCATGTGAGGAAACATCGCCCAGAAGACAGCACCAGGTAAGGCTAGAGAGGGAACAGGCTGGAGGTTTGGGGTGTTTGGGGCCTGGAGCACATCGAGCCGCCGGTTCTCCCCCTCAGGAGATGTTTGCAGCAGGATCACAACAGTTGAATGATACCACACGCTACACTAAGCGTGGGGCCTGCTTCCCTCTGTCGTATCCCCTTTGTTATAAACAATGTGTGGTGCCTGCATCGGTGGGTGGCCAGCCTGGGGGCCGTGTCCCTGTGTGGAGCAGGCTGAGGCCATGGAGGCCGGAGTGCTGCCAAGGGCTCTCGGTGGGGAGTGCGTGGTCCCCTGAAAATATGGCAGGGGCACAGTCCTTTACAAAAAGTGGGGTTGGGGCTTTGGAGTATGTTGCATCTGGGCACTGTGGAGATCTGTGGCTGCCAGTGAGACAAACAGCAGTGGAGATCACAGCTGTGAGATGGGAGGGCTTTCACGTGGAGAAAAGTTTAACTTTACTTCTGTTAGTGCCGACTTAAAGTTTTGTGAAAATCTTGTATAGGTGACTGCTCTGCGCTTTGGCTTTCTTCTTTAATGTTGAGGTGCTGGAGATCCCTTATTCTTCTTCTGCCTCACAGCATGAGGGGCTGGTAGTGCTGGAAGGTGCACGGTGTTTCAGCTGCCTGAGATGTGTGGGTGCTCACCTGCCGTGCAGGCCACAATGGAAACCTGAGAAAGGAGTAAGGTTGCACAAACAGGCTAACAGGAAGAAATGGTGAAGAAGCAGAGGATCTCTGTGTCAAAATGGCCAGGCAAAGACAACATACATGAAAAATCTGCACTGAGGTTTTCTTTCTCTCTTTCAAATGCTAAAGCTACCTGGTACAGGACACGCCTAGAGGGCAGTCCTAGCAGAGCGTGAGGGGGTGGTTAGGTGTTGGGAGGAGAGCAGGTTAAAGAAAGAACTGGTAACTTGCCAGTCCCCTGAAATCAGGAGAACTGGACAGCTTGTGAGGAGACTTGATAAACATAATTTTGATCAGGGGACTCCAGCATGCTGGATATCCACTTATTTTCTGACACAGGAGTCCTGCACCAGCACATTGGCAAGCATGAGGTTGAGCGCAGAGATGCTCTCTTCACACTTTTATGTGAATTGTATCATTAGATTTCACTTAGTTTTTATCCACTGCCCACTTGAGTTAGTGACAAAGGATTTCAATACTGGGCATGCAAATTAAAGCAAGAGCTGCTATTGTTTTCCAGATACCTGACAGCTCCTCTTACTCAACCTAACATGGACTGAATTTGAAAGCAGAGGAGCCAGGGCTGGGGTATTCCTACCAGAATGATAGCTGACAGGCTCCTCACAGGCTCCAGAATCAGAGTAATGTCTGACACAGAGGAACATGTGTTGGCAACCTTGCTTGAGCCACGTTTCCAGAGCTGTAAAGAAACTGGAGCACTTCCAGGGGATGACAGAAAAGCTACTGTTTCAGGGGAGAGCCAGAGGCCATGTCATTGTCATTCTTCTCCTCTGTTTGGCAGTCTGCACAGACTCCTTGGAAGAGCACCTGAGAGCATTTATGGGACAGGAGAAGTAATAAAAGTTAAAGTGACGGCCAGTACTAGCAAGAAACCTACTAATGCAACATTTATGGCTACAAAGGAGCTCGTGCCTAGCACGGGCTTGTTGCCATTTTACGGCGGCAGAGCAGTGCTGCTGGGGCATAGTCTGTATGATGAAACACCATAGTGTGCAAGGGAAGATAACTTATTTATTCTTTGAGAATCTGGCTCTGGTGAATACTGGTGTCCCCTCCATGAGGTGCTTGCTATCCTGGGTATACTGTGAGTACATACTGAGTGCTGCCTGTGGTACTGTGACAGATTGAAAGATCCTGCTTAGTACCAGTGATTCACAATGCTTTGCCTTGCTCAAGATGCATCTGGAAAGCTTCCCAGATTATACATCTGCCCCTTTGACACTGAAGCAGCAGTGCAAGTTGGAGGCCAGAAGGAACAGAAAACAGATTTAGTCTGGGCTGTTCTTTGGGGCAAGGGTTGTCTGTCTCCATGCTTGGAAAGCAACTGGAGAGCTACACCAGCCCACAACAATTCCTAGAGCTAATGCAGAAGATCTGGGTGCCAATAAATTGCAAATGTAATTGTGCTACAGGAAAAAGCAATGATTTTTTATAAATCTGCGTGTTGCACTATCCCTGCACGGCAGGTAAATTGAAAGTTGCCCAACTGTGTTCCCAGTGACAGTGCTTGCTATTTGCCTTCTTATCACCTCCTGTCAGAGCTGGAAAATACCACATATTTTCTAAATAAAATTGATCAGTTGGCTCCACATGCTATCAGAAATTGTAGACAGTTCTCTTCCACAAGGTGTGCTTTCTCTTTCCTTGCATGAGGGGGTGGAGCTGAGGATACTTTGCATGTTCTTTGGGACACAGACCACTTTTCAGCTGTGGTCTTTCTACAGCATTTACTGCAATGGGGAGGAAAGGCCTCACCAGAAGCACCTGCAGAATTCACAACAGGGGAAGCAGTCATGTAAGGGCTGAGGTGAATTGCTTTTGACATATGACTGGGAAATATCTGCATTTCCATCACAGTTAATATGTGAGGCTCCAAAACAAGGGGACCTAGCTGATTGTTTCATTAGTTTTGTTGTGATATGATTTATATGAAAAGAGGCAACTTTATATTTCTGGGCAGGATTCTGCCCATGGATCAGAAGTGCACATCATGCGTTCACAGAATGGGGCAAAATGAGTTAGTGCAAGGGTCGCAATTCGAACTGCTTCAAAGCAATTTCCATCAATGAATATCAAGCATTTATGGTATTTCAATTCTTCCTTTTCCTCCCTACTGGTCGTGGAGGAAACTCAAGGATTAGGTTTTGGGTTTCTTTGAGCCCTAGGACCTTAATAAAGACTGACATCAAAAGTAAAAATATTCTTTCTTCTGGCCTGATTAGTCATTTACCTGTGTCCTTCTGAACTCTTCTGGAGCCTTCTGAGTGTGGTTGCAAAGTATTGCATGTGCCTGTTCTTTGTAGAACGGACTGCAGCTTCACTGATGTGCTGGTGCTTTTCCTTTGGAATCTGACTGGAGCCCTGGACCCGAACAGTCTCCTCTAAATGTGTCTGGGTGCGGAGGGTCAGGTTTGCTCCCTGATGGTTACCTGCTGTATCAAGCTTCAAGTTCTTACCGGGGTGCACTCTCAGTAAGTTTGCAGATGACATCAAACTGGAAGTGTCACCTCTAGGGCATTTTCTGGGACACAGAAGCTATGAAGTCACGGTGAGCATCCATACTGGGTCTGCTCATGCACTTCTTTGTCCCCCTGTGAGTCGTACGCTCCAAAAGACTTCCCAGGTCTAGATTAAAATAAGGAAAACTAAAGCAACCAACGCATACTTGTACTTAACCAGTACTTCCTTTGCTTTTAAAGCAAATACAGTGCAGGAGTGAGGGCCTTGTCTTAGGAAGGTGAGACCAGGAATGTTCCTTATTCTTCATTGTCCAGACTTTTGACACAGAGAAACCTGCCCCATATTAACTTTTGCATTTCTCATCAAGATGCAACATACTTTAAATAGCATCTGCATGACTGGCTTTTTTTTTTTTTTTTCTTTCCTATGGAGGCTGATATACAAAGTACCTCAAGTGGCAGCTGTCACCAGTGAGGTGGCATTTTTCTTCACTGAGGCTGACAGCAGCTGTCCAGGAGAAGTATGAATGGAATGAGAATGACATCATGTTTATTCAGGGATGACATTCCCAGCCATGGATCAGTGTCAGCAATATTTTGATAAGTTTTAGAATGAGAAAACATTTCTTGAAATGTTCCCTGATTTATCCTTTGTAAAATACACAACACAAAAAATAATTGAAGAGATTGCAGCAGGACAAAGCAGGGCTTGCCTACCGTATGTTTCAACGCACACTGTTTTATCTGTACTGGAGACAGTCTATAGGCACTGGGACGCACAGCATATTTAACTCTTGCAAGCCCAACGAGTTTGCTCAGCATGTTTTTCCCTCTCTTCCTCTCCTCCTCCTTGCCCTGGCCCAGTTTCTAACTAAACACAGTGGATTTCATAGCTGTCAAAGACAACAAGTAACCATAAAGGAAGTCAGCCAGCCAGAGCAAAGTAGATCTGGACTAGCTTTTAGGATTAGCTTTTGGAATATGGGGACAGAAATAGGAACAACTTGTCTTGGTTCCTTACAATGCAACTAATGGGACTGGTTTCTTAAATGTATGTGGATGGTTCAGTCAAGGTTATTATGTGATGACTGATGAGGCTTTTTGTGGCTGACTGACCTGGATGAAATCTGTTCTGCTGCTAGAAGCTGTTCATCCTGAAGCCTAATGAAAAGTTTTAGGGTACTAAGCACACAGCTCAGTGCATTTGAACACCTGAGTCCCACAGGCCTGAAGATCTGTTTTTTAACTTTGTTGTATTACTTCTTGTGATCCGTCTTACTACAATGGTACAACCTTCCTCCCTCACTGCAATGGTCACACTTTCTGGTCTGTTTTTTTGCACCCAGGCTCCTTAATTACATCTTTGTTAATATGCACACATTCAGTTCTGGTCTTTCCTCAGATCCAGCCAGGCCACTCTCCCCAACCAGATTTTAAGCACTGCTTGAAAAATGGCTGACAGGGCAACCCACATCAGGAGACAGCCCAGAATGAGTCCTTGGCCTGAATTGCAGCACGAGCTGCTGCAGGCTTTGTTGTTGCACTGTGACATTAACTAAGAACTGGTTGTTATTGTTGTCAGTAGAGTCCAAAATTAGTCTTGAGATACCTGCCTTTTCAGAGGTTCTGACTTCTCTTCTCGTGCCTCTGTCAGTCAGGTGCTTCTATAAGTGCTGACAGGTCAGGGAGACAAATGTTTGTCTGAATTCTGTCTGTAAAATTTGAAGATTTGTGTGTGTCTGTCTAGTAAGAGACATAAAGCAGAAGGACATGCAAGGATGACCTCACTGCAACTAATACTATAGCTGAGCTGAAAAGAAACAAACCCAGTGTGTACCAGAGTCAGATGTGCAGCCTGGTGTTAACTTCGCAGCTTTAAATGTATTTGTTCAGTTGCGATCTCCTCCTCATTCTCTCTCTTGCCTCCAGCCTTGGTTCTCTCATGGTATCAGATTCAACCAAGCTATATTTAATTAGAGTTCAACAGAAGGGCTTATTTAAATATAAACTTTGTGAGTGACAGCACATTGGCTCAGTATGCAAGAAGATGAATGTGTGGAAGCGGCTGGTGTCTGGAGAAGGGTGGGAGGAGGTCACAGCATGCCCCGGGAGCAACTGGTGCAAACAGCAGATGGGCACCTTACCCTCACCGCAGCCTGGTCTCTGAGCCAGTGGGTAGCTGCAAACATGTGAGCAGAGAGAGTGGAGTCTGTCTAGTCAAGAGACGTCAACTGCCTTTCTCTACCCCATACCCAGAGCCTTGTCCTCATGGGCAACCAGTTCTGGTAGTCTACTTGCAGTTTTGTGCTGTTTTGGAGCATAGGTGTAATTTTTCCCTCTGCAGAGCACTGCAGGAGACCAGCGCTGATTGCAGGGAGGGTATTTTCACATGATACCCAGTGACCTATCTCCCTTCCACCTCTGGTCTCTGCAGAAGGGCTCTGCTGAAGCAAGGCTGCTGCAACTTCCACTGAGAGGTGCTACTGTTGGGTAGTTTTACCCAGCTGAGGTGGGAATATGTGTCCCTATTCATGCTGCTCAGGCTCTGTACTCACACCTGATGCTCCCTTGCACTGCTCTCTTGCGTAGTTGCAGCAGAGAATTTTCAGAGGTCACAATGAGAGGGCGACCATGCTACAGAGACAGACCCATTTGTCTCCACTCCATAGGGCAGAATAGAGCTACTGCAATCTCTTGCTGGTCTTTGTAGCAGCAAAACAGGGCCAGCTTCATTCACTGGATGGAGCATTCCTGATGTGGTTGCATCTCACATCAGTTCAGCAGGCTCAGGGATGGCAGGAAAAGCTGATGTAGAAGAAAGAAGGAAGGGCTTGGCAGCTACTGTGCTTTAGTGGGAGGGGGCTCTTACTAGGGCAGCAGGTTATACTTAGCCCTTGCTCTAGATGATGGAAAATGTTACAGTTCAGCAAAGGTTTCACTCAGGTGAGAACTCGTACAGTGCTGCAGACCTCAGTAGATCTCCAGAGCAGATCACCTGAACATTGGTGTTGAGCTGAACTAGTCCACCCTGCAAGCTCCTCCCTGCAGTTTGAGTACCTGGGCATTCTGTGTTCAGCAACGCAGTGTGACTGTTGATCTGGTCACGAGCACTACAACAGTAAGTTGCTCCTGTTATAGTGAGTTGTGGTGATGGCTTGATAAGAGATGTATCTGCTTTGGAGCCAGAAGGTTAGAGTATCTCAGAGGGAGCTGGCACTAGCTGCTTTCCCTTATTCTGATTCTTTGCAGGGTGTCAGTTGCTGCAGTCAGGCTAGAAAGCAAATCATAAATAACCTAGCACAGGAGGAAACATTTCAGGGAAATGTTCCACTGCAGCCTGAATAGGATTATCAACAAACTGAACTGATTTTTGTCTTATATTTTGTAGGTGTTTTCACACTATTTTTTAAATCTCAGATTTTTTTTCTAAAAGAAAAAACATTGTAATGCATCTTCATTTGCATTCACATATGAAATGCATTTTTCTGACCTGAACTACACCATTATCATGAGCTTGCTTTTAGGTTTGACTAAACGAGGAGTTGAAATGCAGAATACTTTTGTATCCGTGAATTGATGCATAGTATGTCAGAAATTCCTGTGTTACACACACACCTGTTCTTTTTCACATAGCAGAAAAAAAGAACTATAAAGAAATATACAGTGTTTTTCTAATTTACATTTATAGATTCAAATTTTTGATTCTGATCTGAGTTTATCTAGGACTTGTGGGATTGATAAGGTATGCTGAGGGATGACCCAGCACTGGAGTACTGGAGGAACGTTCAGTCTAGAACTAGATTAGGAAGACCTGTTAGAAACCAGTCCTGTGATTTCAGCAGACAGTATGGTACCCATAAGTGTTTGCCTTGCTGTAGGCAGAACAGGCAACCTGATGTCCTTAGAATGTGTGGATAAATGAATCTGGAAAGGCATCTCAGTGTAGCTACGTTCCTGGGTATCTCCAAAACTCCTCCCCAAGAAGGAATAAAAATATGTTTATTTCTCTACACAGCTGTAACCTCAGAAATTCACAGCAAAAGTAACCATATCGCAAAATAACAATATAAAAGTGTAGGTCTACACTGACCAGTGTGTCGCAGGAGAGGTCTAGTCTGGTCATCAGTGGACCTTTTCCAGCCAGAATACATCGTGCATGCAGGCCTGATACTGCAGCAGCAGCTTGGGGAGGTGTTGGAAAAGAACAAAAGCAGTGGCTAAAAGCTGTGGCTTTATGATCACCAAGTTTGCACAGAGGAAGAAGATGTTTCTCTGAATGTTGAACGAGTCTTAAATACAGAGGAAGCTACTGTTTATCTGTGTGAGCTGTCCTACTCTGGAAAACAGATTACTTGGTTGATTGCTTTACAACCACATGCTAAACATTCTAAACAATTTATGCATTTAAACTGTATGTTTTTCTCTCTCAAAACTTGCTACTCTGCAATGTTCCACAGATCTTGTTTATAACACATTCATCTAAAATTATCTCAGTGCACACAGCACCCTCCTATAGAACAGATGCTATGTAACCTGCAGTTCTGTTTTGATCTCAAATCGACGTGTTTAAGCTACTTGTGTGAATTATAAATTGAAACTAAACTAAGAAAATGAAATTGTTGTGTTTTTTGCCATGATGCTTCCACGGTTTAATAGCTCTATTCATTTTAGAGTGCCTTTCTGGTGTGACACTTGCAGTTGCTATTTAAGGTTTAACTATTTTTGTATTTAAGGATCTTCTGGGTTATCTTAAAAAAATCCCTAAAAATTAACCTTACCCAGCAACATTATTGAGCTTTTCCTGGGTATCTTCTCAATTTGTTTTTGCATCACCTCTGAATTTAGATGAGATTTATATACAAGAGACATTTTTCTTTGTAATTAGCCTACTTATATGTCTTGATGCATCTTGAAAGGATGGCTAAGTATCTCAGGAGATTAACACTTGCATCTTGGGGCCTTTTCATATCTAAATCATTGGTTATCATCCTCAGATAATTATTCATATTTATTTACTATTTATATTACAGTAATTCCTAAAGGAATCTCGCAGGTTGGGGCCCAGGGTGCTAGGTGCTGTGGGTGCATGAATAAGATAAGTAGCTATGAAGACCTCCATACTGTTTATTGTGGTTTAACCCTAGCCAGCAACTAAGCACCACACAGCCGCTCACTCACTCTCCCCCCCGCAGTGGGATGGGGGAGAAAATAAGGAAAAGAAGTAAAACTTGTGGGTTGAGATAAGAACAGTTTAATAGAACAGAAAAGAAGAAACTAATAATGATAATGATAACAGTAATAAAATGACAACAGTAATAATAAAAGGATTTCAATATACAAATGATTCGCAGTGCAATTGCTTACCACCCACAGATCGATGCCCAGTTAGTACCCGAGCAGCGATCTCCCACCCCCACTCCCCCCAGCTTATATACTAGACATGACGTCACATGGTATGGAATACCCATTTCGCCAGTTTGGGTCAGCTGCCCTGGCTGTGTCCCCTCCCAACTTCTTGAGCCCCTCCAGCCTTCTTGCTGGCTGGGCATGAGAAAATGAAAAATCCTTGACTTTAGACTAAACATTACTCAGCAACAACTGAAATCATCAGTGTTATCAACATTCTTCTCATACTGAACTCAAAACACAGCACTGTACCAGCTACTAGGAAGACAGTTAACTCTATCCCAGCTGAAACCAAGACACTGCTCTATGAATCTGCCTTTTGTAGGGAGATTACATTTTGCAATCCCTGTAAGCAGAGAGGACCGAGGATGGATGAAGTCTGGAACCCCGCATCTTTTTTGCTTCTAGAAAGTGATTTAAGAATTTGTATTCTGGGAAAGACAGACTGGGGCCAGGGATTTTACTGTTACTGTCTGTGCTGTGCTTTTACTGCTAATGAAAAAATGGATGTCAGGGTCCAGAGCTGCCCAGTTTGCTCCTGTGCAAATTCCTGGCTTCACAGGCGTGGCAAGATGGTCTTTTCCCTTTTTAGGGACTCTGGAAAAGTCTTCTTTTGCACTGTTTTGTCATTGTAACTTGATTTTTGAAGCCTCAAAATATTTCAGTTTCTTAGGCTCTTGTTTTTTCGTAAGATGGAGAGAAACTGATTTCCCCTTCCAGAACCTTCTGGCTTAGAACAAAGCAGCATCTTTTCACTGACCCTCTTAAAAAATCTTTTGGACAAAAATGTTTCTTTATGAGAATGCTTCACGTTTCCTTAAAAGAATGAAAAGCTGAAGCCAGGATTGCTTCAGACCAGAAGCTTTGGATACACTTTGATGTCAGCATCTCACCATGGGAAAGTCAGGAGCTACAAACACATAATCATACCAACAGCAGTAACAAAGAAGCCTTGGACTGAGTTTCCCCCAAGGTTGAGGTGTTGCAAATTCTTTGCCTCTTCAGGGCTCTCTAGAGTCCCAAAAGTATCTGTTCTTCTCCAGCCTGATGCTTCCTTCTCTAGGTTTATGAGAATCCTGTTTCCTGTCTCCTCATCCCTCCTGCAGTGAGTAGACACGGCAGCTCCTAGCTGTGATCCTTACTTTGCTAGGGGCTCGTGTATGCAGGTCTATGGGAATGAGGGGGATGAAGGTGAGTTAGAAGGAGAGGGAACACCTGCAATCAATGGGAAAACAACAAAAGAAAATAACGATGTTGTGGCCAGAACTGCTAGCAAGGTGTAACAAAACCCAAGAATAAGGAGGCACCTAGCAAGAGCCTGCTGCTGGCACATAGCAAACAGATGGTGCAGACAACCTGAACAGCAAGGGTGTCAGCTTCACCAGGGCTCCCTGGATCAACTAACATGTGCTGCAAAAATAGTGGAGTCATTAGTCACTTCCAGAGGTGTACAGCTCTGCCTCCCCAGCACGCCATGGAGACCCGCCCAGTCTTGACCTCATGGTAGGGAGGGAGTCAAAGAGTTGGAGAGAAATGATAGATGCAGGCCTTTGCTTTGCTGGCGTGAGTTCATTCACAGCTTTGTTCAGCAGAGGCAGAGGGACTTCATGAATGAAAGCGTGGCTGGTGCAATGATGCTGAAAAGGCTGTGCAGAAAACTGCTTTTGCATCCAGCACATAGAACTCAAGAAGGGCTGTGGCTTGGTGAGCAGAATGTGCATTTTCCTGTTGGCTATTGTTTAATTAGGCTGTTGCTGATGCTGACACTGTGTGTATTTTCTTTGCTCTATCTCCTTTCCTTCTTTATTATTTCCTACTTTGGTTTGATGTTGTTGGTATATAAAATTTAAAGAGCTCTAAATTTTTTTAAAGGCCCCTAAAGGGAGCGGTGCTTTTTTGTGTTAAAGTCATTACATGAACACCTGTGAACTGTTGAGTTTAATTGGGCTACAGCTGTTGGGGAGCGAGCGGGGATTTATTGGTTTGATTGGCTGTCTTCAGATTGCGGTGTATTGTCATGCATTGCCCTTCTAACTTGTCTCTTTAAACCGAAGCACATGTGCATATCAGGTAGTTATAGGGACTAGGATCTGAGGGATGAGGCTGTCAAAGCAGAGTGGATCCTGTGGCCATGTGAGGATGCAAAGGCAGCCAGCAGAGAGCATGGGAAAGCTGTGTCAGCTGGGCGAGCACCAGCTGGCCATGGCCAGCCAGCCAGCCTGCTCCGCAGCTCTCGTGGGGTGTGCTAAGCTCACAGAGACATTTCTGAGCAGTGACTGATCGTGCCACGGGGTTCCTGGGCAGTGCTGAAGAGGAAAGGATGCTTTGTAGCATGAAAGCAAGATCCTGTCTGGAACTTCACATGTCTGCATGGACAGCAGCGCAGGTCACATAAAAACCATCTCTATTAAGGAAGCAGCCACTGGGAAAGACAACAATAAACCAGGACACCTCTGGGTGAACAAGACCTCTTGCTAAGAAGTTGGATCTCATGTACAGCTAGCTAGTCACTTCAGCTCTGGAGAGTTGTCGTGGTTTAACCCCAGTCGGCAACTAAGCACCACGCAGCTGCTCACTCACTTCCCCCCACCCAGTGGGATGGGGGAGAGAATCAGGAAAAAAAAAAAGTAAAACTTGTGGGTTAAGAACAGTTTCATAGGACAGAAAGGAAGAAAATAGTAACGATAATAGTAACAATAATAAAATGACAATAATAATAATAAAAGAATTGGAATATACAAAACAAGTGATGCACAATGCAATTGCTCACCACTCGCTGACTGATGCCCAGTTAGTTCCTGAGCAATGATCCACACACCCCAGGCCAACTTCTGCCAGTTTGTATACTGGGCATCATGTCACATGGTATGGAATACCCTGTTGGCCAGTTTGGATCAGCTGTCCTGGCTGTGTCCCCTCCCAATTTCTTGTGCCCCTCCAGCCTTCCTGCTAGCTGGGCATGAGAAGCTGAAAAATCCTTGACTTGATATAAACGCTACTTAGCAACAACTGAAAACATCAGTGTGTTATCAACATTATTGTCATACTAAATCCAAAACATAACACTACACCAGCTACTAGAAAGAAAATTAACTCTATCCCAGCCAAAACCAGGACAAAAGTATAAAGGCTCCATATGTATAGCAGAGATAGGGAGGAACAATGAGGAAACCTCCACAATACCACTGACAGCTCAGTGGTGATTGAGTACCACAGAGGCAGCCTGTGTTTAGTTTGTTCTTCCCTACAGAACTTGGCCTTGTGAAGAGCACCTCTCTCCTCTCCCTGAGGGTGCTTGGGGTGGGGAGGATGACACAGGGCAGCCAGAGCCCAGCTGCGCTCTGCTCAGGACCGCAGAGGAGGCAGCTGCTGGCATCTCCATGCTGGAGAAGGCTGGGTGCACTGCTCACCCAGCTGGGTGGCACCATCGGCCGTGGTATTGGAGAACCTTCTGTCCTCTGGGAGAGCCCACCAGGCAGTTAGTGCCTGTGCCCATTCCCTGCATATGGGAGTGCTTCTCAGGTGAACAGTTTAATGAGCTGAGAGGATGCTCCTGCTCTCTCTACAAATCTTCTGTAGCTTGCACTTTTGTGCAAGTGTCCAGACCCTCGTGGGGCTCAGTGGGACCCCAGTTACCAGCGCATGCCTGTGCTCTGTTGTTCTGAGTCATTTTACTGTGTGTGTCTGTGAAGGATATGGACAGAGATGTCTTTTTACTGTGCCTCAGGCTAGGGGGAAGGGTAAGAAAATTCCTTTTGATTCCTTTTTTTTCTGTTGTTTTCACACCATTAGGAAATAATTAACCTCCTTAGTGAAAGCATGTCTCCTTTTCACCTGAGTAGGAAAACCTTAAAATATACATACAATATTTTTAACACTAAGCTTAAATTATGCAGTTGCTGCATTTTGATGATAAATATGCAGATGAGAAGATTTCTGCCTCTTTTATCTTGTGGTTCTAACTCTGTCTAAAAACAGATTGTCGCAGTCACCCTAATTCTGAGAAAAACAGCCTTTTGTGCATTGAAAAGCCAAAACAAGCAAGTCTGATGATCAGATCTTCTCTTCCTAGCTGGCATATGTCTGCCATGCTAGTGAAGGAATCACTTATTTTTTGTGGTGACGGCAGTTGGTGCCATCAATTCCTGTCAGCTGGGAAAAGGGATGGGAAGCCAAATTCACATACACTGGTGATTAATTCTGGAAGCTCACATGAAGAAAGACACTGTGAATACCACTGGAAAGCTCTGAGATTGCCCATTCTGCTGCAGTGCAGATATATTCTATCCAGATGTGATTAGATAATTCTTGTCTTTCTGCATCCTGGGGACGGCCCTCAGTGGGAATCCACTCAGATGGGCTCTGGACTGTAGGTGTCTAGGACATGCCAACATAAGATGGGTGGATTGCAGGTGTTGAGGAAGTCTGTAGAACTCGATCAGCAGCAGACCTCATTCTGCATCTGTGCTTACCTCTTTCCTTCAGTTTTGAAGGTGACACATTCATTGGAGGCCATGACTGCTTTGGGCAGTTTGAGGAGGGGGGTGGCCTGCTGCTCTGTCTGGAGAAGGCAGGGCATTTGAGAAATTGCCTGGTGCTCCCACCAGTTCTTCTCCCCCTTGTTTCTCTCTTGCTCTCATATACACATACATACAATCATTTTGTCTCCAAAGCATAATTGCCTATTGCCCTGGCTGTTGCAAATAGTCTGCCACATTGACCATTGTGCCCTTTACAGTGTTTGCTGAATACATGAGTTCAGGAAACAACGGTCCTATGGGAGTCAGGCTAGCCTCTCAGTCACAAAGAGACAATAAAACCTTGTGCTTGCCTAGCAATCCAGAGCTTGTGTCTGCCAAGCAGCTCTTGAGCTTTGGTTAAAAGTAATGACAGATGATTCCAGAGTTCATCTCTTCAGGCAGAGGTTTTGAACAAGCTGCTACTGCTTCTGAACATACAGTTGTGCCTGCACTGTCCAAAGTCTGGGTACCTGGGGTCTTCTTGCTCACCTGCTTTCTGAAACAGCCATCATTAAAAGATCTGCTTTTTCTAAATTTTGTCCTTCTTCTGACTGCAGCATTTGAAAGCTCACTGCCTCTGAAATGCATGTTCCAAAACTCTGGAATTCTGGATCATTACTGAGCACAGAAGTACATGGAAGCAGTTTCTGGTCAGACAGATGCTGTGGTTTTATGCTTTTTGGTCTTTCTGGACTTAATAGCATCCTTCCTGGTGCTAATGATCACAACCAAGAGCAAGTTGCTATGTTTGTCATCATCCATTTGCCTTTTCTTGAGTGAACTCTTGTTGTTACTGGCTGTTCTTGGACTGGCCGCTCACACCAGCGCTGAGCTGTGAGCTGGAGGCAGCTGCAGGGGGTGATGGTGGCAGGGCTGACAGTTGTACCTTCACTGCATGATGTTGAGCACAGGCCATAGCAGATAATGCCTGGAAGAGCCAAACAATCATGTACAACCTCCCCCCTCCCCATCCAGTATATTCACTGCACGTCTGACAGATTTTAAATGAGGGTAGGAAATTTGGCAAAGCATAATTAACAATACTGAGCAGATCTGGAGTTTAAGGGTCCTAGCTCCTAATCCTCTCCTTCGACCACTGTATAGCCTGATGCATTTCTCTGGACACCTGTCAGATTAGTGCTGAAAACACTACTTCAAACCTTACGTTTAATCAATCAGTTAGTGGAGAAGCTACAAAGTTTGGACATACCAGACTTTACATAGAAGATGGCCTCTGGTGAAAGCTACTTGGCCTTGAATTACCTCTACAGAAAAAAACCCTGTAAAATAGCAGTCTTCCGAGTGAACAGTATTAAATCAAAGAACTGTAAAACCAAATAACACTGTCTGCAAGGATTGTGAAACTTTGTTCCCAGACAGTGTAACTTCTCATTTGACCTGTACGTATTCCACAGTCAAACATGAAGGGCTTTGGACTCTTAATACCATCTGTGGGAATGTGATCCCTTGGCTAGTTTGCAGCTGTTCAGCACTCTCTCAAGATACACTGGAATTTCTAAGTTCAATTGAACTAGGCAGTGAAAATAAGTGTGAAGGGTTTTAATATCGATCTATGAAGATTATAGTGTTCATAGGCAAATAAACACTCTTGTGCTATGTTTTCTTGCACAAAGGGCACAGCGTAACATGCTTTTATTTTAGGCTGAGGAAAACTGTAGTGAGAAAGAACAGAAGGCAAGTCCCCATGACAGCATCGTGTGTGTGTGTCTGCGCATGCATGTCTGTTGGTCATTTGGAAATGGTTGCAGACCACTCTGAAAACAAAAGTTGTTGAGCTCTGCACACAGGAGACTTCTTACAAACATACAGATGGAAAACAACGGGCACTTGCAGCTTGGGCTGCATAAGCTGTACAGACTCACACCTTAAGACATCTAAAAATATATTTTCTGATCTCCTCACCCCCCCCACCCCCCCACCCCCATTTTAGGCTGTTGGGTAATGAGAGTGAGTCAGCCACATTAGGGCTTCTATTCATCCTATTTCATTGTACTTAAGCAGGCAATAGCTACTGGAATTGTACAGCCCATCTCTGCACTAACTCAATAGCACTGCTTATTTCTCCATCTATTTTTAAAGCCTGTGCAAAAGTAAACCTGCTGGGGTTGTACATTAGTTTTCTTTTCACTCCATAAGCTGTTCCTTTCCCAAGAAGCCCAGCACCTTGCTGCTAATCGGCTCACATATACAGTATAGAGTAGAACTGTAGGAGATCCTGTAGAGAATCTGCCATTAGTTTTTTATGGTTTTCTAGTATTTTCTTGATTAAAGAGTTCTGTCAGAAGACCAGTGGTCCTAGAAGCATCTTTTCTCAGGGGCCTGTGAATAGTAATTCCTCTTCTTAGCACCCGGATCTGGTATCTCCTTTTCTGTATCATGAGCCCTGCATGTTTAGCACATTGCAAGTTCTGTTTGAATTGAATTGGTATTTCTGCAGCTGCATCATGTGATCATCAACATTAAAGTGGTTGTTCTAGGATTAATAGTTCTTTCTCTACCTTTTGGACTGTAGCTTCCTTTTCCAGGAGGGGCAGGAAATCACATCCTGTGCTTTACATTCGCAGCCTTGGCTCCTTCCCAAAAGAGAGCAGAATTTAGTGCTGCTGATGCTTGCAGCTTGGTAAGATTGTTCAGAGAAATAGAAAATGTGCTGTCCCCCAGTGGGAGCGGGTTTGAGTCCCTGTGATCACAGGAGAAGTGGCATTTCGATTGAGCTCTGCTGACTCCAGCGTAGCAGTGTCTCCTGGAGCAGGGATGGTGTTTCCTAAATTTCAGTTAGTGCAGAGTGCAGCCAGCTGGGTCATGGTCAGGGGTATGGCTCTCATATGGCCCTATCCAGACAGAAATATATGTGCATGTGCTGCACAATGCAGGTGCAGAAAGTGCAGTGCTGCCAATCAAATGCGCTGTGCCTCTGCAGTGAGCTTACTACAGTGTCTGCTGGTGCAGGATTTCTGGATGGCAAGAGCCTGTTTGGAGTTGAGAAAATCTGCAGATAGTGGGGCTGCCTGTCAGACTGGGTTATACATATGCATTAGCATCCTTCTGACACTAAGCTTGACATGTATTCATGTCTCGTTGGCCTCCAAAGTTGAAACTGAGAACTGAAGAGGCTCCTCTTGGTATTCAGAGCTCAAGAGATTGTGAATGTTTCTTCACTCTCACCATTGCTACTTGTCATGTAAGTGAGGCCCCACAGGCTCCTCCAGTGAAGCATCAAGGACACAAACTCTCCCCTTGTGAAGCACACGATGTCTCTGTACAGCACAGTCTCTGCCTTTCCAAGTGGCTGCTTCCTAGTTCTCTCTGCTTTTCTCAAAATTTCCTGTTGACACAAGCCTTTATCTCAGTGGTTATGGATGAGCTAGATATTCTGTGTTTGTTTGGCAGCCTGATAGTGTGGTATGAGATAGCTCCTTCACTGTTCCTGGGATCATCTGAAGTAACTTTCTGCTCCAAACCAAGATGCTGTTTTCTGTGCACATCTGCAACTGGTCTCGTTGCTACACACTCTGTGTAGCAGGCTGCTGGAGAGAAGGGACAGCACTGCAGAGGGAACACAGCCTTGTTGGTACTAGACAGAGAGGCTGAGATGATAGTTGTTGGGTGCAGAGGGAAGCCATTTAATGGCTCCATCCCTGGCAGGAGCCCACATCATGGGCCTGTCTGTGCTGTCATGCCTCTGTCACATGGCCACCACATGGGAATGTGGAAGAGGTCTCCTTCACTGAATTCACTGTGGAATCACATGCAGTGCCAGTTTTGGCTGTTCATCATGTTGGGGTTTTAGACTGGGCTGTGGATTCTTGAAACTTGGACTCCCAACCAGGGATCAAAGGGTTGTATTTTAACTATCATTTAATTTTGATCAACGCTTCATCTTGTATTTGCTTTTTATTTTTAGCGGCACCAATGTTCATTTGATTAATTGTCCTCAGTATTGGGAACAATCCATAGTGGGATGGAGGGGGAGCAGAAGTAGATAGGAAGTCATGATGGAACTCCAGGCTGTGCAGTTTGTCAGCAGAATAACGGTGAGGTAAGCGTTGTTCCCTGTGCTTTGGCCAATGAGTGACCCTGTCTCTCTCCAGCCTCAGTGGATGGTTTGAAAATTCGTTGCTGGTTATCCTTATCTAAATCTCTTTGACATCTAGATTTTGACCTGAGATAGCCCCACTGCAGTATGACCACCTAGCACTGTCTTTGCTATGGACTGCTTCGAATGTGACACCTCCTGTTCTCACAGTGCTCCAGTGGAGCGGGCTCCAATGCTCACAAAAGTGTTCCTTGAAAGTAGAAGAGCTGCAAGGATGAGAAACCTAAAAATCAGAGAGCTTAGTGAGAGACCATGTAAGGAACTTACTGAAAGGCTGTGTGCCCTTTGCAAAACAGAATAGAGCACACAGAACACTACAAAGAGCCGGGCTTTTGGATGCCGGTGTGTGCTTTTAGTTTAACCTGATGAAATGCAACAGGATAGAGAGGAAATGAAAGAGTTTGTACAAACTATAGGGGCAACATATGGCAGACTGGGGATGGGGAGACCTTGGAGAGCAGTTTGTGGCCGCAAAGATACTCAGCCTGTTTTACAGCACAGCTGCTCAGAACAAAAGGGTCTGTCTGGATCGCTCGTGTGTTAGCGAATGTTGGTGACAGGAAGTTTGGAAAATGTCTAAAATATTGCTCATTAAATGGGCAAGTGCAGTGCTCAGGTTTGAAACATACTGATCAAATATGTTGGTCATAACGGTCACGCTTATGAGATGTGTCAACAATTTAAAGGAGTGGGTGTGAAAGCAGGGAAACAGCAGAACCAGAATAGAAAAAGGGAGCAATGTGTTGTTGCTTAAGGTTGCACAGTACCCCTTCAGAAGAAATTTGTCCAGCTTGTGTAAATCTGTGGAATTGAAAAAGGCAGAACAGAGAGGGTATATATGGATGAGCCATATGAATGGACCTCAGAGTACCTCAGTTTGGATTCTTGGAAAGTGGGTCAATGAAAATATCTTTTTCTGGAGCTGAGGTTCACAGTTGCAAGGAGCAGATGGTTATTGTGAGATCTATGAGCAAGAGACAGATACACCATGACTTTGGTGATCCACAGATCTAATGGAGTTACTGTAATTCAGAACTGGTGGTGCAAAATTTATTGATAAGTTGCATAAAGTGTAATCTAGGAAATGAGTTCTTCTGTTGAATGGCTCTGCACAAATAAAACCAGGGACCAGTAGGATCCACCATATTTATATAATTAGGCTGAATTTGCTGAGGGACATGAAATAGTATTGTCAGGCAAGGCAAATATTTTCAGTAATGCTTGCAGGATTGTGAGTTTATTCTTTCCTGACATTCCTAAAGTAATTGTGGATGAAAGGAGTATTTGAGTCTGGGTACACAGCGCTGCTGCTACTTTGAGTGCAGCAAACAACCCTATTATTGGGGAAAATGAACTTCTGAAATTGGTGTAAAAAATGGAAATTGTTTTGATCAACTCTTTGTTATAGTCACACAAGGGAAGTTAACTGCCTGAGAGTTTGTCTTGCCCTGTGCAGTAGCATGGTAAAATCACTGGTGATTTGTACATTAGGACACTAAATAAAAATGTATCTATTTCCTATTATTCTCTAAGGGATGTTTCCCCTTGTGGCTAAATGATAAGTTTAGAGCTTTCTGTAAAATTACCATCACATTGCTGCCCTTGTATTTTTACAGATGCATAGCAATTTTGAACATTCAGTCTCTCTGAATGTGGAGGCAGGCAGCCGCCCTCAGCATCTTTGCGGAAATTTTGGCTCAGTGTGACCCAGCTTTTTTGCAGGATCCATGCACATAACAGTGCCCATTGCCGTGACTCCAGCTCCTGGAAAGGACTCCTACTTAGAAAAATTATCAGCATGTAATGAGTGAGGACTGCTTTACCCAGACTAGCTTTGATCTTTGCTCAAGAACTGATTCAGGATAATAACAGGCTGACATAAAATACAAATGGCCACTTTGCAAGACAAAGATGATTGCTTGTGTAGAGCTTTGGCTCCCATGCAATTCATTTCTTTTCATAGACATGCAGCTAATATGTAAGAGTAATTTGCAAGATATTTCTAATTTACATAGTGGCCCCACCTTTCCTGCAGCCCACACTGAAAAAGCTAGATTGGCTGGAGGCTTACAATGATGATAGCAATGAATAATACATAATCTGCAATCTGGGCTCCTTTAGCCGTGTTATTTGCAGGCTGCAGTTTTTTTCTGGCTTAAGCAATATGTTTTTTTAGTGGATGTGTTGGAATTCTGTTTTGTCCCTTCTGCCATAACTGTGCCTGGGATGTTTGGAACTGCACATTAACACCATGGGATGTTTGGAACTGCACGTTAACACCAGGAGATGGTTTACGCAGTTGAAAGCACACATTTTATGGCTCATCTTTGTGTAGTATAGTGATGGGACAGAAATACACAAAGAAACTGAACCTGGTGAAGGAACTAGCAGTGTTTGGTGTGTGTTGTGTGTGTCATCCCCCCCCCCCCGTTGGCTTTTTGCACCCTTGATTTTACAGCATTTGAGGAGTCTGTTACGGTCAGTATTCAGTTTTGACTGTGAGTTTGCCATCTAGTGGCTACTATGTTTTGTTAATAAGTCCGCATAAGCCCCTTGTTAAAACTGGCTGTGTTTTAGGTTCTCCTGTTGCTCACACTGGACAGGAGACAATGCCCTGACTTCATCTTCTGCTGTGCTGGGTAGCTCACAGCTCCGCTGTCCGTTGACTTAGCAGCCATCTGACATTTAAGCTTTGCTTAAAGGTGAAACATGCTGTCAGGCCAAAGAGGTCCCAGGCTGAAGTCTGGAGTTTGGAAGCATTTGTGTTAGGTTCAGCCCTCTAGAAATAGGAGCCGCTCCATAAACAGTCCTGCTGTGCAAGGGCTGCAGCACTGAGGTTTTCCTCCTGGTCTTTGCACTTTCCTTAAGCTGAACCAAATTCTCCACATTGTACATATTCAGCAGGTTATGGTTCAAGTTATTTTTCTCTGTTTTGACCTGGCTTTGTGAATGAGAGTAGAGCTCTTGTGTTGCTGCCACTACCTAAGTTTCCTGCCCTAAGAAAATGCTTCTCAGGCTGGTGCTTTGGTATGCGCTTGTGCGTACACACAGGTGAGAAAGACCCTATCTCTAGTCCCTTCTTATGGGGGAGGTAACATGAGATTCTTTATTTGAAGCAGCCATTGCGGTGGAGATATCATCGCATAGTGTAGTGTATATAGTTGGGTGGGAATAGGGAGGAGCACATGGTGCAAAGAATTCGTGTTAATTTGGGTAGAAAAAAGAAAAGCATTGGAGCAATCTCCTCTGCCTCTTTCCCACCCCGGTTTTACAGGAGTTGCTCTTGCTTGTGTTTGCTGTCCCAGGTACTAGAAGAAATTAGGTGCTACTCTCTCCTGCATGCCTGCTTTGTGCCTGACTTTCTCTTCCATAATCTCATGTATGAATCAAAGCTTGCCTACAGGTGGTGACTGAGCCCAAAAAGGCTTATCACTACCAAGCAACCGGCTGCAATTATTTGTTTGTCCTCTGTAGCCAGCGTAGTTACTTATTGATATCTAATGTTTGTCTCACCATGTTATAATGAAAAGGAAGAGATAAAAGCCTCGTTCTTGCTTGAAGTGCCAAATTAGCTAAGAATGGTGACACTTTGCTACTGTTCTCTCCTGTGCTAAGATAGAAAGGCATAAACCATTGCTTTTTATAGGCAGGGGTATCTTGTTATCCTGGGACAAGGCTGTTTCTAATGCTTGAACTGTAAGCCAGAAGCATTTGAAATATTTACTAGACAGTTAAAATACAGGGGATGCTGCCTTGCCATATCAGGCATCACACCAGGAACCAGCATGAAGGAAACATTTCCTCCAGGGTAGCTGCAGTGGAGCCTAAAGCAAGCAGCAAGGCCGAGGGTTTGCTTTCGGAAGACTAGTCCTAAAGCACTTGTAAAATCTCCTGAAAGAACAAATACCTATCGTCTGATCTGAGGCAGCATGGGTTTTGTGGAGTAAGTATAGAGGCCCAATGGTCACCTCTGGGCACAGAGATCTCAGTGCCTCCTCTTGCCAGGAGCCTACACAGTGTGGTGCAGCAAATGCAATGTGAGGGGGCACTTCATCCCAGCATCTTCCAGGATAGGGAGGCAGGGGCTCCTCCAGTCTAAGACTCTGGACCTTCCCTCCTGGTTGTGCCTTTTCAGTAACAGTTGTGCTTTGGAGGATGAGAAAAGAACCTGCCGTGAACTACTAATTCACCCATTATGTTGGACAGCAGAATGACTGTTCAGGTGCCCTCAAAGTATCTGTCTTTGCCCAGACAGGTTGTGGCTGCCCCATCCCTGGCAGTGTTCAAGGCCAGGCTGGATGGGGCTTTGAGCAACCTGGTCTGGTGGAAGGTGTCCCTGCCCATGGCAGGGGGGTTGGAACTAGATGATCTTTAAGGTCCCTTCCAACCTAAACCATTCTATGACTCTATGATTCTATGATCATGAGACGGCTGCTTGAGAATTACTTGTAGGTGGGAGGGGGAACTTGCCAGTCTTCAGTCCACAGCAGGGCACAGATTTTTGGCTATATAGCTAATGTCTGTTCCTTTTAGAAACAGCATTAAGACAAGTATCCTTGAGATAATAACTTAGGCCATGTGCTTCCCTTTCCCTGCCTTCCCCTGCAGCAAAAAGAAACAGCTGTTGAAATATTTTTAGTTATAATCTGGTGGATGTGAAAAAGACCATTGTCTGTCCGTGCATTTTACTGTCTTTATGGTTATATTTGTGCCTGCAGCCGGACCACCTAGTTCTGGGAGCCCATCAGATGACAGCAAGGCAGGGCTGATGGCTGATCAGGGTTACCACTAAAGTAGGAGACTTCCAAGACATATTTAGCTCATGCAGGCGGTAGTAATGGGTGATTCAGGAAATGGCTTGGCCATTGCACGCAACTTCCCAGAACAGAAAGGACAAAGCCCCCCGAAAGCTACAACTGTGAGAGGTGGTGGAATCTGCACCCCATTCCAGTGGCACCCCTCTGTCCTGTCTTGTCCAGCCATTAAAGCTCTCATTGCAGAGGTGCCTACTTGTCCCTGGCAGTCTGGTTACACAAGTTTCTAGTTTGGGTCCTCCTGTAAATCAGGGTTTAAAACCCTCGGGGATTTTTTTGTGTGTGTGAGTGTGTGTTGTAAAATGATGTCCTCAGACATTCTAAGCAGACCACAGCATTTTGATGGAAGCCAGGGTTTGAATCAAAACCACCTCATTTCCCTCCAAACCCTGTCTTTCTGTCAGACTTGTCTGGATCCCATTAGAAATGTGTTAATCAGAGAAAAATGACATATGCATCTACTCTGAGGTACATATAAATTTAATGTGACATTGAGAGAGACCCAATGCTCCATTCTTCAGCAGAAGGCCTGTGGTCCTGCTGTAAATGCAGGGAGAGTTGAGATTCTCTTTAATTACCATGACTCTGGTGATAACCTCCAGCAATGGCTAGCATAGTTTCCTAGCCCTATAGCTGTCGCATTAGTGGTTGTTACGGTTCTTTTACTTGGCTTTGTTATGTGAAAACAATAGTTAATACTTCTGTTAGGAGGGAAAGCTTAACTTTTTTTTCCCCTGGCAAGAGGAAGAGTGATGTTGGAAAGAAGTTTTCTAAGCTGTTCCTAAAGTGTGGAATGGTCATGAACCAAGGACTGTTTGGTATAGAAGGCATCACCAGTTGGTACAATTACATGTAATACTTGAAATATTTTCTTCTAGGCGTCAAAGAACTGTCAGTCTTGAAAAGATATGCTTCTGTTCAGGGTTTTGGGTAGAGGCAGCAGTGAGAGCAGGAGGAAGGTTTGCTCTCTGACTTTGCCTAATTATTCCTGGGGCAGAACTGGTTTTGGGAAAAGGGGTCTCAAGTCAGGCTGTTATTGCTGGAAGAGGGCTCACTGGTGTCCTGTTGGTAGTGTGACTTAGTCCTACATTATTTGATGGGATTTTTTTCTTCCGGGTGCTGAAAGAAATGGATTTTTGAGCAATTTGAACTCTCTTTTTAGAAAAGATATTTCTAATCTTTGTGGTTATGCAAGAACTTTTTAAAATATAAAATGAATGCAGCCTAATGGATCAGAAACCAGAAAGCAAAGAAAGAGAAACCAAACTCTATCTTTCCCCTTTATCACATGATCTGTTTGGGGAGAAAGAATGAGTCATTATTTTTTAGCACATGAAATTGGCAACGCATGCTATGATTACCCCTGTTCCAAGCCTCCTTATATGCACAGATAAAACAAGCTACACTTAGCACTTGCCCAGGCTCTGTGGCGCTGATCTGTCCTCTACTGGGAGGGTGAAAACACTGGCAATTTTTTGGTGAGAGGTGGGAGAAGAGAACATGACCAGGAACTGCACTGGTTGTGGTGCTTGACCCTGGGGCTGGAGTTAGATGGACACTCCCCATCTGTGGAACAGTGCGAATCGCTCTGTATCGCCTCTGTGTGCCTACACATGCACACGCTGAACCCCATGGGCTGCTTGTGCTCATTTTTCAAGCCTCCTTCTCAATGTGTCTACCTATTTAAGAGTCAGTAACTTGGAAGAAATTTTAATGTTAGTAGTTTAAGACTCAGGTCCCTCATTTTAATTACTGTGTGTTAGTCAAAATTATCTTGCCTTCTGAGGCAGATAAAGTCAGAACAAAGACAGATACATGGGAAGAGCAAGCTTTTAAAGTTAGAGCGCAAGTCGTTAGTTCAGTATAAGCTCCCCCTAGAACTAAGAGATGGAAAAAACCTGCTGGGCTGGAAAGCGCTGTAGTTCATCAGGATAACTACACAGATGGTGAGAAGACAGAGGTGGAGGCTTCATATCTGCTCTGTTTACAGCCAGGGTCAGGAGCAGAATGTTTTTCCCTCTCCTTGGGGTTTAGTGGCTGTATAAGCTGCATGTACCTCACTTTCCTAGCAAGGGGCCCTGTTTGTCAAGGTGGCAGGAATCCTCGGAGGACCCTTTCTCGGACTCAGAGAAAGGTCCCAGCCAGCCCAGAGCTGAAGCAGCATTTTAGGTTGTAGTTTCCAGATTCATCAACTTCTGCTTTAATTCTTGGTGCTTACAGTTTTAACTTTTAAAACTCTGCCACTTCATGATCTCCACCTCTGAGATCCCTATTATCCCTGTTGTGCAATTACTGTGCATCAGAGTTGAATCTATTTTTACCCTCTTGTTTTTCCCTTCAGTTTGTAATGCCTCTGGGAGTGAGTTCTGGGAAGAATCTGCTTTGGTTTTAAGCTGTATGGTGCCGCCTCCTCTCCCATTATCACTCTCTGGTTTCAATGGCCCCATTGTGCTGTCTGTACTGGCACTTTGCTTGGTTTGAAGTGTGGGTAAGAAGTTGCTCCGTCCCTCTAGTTTTATTCTGTCACTCACAGCACTGACCTTCTACCCGGGAGCTCTTTGAATGGAGTGGCTATTTCTCCTGCCTCCACACCTGACAGCACTGGAAGTGGCAGGTACAAACTGCCACGAAGCTTTCCTGCAGTCCTGCCAATGCCTGCTCTCACATCGCTATGCCTGTGGCTGAGAGGAATCATGGATCCTGTGGATCCTGTGTCTTTAGTACTTTTCAGGACTTCTTCCTTGTGAAATTTTGGCTTCTGCCACTGATTGAGACACAACCCGAAAAAAATTCTGATGATGCAAAAAATGCTGGAAAGTAGAATTATTCTAATGTAATTACTTTCTGACTGCATTAAACCCTTTCCATTGTGCATTACTCAGGCTTTATTGAATCCCAGCCAATTTCCTTCAGCTTTGTCTCATTTCCCTTCAAAGTTGCCTTTTCTCAGCTCCAAGATATTTGTGTTGCTGCCCTTTCTGCAGACCCTCATCTGCATTTCAAACCTGGTGAGAGATTACCATCCCTGTATCTTAGGTATCTCTGTAGTCATTTAGTACACCTGGCTCACATCCAGCCCTTGGATGCAGAATTGTCTCTGATCTGGCTGACAGTGTAAAGCAGCTGCTCTCCTGTACTATCCCCAGGAGCACAGTCCCTTCCGTAAGTGTCCCGTTGTTTCCCAAATGAAGTAAAATCCCCCCGGACCACACTGCTTGCCCTGTTGACAGACCTCCCAAGTCTTTTCCCCTTCCTTTCCTTTTCTTGCCCAACTATCAATCGTGTTGTTTGGTCCTTTCTTCAGATGCTGAAAATCTGTGCCCATATGCTAGCTGCAGACGAGGGTAGTCACGTAAGTCACATGGCTGCGTGTGCTTGCTGGTGGGGCAGTGCGTGCACGGAGACAGGGCAGATTCTGAATCTTTGTATAATCAGCCAGTTGGATGCACTTTGGATGAATATTTAAGATCTTGACGTGAGCACTGGGCTAATGAATTGCAGTTCTAGCATTCACTGCAAAAGTGTCTCAAACATAATGGGGACAAAATTTGCTTAAAATTTGTTTTGAACATGTATGGCATTTTTCTCTTAGTTTACTCAGTTTTGGTTTTTCTGCATCTTATTTATTTTGGGCTGTGAAACTATAGTAGTTATTTTCTCTTTTTTTTTGTTTTGAATAAATTTCATTTTACTGTTCTGCAGACAGAATGATGCCACAGACTGTTTTCTTTACTTCCTGGAGACGTTATATTATTAATGCTTTCTAAAACGTTTACTTTTTATTGGTTTTATTTCTACAAAAGCTTGGACTTGAAGCCCACAGCCACCATTCAGAAGTGGGGTATTAATTGGACCAATGTGCACTATGTGGAAATCAAGAGTGGGATTAGATGGGAAGAGTTTTCAGTATACTCCTAGTGCACAAACCCTGCTAACCTCTTACAGTGCTGATCTCTTCCTGGATGTGTCCCTGGAAGAATTTATCTCAGCCTCCCTTGAAGCACCATTCCTGAGTTAGTCAGATCTGTGCCCCACATTCACGCTGTTTCAAATGGCAGCATCCCATCCCCCTGAAGTTGTCTTATAAAGCTATTCTCAATCTAGCAGCGTTAGCCCACGTGATGGGTGAATCCAGGTCAGAGAGCATGGTCCCTTCACATCTGCTCGATGCTTGCTGCTGACATTTTCATTCAGCCTGCCTGTACTGGGCAGCGATGGAGGTCTATAAAGGGGGGACAGAAACATCTTTCTGCTGGGGGAGGACAATGGCAGGACCTCCCAGTAACTGCAGCTGTGTCGGGGCTCTGAATACAACAGGCCACTCTTGGCAGTGCTACTGAGGTCTGGCTCTTGGAAAGCAGCACTGTGATTCAGCTGTCACTCAGCTCCCAGCAAAGGGAGCTTTGAAAAGGCGCCTCTGCTGCTCTCCTGGAGTAGCAAATATTTCCTAGGCCTCTGCTGCTGAATGGGAGAGATTGCCATTGTCCTCCTTCCCCTCTCGGGCTTGCTGGGCTTGCTATAAATGGGCCTTTTGCAAGGGAACAATAAGCCCAGCAAAGGGTCCAGGTTGCACATGTCTGAGCAGTGAGAACACTCGAGCACTTTTTCATTGGCTCCTGTGATGTGAAAAGCTGTGCTGCCGACAGGGCAGGTTTATTTTCCAGCCACAGCTGTGGGTTTGTTTTCTCTCTCAGGTTGCGCTGCTCTGGGTGTACATCTGCATGTTTCAACTCATTTCCTAGAAAATATTTTCACCCCAAGATTTCCTTTGGCCTCAGAAATCTGTTTCCTTTTGCAGCTTGAGCTCTGTGATGTGTTTGCAGTGAAACCCACAAGCCAGGTGGGACCAGCCTGCTTTCACATTTCTCTGCTGTGATAAACTTTGGCTTAGGTTTGGTAGAATATCCCCAAACTTATATTGCCTTGTGGTTTTGTGGCAAAACCACATGCACCTCGCTGATTCAAACCTGGCTGAAAAGCCATGGCTTGGGCTGAGGTTCGCAATGAACCTTGGGGTTAATTCAGCTAGAAGATGTTCCTCGGTAATCTGTACGGAGACAAAAGGTACAATTTTCTGCCTGGACCACCAGGGACCAGAGAACATTTTCTAGTTTTCCTCTGACCTTCCTGTGAAACTTTCAGCATCACAGAATTACATGCTGCTTTTTTGAATATGACTGATACTACTCCTGCCCTCTTCCCTCCCCAGCTGAAATAATGATTTTTGTGAGTACAGCATTGATTTGCAGGCATGTGTTAGTACAGTGAAGCTTTTACTCATTGGGAAGAAGGACTAGGTCCTACCAAGGAAGAAGTGGGTTTGGTCTCCCATTGGAAAAAGTATGCTGTACAGTGGAATACAGTAAAGACTCTTATCACAGAGAGACAAATATGAACATGTCACGTTACAACCTTCTAATCTGAAAACCAGAAATATAGCCATAATGATCTTTGGGTCACTTCAAAAAATGTCTTTTAGTTTTTAAACCCCACACAGATCCCAAATATAGAATAATGTATTCACTTCCTCGACGTGCAATATTCACTTTTTAGGGGGGGGTCTTATAGCAATGACCTGTCTAAAAATGATGTAAGACAAAGGAACAGCATTCGGTGACTCACAGTATTCTTACCCCCCTAGAGTGTGGCTGACATGATTGCTTTGCTTCCCAGCATTGCATGTATAGATGCCTGAAAGAATATAGAACTTTTCAGTATAGATAATCTCTGCTTACATATGCCTACAAATCAAGTTCAGCTTTTATTTAAAAATACTATCAGTAAAATTAATTCTTTGTTCTTTTCAGATATTCTATGGTCTGATTTTCCTCCTGTGCTAGTCTTACTCTAGTGCAATTTGCACTGGTGCTTTTCATGATTTAGGCCTGAGTGAAAGGAGAATCAATGCTTCCTTTGCAAAGTGACTCAGACTGCAGCCTGGCCACACTACCCCTGTCACCAAGAAGTTGCAAAATTCAGGTGACCGTACCCTGGCTGCAAGTCCAGGAGTTTTGCACTGTGGCTTGTCCTCCAAATGCCAATGAGGAAAATCTCTTTGGAAGTTTCTGCCTTGCTCATCCCATTTACTGAAACTAAATTTCAAGAAGCTAATCGGGCAGAGAGTGCAAAGGATGAAATGTTAGAAATCAAATTAATGAAGCTGAATCACCAATTTGTGACCTAGAAGACTATTAGGAGTGATCAGAATTAATTAACTCTCCTTTGCAATGCTTCAGAGGAAGCCAGGAAGCTAGGCATGGGGACACAAAGAACATCGATAGGATCTGACTACCTGGACCATGTGAAGCAATGCAGCAAGGCTGTGCTCTGGCCAGAGCCTGGGCTCCAGGGGCTACTCATGGAGCACAATTAGCAGAAGCAGAAGGGAGAGCTGCCATGGTCCCTTCTTGTGTCCTTCTCTTTCATGCTTATTCAGGGACATGTGGAGGAAGCTGGGAACACGCAGTCTATGAAGAAGCAGCAGTCCTGTTATCTGTGATGGCACTGTAGGGGAGTCTAAGGGACTGATTTATTGGTGGCGTTCTGAATTTTCTAGTGGAACGATACTGACAATTCACAGGAACGGTCTCATCATCACAGCTCCTTTTCTATGAATTCGTTTCTTTGACTCAAGCTCTGTTTGCGTTACTCTGCTTGCTCCTCCTTCTAGTGGTCAGTACTGAATTAAGACAATCTCAGTATGAATGTTTAGGAAGGAGACAGGAACCCCTGCTCTTCTGCTGCACTTGCTTTTCTGACCTGCAATGGTGTAATGACATACAGGTGCTTTGTGTCAGGATGGCCCTAGCGAGCAGGTCCAGGAAGGCCCTCATGCCTGGCTGAGAGGCAAGGACCTGTCCATATAACAAAATGATTAACAGCTTGATTTTGGATTGTTAACTGGCATGTGGTACTCCCAAACTGTCCTTCCCAGCTGATGAAGATAAAGCAGGAGGCTGTGCAGCTCCCATCGTCCAGAGGACGTGGATCTCTCCATGGACACGGCACTGAGAAGTTCCCTTGGAGCAGTGTGTGGGAGAGGCTGCAGAACTGGGCCCCGTCATTCTGTGCTGCAGCATGGACTGGTTGCCTTATTTCCATCCTGTCCTGTGATTTTTTGTGTTACGTGTTGGCATCAGCCACAGACAAAGGCAGGTTGGAGGTATCCAATTGAAAGAGGCACTCGCTGTCAGGGCCACCTCACGCTGTATCTAGAAAGCCTGGCAGCAATCACCAGAAGCAGAGAAACCATGACACAGTATCTTGCTGATATTTTGCTGATTTAATCAAACCCAGGATTAAGTCCTAAACACTTCCAGGGAAAGATGATACACGTATCAAGCTGTAGCTTCTTTTCTTTCAAAGGTCAGAGTTTTAGACAGCTCTGGCTGATAGTTGCCAAAACAAATTGGTCATTTGGGATACTCAGTGATACGAAGTCAACTTACCAATTGATTTGAAGTGAATGTGAAAGGGAATACCTACTTTTAGTAATTCTTGAGAATTTTAAAGAAAATTAGTATTTTCCTCACCATTCTTTTTGGGGCAAATATGGAGAAAGAAGATATCCAATCATAATTATTTTCACTAACCAGAACTTCAGTGTTTCTTCTTGAGTTGATAAACTCTTTTAATACACTCAACAGCCCATGGGAGGAAGAAAGGGGAGGGAAAGCTTGGTGAAGAGATGGCTTCAGTTTCTTGAATAATGCATTGTTTAGTAAATTGACTGTCCGATCAGGAAACAGTCCACTGTATATGATCAACATCGACATTGCTAGCTGGACAACTTACAAAGAAGCATTTTGGAATTAATTTGATGATTATGAAAATGTCTTGGATCCTTTGCTGAAGGCTAAATAAACACAATTAAAATATTCTTAGTTTTCAATGTGCTTTGTTCAGTTCATTAAGTGTAACTAGAGCTTCCAGTTATCTGCATTTAGTTTTTAAAAAAACTGGAGGGTATTTTTAGAGCAATGTAAAGCTTATTGCTAATTACACCTGGGGGGAAATCTCATTAGATATTCATTTGCTTTCAGAGTTTAAAACAATTCTAATGAGCTGCATTAGTTGTGATAACACTGACTGACTCTCTCTTGTCTGCTGCCCCTGGCTTGTCTGAAACAAACAAAGCTTCTTTGGAGCCTGTAACTCAGCAAATGTGACCTTGGCTATCTTTGGGGTGGAGGGGGAGGGAAGTGTAGTCCAGAGGATGAGGAGAGAGTTTGCTGCAGTAAGGGCTTGGAGCTGGAAGTGGCAGGTGACCTTGCAGCCAGAACACTGGACCAGGTGAGATGCGTTGTCCTGTCCCTGACTGCACCTGTGGCTGCCGGCGCAGTGCCCGGCAGTGCCGGGCAGTGCCAGTCTGCCTTTCAGGCGTTTCCTGCCACTTTTGCTGAACTAATGTGTTAAGATCTTGGCAAGGCCGTAAGAGGCAGCCAAGCAAGCACCTGTGAGAGGCCTGACCTACTTTCTTCCCATACAGAAGGAACCTTCCCATAGGCCATGCCCAGCCAGGTGGGTGCAGCTGGGGTTGGGGAGCCCTCGGACTCAGAGGAATTTAGGAAAACCCAGAGGAGCAGCTGTTTCCTCTTGACATAGCTGCTGCTCACAGTAGCCTGCAGCGTAGAGTTTTGTCAGCTGGTATGTCTGCCTGGGACAATGCCATGAAGAGCTATCAGCTTGGTTCTCAGTCCTCTGCTTCGCCAGCTGCCAGAAGAATTGCTGTTTCACCACTATTTATCCAGGAGATTGGAAGGGTTTCTGGCAAGGAACCGTCACTGCCTTGGATGACCTAAAACCAGGACAATGAAACAGCTCAAGCTGAAGTGAAGACTTGGCTTGCCTTAGCTAGTGTGAAGAACATTGAAGTAGGGCAGATAGAGCAGAATAATTTTTACTTCTCCCTACATCGGTACGTTTTGGATGAACTGGGCAGCCTGTGAGGAATTCAGTCTTTGCAGTGGACACATAAATTATTTAGGGCTGATCTTTTTATCTCTCCCCACTAAGCCCCAGCAATGACTCAAAACCAGGAACTTCTTCTGCCCAAAATAAGTTTTGATCTTGCTTCTTTCCATTTTACAGACGTAGCACCTTTGTCCAGGGCAATGTGAATATACAGAGGATAAAAATCACAACCACTCCACACAATGTCCTGTAACTAGCCCATGCAATCATTTGAATGTGTTTAAGTAAGTCAGCTCTTTCTAATCATGCTAAACAACATAGTGGCCTGGGAAAATACCTGTTTATGTGGCTATGTAAGCAATATAGGATATTCATCTCCTCATCTGGCATGCAAGGAAGGAAGCTGCTTGTGCACACACATATCTCTATAAATGGCATAGCGAAAAGGTGACTGTGAGCTGAGACTCTCCTCTGGAGACCAAGGATACTCAATGTGGATGTAAAGTGGCACATTGAGACAGGTTTACTGCTGCTTCTAGGCAGAGGCTATGAATTGAGCGGCAAGATAATGGTATAGGAGTGATCACACACAGAGCAGGATATATGGGATTCTTTGGTAATTGGGGACATTTTGGCATTGGAGCTGAGCAGGGTGAGAACAAGCTGGCAGAGTCTGCATGTCAGCAGGAAGAAAAGGGCTGGCTGCAAAGATGGAAGCTAATTTTGTTTTAATCTATTCGTTGTGGAGTAGAGAAGAGGCAAGTAGAAATATCAGGCTTGGCTACTGGCAGAGAGAATACACCTGAGTCAGAGAGGAGCCGCCTGGACCAAAGTTGTAAGTAGAAAGGTGGAAACCAGACTTTATTCCTCAAAGGAAAAGAGAGCACAGCAAACGAAGCTTTCAGGGAGCTGGAGGGTGTGAAGTGGATGGTTGGTACCAAACCCCCTACTCTATGGCTCTCTTATTAAAGAGGTTAAAGGAACTGTGGGTCTAAATTGGAAAGGTTTTCACAGGCACTTCACAGAGCTGAAGTGTTTTGCAGGAGATTCCTCAAAGGTGGAAGGCGGACAGCCTCCCACCATTATTTAAGGAACGACCCAGATGTGCACCAGGGTCTTGCAGGGAAGTTCGTTTCCCTTCAGGTGAAGACAAGTCTTAGAAAATGTTTTAATAGATGAAAGGTGGCCTGTTGAGAAACGCACAGCTTGACCAAAGATAGCCAGTATGGTTTCCGGAAAGGACCTTTTCTGCCTCGCTAACTTTTGGAAATTTCTTTTTTTAGAACATACTCTCCTGTCGGCATAGACAAGAGGCTAAGCAGCAGTCAGGAGAGGCTTGGATCTTCAGACAGTGTTTGACAGGGTCCCACGTCGGAGGTTAATGTCTAAAGGTGGGGAGTTGGAAAGGGGAAGAATTGGCTCACTGATTGAAAATTGGCCAGAGGACAGGAGCAGAGTGGGGAAAGGAGGCATAAATAGAAGCCTTTCAAGATGAAAGACAAGTTAATAAAGGAGCGTGTACTGTAGGAGACTGCACTGGCAGATCCTGGTCTTTCTGATAGTTACAGTGTATGAAAGACTTGGCTGAGGACATAGAAAGCAAGATTTCCTAGTTTGCAGATCACATCAGATTTGGGAGGAGTGGTGAATAATGAAGAATTCCAATACAGGCAAATTGGAGACCACTTGTAGGCTTTGATATGATGGCAAACACAGGCCCAGACAGAGGAATACATTTTACAGCAACATATTAAGTTACTGGTATCTAACTTCTTTTTAAACAGTCTGGGATGGTCATCGGTTTTAATAGCTCCCAGTAGGCTTTATTTCTTGCCGAGCTGCTGGAAGAGCCTCACAGAGAGTATGCTTATGTACATCGTATATTTTATTTTCTCTTTTGGTTGGGGGTAGAACAACTGGACATGTTTCAAAGGGCAAAAGCATCTGAATGGAAAAGGGCAGAAAGTAGGAATGAATGAACTGGTTTAGAAGAAATATACAGAGAGCTGTTCCTTTCAGATCCAGTCCAAAGTTCAGAATAGCTCAACTGACTTGGAGAACAAACCAAACCCACCAAACCCACATGTGTAGTAAAGCCCATCTGCCTCTAAAATGAAGCAGCATCTTAACAGTATGTCCCATTCCTGCAGTGGTGAACAACACTAGCCAAGATGAAGCCTTTTAGGAGTATGATGATTATTTCTCAGTCACACTGCACAGCTGGGAAGGTAATTCACATGGCTATACATAACCTAAGGGAGCCTGGTTGACTGTGAGGGAGCAGATCTGTCAACTGGTCTATCATAGCTCTCTTGACTTCAAAGGATCGATGACATTTTCCACTGTCTTGGGATGAATACTGTGCTGGTGGAAGGAAGAGGTATCTGTGCTAGTGCTTAAGTGAAATTTCTCTAAGTCAGCTTCAGGTGTTTGGAATGAACCGTCAAAGGAAGGGGAGTCTTGGAAACAAAGTACTGCGATGAAAGGCAGCTGTATTCAGACAGGCTGAATGTCACTTCGGTGCTTCCGCCAAGTCAATGGAAAGCATGATTCCCAACCTTGAGCTGGCTCCTTTTTGGAGATCTGCTGACATCAACTAGATAAAAGCAGTTTAACTGTCTGAATATTGCACAGAGGCTGTCCTTGAGATGCTTCTGAGCTTCTCCCAAAATGTCTGTTTTGAAAGTTAAACCTCTGAGTGTTTTACATCAATAGTGAAAATGCCCTCACTGGGGATTTCCCCCAGACCTACTCCTCAGTGATTTATTTCTTGTCCTCCAACTAGGCTTGTGTAAATTCCTTAGGTTATTTTTTGGGTACTAATTAACCGTGCAGTAGAAATTATATTATACAACTGATAATGAGCAAAATCTCAGATACACTCATACACCAACCAAACCTTGGCAAATTGTAATTAGCTTAGTATTTGATACTTTCTTATTCTGCATTTCATTTTTTTTTCCTGAGGAAAAAAAAAGCCCTACATAATGAGCTCTTTGAACCTAAATCAAACAACATTTTCAGTGGGGATAGGTAATGAAATGTTAGTCAAACCCATTGCAATGGGCAGATCAATCACTGCCTTGTAAGATCTTAAAAGGAACTATGAGATAATGGTGGCAGAATGGCTCTTGCTGCAAATCTTCCAGACCAAGCCTTTGTGGGTTGCACAGGTACGTAGTGGAGAGATCACTCTTTCAATCCCAGCACACTCGGAAAAACGAGTTGCCACTTTGCTGAAAGCAATGGGATTGAGACAAGAAAAGCTGCTTTCACTTTTGGATCAAGCCAGCAAATTCTCTGTGCCAAGAGGGAACCTGGAATGAGTATTAAGTCTTGCAGGAATGCTGAGGGAACTGAGTATGTGTGCTTGGCCTCATGGCAACAACAAGGGAGTGTATAAAGCAAACAGTTGTGAGCTACTGAGCTCAGTTGTTCACCAGGGAGATGAACGGTTTGCTGGAGCTCTAGTTTCCATATTAGCATCATACAACAGCCTCATCTATTAGTACAGTTTACTCTCATGCCTGAGATGCTGCTGCGGCACTGAATCACTTCCCAAGACACTAACTTTTTAGTTTCTCAGCAATAAGGATTTTCAGAAAACAAAATATTGGTCCCCCAAGAAATTCAGATATTTCAGAGTTTGTTTGGTTTGGTGTTTTTTTTTTCATAAATTGTGATAAAAATAAAAACGTGGAAATGCTACATTGGACAAAACATCTGAAATACTTTAGGTGGTGAAAAAAACCTGCAAAATAGCATTATCAAAATACTACCTTTCTCTAATACTGAAACATTTCTGTGCAATAATTTCAAAGTGTCAGAGATGATATATAACAATAAAGTATATAGGGATATAGACTTCAGAATGTAGGAACAAATTGTTCAGAAATATTCCTATTTCAAGCTTTGTTGAACTGCCCATGTTCCCAGGGAGCACTTCTGTTCTTGATGAAACAGCATTTTCTGATTTTTGACATTCGGTCAAAAGCATTCTGAGCATCTCTGCTCAGTGAGAGTAGCTGCAGCAAGGATGGGCACAGCTCTTGTCACCCAATTTATTTAATGTTTGTTTTTGCTTCAGCTGTAACCCTGGATGTCTCTTACACTTGCTCTACCTTTAGCATTATCTCTCTCTGTGTTATTACTGCATGATTTGGAAATTAAATCCAGGCTGTGATCTTCTGTCATGCATGTTGGAGGACTTGCTCAGATTAGACAATAGCACTAATGGGATCAATAGCTATTTAAGCCAGTGCTCTGACTCTTTTTACGGACAGGCACTTCTCACATGTCAATGTGCTACTTCATCTCCTCTAGGTCCACCAGGACACTTTATCTATCTATCTATCTATCTATCTATCTATCTTTTTGAAAACCTGTTCTGTTGGAGTCTTCAGAGACAAATCTATTGATACATCATTGTTTGCTCAGCCATCAGCAGATTTACCCAGTTAATCCCCATTCTGGGAACATACCTACCACAACAAACTCCTGAACCTGCAGGTAATGGTGATAGAGATTTCACATCATCCAAAGTGCCAAGTGCAGAGCAAGACTTGTGTGGTCTGTTCTTTTCAAAATCTTTCTAGCAAACTCTTTCACTTCCAAAGAAGCATGCCAGCACAGTCTAAGGCTGTGCTGTACATGCTTTTCAGCTAGGGATTTATGTACACGCTCGGCAGAAGACTTCTTCCATTCTATTCAAACTCTGATAGGATTTGCATGGGAAAAGCTATGATGAAACTGTCACATACCAGTGGCAGGAGAATCATCCTGACAGATGCGCAAACTCTTAGGAATGTCCCAGAAGTTCCCCGGGCAGGACCTCTGGAACAGAGAAGGGACAGGCCCTTCAACGCGCTCTGCCAGCTGACAGACTGCAGAGCATTCGTGCCTGCTCAGCACACAACTTGGGTAACACCATTCATCACCTGTTACCTGCCTGATGAGCCTGTGCTTTGAATTACTTGAAATACATAAGTGTGCTGCTGGTAATTTGCTTTTGCTGAGCATATCCCTAGGGTTCAGATCATTGCTGCTGGAGGTGCCTGTTTCCTGAGGATGAAAGGAGGAGCACCACCCCAAAGCACCCTCTAAGGAGGTGTTACATCTCTGCACTACCTCCTTTCTTGGTCAGGGATCTTGGTGCAGGTTAATCCTTGAGTTGGGCAGCTTCACCCTTTGTATTTTATTGCCTGGTACATATTTTGCAAGCCAAACTGATTAGTGCTCACCAAGGCAAGAGCCCAAGTTGCTTGGCCTCTGCAACAGGCCTTCCCTGACATTCAGGCAGCCTCAGGGCCTTTGCTATCTTTCTAAACACTTTCCTTCTCTCCTGTAGAGCTGCCTTATTACAGCAATAAAAATAACAAGGTCCCTGCAGACCTCTTTATAAAGAACAATTTAGAGCCAGGAGTAAGTGTGAGGATCGGGATGAAAATAGGCTATCGCAGTGCTAATGTGATATACAGGTATGATTCGTGTATTATATTGGTGCAGGAAAGTTGTGTGTCTTGGGAAAGCAGGGACTCAGTGTGGGACTGAGTGTTGTGTAGTCTAGGTGACTGTAGACAGACAGAAATAGTGGGTTTGATACCCACTGTACAGGAAGGGTCTGTGACAGCCTAAAGCAACTGTGACAGGTTTGAAATGGTTCTATTAAGTTTAGTGAATACAAACACTAGATGTATAAATCTATCCAAGGACAATATTAATGTTTAGATATGTTAGATTGGAACAATGAATACAAAATTACACCCCCAATCCCATGCTATGAACTCACTTCTGCAGGCATTTTCAAGTCCTTCTCATGGCCTCCATCAGTAGCAGCTGGGCTGAAGAGAGGCATATCAAACAAAGGCAAAAAGGCAAAAAGACTCCAGATGTCACTTCTTACCTGAAATTTTGCTGTGTGTCTGCCCCTCTGATCTGTGGTGCTTCAGATATATGAGGAGACCACAAGCACAAAGCAATGGTAAATTAGTTATTGAGCTTGCCCAAGGGTAAGAAGAGGTTTAAATGGCTTGCAAAGGTGGCAAGAAAAGGTAATTGAAGCTTTGCTAGTAGTTCAGGGAAAAAGGAAAGGAGAATGGAGTGGTGTCCCCCATGGAAGAAGTATTTGTGAACTGAGAACCTGCTGTTGGTGGAACTGCTATTTTCTTCCAAAGGTTAAAAATCCCAACTGGAACATGCAGCAAAAGAATCTGCTTAGCTGCAGCAGGGGCAAGGCCAGCCACACCACGGAGACAAAAGGCAAGAAAACTGCAAAAAAGGAAAGGATTTTTTTCCCATCTCCTGCTTCAGTTCAAATGGAGGGTAAATAGGAAACAGGCTAGAATTCCTGAGGAGGTTTTCAGGCATGTACATTGCATGCACTTCTGTCAGGAAGGGAGCATTTTGAAGGATAGCTTGTGTTACTGGCACATGTACAATATTAATGTATTATCTTTTTTTTTTTTTTCCCCCAAAACAAAATGTATTCACTGGGTGACCTATGAAAGCACAGCAGCTCCTGACATCAGTGAGTGGAGCAGATAGAATTATAAAGGCTTATTAATAAAAGGTTGAAGTATTAATCACAGCCACATGATTTTCCTCTCATGCTCTACACACAATTTTTTTTCCTCTTTTTTTTTTTCCACCCTCAGGGGAAGTGAGGTGTTTCTCTTGTTACACAGAAATTTTGAGTACCTGCTGCACTGCAGTTTTATTTTCTGACCCTTTCTTCCAGGGTGGTTGCCTCCTAATATCTCTCAGTCTTGAAAGGCTCACGCTCTGCCTGATAGCTGGAGCAGTAAGTGCACCAAGCATGGGAGCCCTGACAAGGGGGCTCTTCTACTGACTTCCACTGAGGTGTGCTAGATTCCAGTATTTGCTCTGTGCAACTCAGGAGAGCAACAGCTCTGCTGTTGCAGGATCGTTAGCTGCCCAGCGGTGTTATTTCCTGTGTGACACCTGCCCTGCTGGTAGTTTTAAATAGAGCAAGGTGAAGATCCTAGAAAACCCAGAATGTCTTTACTTGGAAACCTCATTAAATAGAAATGAAATTGCTTTTGCTCTAACCACACTTTGTGATAAGTGTAGCAGGTCGGACTGTTCACTTCCTGTAGCTATACTGCTATTAGGAGCTTGGCTTAGCTAAAAAGTTCGTAATGCTGCGTCTCTTATTTGTGAGACTGCACCAAAATCCGTTAACATTTATCTGTCCCATATCTTCTATCTCCAGGTGATTCAAAGCAAATCTAGTGTGCAGCTGCATGAACATAGGAGAGGGATGAATGCATGTTACTTTAATTTTTAAAGTGTAATGAGAAATCACAATCCAAACTAAGGAATTAAAAGATGAAGCTGCACTTTTCAAGTGGGGCTGTAAGTCCTAGTGATCACAGCAGTAACTCTTTCCCCAGGACAACAGCCAGGGTCTCAAACAGACCCTGAAGGTGTTGCACAACTTTATATTAAAAAGATTGATATGAAAAAGATTATTTGTTCCTCACTGTAGCTGAGGGAGAAAAATTGAATTACACAGAGGAGGTGGAATTTGCTGTTGTCTGGTGGGATTCACAGAGCCACTGTGCCACTCACTTGAACATCTGGCCTGGAGGCTGTTGCAAGGTTGGAGGAGGGAGCAGGAGGCAAGTGAAATGGGACAGCAGGATAAGGATATGTCTGAAGACCTTGAGCTATGGGTGTTCATAATGGTAAAAAAGCAGAAGGAAGGCTAACCTATTTCATAGCTTTTTTGATGTCTAACTTAGCTGTCATTTCTGGTAACAACTTTGTAGATAGCTATTTTAGAACAGAAGGTATGTTATTTGCACTGTACTGCCTGTGCTCTGACTGGAAAGTTTCTGGAGACACCTCCAGCTCAACAGCAAGAGGGCTTGCTTGGACCATCCTGTTTAAAAAAGCAGAGGCCCTTGTCTCACCCAGTGACCCCCAGCACCCGCCTCAGAAGGTACAGCTGAGTTAGAGCCCTTCTTTCACCAGCAGACTTCTGTGTCTCAGAGACCTCCCACTTAGAAGTGCCCCAAAAGGCTGAACTTCAACTGGAGGAAGTGCGTGGCTGTGTTTGCAGGAGGAATGACTCCACTGGTACTGAGCTCAGCTGTGGCAGCAGGCTGTGCCCTGCCACTGCACCTCTGCCACGCCAGCACAGGGCACAGGGAAAGCAGGATGGTGAGAGCTGTTTGCTCACAGTCTGTGTTCTTCTGCTCCCATTCATCCGCCAGGTACCTGGTCAGCTGAGCACAGGGGGAAGAGAGTCCTGATTTTGTTTGGCTATGTAGTACTCCATTTCATCCTCTTGTTTGTGTCCTGGCTCATTCCTTGGCTCCCCTAAGATGTAACTTGGCAGGAGCACAATGCCCAGTGCACACACTTGGCGGCCCAGCTCTTGCTCCATGGCTTGAGTGTTGCTAAATGAGTGATGCAACTGACTTCTGAATCCAGGCCTCTCTTGCATATTAAGTTACTGCTGCCTTCTCAATATGTTTTTCTGTACTACAGTCAAGTCCCTGTAGTCTTTCTTTCTGCTTCAGTGAGGATTATCTGCCCCATATAAAAAGCCCACCAGAGCTGTCCAACTTTTGAGCTGGTCCCAAAGAAACTTAAGGACCCACAGGGAAATGTTTCAAAAATATAAAACAATGTCTTTTGATGCTATCCTCCGCAAAGCTTCCTTCTGCTGACCAGCTGACCTATACTAATGGCAGTCGCTGTACACTCCCCCCCACACCTTTCCAATTCCTCCTCAACCCAACATGTAACATGCTAGGCTATGTCCAGCAACACCTCATTTTTCAATTGCTCTGGGCGACTGTTGAGCTTTGCTCCATGCCTGCCCTGGGAAGAGGGGAGTACGGCTGTGAGCCCTGCTGGCAGTCTCCTCCTCGAGTTGTACGAGGCTTGCGAGCACGAGATTGCTATAATATTGAGCAAGGTTTTCCAACACATGCTTTTCTCTGGCAAATCGCCACCCACAGCGTAGTGTGCCAACATAACACTTTGACTTAAAGAGGGAAAACTGCCAGATAAATGTTTTAGTTGCAGGCCTGTTTCATTGTTGAATTCTAAAATCTTGGCAAAAGCCTTTGCCAGTGGATGGGGAAGCAGTCTTGCTGTTGACGCTGGTGAATAGGGACTAAAGCAAATGTGTTCAGGAATGACATTTAGTGGACATCACCCGCCAGCTAATTATGTTATGTTCCCTGTTTCTACACCAAAGGCACGCAGAGCGGATCAATGACAATGGAGTGGGGGACCCTTTAATTGTCTAGTGGTCGGCAAGCTATAGTATTTCTTGTGATTTTTGAGGAATATATCAGTGATTTGGGGGCACTTTCTGAGCCTGCAACTTGCTTGCTCTTTGAGATGCTGGTCTTTCATGCTTAGGGGGATAAGTCCCTGGCACCAAGCAGCATTTCAATAGGGCAGAAAAGCACTAGACTAAGGAAAATTTATGTTGCATTTGAGTCCCTGGAATAACAGTGGAACACAGCTCTGCTCCCTGCCACACCTGGAATTTGTCCTTTGGGGTATTGCCCTTTCTGTGCTCTGTTAGCCACGTGCAACCTCTCCAGCTACCCTGAACACTCAGTGAAAATTGTGTGTGTGCACAACCCAGGCATAATGTCATCTAGCAAATCCTTCAGAAACAAAGGGGATTAACACTCCTTTGCTTCCCTCTGCCTGGATCTACAAGCACAGAGGTGTCAGAAGGACATTCTGTGCTCTTCTCTCCCAGATCCAGAGAACCAGAGGATTAGCAAAATGTCAGAGTTAGGCAATAGGAAGGAAAAGGCTGAACTTGCCTTTCAAAGCACCACTTGCAATAGAAAAACCTAGACTACCGTAATTGTTGATTTTCTAAAGAAATCCTTGTTTGCTTGGCCTGTATCTTCCAGGGTAGCCACCTACACAGCTTTTCTTCATCAGGGATCATTTATTTTGTTCTCAGATCATTGTCTACACTAATTGTCTTAAACAAGACTAACTTCCTTTCTCTTTATTCCCTAGTGGTCTTGATAGGTTTTAATTACGTTTAGGTGGTTCCCCGTATAATTGCACGTCAAGTTCATTAATGATCACAATATGTTCACCTAATAGGTTTCCATTAAAATCCAATGGGTTCCCATCAAAATGAGTTATGGGAACTGACAGAAAACTCACTAAAATCCCAGTATCTTTAGTTACAGTGAATTAAACATTGTGTCTATTAAGAAAGATAAAAAACAAATGCCAAGATGAAAAAAATAATCTCACAAATCAATATTTATATCTACAGAATTCTGCAGAAACTAGCAAAAGGCCCTTATTTCTTTGAGTCCAGTTAAACAATGAAGTTTTGTCACCTTGACCTGATGGAGTGAATTCTGTGACCAAGACCATATAATTAAAGTTCATCAGATAAATCAGCAGAAAACAAAAAGCTAACTTCATTCCAGTGCATTGAAGTTTTGGAGGAACAGAGAAGTCTGAATCGCTTGCTGGTCCCACTTCAGTTCTTGTCACAGCATCCTAAGGTTGAAGAGGGTATTAAACCCAGTAGGTTTAACAGCAGCAGTATCTGCTGTTCTGCTCCTCATATGCCCTACACCCTGCAGTCTGGGTGTAAAAGAAATCTAATCAGAACAGTGCAAACTGCAGTGCCAGACTCTGACCTACCCCATCACTTTGTTTTATGACAGGACACAAGAAAGAGCAGCTCTGGCAGTTCTTCTAAATCTCACACTCCCTCTTGATGATTGTCCATGCAAATTATCTTTTACTTGCTTCTGAAACAGGCAACACTCGGTCTTTCTTTCTCAAGTCTTTCCTCCAGACTCTCCTGAAGTTCCCATTTTGTCCTGCGGCACCTGATGTCTAGGGATCCTGCACCCCTGGCTGTAGGTTTGGGACCACATGCCTTTTCCACATGTCTCATTTCATAGCTTGTTATGTGACATGCTCTTGTGTTTTATAGCAGCTATGAATTGTTCAGTACAAATCCACACAGCATTTTTGCTGAGGAGCAAAGGAGAGAGCATAGGGCTGGGTTTTCAGGCTGGGAGCCTGCTGGGGGTGCAGGGGGTGATGAGTGAGTGCAGGCATGTGGTGGCAGATATGAGAGAATGAAGGGCAAGGCCAGAATGGATGGATGGAGCCATTCCTGGCCTTTCTTCTATCTCTGCACCTTCCACTATGAGCAGATCCTCTCTCTCCCTTATGCTCCATCCCCCCTCACTTTCACATCTTTCACTCCCAACTCCAATAACCTCCTGACATCCTGCAGCAAACTGGAGGGAGCTGTTTCTTCGCTCTGCTCTCTTGACCCTTGATCTCTTCTGTGACTGGCAGCCCAGGTGCTGTCCAGGGATGGTTAGAAAGGAGAGGTCATTTTTGCATTTTCAGTGCTAAAATAAGCCCAAGTTAAGTAGGAATGTCTGAGGCTGTGAGGTGATGTCAGCCCTGGGGCTGTTTGTACCCTCTCATTCCATCCGGATCTTGTAGGCTAAGAGCATCTTTGAGCTGACAAAGTGCCCAGGACAAACCTTTTCATCTGTACCTGAGCTGCCCCTGCAGCATTGAGCCCCATTGAGTGGTTCTGCTGCTACGTACTGGCTTCTGCTACAACAAGCAGGACTTCAGAGAAAAAATCAAACTGCTCTAAATTTCAGTAAGTGAATCTGTGACTCTTCATGGCAACTCCACATTATTCCCAGGTTGTTTGCTATTTTCTCTGTTCTTCCTTCCCTACTGCCTTCATTATCACGCTGAATATCACCAGGGCAGCATGACAAGAATCTAGAGAGACACATTATTAGGACAGCCTTGTTCATACCTCTGAACTGTAGCGTTTGTTAACATTTCTGAGCTTGAAAGGGTGGGGGAGGATGGCAAAATCTGCTTTTCCAAATTAGAAAGATGTATTTTAACAGTATGTCTAAGTGAGATACGTACTTCACAGTTGCTAATAAGGACCATTCAGGGACCTCCCTATTGCTCTGCCACACAGCAAGACTGTCGGAGTGGCTCAGTCTCAGCAGGGGGTCATCCAGACCCTGCTCCTCCAGGCACACTGAGCACGGGATCTAGAGTGAAATCCTTGCCTACTCTTTGCACTGTAGGTCCCTTTACATGCGCTTAAGCAGCTCGGACCCTATACAGTGCAGTTATAGTGCATTATAAAACTCTATATAATAAGAGGCAGTACAATGACTTGCAGACAGCATTTCAGCAGCAGTAAGCAATGGGTTTCTTAAAAGAAGAGGGAGACAGTATGCAGCAGACTGCTCCGTGTCTGCAGCTGAGCCACATTTGCAGACCATTGGCAGGATGGTAACAGGAGTGGCCAGAACTTCAAGCAGGGATGTTCAAGGCTGGGATACGGACGCTTTAATGTGACCTTATGTGTGCTGCCAAAGGCCACATTTTCCAATGAGTTCAGCCTTCATTTTGTTGCCACAGGTGTTGTCTGCCTTTTAATGTTAGTTTGCAAGAAGGCTGCCCATGGATGCAGAGTGCAGTACCTGTTCCTGTGTGTGGGCAGGTTTGGTCTAGGATCAGACTGTCTTACTCTTGTCCTGGAGTAAGATTGTCTGCATTGCCTTGTGCGAAACAGCTTAGAAGAGGAAATCAAGGCATTACTTCTCCTCTTTTAATTCCCTTGTGTGTCTAAGTTAAGAGTGCAGAACTGCAGGACCCAGACCTTTACTTTCCTGTTTCAGCCAAGTGCTAGGCAGCCTTTCAGGGGTTCCCAGTAACTTCAGCAGGAGACAGAAAGTGAACGGAACTGGCTTCCTGCCACAGCAAAGGTTTTGTGCCTGTTTCAGGCAGCTTCCTAAAGTTCCCTTAGTGCCAAGAGGGGAACCAGAGGAAGTTCCTACAGACAGAAATGTGTTATTACCGTTTCCTGTTATGAAAAGCCACCAAAGCAACAAATCTTAGTGGTTTCATTTGTTTATCTCGAAATGAAATAAGAAATTTAAAAAGTTTTTCTCACAAGTAATTAAATTATGATTTTTGTCTGCAGTTGCTGGAGGTAGTTTAGCATTTTAATTAGCTCTAAGCTACAAACACATGCCTGACCTGAGAAAGAAGCAAAAAATTGTTTGCTGGCACTTACAAGTAAATAAAATAGTCCTCTTCCCCTCTTGCCACAAACTTTTATTTAGCGCTGCTAAAAGATACCAGAATATCAGCCTTGGAGACTAATTCTTCTTCCTAGACAGGAGACCATATCTGTCCATAAGGAAGAGTGCTATTGCTGGAAGTACACCAGGTCTCTATTCAGTGCTGGCCTTATCTGGCTGTTGCGCTCAATTGCATGTAAATAAGCATCTGTAAGAGAAGGCAGTTGAGTGGAAGACATTGGGGATAGCCTGAGATTTGCAGAGAGCTGTCTACTCCTCTCCTTGTTCCTTCTTTCCCCGCGCCCTTCCCTCATTCTCCGGCTGCACATGTTTCAAAGCCATCCTGATTGCACTGTTCTCCCGTTGGTCACATATTTGTCGACTGGCCTTTTTTTCTTTCCAAGAACACATGTGCTTTGCTTTCTCTCCAACTCTGTCACTTTTTATTAACTCAAACAAAATTTAGGGAAGCAAACCCCTTTTTGAAAATACTTTTAGTAATTTGATATGATACTGTCTGAGAAATGCTGAAACCATTCCAGGGCTCCAAGAGAGCAGACTGTGGTGGTGTCAAGGAGAGTTTTACAGCACATGCAGCTGGGTCCACAGCTCCTGTTACAGCCTGTCAAGGCTGGTCTGATCCAGCCCCACGCCGTTTGTTACCACTGGTGGACTGTTTGGGTGTTTGAACAGGAATATGAAGTGAAGTGGCTGGTGCTGTGTTTCAGGATATGGGACAAGGCGTGCACATCACGCAATTGCTTGCCCAGCCTGGATTCCTGATAATCCCTATCCCATTCAAGCGATCTCATCTCAACTTGCATGCAGTATTTTATATATTCGAAGCACTAATATGGGCCAGACAGTGGCTACCCATGTAAACAACCCCACAGCGTCCTTGGCAAAGGCAGGATCAGAGTGCCAGTGAGAGTCTGTGTCTTGGGAAGACAGTGGGTTTGACTTCAGTACCGGGGAATGGGGACATGGAGAGCTGTACCTGCAGGGCTTGTGGTTTCAGGGAACACAAAGCACCTCCTGACTGCAATAGGAGCTGTGAGTGCTCAGCATTTCTAAAAACTGGAACTGGTATCTGGCTTAACATACACACTTATACAGTACTGTGTCCTGCTCTGTGGGAAACTGCACTCAACTTTGACATGGCTGAAGAGAGCCAAAGTATTTAATATTAGGAGGAAAATTGCATTGTCAAGAGAGACCACTTTGCAGCACAGGACAAACTACGTAGGAGTGAAAGCAACATGCAGAATAGCTGTTGAACTCAAGCAGAGGCCAGGGCATGGACTTCTCCTTTACACTTAGATACAATGGGGCTTCAACTACTACCTATATGAGGTTAGCGGGCCCTGCCTAGGACCTTGAGCCCTGGGCTATTTCCCTGCTTGCTTACTTCCAAAGCCAGCTCTGGCAGTAGGAAATGACAAAAGCTATTTCAGATACTTATAGACACATTTGAAATAACCATGATTACTTCAGTGGATGAAATGAACTGGAAAATGGGCTGGAAGGATGAAAACAGCCAAGGATTTGTTTTTAAAAAATGTGTGCTTCTGGAAGAGGGAATAGGCAGTAGACTGAGCTGTGCTGCAGTGCCTGACTGCTCCTGACGTTACACAAGAAGAAAGGAGACCTGTACAACACATATGCAGAGCCCCAGCTTTGCACCATTTTGTATGAAAAAGCTCAGGTGTTGCCCAAGATCAGATGTGAGAATTGTTTGACATATGTGACTGCCAGGCCAGAGAGGAAAGATTAAGTCTTCATATTAACAGTTCTTGGCAAGCTCCAGATTTTTCAGCTTTTCATAGTTTGCAGAGGTGCCAAGAACTGAGGCAAACAAAGGGTGAAAAATATTTCATTCATCCTGTAAACAGTGAGTTCAGGGACACCCATTATTAACTGATTGAAGTGCAGAGCTCTGGATCCAACCCTGGGCAGGAATGCTCTCTTCTGAAACTTGTCTTCTTTGGATCTTTGAAAAGAAGAAGAATGCTTTCTACATTTGAAAGCAGCAAGTGGGATGGAGCAAATGCAAGGACAATCTAGTGAAACTCTGCTTTCTTGTCAAATTGAGCATAAGACCTAAGTTTGTACATACCATAACTGAAAGGCACTAGCTCTCCAGCAAACAGTTCATAAATTTCCTTGTGTTCCACACCCTGTATATAATGTCCACAGCAGATAACCCCTTTTTCAATGCCAAAGAAGACATACGCCAAGGAAAGGCTTTAAAGAATCATCGCTATCAGCCACATCTTTCTTAGCCTTTCACCATTTCACCACTAGGGCAATTTCCACTACTGTGACAAGTCTTGCAGAGAGACCATGTACTGCAAAGTAGGAATCCTAAGATTAACAAGAAAAGAGAGTCTTTTAAATACAAATTATACTTTGAATGCAGCAAAATTATTGTCTGGGTCAAAAACTTATCAGGGCAAAAAAGGTATTGGGCATTTCTCTCTAGATTGTCTCATTACTGACATGTAATAGTGAGTTTATAAACACCACATCATTCTGGACTGGATATCTAAACCTTGCTGCTTCAGAACACAAATTGCTCTCCTGCTGCAGGGGGTCAGAGAGAAACTTGCACTATGGGCAGCACATCTTGCACTTTTCTCTCAAACAGGTGCTGCTGGCAATTGTGGGAGGCAGGACCCTGGGGCGCACAGACCACTTGGCACATCTGTTACAGCAGTCCTTGTGCTCCTGAACCCACTCCTGTGAGGCTGATATTTTATCTCTTGTGGTGAGTCATGCTGCTTCTCAAACTTTGTGCTTCTGTGCTTGGCACTTTTGAATATGCCCCTAGTACTAGAGGATCAGGGAAGGATTCCTCTGCCATACAAGCTCCGGCACACTCATACCCCAATGGAAACAAGGTGCATGTTCTTCATAAATTAGGTATCACCGAAGGTAGATTGGTGTAAAAAGAAACTCATCCACTTACTTTACAAGCTGAAAACTTATCCCAGGTTCACTGAGGGCTTCCCAAACCCTCTGCTTAGACCTGGCTGTTTAGTGCTTTGGGGAAGCAATGATACTATACACTTAAGCAACACTTTATGTTTCCATTGCGACACCTAGCAATACAAGAGCTTTGTTTGGTTTGAAAGGCACAAGTGCAAACTGACGGGGATTTCATACCTTTGTGAACAAAATACTTCTTCCTCACCTAGCCTTGATATATCAGACAAATTCCAACCTTCAAAAGCAAAATATCAACAGGCAGGAACTGCATCTAGGCACAGGAAAAGTAGCTTTACTGGAGAACAGTGTATTTCAGTGTAGTGATTTAGGGAATCTATCTATGTACAACTTGTGAACTCTGGCTGAGGTTATGGAACTGCTGCATGAATGTTTCAAAGTATGTTGTTTCCACATGTCACATATCTTTCAGATCAAGCATAATGGAGGTCCCTTATGTGTGAACAGGTCCCACTAATATGAGAATAAAGGAGGGCAATGTTTCAGATGATTCTGTCTGAGAGCTGGTAGGGCTGGAGAGCCAAATAAGATGTAACGCTGGAGCTTAAACACAGCAGAGTCTGAGAAATTAAGGAAGAATTCAGACTCTCTCCTGCACAGAGAAAGCGTGGTAAGGAACACAGAAAAGAGATCACACATTCATCTGATGGAGAAGGTGTGTCCTTTACGACTCTAGGACCAGCCACATTAAAGGACAACATTTGCATAGGAGAGGAAGAGAGAACTAAAGACACTTCTGCTGTCTCCAAACACTATTCCTCAAGCATACCTCTTGATGGCTTTCAACAAGCCATGGAGTTATTTTACACACTTAAAGCATTCCTGAAAACCACTTTTCAGTTGCACACATCATTTTTTAGTTGATTTAGTTTCTGCAGGCTTGTGATAGGCTGTCGTGGGCAGAGAGAGCTTCAAGTAGTGGGGTGTTGAAGAAGCAGACTAGCTTCTGTGAAGGAAACACAGTCCTTGAAGTACTTCAGTTCTGAAAGCCTCTCTTATCCAGTGGTAAGTACTGCTGGGAGTAATCAGCAGAGCTTATAGCATGTGCTCAGAGGAAAGATTTTGCCTGAGTTTCCATATGTCTTTGTAAATCCAGATCCAACTGATAACAGAAGATGAACACACTAAATGGAATGAGCTCCCCAGGTGCAAATGGCACAATAAAATACGGGTGTTCCCAGCATAGGTGACACACAAAACAAAGGTGAGCACAGACATCCAAGGCTCTTTGAAGAGCTCCTTTCCAGAACAGACCCATATGATTTCTATTATGGGAAGGAAACCAGGTGGCAAGAGTTCAACTGGTCACTAGAGAATTACAGGGAATGGCCACTATGCATAGGCAAAATGTCTTTGCAGCATGCAGGAATGCAGCCAGGGGGATTCAGTTTGGGATGCCAGCACTGGGAATCGGCACTTCACAGGGAGTGGCCTGACTTTGCCAGAGATGCGTCATGCAGGGCTCCATGGTGAAGTATCATCTCTGAATGTGTTCTCACAGGACCTACAGCTCCAACAAACCTGTTCTTTGTGTACTTCTAACTGTAGAGCTGCAACAGTGCAGAGCTCAGCAAGGGCCAGAAACCCAGCCCAAAGAGCTGGGTAAATACTTGAGGCTAAGCACTAACAAAACTGTTAGTCACAGCAGCTGCACTGCACGCAGTGCCAGAACACGGCTGCTTAAATCCTGCCCAGTACTTCTGTCACTTAGTCCACTTAGTCACTGCAGTGACTGCAGTGTAGACAAGCCCCATTAGAAATAATGCATAAAGGTTAATGAAATACTTGTAGCTATTTTAATAAGTGATTAATCTTTTATTACATACTGTTACACAGTCCAGCAGAGCAATAGATTGCTTTTAATTGTAGCTTATCATTATCTATGCTAACTTCCACTGATGTGCTGGTAACCATTTTGGACACATGCTGCTTATATATATATATAACAGGCCAACAACTTCAGTTCATTATTTATTAATGCCTTTTAAGCTGCGTAAAACTGGTACCATAACATGAAGCATATTCAGGGCAGGTCTGCAAAGTATCTGTGACATTGCAGGAATGGCTGGGAATGCCCGGAAGGATAACTGTGCTTAGCAGGAACTCACACAGCTGACTGCAAGGGGAGTGTAAGCAGTGGGACTGTGGTTTTTGTGGCACTTTAGGAAATTGGGAATGCTGCCATGCTTATGTGGGAAAATGCCTGGCTCAACCTGGTAAATCTTCCCTTAAATGACTTCATAAATGAACAGCTAAACTGGGCCAACCCTAACAGACAGTGGCCTAACTTTAAACTCTGCCCCAGGCCTTTGGGCACTGATGGAGACAGGACACTGGGTAGATGAACCTCTGGTCTGATCCAATATAGCTCTATACCTGTACCAAAACTTCCTAGCTCAACAAGTGAGTGTCTGTCTAGGCATTTCTACAGCACTAATCCTCTGAGCGCCCTGCCCAGTGTCTGTGTGACTGCTTGCTGCATGTTTCCAACTGAAATGGCAGTTCAAGGATGTGTGATACAGAAGGAGTCCATCTGTCAGTGAGATAACTTAGGGACTCTCCCTTATGCTCATGGTTGGGTGCAGGCTCCCACCCTTCTGCTTTCAGTGATGCCTATGATTTGCCTGGCAGCCCCTTTGGTTTTAAAATGTAGACCAGTGATTTGGATTTACGCACAGTCTGAGGCTTGTGTGGCTGTTCTTGCAGTGCTACCATGTGTGTTCAGTTTTTAGGTATCTGTGCACAGAGAGCAGCTTTTCTCATTGTTAACTCTGATTAAATAAAAGCCAGTGAAGAAACCTCTGAGCATGACTCACTATCTCACTCTCTGGGTCTTGAAGTCACTTCTTAGAAAATGAAATGGGGAGATACTGTTGCATCCCTCTGATAATTGTCTGCAAAGAAGGTGATGTGAGTAATGATCTAATTTTATCATCTTGTGGTTTGAAGAAGCATCAGGACTGGTTGCGGATCTGTAATTAGTGTACGGCTGGCAAAGGGTATCTGACGCAGTCATTACCAGTTCTGAGACAATATGGAAAACACAGAATATGAAGGGGAAACTCATCTCAGTGTTCTTATTGATTCATCAGGCAAATGCTGGTGCATTCTCGGGGCTGATTAGCAATCTGGTTACTCTGTGATCTCACTGGGCCACAACAAAACCAAAGGTGGTCATTAGCCCTTATGAAAACTCCCAGTGAAGTGTTGCTCTGAGTGGTTCCTTTCCCTGTATGAGCCTGTGGATACATGGACGGCTGAATCTGACAGTGACTCCAGTTACTCAGTTATTCTCCAACTTTGGCATTGCACTCATTCACCTAGCTGCATGGGCTAGAATTCACCACATGATCTTTAAAAGCATTGAAGAAATGACACAGAGGGCAGGATTCATGCCTGTTTATCCCTTAGGAGTATATTCATGTGTTTGTTCCAAGCCCGGTTCCTGCTGCTTTGCAAATCCAAGGGGTTGTGGGGATGAGGATTCCTATGGAGTGGGTGGTCCTCACCCTGTTGAAGAGCCTGTCTGTTTTAACAGCAAAATTTGTCTTGATTTAGCTATAGCAGTAGACAAAAAATGTACAAGAGGTTTTCTTTGCCACTTTCCCAAGGAACAAGGACATGAGTCTGCTATAAATGAAAGATTTGTCGGGACACTCACCCTGGGGCAAATGTCCTGCCTTCAGTCCAATGCCTAAAGATGCTGAGCTGGGACAGGTGGTGACAGCAGAGTGAGGAACAAAGGCACCAGAACCTGTAAAACCAAATTACAGGTCTCCCTTAAGAGTAGCCTTACTAACACATTCCTTTTCCTTCAGACTGATCCCAGGTCAAACAACCCTTCCACTTCTGGACTAGTCTGATGAGTGGTTTTGTTACTAATCCACTTTAGCATGGTTTTTTTTCCTTATGTCATTCTGCAATTTACTGCTTTTAAGGAACCACTGACTGATGTGCTAAAAACAAGGTCAACACCTTAAATGGTGAGAGTGCCAAGAAAAGGCTCTCCTTTTGTTCCAGAGCTAGAGAGAAAGCACCTCCAGTTCAGCAAAGGACACTCTGGGTCTAGGAGAATAAAGTGAAAAACAAGTTTTTGTTGTTTTAGGATCATGAACCCAGTTCTAGACTTTGTCTGAGCATCTTCTAAGTCCTGAGATTATCCTAGGAAGCCTCTCCTGTTAATCCTGAGTCCCATCAAGCAGTTTTCACAGTTTCCCCAAGCATCTTTGTTTAATGTTTCATTAACTATCTGTGGATAGGTCTCATTTTCATGCTGGAAGGTGCTGGATGGAGGACAAAAAATGGAAGCATGCACAGAGAAAATGACCTCTCAAACATGCACCTTCTGCTTTTCTCAGCTGGGCCTCAGGGTTCAGGTGCAAATGAGAAGCACCATGGTCTCACCACCCCCTCCAAGTAACATTAAGTATCAATAATGGAAGTGCTTACAGATACCCTGTACAATTCAACCCTTATCTTTTATTTATAGCTGACAAAGCTCAGAGAAGGAAAAAATATCATCATACTTTAAATAATAGAAGGTAGAGGTATTAAAACTACCCAGGCAGTTACAGTAGTTGCAGAAATGTCTCCCAGCAGACCTGAGTGTGCATACACCGACTGCATTTTTAATTTTTAAAACATATTTCTTTCAAAATTATTCAGCAATACAAGAAAGCCACTTTTATGGGGTGATAAATTACTGTAATAAAGTGTCTTTTGTCCAAGCATACAGAAAGAAAGCCATTGCAGGCAGCAAAGACAGGCGTCAGCCCCTAGAGAGCCAAGACCCATAAGCAGAGGAGCATGTTGATTTGTCTCACATGATTTTAATTATTTTTAGAGCATCCTCTCTGTTTTTTAACTGCAATTTTGCTTTCAGTTAACATTATATGAGGGTTTGATTTCTCTGTGAGTTTTGAATGCAGTATTAGACATTTGCACTGGTTTCAGAGAACTCTGCTGCCCCTTCCCTGAAGCCCAAGCTAAATGACACTGTACCTGTCATTTACATGCAATTAGAAATACTTTCGAGAAGATTTATATTCCTTTGAAACTTTAGAAACTTCTTGCAAGTATTAACTGAACAAGGAATCATGAGTGATAATTAGGGGTCTGATCCAGCTCCCTTCAGGGCCAGTGTGTTTTTATCACAGCTACATCCATCATTTTAGCAGTCTGGTGTATGATTACACATGCAAATAGAGTCACTCAGTTCTCAGTGGACTAAGCACCAGTGGACACAGGGCTTTTTCGTTGTCCCTCTGGACAGGAGTGTCACACTTTCACCCTTTGCTTCTCTATTAATCATCAGCATTGTTGTTTTGTAAATCCAAGCAGATTATATTTAACCTCAGTCCTATATATACCTATATCCCTGTTCTGCACGTAATTCTTGCCCCCAAAGCTATGGCGTTTGAACTTCAGAGAATAAAGTACATTTAATTGGACCTATTATTTTCTTGCAAAGGCAAAGCCTTTCAGATCAGGCTTCAGCCTCTCTGTGCCAATGAAAATACACGTGCCTAATTATTTCCATTTTTCAAAGAACCTCAAAGGCAGCTGATGAAAGGAACCTTTTGCAAAAGCTCACAGCAAACAGAGTGAAGTCACCTAATGTGCAGAGAGAGAAAGCAGTGATCTCCTCCTGTGTGCATGGGGCCAGTGACGCTTTGCATTGCCTTGAAAGAGGGTGTCTCACTCTTGCTCTGGAAAAGATTGTTGGGAAATGGTTGAATCCATGTCACCAAAGAGTTTTTTTGGGGGGTTAGAGCTTTTAGGGCATCAAGCCTTTTGGAATATGACAAAATGTTTTATCCTGCTGCTGCTGCCTGTACTCACAGGAGGCACAGCCCATTGTCCAGATTATTCAGGTGTGTTTCTTCCTCAAATTGAGAACAACTCTTTTTCATTGCAGTTTTTATGCTAATATCTTTGGCTTCACTGACAATGTACTTTTCCTTCTCTAGGTGTTGTATACATATTGAGTAAGAATTTGCTGTTGCCCTGAAAAGCTCATGGTCTTAACGAGCAGTTCTGCTTATTATCAGCAGAGGGTCAGTCTGAGTGGTGATACTGCAGAGTTCCTCTCTTTTCTCCCATTATTGCCCACTGCAGCCCAGCAGCCCCAGAACACCCTCTCAAGGGAGTCCGAGTCCGTTAGCATCAGTTAGCATCTGTTAGCCTCTTGCATGCGTGTGAGATGAGACTCCTTTCTTTTCTGTCTTGGGTGCCAGGTGCTGTCATTTGAAGGGTAACATGAGTTTCTCCCACTTAATAGTGGTTGAAAACCATTCCCTATTATTTTTATCTTATTCTGCTTTTAACATACCCATGTCTTTCCCAAGCCTGGCAGTACTGCTTTGTGTTCTTTGCTGCGGCTAACGGGTGATGCTTTCACCAAGACAAGTCACAAAACCCTTCTCTGTTTTCATGGGCTGACACCTGAACTGGATGTGGACTTAGACACTCACACAAGGGCTGATGAACAGACAGAGAGAGGAGCCCTCTCTCAGTTCTCCCCCCTTATGCAGTTGAGCCATGGCTTCATTGCCGTGATGGTCTGTAACAGTGCTGTCACTGATCAGTGAGCTGAGAAATCTGAGAGCAGTCTGACAAGGCACTGCCAATTCTCGGAGGGAGTCACAACAGCCTGCCAGGTCAGGGATCTCTGTACGCAGTGGCCACAACCACCTTTGCATCAGCGTCTGTCACTGAAAATCACCTCCTGCAAAGCGAGTGCTTTCCCCATAGCATGTAGGGGAGGAAAACAGCTCTCTGCTGCCTGCAGTTTGTGTAAGTCCTTTCTCTAGCCCTGACGCCAGGCCTTCCTTTGCATGGGAGAGCTGGAGACCTTTCTCCACAACTCCTAGCAATGACAGCGTACTCCCAGCTGGGAGGATGGGGAGGGAATCTGATACCATGAAGCTCTGGACTGCTGCCCAGCTCAGGAGGGAGAAGGGAGCAGGTGGGAACTCATGGCCTCTTGCATTTTTTTGTACAATATGGAGAAATAACAGTGTCCTGTTCAGCTCTCTACATACACCAGTGTACTCCACTTGGCTTCTGCTGGTGTTACCTGTAGCTGCTCCATCTATCTCTTTTGCTGTCAATGGAAGATTGATGCAGTCTGGAAGCTTTTGTCCTCCATCCTTCAAGGATAGTATTTATTATGAATTTATTAGCCTCAGAGGACTTGGTTTAGGCCTGGACAAAGAGATTTGTAACTATGGAACACACTTGAATTGAAACAAAGACTGAACTCAGATAAAAACTATTCTGGATTTTTTGGTCAGCCTGCAATCATTTGTTCAACTTTTATTGGCTTTGTCTTGACTATCAGAGGACTTTTCTTCATCTGGACTTAAGCCCAGCTGGACTTAAGCACATGCTTAAAGCTAAATATGACTTAAATTACTGTGCTGAATCAGGGCTTTTCTTCTTTCTGAGTTATTTTGCTGTGAATGCATTTTTGGTGCACATGAATATAAACTGAAGCTGTTATGCTAATAAATTTGAACCTCCTGATTTTAATATTCTACATTTCTTTTCATTCTACATGGAGACGGTGATGACTTCTTTTGTATCTGAGATTTACATGCAGTCCCATATTTTAACAGTGACACATAATTTACATGTGATTAGATCAAAGTATTTACTTCCACGAGTTTTAAAACAACAAAATCTGATATTGAATATGCCTATTTTCCACACCTTTTAAGTGAATACAGAATAGAAATAGCAGCTTGAAGCAGCACAAATTTCAAGAGATCTGAGTTTAAGAGAAAGGTTTCACTGCACTATCCTTCTTTCAACTGCTACTGTCATGGCTGGGGAGTGAAAGTGGTAATGTTTTTAGAAATGTTTCATGAAATATTTTATAAGTGCAGTTTAAATTACTTTTTAAGTTGGGTAATCTGCCAAAGCTTTACATTGTTAACAGAGAAGGAGAAATTGCTTCAGAACTGACTGGTGTGCTCAGGAGATGGGAAAGCAATTCCTGCCGTGAATTCACTGTGCTTCACACAGAGAGTGTATTCCAGCATCTCTTAGCTATGTCAAGAAGCATCCCTACCTGGAAAAGATGAGCATGTTTTTCGCATTGCATGGGAAATGCAAGTACATCTGCATGGAAATGAAGCCAGACAACATGCCGTCCCAAATTGGCTGCACATTCCTTTGATAGAAATTACTACTGAGGGACAGGTGTCTTGTGCTGTCCATTTCAGATTAAATACAATTGGAGAAATTCTGCATTCTTGAACCTGCTTTTTCTGATACTCTGTCCATAAAACCGCTTTCTGCCGGGCAGGTGAATTGTCCTGATGGTTTGTATGAAGTCCTCTGTGCATCCTTCATTCAATTCTGACTTACCAAGTCCTGCTGGAATCCCAGTTGGGTGCCCTGGCAGCTGCCTCATGTAATCCCTGTGCTGCGTACTCACAGCTCCACCTTGTACTACTTGCTGGGCTGCAGGGTTCATTTATTGCATGCTAGTCTTTTTGCTCCTTTTTGGTTAGGACAGAGCTATGGACAGCTAAGCCACTGCCGCCTACTTTACAGGGGCTGTCATTGTTGGGTGTTGTGAAACCAGTACCTTCACCGCGGGGCTCACAGCAGCTGGCACTTCAGGCATTCATAGTAACATTGCTGGTCCCCCAGACTGCAGAGCATGGCTAACGTCACGAGGGTTTTATTCTGTAGACCTTAGCTGATCAATAGGATTTGTCTGAGTAGTCTCAGGCCCTTGCAGGAGAAATCCTTCCTTGCTTCAACACAGCTCTGTGTGCGTGGACATACGCAGGACTCTGTACATCAGGTACGGCACATTGTGCAGACCTGAGCTGTTCCAAGCTGGGCTGTAATTGACTTTGAACGCTGAGCGAGACCTAATTCGTCTGTCTCACAATTCCTCTCGTAACACAAAGGAATCATCTCTCTCTGCTCTCTGCCCAGGCACAAGGAACAGATAATTAATTCTCCAGGGCAGGGATGAGGCTCTGGGGAGGTTCCAGAGGCAGAGTCCTGCCCTTGGAGAAGCAGGAACAGCTGCGCTGGCCCTCCTGGTTGGGGATATTTTTTTCAGCTTACGCAGATAATAAGATCCTTTCTCCTCTTAACCTCTTACCTAGAGTGCAATTAGGGGTAAACAGAGCTGGCTGCTCTGTAAAGAAAGATGTGTTCTTAACCTGGCAAGAGCAACTTCTTAATTATTAAGCCAACAGTGGGGAGAGTGGTCTGAGTCTGTCTGAGCCAGGTGAGCAGGAGAGCCTGCAAGACTCACTTGGCTCAGTGTAAATGCCACACAGTGCTTTGATGAGATTTCATCTGCTGAACAGGCTCTGTGAAGCAACAAGCTCACTGAGATTAGTCCTGGCCGGTTGTACAGTGCCCATCCCTCCCTCCAGACCTGCTCACAGAGGCGATCAATCAGTGATGTCCGTGCTGGTCCCAGCAGCCTGCTGACAGGGTCGGACGTTCTGCCCAGCCCTGCCCTGCCTGAGGGTTGCTGTGTGTGAGCATGTTCCACCATGTGTGTGTGCACAGTCATGATGGTTTACCAAATCCAGTAGTCTCGGTGGTGTTCTCATGAGGGCAGACACAGTTAAATGGATCACAGGACACTTTCCACCTCTATTATCAGATAGATTCAGATTTCCCCTGAATGCATTTGTTCAGTCTCTGCTTCACTGTTGTTGGTGACAGCTGTGCTCAGTGAACCATTTTCTAAAAGCAGAGCACATTCAGTTAACTACTTAACCTGGTATAGCAACGGTAAGAGTTTAGCTGGGAAGCTCCCTCCCTGAGCTGCTTCTGCCTCTGTGGAATTGCTGTGGGAGCAAGAAGTAAGACTGGTGCTGAGGGATCAGATGGACTTTTCAGCAACATCTTTCCACTGCTGTGGTCCTGGGGCTTTTCTGTGCAGGCCTTTTGTGAGTTTTCTTTTTTCCCACAGGCAAACAGCAGACAAGATAAGCTGCTACTGCAGCAGATGACTTACATAAATGTTAATGAGCATCTAATGTGTACATCATTTTCCTGCAAAAGGTGATCAAAGGTAGGAGAGTTTTGACAGGCCTCATTCCAGGAAGCAAAGTGAGCCAAATCTCAGCCCAGGGGCCAGAGCTCAGCACTGGAAATGGCGACTCCAAATGCAGTTTGCATCCTGGCTCTATTTACCTCTTTCAGGCACCCTTTTTAATCTCTGCTTCAGCTGCCTTTCAAGTGAGCAGGACTTTTTTTTCCCCATGAAAGAAATATTACTCTCTCAGGCTCATTTTTACAGCATATGGCTGCTACAGTAGCATCAGCCAATTCCCATCTCACGCTGCACCACCCACCTGCCTGGATGCCGTGGGTAGCAGCACGTGGGCAGACCTGGAGACACGCATGCCCCTGCTCATGTAATCCTTTCCCTCTTGAGGCAAGTTGGGTGGCTGAAACGAAGCCCTTTGCAGTCAGACAGAGCACAGGGAGGATGTGGGACACATCCCAGATTTTTGTGAGGGAGTGGAGGTGCCTTCAGCGCAGCATCCAGCTGTTACCACTGACAGTCACTGGTTTGTTGTGGGTTGTGTCAGCAACGCCAAGGACTAGCGGGGCTTTAGATGCTGAGCTCTTCCTGCTCTCCTGGCACCTTGCAGGGCAAGGTTAATGCCTGACTTAGCTTCTCTAAACACTCCCCATGCCCTGTCTGCTCTGCCTGACTCCTCCCCATCCTGCTAGGCTGCAAGCGTGCTTGAGACATGCTGTCTGATTACTGATTTTACACCCATGTTATCTGGGTGTCTTCTTTATTCATCAGTATAGCTGAAACTTCCCCACAGTCACCCTGTGGTAAACCCCAGAGCTTGCGTGCTTAGTTTGACAGCATTTCGGTTTAGGGCTACAACCTCCATGCTGAGCTATTCCAGTGTCGATGTATGCTATTTGAACTGAGGTCTGTAAAGGCTTTACAGCTCCTTCCATTAAGTGAAAGCAGGGCTTTTCCTCCTGATTTGCAGAGTCCTGGTCCCTGGAAGGAAAGGGGACTAAGGTAGCCTGCTGGAACCCAGGTGGGAGCGCCCGAGCCCTGCCTGTCCTCTCTGGACCCACTGGACTCTGGGCTGGAGGCCCTGAGTCACCTCGGCTGCTGCAGATGATTAAAGGGACACAAATGATTTAAACATCCCAGTTCCCATTTCAAGACATCCATGACCCTGTAAGGCAAGATCTGGGAGATTAATTATTGCAAATACTGTTGTCAGCAAATTATGCCTCTTTCTCTGTTGTCCCTGATCAGATCATGATAATTACATTTACGCTTTGAAATAACTGAGGTAGTAATGAGGAGTTCTTGGTCTGCAGTTTGTTTGTGACAGGAAGCTGCCAGCATGTACAATTGAAGTTTGCATTGCTCTGGTTTGACATGCAGTGCACGTGATAGCATTTCACTTCCCAAACTGGGAAAGTGTAACTCATGGCATCAGGTGCAAAAGCTGGTTTATGAGCCCATAATTCCCTTTATGGAACATTCTTTCAGGATTTGTTTTAGGATTTGCTGGTTTGTGATCATTCCTACCAGTAAACTGGTGTTCCTGTGATGTTCACTGCAGGCTAATGTCAGAGGAACATTTCATCCCACAAATAACAGTCACTGCGTCATTTAAAAACCTTTCTCTATAATGAAAAAAAATAAAAGTGAAAAATTTGAAGCATTAGGCCTTTTTCTTAAAAAAAATACTTGGAACATTTCCACTAAAAACATTCCCTAAGAAAATGAACATTTTCATTCCAGCCCCCTGATAAGCACATTTTGCATGGACAATACTTCTCATTTCCTGCTCACTTTATGACCAGTCCTGTGTCTGACTCATTCCTGTCCATACCTAGCCACTAGTTTCTGGTAAGAAAACAGGACAGAATGGAGTGGGAGTGACCAACTTTTCTCTCAAGAGGACATGGGTCTCTTGTTCTTTTCTGTGGTTGTATTTCCACTGCTTTTTATTGAAACATAAATAGCCATGAACAGCACTGCTCTCCCAGAGGCTGACAGTTGACTGTGGAGGGGCATTTTTATTGTTTCTCCTCAGGTAGTTGAGCAGATACCTTCCAACTGGAGCAAGAAAGAGGATACAGGGATATGTGTGAGCACAGGCATTTCAGTCAGCTCTGCTGTTAGGTCTGAGATTGCGTTCTGGCAGGAGAACAGGAATGTATGACTAAAGAGAAGGAAGTTGTATCTGATAAAAGGCCAGGCCTGGGAAGACACGGCAATATTTCATTATTCTGCTCTGGCTTAGCTCTTTCCGTGCTCTCTGGGTACATATCACCTACCAGTGCCATGACACAGCTTCTAACACTGCTGTCGTAGCTTAGCAGCTTCTCCAATGTGCTGTGTGCTCGCTTAGCTCTGCTTTGGAAGGAAGCTGCCATGGGGAGCGGGTGCAGACCCAGATCAAGTGCTGCTCTGCAGATGATCAGATGATGCAGTCCCCAAGGGGAGCTCTGTGGCCAGGCTGAGAGTATGGCCGGGAACAACACGGTGGCAGTCCCTCCTGGCAGCAAGAAGAGGCAGAGGACTGCCCCACAGGCTCTGCAGCCTTGTCTGGAGCAGCAGCACGGAGTCCTGGTGCAACCCAGTTATCTGACTCCACCACGCACCAGACCCCAAGGTTGAGACCCAGGGCAAACTCTTCAACTCTCCTGTTTCACTAGGTCTGCAGGGACTGGTCCTGACCCTCTTCCCTCTTTGCTCAGCTGGTCGCTGATTCTTGAGGACACTGACATCCCTTGTCAATGCCATGGGGTGAAATATGTCCATGGCTGGCCCCGAAAGGGACTAGATTACCTGCCTGGCCACTTCTGGCCAGAATAGCATGAGGGTTGCTCACAATGGCAGTCAGGGTGAGCTGTGGCCCCTGCCCGGGAAGGGGGGTAGCCAGTGGAGAGCAGAGTTTGAGAGGCAATTGCTGGGGGTGGTTCCCTGCCCTGCCAGGCCTGACAAGCCTCTACCCACAGCTGGTGTGCCAGGCCCTAGCAGTGTCCAGGAGATGCTGGCCCAAACTTTGGTTGCCCTGAGACTTTATGTCTAAGCCCGGGGATGTCAGAGCTCTTCCCTAAAACAAAGCAGAGGGTGTTCGGTGAAGAGACAGCCCTTGCATTCTCCTGCCTCCCACAGCAATCCCCTCTGCTCCCCATCTAAGCAGAGATGCACCCTCCTACCCATCTTGTTTTCGGAGGCAGCAGATTGGTTTGCCTCCTGGTGCTTCCTAAAGGAGTTCTGATGTGGCAGGCTGCCTCTTGCAAATGAGCTGAGCTGCAGCTGGGCAACTAAAATAGGTCCCAGTTTCCTCCGACAGACCAGATCTGGCTTGCAGGTGGCCTGCACTGAGTGCCAGCATGCTGGAAACTGCTACCAGGAGCAGGGTGGCAGCCGGAGCTCACTGGACTAGTAGTAGCAGCTCCATTATCCGGCACATTGGAGCCAACTCTTAGCCTTTTGGTTCCCAGGCACTGTGACATATGCTGTCTTAATGCCTCCGGCAAATTGGAATCAGCTTGGCTTTTTCAAAAGCCCTTTCATACAAAGGGCTGACATTTTCTGTGCTTTATTCTGGAGCTGGTTTGGGTTGTTAAAAATTATACCCAGTGGGTAGGAGCTGCCATACCTCCAACTGCCTGTGAGGCTACTCTGTATTTTATCAGCCCTTTTTTTTTTTTTTTTTTTTTTTGGTGTAAGTTGAGGGGACTGTTGTTTTGAAACTGTAACAAGACTTTCCGGTAGATCTGGAAATGTGCTTGTGGTAAATACCTATCTGAAGAACAAGCCACCCCCCAGCACCTCAAGACAAGGCCTCTACCTGTTCAGTTATTCAGCCTGGATCATGGGTTCCAGCTGTAATATCTGTTCTGCTAGCTTAATTCTACACCGTTTTTACACTGGCTTTTGAAAAATGCGTGTTTATTCTCTCTCTGCCTTCCCCCATTAGCTGTAAATGCCTTTCAGAGGGTCACACTCTAAAGTGCACTTGTCTTTATAAAGCTGTTCACAGTGCTGCATCAGGACACCTGTCTGCAGAGAGGAAGGTAAGAGACATGCATTCAGGATGGATCTGCCTGAGTCCACTCACGGTGCTGAGCCAAAATGGAGCAAACAGTGGGAAGAGCAAACCTCTCTTGTCCTGTCTGAATGTCAGCACGCATACAGGCACAGACATATATACAATAGCAACAAATGCATTGCAGGCCTTTGTACTCATCTTCCAAGACACCCTGGGAATGCTGGATGTGCTGGCCTGTCTTCTCCTTGGATCTTCATCTGATAATGTTTTTTCTCTTTTTCTCACATATTTAGTGGAGCAACTCCTCTTCATTTACGTTGCAGCAAGGCTGGTGTGGTCATTTGCACAGCAGGGGCAGAGAAATCAAGCAAGAAATGTGGGAGAAAAGCATGAACTGAACCCTCTGGCAAGTCAGGACAGGTGTCTTTACAGGATTTCAAAGGGACATAGTATTTGAATAATGGTAGAAATAGAGTGGAATTAAGAGATGCCAAACTGGGCTGGGAAGTGGGGTGTGCATTAGACTTCTGAATAGTTTTCACAGGAAACAGCATCGTTTCAGCCCTGTGACTCCATGCTGGCCAAAGCACGAGGTCAGAGCAGTGACTAATCGCTACAGCTCATTTTGTTTCTGTGCTTGTTCCAGGAAGAAGGTGGCGTGTCGAAGCACGACTTTCACTTCTGTTCTACAATAACTATTTCAGACTCTCTGATTCTATATATTGACCACAGATATTCCATATGACAGCTCTGCTCTTTTGGGGTGAGTGGTGAGATCAGACACAGACTTGTTTCTGGTGCCTAGACTGGTAGAGCCTGTAAGCAGTTCTGGTCTAAGTGCCTGTGTGGGTAAAGTACAGGTTAGGTGTGGAAATGATGCTGACTCAGGTGACTTTGAAAATTTCTTTTCCTGATCACTTATGCCAGGGAATGCTCCCAGAAATCAGTCACATAAGTGCACAGCTGCCCCACAGGGACGAGTCAAAGGGAATTTGGACTGCACTAACTGGTGAATGTATTGCGGAGGACAGCATAGAGCAACCTGTGGCTGGGCTATGGGGGCTGTCTCTCAACCCAGGCATCCTCTGGCAGGCAGCCCGTACACCTACAGTCTCAGCTGAAAATGCAGCCCTGTCTGTCCCTAGCACCTGGGCCAGGGAAACAGTATCACAGGGTCCTCAAACTCCTTCTCTATAACATGCAACTTGGAAAATCCCCTTCCCCTGCTACCTTCACCACAAAGCCCCCCTAATTGTGGCTCTCTGCCACCATGTCTCCTCCCAGTGTCCCTCTGTCTTCCTTGCAGGGAAACATTCTATCCCTGAGGGAAGGCAGCTCCTGTCATTAAGGGAATGAATGCTTGGTTTTCTATTTGGCTAATTCTTGCGTTAGCTCAATCCCATGGGCTATGTAGAGGACCTGAAGCTAAAAAGGGCTGATTTGTCTTGTTCCTGCATTGTCTAATGGCTGTTGCCCATTTATACCATCCTCTAGAGCTTTAGTGAGTCCACTCCAGTCTATTAGATCGCCCCACTGAAGTGGAGAAAATGAAACATGTCCTTTCTCTGCCAGTGACTCTGTAAACAGTAAGAAAAGAAAAGAATTAAATCCTACCCAATAGAGAGTTTGCTCTAACAATTATTTATTTTGAGCAGGCATATCTATATTAATTTGCTTTGGGTTGGCTTGATTTTCTTGATGAAGATTACAGTAGACGAGTTTTAGAGGAAAGTGAATTACTTAATTGCCATTCAATACTGGGGTTATGTCTTGCCCTTCTGCGTTTGTAGAGATTTTTAATAGAAATAAGTTTGGGATGAATGAAATATGAATGGAAATGTGTGTGTATCTGTGGGTATGTGGCTAAGCAGTAGCTTATATTTAAGCACATTGTTAAGTGAGTTAGTGAGGAGGGGAGTGTTGCTCAGCTGGCCTGGTCTTCACTTTCGCAGACATGTACGAGTATGTGTTTCCAAGGCTCTTGTTGCAATTTCCTAATGAACAATAGCAAAGAAATTATCACAGCACTGTGGAAGTGGCCTATATTCTACCTGAAACAATCCATAGGATTACAGCAGTTCAGCTTCACATTTAAAGACAATGGATTTTTGTATTCCGTCTTTTGACTTGTCATATGGAAAACCTTAAGTGAAATATTTTCTAGTGATTGTTTGTGTTGAAGAGTGATTCTGGCATTACCCTCCCAGATTTCTGTGTTCTTCGTTTTTCCTTTTCATTGCTCAACTGCTGAGCATACAAATCAATAACTTGTTATTAACTCCTTTGGAAAATTTAATCGCTATTAATGGGATTCAACTAGAGGTTTACAGGGTTTCATTTTAACATTCAAATAAGATTTCAAAAGTAACTTTACATTAAGCTTCAATTTCAGACTGTCCTTCAAACTCTGATTTTCACTGGTGAAAAGTTGAAACAGGGGGAGGTAAAACAGGAGCCTCAGCTGGTCTCACAGCCCTGCGTGGACACAGACATACCGAAGAGCAAGCATCTGGGTTTCATCCTGGGTTTTCAGTCTTTGATACTTTGATACAGAGCAAAGTAAACAACATGTGCAGAAGGGCAGCCATTCATGGGTCCTGGCTTCTGGAGCTCTCAGCTCCATGTCTCTGCAATCGGAGATGAGACAGAGTTAACTTTTTCCACTCCTCAGTCAGAGCCCAGCTGTCCTTCTGGTTAATGCGGATGTCAGTCAGCCATGACTAGTGCTACCTCTGGAGTACCTCTGACTTTACTAAAAATAGGCAGTCTTGGTAATCTCCTGAGAGACCTGGCTTTCCTGAAGTCTCTCATCTAGCTCTGCAGACCAGGAAGCTCAGGGACATTTTTCTTAAAAATCTTCAGATGGAAAGAACTACCTTGAACCTGTGGGATTTTTCCCATCAGTGTGCAGGGAAACATCTCCCGTCCCCTGTCATCCCTGGCTTGCTCGGTAGGATGGGGATCTTGCAGAGGTTCCTTGTCTGGAACCACAGGGCACTTCTGGCAGCTTAGATTGTTAATACTGAGCATAGCAGAACAGTGTTGGACCAGGGATCCCACTGTCCCATGGCCCCAGGGCTCACTAGGGGTGCTGTTGGCATGTGCCTTGCTCTGCACAAGGCTCTGTGGCTAAGCCTCCCTTGATCTTGCTCCCACCCTAATAGATCAGCTTTGAAAAATGCCTCAACAGATGTTTCAAAGCTTGATAACAAGGTGATAGGTGTCTTAGAAATACCAAATTGAACCCTTTTACGTTCATTTTGCCCTGTAAGCTGGGATAGACCAAGATAATTTCAGCATTTCATTGCGTCATCTTCAGTTTAATACACAAATTACTTAATGTGGAGTTGTGACTGCAGGAACACATTGCTGTTTCCTGTCCTGGTCTTAGCAATATTGAATTTCCCCAGCCCTACCAGGACTCAGCTCCTCATGCCAATCACAGAGACTGGTCATTAAAAACAGGAGAGAAGAAAAAAAAGGAGCTGTTCCTATAAGCCATGTGCTCCAGCTGATGGGGAAGGCAGGAAGGAGGAGATGGGTTTTGCTCCTAATCAGCCAGAGTCATTGCATACTGCAGAGACAAATCCCGCTTTGCTTGAGACAGGCCTGAACCACATCCCAGCTCCAAGAGACCTTGTTTAAACTGTACCTGGGCCTGTCTCACTGGTCCAGGCTGTCTCTGCTGTAAACAGGTCTTTGCTCAGGTGCTTTCCTGACATATTTTTGACATATTCTCCTTCTCTCCCCACAGTTCTCCCACTCCCTGGGGTGGCTGGGCAAGATACGCTTTCATCTCATATCAAAGACAGGGACTGTGCTGTAAAAAGCCATTGCTCCTGGGAAAGAGAAGAAACAAGCTAGCATCGTGTTATGGGTGAGATTCACAGGGAGAAAACAGGCTATCACCTGGAAAGTGGATCTCAGCCCTGGCCTGAACTTAACAGCCCTTAAAGCCAGTGGACATGAGGCCATGTACAGAAATTTTTTCTTTTTTCTTCTTGTTTGCTGAAGGAGAAGAAAATGAACTGAAGAGTGAGAATGTAATGGAAGAGAGAGAGGTTTGAGGTCTAGAGCAGGAGAGCACTTGTATTGTGTAAGCAGGACCCAGCCAGAGGCTCTGCTATCCCAGGCATGGGGACCTCGGCTCACTGGGTGCTGGGCTGGAGGCACAGTAAAGGCCGGGCACATATATGTGTGTCAGAGTGTGGGAGACACCAGACTGACCCCAGGGATCATGGAAGATGCTTTATTTGGAATTTAAGGAAAGCTTTTTGTTCTGTAGCAAACAAGCCAGGTCTACCAGGGCAATGCTCCCACGCTGATGTGGGGGCTCTTAGGGTGCGCTGCACCGTGCGGGGCTGCGTTCTGAAGTGCCATAAAGCAGCTATACAGTAGCAGTAGAAGCACTCAGCCTGGGGCCCCTATAGCAGGTTGCAGGAGCACAGCAGGCACTGCTCCAATTTGACAAGCACAGTGAGTGATTAATGAGCCAGGGAAAACAGGGTGACACATGCAAATACTAGAGATCTACAGAGGAAATTCTGAGGATCAAGTCCACCTTTGTAAACAAGAAATATCTCTATTATTGGGGAAGACAAGAAGGGAGCAGAGAAGCTCTGTGACTTCCCCAGACAGTCTCTAATGATACTTTCTGCAGTTTGCATCAATCCAGATTAAGCTTTGGGCTGACACAGACGGATCTTAACTAGGCTCTCGTCCAATGGAGTTGCATGTTCCCCTGTCCCCTGCTTTCTCTGTTGCTGAGCTAGGCTCCACGCCTGACACGGAATATCTGCACATCCCTTTGAGTAGCTAACCCTGCTCCCCTGATTGCTCTGCCAAATGAGGCTGTTGTTTCACTGCGATGAGGAGTGCTGCATTGATGAGGACAGTCCGTGTGCAGGAGGAAATGGGTTTGGTCTGTAACTTTAGTTTTTCCAGCAGAAATTGGAGCAGCTCATAGAACTGCTGAAGAAGGCATTCGTAGTCTCCCAGGGTGCCTCTGCCAGTGTAAGGCCACTTACATTGCCAGCCCCTAAGAATGACCACTTCAGTGATAGGCTGGGCCTTAAAAAAAAAACTCCAAGTTTGGGAATCAATGATGTCAAACAGAGTTGTGGTCAATTGGAAATGCCACTCTCGTGGTCTGGGCTGGTGATGTGCTGGTCTGGGGCAGGATGAATGGTGCAGGGCAATGCTCCTTCCACCTCTGTGCTGAGAGCAGGAAACGTGGCTCCTAGTCTCTCTCAGCCTTGAAAAATGCATGTCAGGTTCTGCAGAAGCTGCACATGCCACAGACCAGCCCAGTTACTGCAAACCTGTGCAAGTGGAAGTCTGGTCTGCAGCAGTGCTCCAGAGGCACCGCTAACTAACAACAGCTGCTTTTCAACAAATCGCATTGGACTGTATTCTCTTTCGGAAAGAGATTTCATTGTGGCCTCTGAAGAGGAGATCAACAATTATTTCTCTGCTCTCCATCTGGGGAGGAAAGCCTTGACCTTCTGGCACATGGCTAGATACTGAAAACAGTTTGCTGCCAAAACAAACTTTTGAAAATTTCCCATGTTGCACAAGAGGGGAGAAGTTTTAGTATGAGATTTTCAGAGCTTTCTTGGAGTCCATTTTCTTTAGATAGCAAATGCAGGTTTGAAGATCTGTACTTCAGTGTAAGTAAGGTTGAATAATGTGGAAGCACCTTGAGTCATACTGCAGTTTTACTGGGACTCATCCACAGACAGTTGTGGATTCATTTGCATCAACTTCAGTCTTCATCCTGTGCCTGCTGCTCATACAAGTGATCCCAGGGGTCAGTGGTGCCCTTACCACCATGTACAGTACAAAAGCAGGACCTCAGCACAGCCTGGTAAACATGGAGCAATTATTTTGGGGCAAGTGGGGACATAAGAAGCATGATTGAACATGTCATGTGTCAGTCAGGGATGCCCATAAATGTAGCAGATAAGGGAGCAAGGTAATTGACTTTTCCAGGCTTGTGTTATCTGGAAACTTTTTCCCAGCTGGTGTGAGTCTACAGTAACACAAAAGTGGTTGGTAATTGCGATCTGCACGATGCACATGCTGCTAAGGTGAAGCCTTCTACTTCTTGAGAAGGCGCGAGCTTGGAAGGGTTCTGGGCTTGATTGTCATTCTAGACAAGTGTATCCTGACATCCTTTCCTTTTTACTATAAATCAGAAGCAAAATGAATAAATTAGTTATTGAAGTTCCTTGTGGGCTTCATTGATGCGATTGCAGGTGGAAAAGACAGGTAACATAACCAGAGGGAATTGGTGTCAAGGCTGCTCCTTACAGACCCAGATTATGTCACCAATCAGCTGGTGAAATAAAGAGATTTCCCGCGTATATTTAGTAAATCAACATGACAATGTCATATACAATCGGAGTTAATTAGGCAAACCTTCTTGCTGTGTATAGCATATCTCATGCCTTAAAGGTAGAGAGGCTTCCGTCATTACTGCAGCTTTGCAAGTGTCAGGGGGAGCTGGTTGGTTGCAACTCTGCGTTGAAAGGCACCTACAGCAGCATCCTTCCTGGGCTGCTGCTCAGAGCAGAGCGAGGGGAGCTCTAGGCTGGGCAGTTTCAGGCCACCAACCCCAAGAAAGCTGAGGCCTGGTCTATAGCGCAGGCTGCTGTTGCGAGGGTACACTGCTGTGGTTTGACATAAAGGGGAGACAGGAATCATTTAGGGGAAGCCTCATATTTCCCATTTAAGGTCTGTGCTCCCCATGTTTCCTTAGCCCCCTGTGAACGTGACCTGCCGTATTGCCAAAAGTCAGATGCTTGTCCCCCAACAGCACCCACTGTGGGATGCCGTTCCTGACATACAAGTGAGACTTGCTTCTCAGGTCAAAGAGGGAGAGAAGCGACAATAACCCCTGCCCCTACTCGAGCTGCACACAGCTTCCTGCCGTGTCTAGGGCAAAAGGCTTTTGATCTTTGAAGGCCTCTTCCTCGCCTCTGCTCCAGGGAGGAGAGGCCAAGTGTAGGGCAATGGAGTGACTTGTCCAAGGTCAACCCATGTCAGAGCCAGGAGCCCTCCACCATTTCCTTGCTCTGACCGTGGGACTCCCATCTGGTTTGATTCAGCTGTCAACCCTGCAGCAGAGAGTGGCAGTAACAAAAGGCTTTTTCAGACATAATCCCACTAAATGGAGACAATCCTGTTATGTTTCCAGGCGACAGGAATTGAGACTTTAGTGCCAGAGTATGAGGACTCTGCCCTAAGGGCTTTGTTTCAGGACTTAATGTCAGGTGATCTCAGGGCCAGCCTGGTCTTTGTGCCCTAGAGCAGCACAGATTAAGCCCTAAACATGTATTTTTAAACTGAGCAAAACCCAAGAGGTGTGATGCACAATCTGGGATGGGGAGGAAAAAACAGACCAGCATCCCAGTAAGAGGGATTAGTCTGGCCAAAACAATAGCAGCCGTGAATCTCCAAGGGGCATGGCCTGACATGCCAGCTGAGGGCTGGGCTGCCCTCCCCATGCCAGCTACACCAGCCTGCCAAAGTTCAAATGTCTGACAAGCATCACACTGCAGCTCCTGTATTCCCAGCCCATGTGTCCCCGATCCCCAGCAGAGGCCAGTTAATACCCAATTAACAGGACTCTTTCTAATGAACTGAGCCTTAACCGCCAGCCACTCCATCCTTTAATCTCTCCCAGCCGGAGTGGAAGGGCTTGGCAGGTGTCACTTCAGGCTGGGGTGACAGGGCAGATCTAGCCTGCCAAAGCACAGCCGCATGTCTGACAACCCCCCACTGAGCCCTCCTCCCCCGGAAACACGATTTACCCTGGGGCAAACAGCACACACAGCCCCATTTCCACGTTTGGCCCTCCAGGTCTGAGGAGTTCATCTCTCCCTGTCCCCGCCACCCCGCTGGGCTAAAGCCAGGACATGTTACCTCCCCGGCCAGGGAGGTTTTCCTCAAATGACTGTCTTGGCCAGTCGCACTCTGTCAAAGCTGTTCTTCTGCACCTGCCTACCAGAGCCCCCCTTTCTAACCATGCTCAGTGTGAAGGACTCAGTGCCACTGCATGTGCCCAGGCATCCTCCTTATGGCAGCTGGTACCCAAATGCATGAGTCAGTAGTCCCTTGCGTAAGGCCCAGGGATGCAAGGAAAGATGGACCTCACTTCAACAGGTACAGCTGGCCCAGAGACCTCATCAAACAAACCAGGACTGGGTGTCTTCAGCTGTTATTTTTCAGAACGCAGGGGGGCCATGCACCCCTGTCTCATGAGTCCCCTCAGCACCCCAGAGGGCTGGATATTGCTGTAGGGAGCTTTAGAGGTAAGCAGTTCAGGAATTAACTTGGCTTTGGGAGCATCAGTGTGAAGCTGTTTCTGCTGTACAGGAGCGGCTGCCTTGCTTTACAAGGACTATTGTGCAAACTAGACTTTCTCCTCCATGTTGATCGCAAAAGTAGAAATCTGAGATATTGTTACAAGCTAGGAAATCCCCCTACATATCATATCTCAGTTCCCCCAGCCTTATCTCTTCTCGCAGGAGGCTGTGTGCATGCAACAGACATCCCAGTTGCCTCAGGCACAGCAAAGTGTGAAGATGCAGCACGGTGTGGGTGCTGTGGAGTTTGGGTTTTGGGCCAAATGAGGCCATGGGGAAAGACAGATCACATGAATAGTAATTCCTAGTAGCTAGAGACATGCCACGCTTCTCCTGTGCCTCTCTGGCTGCAGGTAGCAGCAGCAGAAGCCGGTGGCGGGTTGTGCTGGAGCCAGTCCTAACCTGAGCACCTGGCCTGCCATGGAGATGTCTGACTTGGCCCTTGTGAGCCAGGGAAGTTACTGCTTTCTGAGTGGGAGTCAGTCTGCAAGTGGGAACAACTGTCATTCCCAGACTGACCCCTCCTGCAACATGCCCAAAGCCCCACAAGCAGCTGTGTTTTTTGATGGTGAGTTTGTGAGAGACAGTAATTAGCACGCCAAAGTGATATTGTAGCACCCCAAATTATCATTAAAGATGACTCCATCTTCTTCATGCTGGGCTAGCACAGGGCTTATTTCAGCTCAAGCTGTGCCAGTGAGTTGAATTTATTTTCCTGACTGCAGTTCTTGAGTTTCTGAATTTAGAGAGCAATAGGTGGGATGGGCTCCATGCAGGACCTAGCTTCATTGTCATGAAAAAATAAGGGTTATCCATGAAAGCACTTAGGCTGCAGCCAGGCTACCAGGCAGAGCAGGGGACTCACCATCAAACTTCTTTGTGTTGTGCTGGGGAGGGTAGGAGAATTACCCTGAGTAAGTCCCACTTTGGGCTGTTTATCAGAAGAGCCAAGGGGCCATATCAGGCTCCACAAGGAAACAAACTTCCCATCTCTCCACAGCATGGCAGAATGCTGCAGGTGGGAGGGGAACTGCTCTGGGGCTCCAGGGGTGACAGTGATTGTGTGATGGGCATTTTCCTCTCCTCAAACTGTGTGAGTGTGAACTCAGGTGCCTTTGCGCCATGTAGTAGGAATTAGGATTTGACAGCCCTGTAGAAACAGAAATATTTACAGTTGTACTGGGGCTGTCAAGGGGCAGCTGCTCACCTCTCCACAGCTATGGTATGGATGTTGCTGACTTTCTCCTCAATGCTCCAGCTGTTTAACTGGTGTTTCGGTGGATGCCAGGAGCTGCCAAGTCTGGATACAGGGTGAGGGCTCAGCCTCCAAGTCCAACAGATAATCACGCATATCATTGCATTATCGTATTTCTTTCATCTGCAGATCTTGGCATGCTTCAAATGTACTAACGAAGACTAACACCACCCCGTGAAGGGGTGAGATAGTATTAACCAAGCTTACAAGTGGGGAAAGTAAGACTTTGAGAGAAGGAATGCATTTAGACACTGGCTCCTGTCTCTGTCAGGTGCCTGCAAGAAGCTGGGCCAAAAGGGATTTGCTTAAAGCCCCAGAGCAAATCGCTGGAGCAGATCTAGGAGTCTATGCCCCAGCCTTTGGCTGCCTTAGCCACAAGATAGCTCCATCCCCCAGACTGGGAGAGGAGACACTGGGAGAATTTCCTAAATCACAGGGTTTCTCCAGATTTTTAGGGAGCTTGTAAGGAACAAACCTTTGAAGTACTTTCTTTTAAGTATTGGCACAGCCCCAGAAGCTGTGACACAAGCCGCTCACACTCCTGGTACTGTGACAGTCCCTAGCCTGGTCTGAATTTATGTCAGTGCCTGTTGCCCTGACGCTACGCAGAGCCAGACAGCTCCTGCTGTGTGATCCCACTCTTTCCCCAGCCTGGCAGAGAAAGGTTCTAGCTGTTCAGTCATCATTTTCTAGAAGCCGCTGGCCTAAACCTAAGGCAGCAGACTGGATCCTAAGGGATCACTGAAGAGCAGTAGACAGGATCCTGGGATCTGTGCAGACATACTGCCTGAGCAGCTTGCACAGCTCCCCCCACTTTGCAGCTAACAGTGTATAACAGAAGAATTGAGTGTGAAACAGCTTCCCCACAGACCCCATTAGACTGAGCTGACAATTGCCAACATAAGGCCAGGCCATGCAGCCCTGGAGAGATGCTTGAGCTAGTACGGTGTATCTTGTCAGAGCTTCCCAATGCAGGAGGGAGTGGAGAGTCAATGAGCGGATGACTGTGTCTTTTTTGCTCTTCGGCACAGGGCCGCCACTTGCCCATTGCTTCCAAGTGAAGCCCTGCTCCCTGGCCCGTGCCAACAGGAGGATTCTCTGAAGGGGCAGGCTGCACTGAGGGTGTCCTTCTGCCTCTGGTGGGCTGGGGCTTCTCTCTGCCCTAATTTCCTCCCAGATGAATTTCTCCTGTGCCTCTAATTAAGCTTCCCCTTTGGCTTAAGAGTGTGGACAGTCTGAGCATTTGTAAATTACCCCATCCACCAGACAGGCTTTGTCCAGCTCTCAGACCGCTAATTATTCTGTTCATCCCCTAGAGACAAGAGATCTGCTGGAGACAGACTGAGCAAAGAATATCAGGTGTGACAGACCCTGCTTGGACAGCAGCCCGGGAAAACATGGCTGCTGCTGCCCAGCACAAAGAGCTGTTGGAAATATAGCCTGAACCTGTACCAAGCAGAGCTCTGTGTTTGCACATAAAGAAGAAAAAACTCTTCCCTGCTTGCATGTCTGGGCCAGGTTGTGGTCAGTGTCCCTCCTGCTGTGTATGTCACAGGCTGGTGCCCTCCCATGGCAAGCGCTGCCGAAGTGCAGAGTTTATGGCAGGTCTCCCTGGGCTGTGCACAGCCAGCTCTGAGCTGAGTCGCTTCCTCCTTGCCACATGCACCACTGTGATGCTCTGATCCCAGGGAAAAGGGGATGACTGTCCCTGCCTGAGGAGGTGACCAGCAGCTGGAAGCACCAGAATAGATGACTCCTGTTTGCTGTCTCGATGGCTCCCCAGCAGCAGCCCTTTAAGGAGCTCTTTGGGTGGGCAGGACAGCACTTTGAATGCAGTGCAGTAGGCTGCTTTGGGTGGGTTTAGACATACTGTTTTAACACAGTGTACAAGATTCAGTTCATCATTTGAAAGAGACACGTGGCAAGTGACTTGCAATCTCCTCTCTGCAGCTCCTTCCCCAGTGCAGCTCAAGCAGCCTTTGCGTGTGCATGAGTATTTGGATTTGTTTACAGAAAGCATCTGGAGAATGCAGCCATTCTGGGTTTTCTGTTTTCTCATAAACAAACATGCAGGCAAAAGAGTTGGTCTCATACACTGGGCTGTGCAGGACAAGGAGTAAAGAAACTTGCCCAAGCCCAGTGACTCCTGCTCTAGGACAGAGAGGTACAGGCAGCCCTGCCCAACCCCTGACAGTCACTGCCTTGGGCATGGCATAGGAAGGGTGCATCTTCGGGGGAAGAAGACGCAAGCAGTGTGTTTGCCCTCTCCCCTCCAGGGCAGGGCAGCTGCTGCAAGATCACTCTTTATGCAAAGATTAAAAGAAAAAAATGCACCTCTCTGAGCTAGCTGCTTTGTCTAAGTCTTGAATGATTTTCTGTCACTAGGTATCAAACTGTAGTTGAAAGGATTTCCCGTTGACATTTAGCAGTATTAAATTACAAAATAACCACAAGTCAGCCACTCAGTATGATATAAACAGTGGGATTTGACAGAGCTTTTTCTGGCCTTGGGGACCAATTTACTCATTTTTACAGTCCCAACTCCAGTCATCCGCTGGTAATGCACAGCGCCTTTTGGACACCATCTATTTGGAATTAGAGACACATATGGCAGAGTGTAATTACCTATTTATTCTGCTGCTGAATCAGCAAACTGAGGCTAGTTAACATTACAGCTCATAAGCCCCTTTCATAAACATGGGTCAGTGCTGGAACTGGGCAAAATTAATGCAAAAGAAAGAAAGAATTCCTATCGAAAAGGGAGCCAAAAAAATCAGATGATTTAACAGGGAAAAAATGGACTCTCAATGCTTTCTGCGAGGAAGAAATCTGAGGAACCACAGCCAGGCTTCTGGAAGGAGGGGCCTGGACCATCGCTTATTCCCACTGGTTTAAATCGGGAGTAGCTGTGGAAATGTCTTGCTGAAAGTCCAAAATAAATGAGAGGGAAATCAGGCACATTGGCCAGAACTCCAGCTCAGCTCCCTGAGGAAACAGGCAGCTGGTGTCAGTTCGGAGCTCTGCATACTGCCACCCCATGGGGTCCAGCTCAGGCCTGGTTTTATGCTGGCTTTTGGGGTTGGACTGCAAGTCACACTTGTTTGCACCGAGAATGGATTTAGCCCCTTGTCACCAGCTGCGATGCTGTGGCTGAACACACACAGGACCGCCTGAACTGGGGCTAAGCACACCCCCGGCTTCCTGTCCTATTTTCTGCCACCCCTTGCCGCCCTGCGTGCAGGTTTACAACCAGAGGCAGAAAGAGCTTTGCAACTCTCTGCGAAGCTGAAACATTTCCTGGTGAGTAAATGGCAAAGCAGCCAAGGCGGGGAAAGCTGCTCTGGCAGGAATGCTGCGGAGAAGCAGCACCGCTTGGCTGACACAACCGCAGGGGCTTCCCCAGCCTGCCAGCCACACGGAGAGCCCCAGCCTGTGGGGCTTCACCTGCCCAGACAGCTGCAGAGTTCGACACTACATGTGAGGCAGGTGAAAGGGTTAACTTCCACCAGTACCAGCTGCTGCTAGCAAGAAGCAAGGAGCAGTGTCCTGCCCTCTGGGCAGACCAGCCAAGGGGAATCTGTCCAGTGGGTAACTGGATCTCCCAACTGCCAGGACTGTTAGAGCCGAATTTCTGGGGAACAGGACAGGATTTTGGGCCCCTCCTCGTGGTCCCACCCTGCCCACAGCAGAGCCCACTCCCCAGTTCCAGCACGTTTCCCTCCACCCCCTCCATGCAGCCTGCTGTGGGACCACGTGCTTTAAATAAACCAGGGCTTTGCAAAAGAAAAAAAACCACTGCAGATGAATGAAAGTCTCCACCAGCTAATACAGGATGAGAGGAGGCAGGAGAGGGATTTGTGGGAGAGGAGGAGGGTCTGAGTCTCTCTCCCCAGCACCCCCAGGCTGGGTGCTGCCATTGGCCTGGGCACCCTGGGCTTCTCCAGCGGCCTGGCAGCCCAGCTGTGCTCTGCCCTGCCCCGTGTGCTGGAGCTCCACATGCTGGCAGGAGCTGCCACGAGTGACAGGCAAACGCAGCCGTGATTGCAGAGCAGCCCAGACCTCCAGTCAGGCAGGGAGGCTTTCCAGTGGCTTTGGGTCTGCACAGCAAAGCGTGCTGAGGCTGCCCTGCAGAGCTGCGTGTCAGAGTGAGCAAGGGCGCTGGGGGCTGTTCTTTTCCTGGTAAGTGGCCTGTGTGTGGGGCTCTGGAGAATCTCAGCGCCCATCCGCTTGTGACTGCAGGATCCAATGGCTTCTGTCTTAATCCAGGCACTGGCACGTGGGTGTGGGTGTTGCGTCCTTGTTCCTGGGGTTTACACATTTACAGTCTCTGGATATCAAGCATCGTAACAGTGCAGCTCTGTGGGACTGCCTGTGAGCAGGCAGGCACATGACTGTGAACGTCATGTCGCGAAAGGCTGTGTGCCCGCCAGCCTGGGGTACAGGAGAGGTGTTCTAGGATTAAGTAAAGTTTGCCGTGTTGCAGTGTGACACGCGTAGGGCTGGTGGCTGGAGAGTGAGGAGGAGGGTGAGACAAAGCCTATCAAACAGGGCATGGAGTCGGGATCTGCCACAGGGTGCAGGGCTGGAACGCAGTGCAGGGAAAGGCTGACTACTCACAGTACTGCCCAGAGGAGCAAAGGCAATGCTGGGCAGAGGTAGCAGGAAAGGTAGACCCTTGGGAAGGCAGGGAGGACAGCTGAACACCATGGACGTGGAGCTGGGTCTCTGCAAGGGCAGGGCTGAAGCCTCTCTTGTTTTTCTGGTTAGTGCAGTGATGTGCAGGGCAGCGCAAGCAGTGTAATGTTGCAGGCGCGAAGGGAGCTTGCTCTGCAGCAAGGGCTTGGCACCAGCTCGGCCAGTCGAGGGCAGGTAAAGGAGGCAGCCTCCCTTTCTCTCTGCATGTAGCGAAGAGGCAAAATAATAGTAGGAACCTAAGCTGCCAGCAGAAAAGCAAGAGACTATTCTGGAAAGCACCGGCTAAAGTTGTAGGAACATGTTTCTCCTCCCACTGACTTTCAAAGCTGTGCAGTCATTAAGACACACATCACTGCCAGGACTCCTCAGTAACGCTGCTATTAGGTGGTTCCCTGTGGGACAGGGTGAGGTACAGGACTTCCCAATGTTCTGAAGCAAGATAGAAGAGGAGGCATTGGTCCCTGTCTCTCCCCACAGTTGGTCCTCCCTCGGGCTTCTCTCTTGCAGGGACATTGCTGGGTCCTGCTTTGGAAAGCACCTGTGAGCTGTGCTGTACACAGCACAGGTGGTGGCACATTGCTACACCTGGCCTAATTTGGAGTCTCACCTGGCTCCTGCTATTCCAAAACGGAAAGGAGCAGTTTCCATTTCCTCCCTCTACTTTAAATTTGCCACGGTGGCCAGTCACTGCCACAAACAGAAAGAGGGAACTGAGCTCCTTGGCTGAGCTTTGAATCCTCAAGGACCACAGCTGATGGGAAAGGGGCTGGCACACCAGGGTGGGCACAGCCACGCTGTGTCTTTGCCCCGACAAACTGCGTGATCTGGGCAAATGAGTTCCCTGCTCTACCCAGCAACTCAGTTTCTACATTTATGAAATGGGGATAATAATGACCAGCTTCACTGCAGTGCTACAAAGGCTGATATTTAAGTCATGCTTTTAAGCTCTTCAGGAAAAGGCATTACTATGAAGTGAGCGTGGCATCCTGGAGCGGGGTCCTGTCCACCTGCACCACTGGCCGGAGGAGGGAGCAGCCTGCTGTCTCCTACAGGTGCACACACTTGTGCTTATTCTTTTTTCATTTTTACTCTTCAAAGGGCTGGGCATCTTGTATAAGGGTGTGCGGGGAGCTGGGATTTGAACTCATTAGCTTTGTGCAGCCTGCACCTGCATCTCACTTATGTCTGCAGCCTGTGGGGAAACAGTTTTGTTTTCTTTTTTGGGTGTTTTTTCTGTTTTTTTTTTGTTTAAGAGGGGAGGAGAGGGAAGAGAGAAAATGACAAGTACTCAGGAGGACCAGCTTGGTTCTAGGCCAGGTGCTTCACAGTAGGAGCAACAAAAAATGCCTTAGAGGTAGCTGCTGAAACTGTTCCAAGGAACGTGACTGAAATACCTGTGCCTCTTGGTGTGCTGAGGCCTCATTTGCCTTGGTACCACATGCAAGAAAGGATCATACTGGGGAAGCTTCTCTGTGGCTGCTGGCTGGACATCTCCTGCCTAATGTGTCCACAAGACCAACCCAATTTTAAATCTTCAGTTGTGGATGCGCCTTGTTCAGTATAAGCAGAAAATAACACAAAATTTCTGCCTTTTCACCCCATCCTCCCTGCAGAGAGAGTGTGTGGAGAAGGAAGAGGGTTAGACCATAAAGGTGGACGGCAGGACTTGTATGTCCTTATTCTTCCCTCAGCTATTATTCACTCTCTTAGCATGGATTTTTTTACTTGAAGCATTAGTTTCCACATCCATAAAACAGAGATGAAACTAGGAGCCTCACAGGAATATTCTACACCCTTCAGATGGTGTTTGTCTCATCTGAATTCACATCTACCTGCCTCTTCCCCCCAGCCCCGTATCTTTTTCTTTCTCTGTGATTTCACATAGACTCCCATAAATCTTGTTCTAGGCCTAAATTAAATGACTGCTTAGAAGTCAAATCCCATCTGTGGCATGCCCTGTGACCTGGCAGTCTTCCTTTCCATCGCTTAAAGCTGGCAATGTCCCAGGGTCTCAGGGAAGTTCTGCAGAAGGATTGTCAGGCTCCTGGGATTTAGTTTAGATCAGTATTTCCATCCCAAAAACCTGTTTTCAAGGGAAGGGAGAGAAGAACGCAGTTTGATGTGGAGTTTTAAATTGGCCATGTAAAGTCCATACACTTAAAAGTTAAAAGAAGCAATCTGTTTTATATCTGAATTTGTTGGATCCTCTTAAAGGCTATGGAAACTTAAATACAAGAAGTCCTGGTTTTCCCACACTTGCTGTTCCTTGGTTATGTGCTCCTTCTACTAAAGATCCTGCCCCCCGAGTGCGCAGCAGTTGTTGGTACCTGCTCCACTGGCAAGAGGCTGGTAAGGGGCTGCAGTTTGCAAATCTTTTGTGAAAAGTCTGGTTTTTATCTCAAGTGAGCATTTTTGCTTAATTTAATACCAGGACTTGAGCACTGCACAAAATGTACCTAATGAATGCGGAGGAACAAAAATAACAACAGGAAGCTGTTACAAAAGCAGCAGAAGATGTGATCTGCACCAAGGCAGGATCAGGCTCTGGCCCCGCCGCACACACAGGAAACGAGTCGCAGACGGGGTGCCAGCAGCGTCCCCGGGGAGGGAGACGGAGTTGGGACCCACTCCAGAACTTTTCCATGGGAATTCAGCAAGACCTATTTTCTGATGCAGTTGAAGTTGGCAGGACATGTAGCCGAGCCAAGGAGTTCACTCCAGAACATGGTGATTTTTAATAAAGTCACAATTGCTGCTCTGTGCTAAATGAGTCATTTTAAAGTCAGCCCCTCATAAAACAATCCCTTCTCAGATACAGCTTCCTACTATACATGTTTCACCAGCACAGCATACTTTTATGGCGTAAACACTACCTTAACTTATATTGCTGCTGAACAGTTACTGCTTGTTCTCAACAGCGAAATCCAGGGCCGTGCACAATGCCAGTGAACAACGTGCTTGTAGAAAGGGGCGGCAGAATTTTACATCCAAACCCCAGTGGCGTGAGCTGCAGTTATGGTGACAAGTGCATTGACATGTGCATGTGACACAGCCCCTGCTGGGGCACAACAGGCCCCCTCTTGTTCCCTGGCTGGACGGGGTAAGGGACCGTGCCTTCCTGGCTGTGCGTGCGGCTGGCCAGCAGGACGGGCAGAGGTAGCTGTCGGGCTTCTTTCCTCAGCAAGGATGCTCATTTGATCACTTTCTAGTCCACTGATTTTTCACAAACTTTGTCAAACTGAAATCTGTGTTGGAGCCTCCTCCAACTGCCTGCCAAATTACATAAAATTATTTAAAATTGGCCAGTGAGTTAAAAAGATAGGGGGTGGAGGAGGTGGGGGGGAGATGACAGATGGATGGTGTGAATGCAGAAGTCTTGCGTCCTTAGGAAACTGGGCTTAAAACATTCAGAAAACTGAAGAGGTCTCTGATCCATAAACCCCTTTGTTCCAAGGCACTGATCTACCCAAACCAACCAAGGTGTTGAAGTGCAGGATGATTTAGTTTACTTGGTTTTGTTTATTTGCTTTTTGAGGACTTGTGGGCCAAAATCATGTCTGAGAATATGGCATGTCTTGCATTATTTGACTGCGGATCACAACCTTGTAAAACAGCTTTTTTTGAAAATACACAGTGTGAGTATTTGTAACCTGAATGCAAACTGCCAAACACACGTTCACAGAACTCTGGTATTTTTGTTTAATATGTATATATTTTCTTTTACAATTTGGACCTAATGAAAAACATGTGGTTTGTGCTGAGTAAAAGGAATAATAGAACTTTGTGACGGCTGTGTCAGTTCCTGCTGGGCATTACCGACCGCCTGTACTCTCTTGCTGGCTTGTGACTCCAGATACTGCAGAATAATTTGAACACATTCCTCATCCCCACCCAAACCTGAACATTGCGGTTTTCAAAACGCTGTTGTCTTGGCAACCTTCCAGATCCTTTCTGAGCATTTAAAATTTGGCTGAAACTAGTGGAGCAAAAGCATGTTTCAAGTGTTTTCCCAGGTCTCCAGCACAACACCTGACTGCAACCCTGCTTTCTTCCCGACACTTGGTTGCTTCAGTTGTCTTTGCTCTTATTTCTGACAACAATGGCACCACTGTGGTACCTCCCTGCTTCCTTCCTGTTTAAAAGGAAGCCCCATATCTGCCCAGCATTTGAACCAGGGGCACCAAAACGTTTTTGTTCTGTGGTTATTCACAACTGAGAACTGCAAACAGTGAGGATAGAGATGCTTCATGGTCTCTCCGGAGAGCTGAGTCAGCACTTCCAACTTCCTGAGTGATACAGACTCAAGAGGGCATGAAGCAGGGCTGCTGCTTTAGAAATGGCACCGAAACCCTACAAATGCAGAAAACTGCTCAAAGAAATGTAAAATTGAATGAGTGCCATTGAAACACATATAGAAAAATCCTTCATTGTGAATGTAAATTTAAACAAAATGGTTTGCCTCCTGCCTTCCCACACAAAGGAACGTGCTGCCTCTTCCCTAGGAGACTGTTTTACCAAGCTCATATGAAACTCTTTTTACAACATCCCTTTGTCTCTCTTGGAATCTGACCAAGAATTATAAGCCTTTAAAGAGAGCTTTTTGCTTGTTCAGGCCCAAAGGGAGTAGCTGTGTATAAATAATAGATTGGCCTCTACTGTTTCCAGTGTTTCTGTTTTGCTGCTCCTTGCAGACACAACCTGGGAAAGGTGTGGCAGTGCCTGTAGCAACAAGAGAGCAGTTATCTGGTCTCCCTCGAAGGAACATGATGATAAAGTGAGGAACAGCTGACAGGACCAGAGCTGGTATGTGCAGCCCAGCGGACGTGACGTTCCAATTTTAGAAAACTCAACTGGGAAGACTTGCTCGCTTGCTGGACCTTGCTGTTGTTTTCCATACAGGGAGCCTTGGGAGAGCAATGTCTTATCTGTACAGCCTACTCAGCAATAACAGCCTCTCATCCAGGCAGCTGATGGTTAACAATTAATACCTTTGGAGCATACACCTAGCTAAGGAAAAATGTTAGGGATTTGCAATATACAGCCAAGCAACATGAACTCCTTGTTTTTCCAAGGTGAACAGCTCTGCCACGTCAGCCTGGAAAGCCACAATTATCCTTTGTTTTCAGTTTTGCCAATGTTGCATCTTCCATCTCTCGCTTGCATGGGAGCATCAGTGTGGCAACCTCAATGGTCCAAGCAGTCCTGCTTCCCATCCGCCCCACTCCCACCCATCCCTGCCTTTCTTCTCCTTTCATCTTGTGCCTTCTAAGCTATTAAAAAACATCTCCTCACTTTTCCTAAAAGATAACCTTAACTGTTCTCTCTTCTGCCCTCGTGTCAAATTCTGCCTTGAATTGCCAAGTTTGACACGGGCAATTTGGCAGAATCCCAGTTCCCGCCCACCTCCTTCTCCATTGCTGTGGTTTGTAAGGAAGGGAGTTAGGGGCTGTTGCATATACCCAAAAGGAAAGTCTTGTATTTATCTCTTGGCAAGCAGAATTGGGAACCTGAGTGAGAGTATACAGGCTTCTGCTCTCTTCTACTCCTCAGTTACCTTCTTGGTCTCTCTGGGCAGATTAAGGCTTTTGTGCTGTTTTTACCAAGGTCAGCAATCTATCCTTTTGTATTCACTGTACTCCACTCAATTAGTTGAGGGCATTTAACATGGATTTTTCATATTTGCATCGCAAATTCTAAATGATCCATGAAAAGCAGCTGTTCAGAAACTTCTGAATTCATTATCCCCAGTGTCTTGAAGTAAAGAAGGTTTGCCAGCCATTTGATTGGGGCCTTGTGTAGACAGTATGATGGGAAACTGTCAGTCATTTTTAGTCTGCATTGAAGAAATAATGTAATGCTGTGGCACCTGGTTTCCATTTTACATTCTCTACAACCTCTTCTTTACCTGACTTGCTATTTACTAATAGCTGTGTCAACAGATCAGCTGTGTCAACAATAGCTGAAGACCTGCACAGCAGCACCCTTAATGACTTCCAGTGTTGGCATGGTCATATGCAGTGGTGTTACATGCCACAAAACCATTTTGAGAGAACCATTCGTTCTCTCTTCTCTTCCCCTAAAGAGAACATGCTTTAGATTTGAGCTGAAATTTTTTACTTTGCAACACAGCATTCCTTGGTCTTGTTTACTGGCTCTTTTAGAAAGACCTAGGACCTTGACAAAATAACGTGTTGATGTGAGTAAAGGACTAGAACAATAAAAACCCTGCATTTCACGAAAGACCTTGATGCCATGGACTGGAATAATAGGGATGGGTTTAAACTTGGGAAAGTTTCAGCACAAGGTTTTAAGGATTGCTTTTCAAGTCAAAAAGGAACTGCAAGAACAGTGAGGGAAATGCAGAACACTGAGCACGCAGGTTCCTCTTCCCTAAATAAGCAACAGTGGGCTCTCCAGTGAGTGCTCTGGGCTTTAATTCATTTGGGGCTCAGCTTCCTTCTGGTTTTGAGGTCCAGTAGTTAGCAAAAGGAAAATTCATAATCTTCCTGCCTGACCTGTATTTGTGATATTAGCCGCCCTAGCGTCGCTTAATCATTGACAAGCTTAAATAAGGGCTGTGGAGAAAGACTCCATCACATTGCAATGAGCCATCCTTCTTGCATTGTCACTTTTCTACACCCTTCACTTTGTGTCAATGATTTTTTTTCTACCGGCCTTAGCACAACAGGCACCTGAGATTATTTCTCAGTGACAGCCTCAGTGCTTTCCTGTCCAGGCACTGCACAGTACACATTTTTGAGCTCACTAGTCATGCCTTTTCCCTGAACTCTAGCTCCTGCTTATGCAGCCCTTGTACTTCTTATTGCTTTGCACCCACTTGTTCAGCTTAGAGTAGGACACCCCTCAGCACGCAGGGGCAGCCCAGCCCACACATGCCCTCCCCTCAGCTGTCCAGCACTCCCAGACACACGGGTTTGTACCATGAGCACAGGATACAGCCACAGACAACTTTTTACGCACCACATGAGTCTTCCATCTTACACACACGCGTGCAAACACCACACCAAAAATGAGATGCACGGAGCTCTCATCGGCCCTTCTGCATTTTTCACCCAGCCAGTTTCTCAGCGGCTGTTGCATTGATTTGTACAGAAACAGTGTGGCTGAGAGCCAGAGGCTGGTCTTGCTTTCTCCTCTTTCCTTCCTTCCTTTCTTCGGCTCACTGGGTGTGACAGTCTGAACGCAGTTGTTTATTGCTTTTGTTTCCACATATAATCAGATCTCTTTCCCTGACATTATGCAGCTCAGCACAAGCACTCCAGGTGGGATGAATCCAGTTCAGTGCCCTCCTCCCACCCTGGGCTGCTCCTATCGCTAATGAACTGCAAACAACCATGTTCCCCATGTTCAACCTTCACCCTGCCCGATGCATCCATAATCTAAATATAGGCCATAATTATTCCACTGGCGTCTGTAGACCCATTGACAGAACTGACAGTGGCAGAGGTCAGGAGACCCTTTGCACCTCTAATATATTCTCTTAACCATTTCCCTGCCACTGATGGTTACAGTCTCCCTAACATCCAATAAATGTCTGGGATTTGTCCTTTGACTGTTCCAAATCTGTTTGTTCCTTAGTCTGCTCAGTTCCTATATCACCAAACCACAGGCTGATTATTTTCTTCCCTCTAATTGGGACACTTCGTTTGTTTATCTGGTTGTGCAATCAGAATGTGAACTCGGAATGCTCTTTTCAAGCCAATGACCTGCATCTCCCCCAGATGCAAATCCCAGTGCCTGAGAAAATGAGTGCAGGAATCGATCTCCTGGCCAATGCGCTGTTTCCATGTTGGAATACCCTGGAAGCAGAGGCACTGACTTTCCATATTATTATTTTTATGGCCCTATGGAACAAACAGTTGAATATGGTGCTGTGAGAGTGAATAGCAGGGGAGAAGCTAATCTGTGCTGTAAGTAATTTGATCGCAAATCATTTAGAGAATGTAAATTGTAGGGGAGAGATGTCACTCCTGGCAGGAGGTCGCCTGTGTCACCTGTCAGACAGTCCCCAGTGGCGATCATGAAAATTTCTTTGCGGGATTATTAATAAATAAACATAATGCTCTGCATTTCTGCAGCACCTTTCACTGGAGGGACAGGAAGCACCTTAACATTAAGAACTATGCTATGCGATTATTTCAACTTCTTTTCAAAATACTATTTTAAAGGTTAAATTTGTCATTTGTTTCCTGGGATCATAAAATGGTGTTAAATTTAAAGTTTATGATTTCCATCTCCACCTCTGCTCATTTTGAGGTAAGGTATAATCTCAATTTCACATCTTGATAAATTAAATGAAGTGACAAGTCATTAGTTCCGAGTCATATGTTAAGTATTTGTAGTACAGTAGCTCTTAGAGAGTGTAACAGTGGTCAGGAATCCCATGTGCTACTACAATGGACAAAGTTTTTGTCTCACAGATTTTATAGCTTAGTTCAAAACTAAGAAAAGCAGTAGAAGAGAAAGGAGGAGGTTGGGTAAGACCAATTGTGACTGGTTCGACCTTCTGTAAGTGTACATCATGTGGGACATGAAGTTATGATCATAAAATTGTAGTGCTGTCATTCAGTGTGTAGTGATACATTGCTGCACTTCTAACGAATTGGATCCTGGCTGCGCATCTCAGTATATGCACCACCATAACTGTTACTAAGCTAGAGGAATATATGGAAAAGATGAAGGAAAAAGAGCTGCTGATATTGTATGATCCCTGTGTGTTACGCTAACCAACACTGCCTCATTGTTCATTTGAATTCTTTTGTCTCTGTGTATCCATATTGTTAGTCTGATATCTAAAACTTACCTGCAAGCTTCTTCTGGGCAGGAGTCTTCTTTTGTCCTGTATTTTTTGCACAACACCAAGCACAGTTCGGGTCCTGACTCATGAGTAGGACCCAAAAGTCCTAGAGTGTTACTAATCTGTCCGGCTCCCATTGAAGTTTATGGCAAAATTTATCCCACTTTCTCTAGCTGTGAAATTATATAGCACTGGTGCTATGAACAGATCTTAGAAGTGAAGCACAGAACAAATCACAAAAGAAAAGTATTACCCAGAATAGATTCTTCAGAAACTATACCCCATGAAAGGGGGCTGAGAATAGGAAGGTGCATGCTTGCAGCTTCTGGCAGGGTCACACTTGTAACATCTGGCTGTGAAAGCTGGAAAGCTGTGCCAACTCCTTTTGAATAACAGGCCGTGCTCACGGAGACTGAGCGTAACTGTGCATTCCTGCGAAACTCGCCCAGAACACTTGGAAGGGGTCATGAGGAGGAATGTCAGGGAAAATAGGGGAAGGGCCTAGGACTGTTAAAGCCAGAGCTGCTCCATCTGGCTTCAGTTGCTTTTCTCTTTCTTTTTTCTCTTTTCTTTTCTTTTCTTTTCTTTTCTTTTCTTTTCTTTTCTTTTCTTTTCTTTTCTTTTCTTTTCTTTTCTTTTCTTTTCTTTTCTTTTCTTTTCTTTTCTTTTCTTTTTCCTTTCCTTTCCTCTTTTCTTTTCTTTTCTTTTCTTTTCTTTTCTTTTCTTTTCTTTTCTTTTCTCTTTTCTTTTTTCTTTTCTCTTCTTTTTTTCCTTTTCTTTTTTCTTTTCTTTTTCTCTTCTCTCTTCTCTCTTTTCTTTCCTTTCCTTTTTCCTTCTCTTTTTTCTTTTCTTTCTCTCTTTCCTTTTTGTCTTTCCTTTTTTCTTCCCTTCCCTTCCCTTCCCTTCCCTTCCCTTCCCTTCCCTTCCCTTCCCTTCCCCTTTCCCTTCCCCTTCCCCTTTCCCTTTCCCTTTCCCTTTCCCTTTCCCTTTTCCTCTTTCTTTTTCAAGAAATTCACTCATGGAACTGTAAGAAACCAAATCTCTGCAAAAAAAGAGAACTCCAGCATGGCTGAGTAAGGGAAGGCATTTGAGTCTTGCTAATGACCAGAGACACTATATAAACAGGGGCCAACTTAAGACAGTTCATTAAGAAAATAGGGGAGACAACAGTAAAGCTTGTGCCTTTCTTTGCTAACACAATAATGAAGTGGTTAGAATGGTGTATCTTTACTATCAGCTTAACATATGGTTTGAGTTCACACCTGAGCCCAAGCTCTCCAGTTATCCACACTGCCCCTGTATCAGTGTGCTCTATGGCTCCAGCCCCATGAGCCACATTCAAACCCTACCCAGAGAAGCAAGAGTGAGGCAACTAGTTTGAATTAAGGTGCTTCAAACTCCAGCACAAATGGCAGTGTAAGCTGTAACACAAGTAGTGTGGCATTCAGCTTAGAGCTCAAACAGCAATAGAATAGCACTGCTTTTGATTTTTATTGCTCCAAATCTGGTGTGGAGAGTCTTGCTTCTCAAAGCAAGCCTTAGATACCTGCTGGTTTAGTACAGACACTTCTGCCAACAAGACAGTAAAGAGAAGAAAACTGGTGCAGCAGGTAGCACACCATGGGATATATCAGAGAAAGTACTGGAGCGATGTGCCTCTGTCTCCCTGTGCTCTGTGCCACACAGCCTGTTTCGGATTTGTGACCCCTCTGATCACAGGAAGTTGGATAATTTTCCAATTCCACAAGGTCTCCTACCAACCCTCTGAATTACTCCTCTCTAGACATTTCCTTACTGAGATGTCTGTGGCACTCCTCCCTACTGCATGGATCCACTCTGGGTGTAGCCACAGCCTGCAGCAATGGTGCAGGACATGGTTCAGGTCTCCCCTTTGGGTTCCTTCCCACCACTGTCCTTCTTGCTCTTTGCCCTGTTGCTGGAGTCTCTCAGGGTGGTGGCAGCAGTGGCAACCAGCTGGCCTGTGTGTGGTGACATGAAGTTTGGATATTTGCTTCTCCTTTGACCCCCTCTTGAGTTGTCCTTACACTGACACACAGACTTCTTCACACACACTTCTGCTTCTCATACCGCAGCATGACTCCTGGTTGTTAGCCTGTTGCTGAGGTCCTGCTTTATTGGCAAAGGCAGCCACCCCTGCGTTTCACCGGTAGCTACAACCTACTACTGATGAAGAAGGACTTCTAAGGAGCAGGCACTGCAGCTGTGGATTACCTTTTTGTGTGACTCTCTCTTTGAAATCTAACTCAAGGAAACCTTTTACTGCTTGGCATTATTTGTCCTATCTGCTTTCTCCTTATGAAGTTCCCAGAAGAGGACCATGGGAGATGCTGGCTGCAGGGGAGATCACAGTGACCACACGCTGTCAAGAGCTGAGCTGCCAGAAGAGCCAGCGAGTTGTGAGCAGGCAGAGGGTGGTGCAGAGTCTGCAGAGACACCAAAAGGCACGATGTGCTGGCTTTGGAGCACAAGGGAAGTTACATGAATGGAGCTGCAGAAAGGAAAATGCATGAGTCAATATTCATCCATATATTCATGATCTGTAGGCTTGAGTGCTGTGATGCTCATTATCTAGGCATGACCTTAAAAACTGCAGTTGATTGAGAACACGGCAGCCCATCTGCTTGGCAACACAGGCTGCTGGGGGCCTCACCCCAGCACTCTGCTCCCTGCACTACTTCTCTGTTCTTTGTTTGAATACAAATTCAAGGGCACAGGTTTCATCTCCAAATCCTTTGCTAGGGGCTGAGACAAGGCATCCACAACTCCTTCTCTCTCAAGAGCACACTGAGTAAAATCTGTGTGTGCAGGACACACAGCTTACTCTGTGTGCCAGCTCCAGCTCTATACAGCAAACTGCTTCCTCCTCCCTTCTCTCCCCAAAATAAGCAGTGACCACAAGCCTGTGTGCCTAAAAACCTCCATCTTCCACTTGCCCTTCCACAAAAGCAACAGAAACAGCCATCCCACAGCCCCTGCTAGGCAACACAGAGCTCGTGCCATGAGCTCTCTTTACAGTTCGGGGGGCTGGTAGGTACCCCACGACAGTTGAGACAGGGACAGCCCTACAGCCAGCCTGGATGCAACAAGGAGAGCGTGCTATGGCCGACACTGAGGCGTTCCCTCTGCCCCTTAGCTACGTGGAGGGGCTCTGCTGGGGCGATGCACCTCTCCCCAGCTGTCCTCTCCACACAGGAGAATGAGCAAACTCATGAATGAAAACTCACAATTTCCTTCCCTGCTGGTTGGGGACAACAGGCCTCTTCCATTTTTTCTGTACTGCCCCGCCCTGTTCTCAACTGACCAAAGAAATGAATGAGAACTGTCTGCTGCCACTTAAGCAGTTAAAATACACATCACCAGAAAAGGGGAAGCAATGTTAAATTTTCTGTCCATGTGAAAAATCCTTCTGCTCCTTCTTCCAGACACCTTCCTGAGCCTGCTTTCTAGCATCCCTTCTTCTTTAAAAGAAAACATGTCTTTCTTCTAAGCAATTAAACTCTATAAAAAAAGGACATTTTCTCCATCATACTTTCCCATCTCCCCTTTCCTGGATGGCAATCACATACTCCAGATCTCACGCTGCGAAGGATATTCTGCCACTGGTCACATCTGGTTCCCTGATGAGATCTGCAGGCGGCTGAGCTGGAGCATTCGCTGGGTCACGTGGAGGCTCTAGGTTGCCTTATCTTCCTGAAGACCAGCACTTTTTTATCTCCTTTGATTCTATTTCTCTCTTTTTGCAGCACTCTTATCGGTTTGAGACTAAACTGCTGCACAAATGCTCATGAGATCAATCTACAGATCTTAAATATGGTAAAAAAGAGGTGTTTCTCTGAGCAATCTGGTGGAGAGATTTTGTACTGACTTTTAGACTAGTTCCACACTGGTATGCATTCCTTTAGCATTAATGCTTCCTCTGGGACTCGAACCTTACAGAAATATGAGAACCGAGCGTGCAGGCTGCAGACACACACTATGAAAGTCAGCCTGCATGTAGTGTGTGTGTGGAGAAGACATGCTGCAGCTATGTCTGTGGAAAGAAATTCACAGCCTATCTTCTCTAGCTACTGCTGGAAAAATGACTCTCTTTAAACTCTGTAATTTTCATTTGAGGAAGAAGGTTGGTTTTGTTTTTTTCTTTTTTTTTCTTTTTTTTCTGAAAATAACTTCTAGCAGAGTCTCCTCAGTGTATGCTATTAAGAATGGAAAATAACAAATAAGTCAATAGGCATATATTAAGTCAGTAAGGCCAGGATTTTATCAATAATGGACTGAGGATGAAGGATACAGTGACAGTTGCATTCAGCACTCAGAATAAAGTAAATCAATCAAATTGACTGTATGTTGATTTAAAATCCTTAAAGATTTGGGTCAAGATCATTCTAGTTTTCCCGAAACAGACTTGTTACTGGGAATCTTCATACCCACAAGTAATACAGAAATTTTCCTGTTTAGTTTTCTCAGCCTCCACTGACACTATGTGCTTACTTGCTGTGCTTTGTTCTGTTTGAACAATTAAAATAAAGTGCCCTCACTAGCCATGGGTCAGTACTAAAACATTTGGGCTGTAAATAATGAGGTGCTGGTGGTTGCTCTACAACCATGTATTAGCCCTAAAAGCTTTAGAGGCTTAAAAGACTATTTCCTTGTATTTTAGGTTAAAAATTAATTTATTTAAAATACTTTTATTTATGTAGTTCTCCATTCCTTAGGTGCTGATCTTCTGGCTTACGCTAGCTACTAAGAGTTCCTTTTGACAGTTGTATCAGTGGGATTTTAAATATTGGAGATTAAAATGTACAGCAACCCATCCTTGAACTATATAAAATAATTAAACTGATTAAATGAAAACAGCTGAGATCCATGGATGGCACAACCTCCATTTAGATGGATGTGTATGAAATACACTTCCTACACTTGAGGAGACTCGATCTGGAGACAGAAAGTCAAACCTCGCCGTCCCAGGGCCCAGACCGCCGTGTTCAAGGGGAGGTGTCGCTGTGCGGGGGACGTGATCGGGGCCTGGCCTTAAACACACCAGGGCGAGCCAGGCCGCAGGATCAATTTGTGGCTGTTCTTAGAGGGATCGAAACAAGGAAGAAGTAAAGTAAACATGTTCTGAAAGTTCTCACTTTAGGGGTAGTTTAGAAGAGAATTTCACACACAATCATACCATAGACTATGAAAGAAAGTCTATTTCTATCAAGACTTAATTGAGGAAATTTAATTTTCCTTCCTAACTGAATTGCTGTTGATAATCTAAAGTAATTCTCTCTGGTCTGTCTAATTTAGCAATGTAAAACCTGGATCTTGAAGCTGTGCACAAGAATGTGGCAGATTTTGAAAACCAGCTTTTCTGACTAGAGAGACAGTAACTTATGGCAGCGTAACAAAAGATTTTTTTTTGATCATTGTTTTGCTGTAAAAGACTGAAATTCTTATACCTCAGTCCACTGACACTTTCTTTTTAAGAGAAAGAAATGCATTTTTGCAAATGGTACATCAACAGACCTTGGGAAAATTGAGTTTGGAGAAAAAAATTGAATTCATTTTGTTTCTCTAAGCACTTTCCCATGTTTCAGATTTTGTACTGATAGATTGATGATATGATTTGCTTTAAAACCAGGTGGCCTCTTAGTTTCCATCTGTTGTGTCTATTGCTCTGTCTCTAGTGAGAAGCATTGCATAGCTGTGCAGGCATCTGTACCCTTGAGAGAAAACTCTTTACGCTATCAGAACTGCTCAGGGAGAGAGAATCTAGTTTTACAGTATCTTAAATGTGAGACGTATCACAAACTTGAGCCCCTGGAAGGATCATGTTTATATTCACCCAAACTGAATGCACTGAATTTATATTAGCTTTGTGTAAACAACTTTACAACAAAAACAAAACCTAGTGACATTTCCAGAAGAAACAGTTCAAATCTTACAAAACCACCTGAATAGCCCGCAAACATTTGCTGCAGTGTCCTGGATGCCAGAGGTGGCACTGCTTTAGCAAGAACATTCTCCTAAAAGTAGGAGTTTTGATGGATAAACAATGCCACTTGAGCAAAGACCTGCCATGATTTTTCAGGTTCTGCAAAACAGAGGCTTACTTTGGAGCTTAAACTACGTGAGTGGAGTCTGCTGGAAAAAGTGACTTATTTGAACCAAAATGTCTTCGGTAGCAGGTTCCCTGCAGCTCTGGTGTAGGTGTAGGTGACGCAATCAGTCTAGAGAGAGAAGACGCAGCAGCTGAGCATTACACTGCGCATGGGCTGCAAGCATTTCCCTGGAAGTTGTACGTTTGTGACTGCAACCCACAGAATGCAGAATACGGCCTTTCCCCACTGCTCCCAGGGAACGTAAATAACAAATACTCGGTGCTGTTGGGAAGGGCGTCACGGCAAGCGACTGTCTTCGCTAGACTGCTAAGTGCAGCAGCAGGACACCTGAGGGAATTTGGAAACACGGAAAGGAAAGGCCAAGGCACAGGACAAACGGGATGAAACGGCCAGTCATGTCCCAAAGAACGGGGCTCCCCACGTGGGGGCTGTTTTGTTCTGGGTGCCGGGTGTTAGTCCTAACGAACCCAGCTGACCTGAACTCCGTCCCTCGAGCCTGCCTTTCCCATCCCAGCTGCGGTGGCAGCTGTAATCGGCACCACGCTAACTGCTTACAGCAATTCAACTAGTCTTGCTTAGAGGACTGATTAAATAATAAGAAAAAAGTGTTATTTTTAACTGGCAAAGGGCTGAGCAGAGATGAAGTTATGCTGGCAAAGGGCACTTTTGCTTGCGTCGCTTGTTTCATTTGCCGCACTGCTCTAAGTCGCGCTGGCATTAGCGCTTTCTGCTGTGACAGCACTAGGAGTTTCCCGGTCGTACCAGCAAACACCTTCTGATGGAGCTAGGCCTTGGAGTATGAAAGTTGACAAAATATGAGCAATCGCATTTCTCACCAGATACGCTGCTACCGTGTGTGCCTTTCGCCCAGTTCAGACAATTAGAAGAGACTTGCTAGTTTCGTTTTTATTTATTGTGAAGTTCACTTTGTTTTTGTTCGCGTGTAAAAAATCCTGTTGAATTTAAAGCTCAAATTCAGCTTAACCCTACTGACTACTAACGTTTGTCTTCATCTGCAAAACACAGCGATTTGTGAATTAAGGATTTTCCGTCCGAAACGCTGAATCTATTTTGGAGCTGGACCCGTTCAGAGCCCTATTCCTGCGAACACGTACGCTCTTCCCTTTGGGCGTGCGGCCGCGGCCGGGAGATGCATCGGATCTGTCGCCGAACCAGGCGTCCCCCCGAGCCCCCTTCTGCCAAGGCACCGATGGAAGCGAAGCGAAGCGAAGGCGGCGGCGGCTCCGCCGTTGTGCAACCGCTCCGCAGCGCCCGCCGCCGCCCCGCCGCTTGCACAAGCGGCGGCGGAAGGAGCTAATCCCGGGATCGCGAGTCTGCAGCTAAAAACGGGAAACCCCGCAAGCAGGCGCCGTGTCGGTTTTCAGGGCGGGTGGTGGGGGGGGGGGAGCCGCGGGCATTTCTTCCGACACCCGGGGCAACCGTCGTTTTCCGGGGGAGGAAAGGCCGCGGCGGCGGTGGGAGGGCTTGGCTCACGCTCTGTCCCACAGGGGGCCGCCGGGCTGCGGCGCTGACGCACGGCGGGACGTGGACAAAGCGCCCCGCACGCCCCGAGGAGCGGCGGCGGGACCGGCCCAGGTACGCGGCGCCGGCGGCTGGGCCGGGCGGGGGCCGGCAGGTGGGCAGAGCGCCGCGCGGCACCGCCCACCCGCCCGCCGCGCGCTCCCGGCCCGCCCGGCCTGCGTGGCAGCCGGCGGGGCGCGCGGCCGAGCCGGCGGCGGCGGGCAGCGCGTGCGCGGGCGGCGGGCGGGCGGGCGAGCGCGCGCGCGCGCGCGGCGAAGTTGTCTGCGGGACGCGGCGCCGTTCTCGTCCGTTCCGTCCCTCCGTTCGTTCGTTCGCTCGCTCGACTGCGGGGGCCGCGGCCGCCTGAACGTGTCTGCGTCCGTCCCCGTCCCCCGTGTCCCCTCCGGGACGGGCACCGGCGCTTCTCCGCTGCCTCGCCGGTCGCAGGTGAGCTCGACAGGGCCCCGCGGCCGCCCAAGGGCCGCGGCCGGGCCGCGCCGGGCTCCTGCCGTGCCGGGGGTGTGCCCGCCGCGGGCCCCTCAGGCGGTGCTGCCGCGCCTCCGCCGGCCGCTCCTCCGGGCAGCCCCGGCCGGCCCGGGCCGCAGGTCGAGCGACGGGGGGTCGGGGGGGGGGGGGTGGGTGGGCGGGGCGGCCGCGCTGCCGGGGCCGCCGAGGGGCGCGGGGTCCGGGCCGCGGCGCCTCGTGGCCTTCCGCCCCGCCGGAGCTGCCGCGCCTCCGGCCCCGGGGCCGACACGTGCCCGGGCAGGAGTGGGAAACGAACGGGAATGTCACCCGAACCGTGAGGGCTGGCGGGTCGTCATCGGCTCCCGTCGGGGAGGCGTTGTCTGGCGGCGTTAAGATCTGAGCAAAGTTAAAACTCCTATAAAAATAGCAATATTTGCGTGGTTTGGTGTCACCGCAGGGCTTGGCTTTTTGGAGGTCGGTTTGGGGCTTTTTTCACTTTAAAGGCAGTGGCGCTGCCAAGCACACGTGCCCTGGCGAAGTGGCTGCCGTGGGAGCGCCCCACGCGCGCCCCTCCCAGTGGCGCTGCCCCACCGGAGAGCCCGGTGGGTGATTTTCATCAATCTGTCTCCTCTGCGTGAGACTCTTGGAGCTCCTGGGGCTGGTGGGGAGAACCCCGGGGTCTCCGGGAGTCCCTGGGCGCTGGCCTGAGACCGCCCCCCCCCCCCCCCCAGCTGCTTCTCCCTTACGGCCTCCTGAGACGGCAACTCCTGGCGTTCCCCTCGTCCCCTCCTGGCAGAGGAGCGAACCAGTTCTCGGGGTGGGTGCTCTCTTTCGTGCCATCTCAAAAGATAGAAACTCTGGGATAAAACCAGCGCTGTAGGGATTACCACATGGCTTTTGAGGGAGCACATGTTAGAGCTGAACTATGAAATACCATTTTTTTCCCCCAAGATGTTATTCCCTCCAAAGTGTGATTTATGCTTGTTTAGAGTAATGGTGGATTTCTGAGCTCCATCTGTTTGTCTGTCTGTTCGCACACACGGAATATTTCTGCCGATGGTGATTGCCTATGGCATTATTGCAGTATAAGTAGTTTGATAGGAAATATTGCAGCAATTAGAAGTCCAGTGATGCAAGTTCCTGACACATTATGACTGCTTTGCTGTCATTTCTGTGTCTCCTTTGAAAGTTCATTTTTGGGAAGCATTGTAAGCAACTGTTTAACTTCTGCAGCATTTCTACAGTTTTTACATTTTGAGACATCTCTTGACATTGAGTCAAACTATTTCCACTCTTACTTTTTTCCTGTCGACATTCTTTGCGACAGTCTTACTCTTTTAAGTAACGACAGGGGAAAAAAAAGGGGGGGGGGGGGGGGGAAGGAACTTCTTTCAGATAAGAGTGTTGCTGCCTGGGTTTCCTATGGCTCTGTGCCTTAGAGACCTAAAAAAATGGGGGCTGGGAGGAGCTTTTATTATGGTGGAAAAAGAGCATCTTATGTGGGAAGTGAGACTTCTAGATGGGGTGTGAGTGACTGCTGTCACCCCAAAGGAATCGTCAGAACAGAATCAATCTTTTGGTTTCTTAACACCTGTGACGTATAAAACACTTCTGCTTGTTTTGTTTTCCCTTCTTCCTCTGGAATTCTGTTTCTTGACAAATACGTGGTTTGTGAGAGAGGACAGACATGTAATTGGAATACAAGTTTTAATATACCTTTTCAGGTTCTTCAGTATTCCTTTTGTTGGGAGAAAAGCAGGTGAAGATGAATAACTTGGACTCTAAGCCCACACTGGGAAACAGATTTTTTTTGTTTGTTTGTTTGTTTAGTACATGCCTTCTGTGATCCTACCTGAAAAGGTTTATGTCAATATATAATACTTAAATGTACATTGAAAATAAAGAGCCTACACTGGGTTTTCTCATTTCTCATTATAATCAAGGCTGTACTGAACAAAATAGTGGGAGATTCTGAGATTTATCTTACAGCATGCGTTTTGGCTTTATTCAGACCTACCTGCTGGTCTGAAGGCCTCTTCTAATGGCTTTAAAGAGTTTTTTGCATACTGAATGATCTGTTGTTGTTTATTCAGGGTAAAATGAGTTTTGTTTTGTTGTTTGTTTTGGGTTTTTTTTTTTGTATGGGGATAGAAGCCGGAAACACCTGTGTTGTTTTTTCTCCTACTCTGCCTCTGCTTTCTTAGCTGTAAAATGGGAGTAGTTACCAAGAAGTTCACCTCCTTTGCACCTTCAGAACCTGCTTTCTAGATGTGTAAAAGAGGAATTAGTGGATGTACTTTAACATCGTTTCTTATTTTATGTGGTGCCAAATATGCTTAACCTCAAGGCTATAAAAATGTATACACAGCAAACAACATGGCAGTACAGACTAAACCATGTGAACTGGAGCAGCCAACAGGTGGGGCAGGTGGTAGAAATCAAATGTATTCATTCTGAATTTAAAGCAAGAAAATTGACCCTACGTTGCTGGAGGACCAGAGGAAGCACTAGAGGAAGATTTCAGAAATGAAATGGTGAAAGTGGGCATCAGTATGACCTCTGGGGCTTGACTTTTGCTCTGTCCTAAATGAAGGCCTAGTCAGGATACAGTCCTTACAGGAAATGAGTTTAAGAGCCCAACTCGTGTTTTAGTTTTTGTCATTCTGATTTGCTTTTCTTGGATGTTCTTGTTATAGAAGAGGTTTGTGGTGATCTCCAGCAAATGAGAAAAATAAATCCATGAAACCTCACTTTAGAAGTTGGGCTTATGTTTAGTATTGAATGAACATGTTTTTAGTTGCAGCTTCCTCAGTATTACTAGGTCTAGATGAGTGTTGAGTTGGACAGTGGCCATGATGCTCTGTATGGTTTGAACACAGAATTATGATTGAAGAAGTCATGAATAGCCGTTCTACCTGACACACACTCCTGCATTTGTTTTGTAAACTCACTTAACCAGTCTGTTTTACCTTTTATAGGAATGATGGTGACTAATTCAGTGTACACCTATCCAGGTGGTTGACCGGCTTGTTTGTAGGAAATTATGTGATCTATGTCTCTGTATCCAGTATAGATGCAAGAAAAAACATTCTTGCAATATTGAAAGCACACAGTAAATATTCATGCAGTTGAAATATAGTTCATGATTGCCTTGATCCCACTCATCACTGAAGACCCTGAAAATGTGGCTTTTGGCAAGAAAATGGTGACTGCTACTGCTTACAGGGCAGGCGTGGTGGCAGAGGAGGCTCACGTGTGTCCGTGCCACTCTCTGTGGACTGGACAAGATGGCCTTTCCCAGTATAAAATCATGTGGAAGTTAAAAGAAAATGGACAGAATTAACACTTTGTCCTGTTAAAGGCAGAGGCCTTGAAAATAGTTTCTTCTGTTAATAAGTCCTGTTAACGCTGTGTTTATTACACTCACCCTTCCCTTTGTAAAGCTTTTAGTACAAGCACATGCAAGTACGCAGCAAGTTCCTTGTGCTTGTAATTGGGAAGATGTGGTATGTCTCAGTGTCTCACAGAGTCCCTAGATGGCTGAGCTAACATCAAACAGCTTGGTGGTACCAAACTGGATGGTTTCTACTTGTGTTCTTTGTTCCCCTGTGCCGGGGCTGGTGTTTGGAGTATTGGTGAGTTGGCTCAGCTGAGTAAATTGGTGTAAAACTAAGGAGCCAAAAAAGGAGGAGGGAAAAAAACCCAAAAAAAGTTTAAGTAAGTGAGTTGAAGCATTTCACTCTTTGTGGCTGCCGAAGGGGCAATTTGTGTTTTCCCTAGCTGTGTCCTTGCCTTTTGCCAGAAGGGAACTGACCCACTGAGGGATCAGAGGACTGCTGCAACAGAGGGACTAGGATGCGCACCAGGGAAAGCAGGTTGGACCCTTCTGGCCTGATGCTTTTAAGGGAGCAGAGGTCTGTCAGCTGCAGAGCACGTTGGATGTGATGTGATGGAATAGGTCTCTTCCACTTCTGAATTCCATGTTTCACTGTAGAGCTGTCTCTAAAGTTAAAAACAGGGGGAAAAAAAACCAGTATCCAGGAGATGGAAGAAGAACGTGTTCAAACTGAGAGGTAGCGTTGGCCCAGACAACACTTTTCTTTTTGAAGAAAAAAACAGAAGCCAAAAAATTTGCATGCAAAATCTAGATTTAAAACTGACTTTAAAATCATAGTGTTTTTTTTCCAGCAGGTTGAAATTGCTGCAGTGTGTCTAAATTACATAGAAAATTAAGCTGTATAAAATACTTTTAAAAAAATTTCTTACAGGTTTGGGGGGGGTGGAGGTGCGTGTGTTTGTTTTTAAAGCCAGATTGGAAGCTGCTGTCTTTAGTTGGCTGAAATGTAGGACAGGGAGAACTGAGGTTCTGTGTAAGTGTGTAACAAAGTGGGCAGTTCTAGAGCTTGTAAGCTAAATTCTGTTTAAAAACAGAAAACCACAGGGAGTTATTTTTAATAGTGGTTCAAATGCAGAAGTCTGTAAAGGTGTCAAATCTTTTTGTGGGTAGATAGGTCTTTTTCTATCTTGGCTTATTTTTTATATGTGTATTGGATTGGATCAAGATTACTTCGAGTTCTAACCTGTGCTAAGTATTTAAACATCTGGACTTGCTGTAAGCGTCATTGCTGTACATGTGTGAGAAGTGTCTTGGATTTTTCTTTAACATTTTAAAATATTTTAGAAAAAATATTTTTTAATTCAATTAAAACAGTACATTTGGCTTCCAGTGTTTGGTCGTATGATATGGCTTATCACATGGCAAAAAATGCAAATTATTTTATGGTGTAAGTACAATTAAAGAAATTAAATTTCTAAAGTGTTAACTTCAGCTTGGTGCTACTTTAAGTGTCTGCTATCATAGATTCCAGGCAGTGAACAGCTGTCTGTCACAGATGGGAGAGGAAAAAAAACTTCCCCTTAGCTTCTTACTTCTAAAAAGGTTTCCATATAAAACCAGTAGTAATGTAATACCACCTTTTAGTCAAATTTGAGTTTAAGTGAACCGACAGGAGACTTTATTTGAAACCAAATGGTGTAAGTGAATGAGACTCTAGGAATTTTGTACTCCAAAGCGTTCTTGAAACCTCACAAATGCTTGTTTAGCAGTCAGAATGCATTATTTATTACATAAAAAAAAAAAAAGAGACTTGCAGGTAGTTTATGAATTACTACTTTAGAGTCTCCTGTGTTTCAGTAAGGTAAGGTGCTGTTGTCTGTCCTGTTCTTGTACTGTGTTTTACACAACAAAATCGGGTAAATTAGAAACTGTCAAGGAAGCATGTAGCAAATCCATATTTTTAATAGACTCCAAGTGCAATGAAGTCTGAAAGAGAGCAGGTGTGAAAGGCGTAATGATTTTTGTTAGATGTGAATGTTTTCTGCTAAGATCTCAAGATGGCAGAAGTGGAGTTTGTGCACAGAACTACATGAATTTAGTTTTAGATTGTAAGTTGGATATGCTGGTTTATTGTTCTATGAGCCAGTACACCATGGCAATTATAAAACTTATTAAAATAGTTGTGACATGTCTGATCACAAAATGCAGAAGATGGTAAGATTGTTCTTAAATATTAAGTTGCTGCTGCTGGCATAAAGCTCTTTCCCTTAGGGTTGTTTCCTTGCTTTTTTTCTTTTCCTTTTTTTTTTGTTGTTTTTTTTTCCTCTCCTCTCTGGACTGTTAACAGGCATATTACAATCTTTGGGCACTTCTTAAAATTTTTGTGTTTATTTGCATTGAGTAACTTGGGTCTCCAGTTCTGGACTCTAACCTTTCTATGTGCTTCACATGATGAATCAAAAGTAGGTGCCAAGCCATCCCTTGCCTTTGGACAGACCTCAGGCAACAACCCTGACAGATCACTGCATTTGCTTTTTAGGAAGGCAGTTTATTTTGTCGTTTTGTCAAAGTATTGACTGGTTTTGGTCATAATTTCAAGCGGTTCTCATTCTGAAGCTATTCTGATTTCTCTGTCTGGAGCTGGCAGGTGCAGTGGTCTGTGCACATTTCAGTTCACCATGTCTTTAAAATGTGGCTGCACCTCTGCACTGATTTATATCAATATAATGTGTAATATGCTTTTTAAAAAAAATTTAATTCAGTGGATGGTTTGTTTGTGTAATCAGTTGGAAATTGTTTTGAAATGTTGTTTTTCCAAGTGTGGAGACGCTGCTGAGGCTGTTTCAGAAACCCCTTTTGGAAATGAGCCTTCTGGTTAGAGGGAAGAGATGGCTCCTGATCTTGTGTTGCCAGTGGCAGAATGAGGTGTGGGAGTGCTCCCTGGCACATTTCAGGCAATGCTGGTTTGGTGAGCCTAAACCTCTTATAAACCAGCCTAACTGAGGAATCAAGGGTAATAAACCCGAGTGTGGCAATGCCAGAGAGAAGGGCAGAGATTCCCCTTTGAGGAGGGGGGCGATAATGTCTTGTGCTGCCACAGCTATTTACAAAATGAATGGCTGTCAACAGCTTAGCTGGTGCGTCCCCAGATATGCATTTCAGCCTTGCCAGGAGACAGCTGAGGGACCTTTCTGAGGAGGTCTCAGTGTCTCGTTTCAACGCAGCATCCCACCTTTCGGCCCTGAAACATCCTTTGGTATTTGATCTGGGTGGGATTCCCCAGGACTGGTTACGCTGTCCGTGGGGGGGACGCTGTCGCCGTCCTGCTTCTTCATGTGCTATATCCAAGTGAATCAGTCACCTCACCTAGTGCGCTAGTATTTCGGGGTCAAAAACCAAACTGATAAGGGCTGTGACCCTGCGCCTAGCCCAGCCTGCTGACGGAGCAGGTGTTGCTCCACACCCTGGAGAGGATTTGCAAGTCTTTCATTTTGCAGAGCTCAGTGACAGATAACTGTTCTCCAGTTACTTTTGTCATTCGGTCTTTGAGAAGCCCACTTGCTACAAGGCGGGAAATATCCACCAGCCTGTTGAAAACCCATGGCGTGCATGAAGCAGAGCTTTAAGTCCATGCTGACAAGAAAAACGGGTGCTGGATAGTTGGGATTGCTCCCTCTGAGAGCTGGTGTGCTGGGAGATAGTGCAGCCTGAGCTGTTTTGTCCGTATTCACTGGTGCTCCCTTCCGAGGCAGCCGCTGTCTCCTGGCTCAGGCGGTGTGCGATAATATAAGTTGCAATTTTTCTTCTTTCCTTAGAGCCAACTGTCCTCTTTTACTTGGGAGAGTAACTTTTTTCTTAACCTAGTGATTTTTAAACTGGAGTCGGAGATCGAAATCGCTGCAGATGGTGCAATAATTGGGGAATGTTGACCTACAGGATGGATTGCAACTTCACAGTACATTCCATACGATTCCTTTCAGGAATTTCAGTTTAAGTCTCTGTCCTGTTCTTAACCTTGTGGACACTTGTACTCTGCTGTCCTGAAAAGGAGTGGGTTTTCTCCTTGTTGGAACGTTTTGTTTCTTGCATAGGAGCACTGAATGTCAAGCCTATCTTGGAGAGTTCGTGGTGGATTCTGGTTCTCAGGGCATATGTATGTCATTACAATGAGGAGATGGGGAGAAAAACTGTAGATATTTTAAGGTTCCTTTCCTCCAAGAGTAGGGACTTGGGGTAGAATAGATATCAACAAACATCAACACAAAAATTCCCCCCTCTTTCATTCATGGAAGTTCTGCTTTCATTCTTCTGTACTGTCAGTATTTCATTAGCTCTTCTGTCAGAGTCCTGCAAAACGTAAGTCTCAAAAATGTTAAACTGGAACAAAAAAGCCCCAAACCTTGAAAAGGTTTTTAAAAATATATGAATGTATTCCAAAGAAGAAAATAAGTCACAACTGTGCGTGTCTGTATGCTACCCTTTAATCAGTTGGGAAACTGAAGTGGTGACTTTCAGCTGTCACTGTATTAAGAACCAGTGCTGCCTTTTGTGGCAGTCTGTATATACTGAACTCGGTACTATGTAGTAAATATTCTTGCTGTGTTTTCATAATCATTCTACTTAGAGTAAGCGCTTCTTGGGTGGGTATTACAAATCTGTTAATCTTTATGGTATTTATAGGGTAATTTTTAACTCTCTTGAGCTCCTTACTTCCTTGTGGGTCAATTACTCAATTTATAACATTATGTCAGTTGTAAGAAATTTACCATCCAAGGGTAAACAGCGTTGGGTATGGTTCTTTACCTGTGTTGGCTCTTAGTTCTTTGTATATTAAGGTATGCAATAAGTTACTCTGTGACTGACTTACTGGGATTTCTTTTAGTCTCCCTGGTTTGTACTTTAAAGTGACTATGAAGACTTATTTTAGCTGTTGTGCTTCATCACTAATGCAGGGAGAGGGAAAAACTTGCAGCAGTTCTCTCTGAAGACTGTTAATCAAGTTGCAGCTACTTAAGTCAAAATTGCTGTAAATAGTGTTTAAATATTTTCGATTGTCTATTGATGAAAACGATTACTGCGAGTCAAACGCTTTGCTGTGTTGTGAGCACACAGCTCTCTAGGGGAGGGTTTAGCTCTGTAGGAGGGAGGGTTGGCTGACTTGATTTTAGATTCTTGCTGTAGTTATCCATGTTAAAGTGAAAATCTGCTCCGACTCTGTGGGCTTTCAGTTGGCCTATGGAAAGAGAGAATAAAGTCATCTCCCAGCGCTGGAGTTCTTCTTGAAATTGCCTTTCCCCTTGCTCCTTTTGCTACCATTAGCATTACCACAGCAGTGCAACCTGATGGTGGTGATCCTTGTGTAGCAAAGGGGCATGTGCTCTTTCCCTAGTGTTTTACCCATTGAGAATGTTTGGAGCTGTAGGGCAGGGGAGAGGTGTGTGTAGTCAAGAAAATTGCTGGTGACTTGGAAACCGTGGGTTTGGTGAGCACCCGTCATAGCTCCTGTGGCCACTAGCTTTTGGAAACAGTAGAATGGAAGGAAATTTTCTGGAAGGCCTGAGGTAGGTAAGACCAGAGGTGCCAAATAGTCTAGTGCTGAAGGCTCTTTTTGTTACCTGTGAATGTTGAAGTGTAATCTACCAGCTTTTTTTCTCTTACGCTTTTCTGTTCTATATTTTCAAGATGAAGCTTCTGCTGCAAAAGCAGGTTTCAGCATCTATGATGGGTTTTTGAGGCTCTAATAAGTCCCTGAAGGAGCCGGTGTTCTAGTTGCACTTTTCTTTCTTCCCAGGGGTAAACCGTGATTCATTCTCATGGACAAAGAGACTTTGTAGCATTTTTGGCATAATGTACTGTAGATTGTCGCTCTCAATGAAGTGCATGTTATTTTCAAAGATTCGGCCAGTTTGGTGATTTTTTTTTGTTGTTTTTTTTTTTTTTGGAGTTGGTTGTTCCGTAAGCATGTCATACTATGGTGTTTTCCTGGGTTTTTTTGTTTGTTTCTTTGTTTGTTTTCCATAAAACTCCTCAATATTCTGATTACTTCTGGATTAGAAGAATGTCAAAGGGATAATAAAAGAAACAAAACTTTATTTTCAGAATAAGAAGGTCAAATGTTTACTGCCTTGGCATCATTCATTCCATCAATAACAAGGCAATGAAAAACAGTATTTCAGCACTGCTCAGACCATCTTCTCCTAGGTACCTTATTCACATCTAGGCACACCTTTTGGAGTATTTGGCTTTACATTTTCCTAAAGGCAGCTGTGTGTGGGAGCTTTGTGCTGGTGTCTTTCCTCCTGCACAGCATGGCCATGGCACAGGTCTCTGAGGTGCCCTCTTGCCTTTTGTCAGCTTTATTTCAGAATTCGTGGGACTGGCAGGAGAAACTGGCAGTGTCTTTCCTCCGGCTGGCGTGTGAGAAGTTGGTCGGCTAGAAAAGCTTAAGTGAAATTAAAGCCTTGGTTGGCAGGAGATGTGTTGTGTTTTTAAACAACCTGTTTGCATGTGGTGCTCCAAAGGAAGTAAAGTTTGAAAAGAGTCATTCATCACGAGTCTTATCAGACTTTGCTGAAGTTGCATCTTATCTTTCCTATTGTTCATCTGAAATTGGAGACAGCTGAGTGGCAGCTTGCTTAATGTTTTTGGTGATGTAGATGGCACTAACGAGTTAGATAAAAGCAGTTAGATGGTATGGGGAATATAGTTTCCCTATGGAGGCAGTATCTAATTTGTTACACAGGACCATATTAAAATTTCTAACTATTCTTAAGTCATCAGGCAGCAGTAGTAACCAGGGTAGCTTTTGTTCATCCATCTAATATGTGGCATTAATTCCCCTCTGAACTTGGCTGCTGTTGTCCATAGTCTTTCCTTTCTGCTGTTACCATAGCACAAAGTACTGATGCGTGCAAGTACATGGCTGTACATTTTGCTGAGAGCATGTGGCAGTTACGTTCTTCCATAGATTAACTATCATTTTACTAGTAGGCTTTTGGCTTGGTTTGGACTGTAAACTCTTCAGCTCCAATGCATGATCACTCACTCCCTGGGGTGACTAGCTGCTGCACCAAAGCAACTCTCCCTGCCACCTCCCATGGTTTAAAGGTGGGGTTTGACCTCTAAAACTGGATGGTGTAGTCCTGTCTCTGCCTCCCTACATCAAGGATTTGCATTTCTGGGACTTCGGTTTCACCTCTCTCTTGCCTTGGTGTGATCCGAAATAGTCCACATGCGTCAGCCAACTGGTAGATGTTGGAAATTAGTTAATGAATATTTTCTATTTATTTAAATACATTATTTTTCTTCCATGTGTTCCCCTTTTCCACACGTTTACTCCTTTAAAACAAGGTGTTACACGGCTCTTGGTTTTAGTGTGGGAACTCTGTCCACTCACAGGAATGTGTGCTACCAAACCAGTTTTGTTGTTTTTATAGAAACATTGCCCACACACTCCTTTTGCTTTCCAAATATCTATAAATCCTTGCAGGATCCTGCTGACATCACTGTGGTGATCCATGTTTTATTTTGTGAAACTGTCTAGGGGTTAGAGCAAAGTAGAGTATGGAGTCAGGAAAGGTGTGTTTTGTCCCCATCTTAGACTCCAGTCAAGTCTGGGCACTTAATACAGCAATTCATGTTATTTCCAAATAAATTGCTACATCACTATTCATTTATATTTTTCTATTAGCTCTCTAAGCTGGTTTGTTTTACATTAGGTCAATTTGATCCTTTGCTGTCACGGCTCTTTAATTTTTATTTTTCTGCTTTTGCACTTGCTTTGCCATATTGCCTCCTACTTCCCTGGTTGGGGATAGCTGAGCATGGATATTGCTGGACTTGAAAAATTATTTCTATCGATGAATAGTAGTGTGTTAATCGCAGATACTAATAAGGTGTCAACATAACTTGCATTGGTATTTCTAAACCATATTGTAGCTTATTTTGAAATACTGTAAGTATTTGTGTTTCTTTTCTGAAACAAACCTTTGTGTTTGTGCAAGTATCTGGTGGTAAATAGTTGTCTTCAAATGCTGATGAACTGGTCCATGGTAGATAGTTTCAGCTGTGTTCGGCATAACTACTCTTAAAACCTGGTAATTTGAGATGGGTGGAAAACTACATTTTACTTAGTTCATGGATTGCTGAAAGCTAAATTGCATTCTGTACCTCCGGTGGACTTTTTTTGTTTCTTTCTTTTAATTGCATTAACACTTTAACCCTAAGTACTTCTCATCATGGCTGTGGCTGATAGGTAGGTATCTGGAGGTAGATAGAACAGATGCTGCATTTTGAAAACATAATGTAGAGTACTTTGCAAACATCTGTTAATTCTTTGATTTCATGCTCTCTGACACAAGTGGTTTTTTTGTTATTATCTGAAGGACTGTGTCGTATCTGCAAAACAACTCTGAGAGGGACCTCAGTTTTAGGGGAAAGGAAAGACCAGGGCAGGGCAAGTCTTCTCCACTCTGCTGGTTTCTTGTACCCGTATGGTGAGAAACTGCTCAGTCTCTGATCAATATATTACTGTAGAGCTGGGAATGGCTGAAAGGCACCTTGGGGTATATAGCAGAGATTGTTTCAGACAAACTGGAAATGAAATTGTGGAGCTGTTGTCTTGGCAAGTAAAGTGTAATTTTTCTAGCTCCCTCAAATAGGGGAATTTCTGTTCTAACAGCATAGTATTAATCTGAGATCAATGCAGTGTCTTGGCAGTCAGGGGAGGTTGGGAAAGAAATGCAGGGTGGGCAGGATAGAAGATTTTTGTTTGCATGAGTAAGCTTATGGTTTTTAATAATCTGATACTGCTGAGTTTATGTTTCAACATTGAAGCTTATTAGAATAATAGGAAATTGTTACACAGAGGGCAGAATACAGTGTGAAATATGATTTGTCTCTTACACAGAGCTTGCACATTTAGTTATAATTTTTTGAAAGGTTAATTCCCAGTTTCTCTTCAGAACATTCTGTGCAGGCCTTTCTGTAGGGGAAAAAAAAAAATTGGACCCAATTTAAATAGACAAGTCTTGTGAATCCTGAAAGAATTTGGGCATTTAGCCCAGGAAAGGGAGAGTTCTCTGCAAGAACTTCATTAACCCTGTCTGTCATCAAAATAAGTAATAAAAGTAGCTATGCAGACTTTATAAAGAACAGATCTTTTTTGTTTTACCCTGTAGCCTTGATCTGCAAGGCACTGGTGAATGAATCTTGTTCTTTAAGGAAGACTGTGCCCATGTGGAAAAGGAGGTGGAGGTGTATTACATAGTGATACAGAAGTGTGGATATGAACTAAACTGCATTAATTTTTAGAAAACGAGTGCCATTAGTTCCAGATACTCAGGAACATGTAGAGAAGCTGACTATTTCATTTAGTATAGATAAGGCACCTTATAGCAATATTGATAATACAGTCTCATTTAGCATATTTTGAGTTGGAAAAAATACAAACATATTTCTAAAATAGCAATTTTTGTAAGTAGACAAATATTAAATCTTTTTATACAGGGAAGAGTTTCTGCTTCCGTTTGGCTGTTACTTGCAAGATCCAGATGCTGTGAAAGCTCTTCCTGCAATGCTAGCATCTGGCTGCTTGGAAGTTTTGCATGGGGTTTTATGAGGTGGCTTTGAAGTTCCCTTTGGATTTGAATCGTATGAATCTTTAGATTGGTTGGGCTGCATAATTCTCGGCATCATTTCCTCTTACTTCTGATTATGAGAAATGTAAATACTTCAAGCTGCTGTTCTGATGTTTTGAAGTTGGGTGAACATATATCTATATATATCTCTCTGTCTTCCTCCATTCCTTTTCCCTGTATTTGAGACAAGATATGTTAGCTATTAAAGACTGAGATTAATGCCTCTAGAGGGAAACTGCATGAACAGAGTGGTTATAGCAGGTTTCAAGGATTTTGAGCCCATTGGACATGGGCTTGCTCTCTTACTTTGGTCTGCCTAAGCTTTCCTTAAATATTTGAGAAGTTACAGCAATATTTCAGAAGTATCTTTGAGCTTTTCTTTAATATTTGTCAAGTGCTTGGAAGTATGCTAATTAAAAGGTTTTTATCAGTGCTAAGTGGTGGTGTGTAATCACATACATATATATGTATTTACAGAAAAGTTTGTTAGGATTTAAGGTCATATGTTTGTTAAGCTTTCTGAGAACAGACTGGGCTGAACAGTTCCCACATTCAAGTTTTGGGACTGTAGCAGCAGAGCTTATTTAAATTTTTTTTTGTACTTTAGATGTTACTTCTGTTTTTGTCTCACTGGCCTAAGATGATCTGTTTGCTTGTGCTCTTTTTTGAGATGGCTAGTTGCTAAAGGTGTCTTGATAGGAACAAGCTGTGGAAGTAGTTTGGATTCTTAGTTGTGTATGGCAGAAACTTATTTTAGGGACTGGCTTAAATTGGATGTTTTTGCCATAGGTCGGGAACAATCAGTCTTCCCTCCTACTTGATTTTTGGGTCTTCTTTTTTACAAGGGCTTTACAGATGTTGATCGAGAGTGGAAACCGTTTGTATTTCACATGTAGATTGTCAACTTTCTGGTAGTACAGTAAGTTTGCTTACTTACATGCAAATAGCTGATTGTTCCCTTGATGCGGAAGGGAGACTGTACAGCCAGTGTGATAATGAAGTTGACATTACTGGTACAGACAGTGCACGTTTCATAGCTGTATGTGATGTTACTTACTTCAGTTATGATTTAATGATGTGAAAATGTCTGGCAGTTTCTGTGAACATATACGTTGTGAATATATTTCCAGCCTATATTTAATCTTTCCTTCATCAGAAATGAATGAATTCTGAGAAGGGTAACAGAAACGTTCTTAAATAATTTGGCTTCAGGCTTGAAAAGTTTATTGCATTATAAATTAAAAGGTGAGCATGTTGTTGCAGGCTTAGTAAGCAATACAGTAAAATTCCAGGTAGATTTAGTATGTGTTTATTTTTAACATGTGTTTCATTAGCACCAGTAGTGGCCTGAGAGGTCTCTCACTAATGTTTCAAAGGTTGTAAAAATGAATATAGTGAATACTTTTGGAAGGCTCAAAATTGCAACTAGAAGAATATAAATTAAGCTGTGTTGGCTTCTGACTTTATCTGAAACATACATAAGTGAAAAGTAGTTGAGGAAAAATGCAACCTGCTGTTACTGTGCTGTGTTTACAGTATTAGCTCTCCTCAAAGAAACTGTTGTGAGTTTAAATGCTGCTGACTGCTATCCATCTTCAATTTTGGGTGTGAATACGTATTTGATATTTATCTACATCTTACACAAACATTGTACATAAATATTTACAGGTGGTGTTGCCCTAGGAAATTCCATGCAGTAAAATAAGAGGTAGGAATAGTCCAGTTAGGCTGGCAAAAAGGAACATTTACCTTATCACATTGATTCCTTAGTCATAACTATAAATCACCAAGTACTTTTGGCACTGATCCTAGGACTGTTTCAATAGGACCTGTGTGAAACCTTCCCTTGTAACGGATGGATTGAGCCACGTAGCATCTAAAGTGTATTCAGAAGACTTACAAACAATTATGGCTTTTGATTTGGGACCAAGTTCTAGGGAGCAGATACTACAACATAGGAAAAAAAACCAAAACCCAAAACCAGAACACAAAACCCAACCCTTAGCTCAGATGAAACCTTTTAAAACAAAAATTAGAAGTAAGCTAACTACCTTCCTGGTTGGTGGCAAGAACTGTTGAAAGTAATGGGCTTACAAAACATTCTAACAAAAGTATTGTATAAATGCAAAGTAGCATCTTCAGGCATAGTAATATGGTCGGGGAGGAGAGAATACTGTCAGACCTTGCTATTTTCAAGTCATTTTACTAGATTTGTCTGCAAACTAGAATACAGAGTATTTGAAATTATAATCTTGCTTGCTTAAAATGGGAATATGGAGCTCAGCTGGATATAGAGAATGATTTGAAAGAGAGTGAGAAGTTTGACACAGATACTTAATTATTGGCAGGAAGCATTTGTTTTATTGACATCTACAGTGAGATGGCTCTGAATAGCTTTAAATAGTTGACTTAATGTCATTTTGCTTCTAGGTATGAACAGTGAATTACAGTGTCTGTCACAGCATTTGTTTAATGAATATCAATTGTTGACATAGTATGAAAAAGCTCTAGGGCTTTTCAGCCATTTTACTGAAACATTCTCAGTGGATTTTGGGTCTTTGAGGAGCCAGCACTCCCATACTGTCTGTTGAAAATCTAGTTTGCACAGTCTTAACAAAAGGTCTGCACAAAGTCTTAACACAAACCTATCTGCACCTGCTTTCAGGGTAACTCCAACGCTTGTAAAATGGAAGGTGTGATTAAAACGCCATTCTTCTGCTCAGTGGTCAATTTGTTACAAATGTCCTCATCCTTTTTTAAGGGGTTTATAAATTGGAGGTACAATTTTCACTGAGGGCTGTGACTTGGTTTCTGCATTTTGATTGGGCAGCAGCTACTTGTAAAATTTTGAATACATGAATACATAAATATATTTTTTTATTTTCTCATTCTGAGGCCAATTCCATAGTTTGAATATTTGTTACTTCTATTAATGAGTTATTTAAGGTTGGATGAGGATATGCTTCTGAAGGTTTTAAGAAATATTGATCTGTTAAATGAAATTCAAATAAAGGTTGAGTTAAAGAAAAAAACAGCTGGGGTCCTTAGTACTTAAAAATACTGATAAAGAAAATTTTACTTTGAAACACAACTATTGTCTTTAACTGTATTTGGTGACTGATGCTTTTATTGCTCTAAGTACTAGATCCAGGGCCTACCCTTTAAAGCTTCCCTGACGCTAAAGTCTGGGAAAGTTCTTTTCTGCCAATTTTCATTTGGCCTTTAGAGCTTATTTCAGTGAGGATGATTAAAGTTATATTAGATAATATATTAGCACTTTGGTCTTGGATGGCATTACTAAATCTAACAAAGTTGTGTAACTGAGTGATCTTAATACTTCATTTTTTAGAGTCTGTTTGCACTTCCATATATTTTATGCTTTCTCGGGCTTTGCAGGTGTACGTAACTCGTGCTGTGTTACATTTGCTTGTGTATATTTATAGATACAGTTTCATCTTAATGCTAAACCTAAAATTTTGAAACTATTTACTGGTGTTATATCTGCACTCTATTTAACAGTTTTTGCTTGAATTCCCTCATTGCAATCTGGAGCTGTTGGTAAGACAAACCGTACAATCCTTCCTCTGCAGGGCTGGTGGTGTTTGTAGGCAGCCTTGCCACCACGGTGCTCCAGCCAGCTGTATGTTGTGTAGGCAGCTCTTTCTGAACAATTTTTTACTGACTTTTATTATTTAACTCTGCCCTTGCAGCATTCTCTCCTGTCTCTTGCATTTCAGTGGTATTCCTCATGTTGTTTCCTTTAACATTCATATTCATATTTTTTTCAGTGTTGGCAGGTGTGTATTTCACATTAACATGAGGGGTTTTTTGGATGTTAGACTGCTATTTGCTTATGGTAATTTCCAGTCATCATAAGGTGACTGTTGAGAGAGATGAGCAGAGAGGAAAAAATTGTCAAGCATTTACAGTAAATACTCTCTGCTTTTGGAAACGCTGTCAGAAGTTTAATTGTTAGGTTCAAGTAAGTTTGTCATGTGCCAGACAGAATCAGTCTGCTGTAATGAACGGGTTACGCATTTCACCAGCAAAAAGGGAGAGTGAGAAACCAAGGGATGCTCAGGATTTCCTGTCACCTTGCACTGCAGAAGGAATGGGGTAGGCTTTTTAACCTAGCCTGTAATTAGGTTTTGCATGGAAGCATATATTACTGCGCTTGCTTTGCCAAAGCTCTTCAGTATGATGGATGAGATTTAAAGGTTGATCTGACTAAATTGCAATGAGAATACTAACGACAAAGATATTTCTGTTGTGAACTATTCCTACCAGACATCATTGCTGTGACAGAAACGGTGTAAGATAATGGACAATAAAAGTCACTCGAAAATAATACTCTCCTAGGATTGGACTGCCTTCCCCACAGCACGTACCCTGAACCACAGTGATAATGTAATCATAAGCCAAGATCATCATTTAAATATATAGGTAATCTCATATAGTATCTTGACAGATTTATTTTATGAGCAAGCAAGAGGAAGAATATTATTGGGCAGTAGAGAGGAAGAAAGTGTTACTGATGTGGTTGTGTTTATTTTGTAAAATAGTTTGCATTGCTTCAGTCTTTGGGGAGTCTGCAGTGAACAGCATGCTGATGGCTCAGGGGAGGTGGGGAGTCTGGGCTCCCACTGACAGCCCATCCGCTGCGGATATCGACAGCTGACCTAGGAGCCTGGTTTATGTGCACTGGCGGATTTTATTCACTGTTAATCTCAATTCTTTGTATATGTTAAATGATGGAAATTTGTGCAGTAGTTTAAATCATGTACTTGACCTTGTTTGCCGTTTTGTTTTGGTTTACACAAGGTACCCACACAGGGCTCCTTGCCTCCCTCTCCGAAGTCCCTGTGTAGCTAGAGGATTTGAGAGGGATATAGTAACTGAGTGAAAAAGCATATATATGTATCTTGCATGATATTTGAGGGCACTGGAGCAGGTCAGAGGTAGAAAAAACCCCCGTAACGGTTCCAGGAAGGGCACGGCTGCCCCACTTCACAGCTAGGAATGCGGAGACTCCTTGAGATGGAGTTGTGTTGCTTTTACAATAGCAAGTGGTGCAAACGTGGAAAACCTCATAGTTTATTCTGCAGAATACTTTTTGTGGCAGTACTAGGTGAAGTTGGAATTGCTGTGGTTCATTCTGCATTTACAAAGCTGTTCACTGTGAAGTCTCCAGTATGTATTACAGAAAGAGCTGCTCTGTGCAATGCCACCCCTTGCTGTGTCCCTGACCACTGAGGATTGGTTTAGCAGTGGCTGGAGTGTTTGGGTTTGCTGGCTCCTCCAGTGTTGTGGGCAGTAGCAGAGCTGAACGCTGGGCATGTGGAAGCAGCTGGTGCCTCTTGCAGGAAGGTGAAGAGTGTTGGTACAGAAAACGGTTGTAACACTTGAGCGCTCCAACTGCTCCATTGCTGTCTACTTTAGAGGTGCACAGTCCTATCATGTTGATTATACATCTGGGAGCAAATAATTTGGCCTGTAGTTGAGTTTGAGGCATCCGGAGACACATGGTGATACCCGATTAGACTGGCCACAGCTGTTTCACCAAGCCAGTTTAGAGAGGAGCTGCACCTGAGGCAATCGGGTGTGTGAGACTGAACGCCAAGATGCTGATGGGTTTATGCTCCTTAATGAGTGTCTCGTAGCTAATGATCTTGGCCTTTGCTACCCAGTGCCCTGGGCTGTTTTGGTCTGAGAATCCCACCTGTCAGGTACCTGCGAGGTACCACAGGGTTCGATGGGGTTTTGTGTTTTGTTTTGCTTTCTACTGATTCAGGTGTCAGATGGATGGCATGGGGCATACCCATCCTTAGGTACCCAAAGAAGAATTGCAGCGTGGGACATGGTAGGGGAGCTGACTGGACTAGAGGAGTTTCATTTTCCCTTGCTTTGTAAAAACTCACAGGCTGCCTGTGAATACTGCCACTGTATGCAGTACTAACTGTACTGCAGAAGGGTTATGGTAAGTGGCAGGATGCTTGAAGACTGATGCTGGTCACTTACGTAACTGCATGGATGGGGTCTTCTCTTTTTTGGGTGTTTTGGCATAGCTGCACGTACGTTTTGTTTCTGTTTTGCGTTATGCCGCTATGGAGTGCAGGGCCCATGGTGAGAGAAAAACCTACATCAAGTTGTAGTTTGAGAGAGTAAGCTGCTCATTGCACATGGGCTTTGGTCATATTCCCTACTATCTTGTTAAATTTATTCTGAATTCTTAGAGAGTAACTGAATTGTCTGCAAAACTATTCAGATACAAACCTGAAGAAAATGAGACGGAAGTTTTTGGTACCTTGGGTATTTTCAGTGCATAGTTTTCAAAATTTCTCAGCTTATACCTTAAGCTCTGTTGGGAGAAGTGAACAGCCCTACACCGAGTTCAGTTATATTTTCTCAAATGCTTTATCTATTTTAAGTTGGTGTCTGATTTAATTGGAAATCTTTCACTTCCTTCCATTGTTTTCGGGAACTGTTTTCCCCAGTGGATCAGGTACAGGCAAACAATCCTGCACCATTCAGTTATATGGGAGCTGCCATATTTTGTGTGTGGCTCTATGCTGTTATGATGTCTTTCTTGTATTAGAAAGTTAAAAGCTTTACCAAGACAACGTATATCTCAATTTATACTATGCAGCTAAGTACTGTTATTTTAATAATTGGAAATATCGGTGGATTCTGTATTCGTGAGAGTTCCCTCTGATTTCTGGTATGATAAATGTACTTTTGTGGTTGGTGTGGAGGGAAGTGAGCCTGTGTCTGTTACTGTAAAATAGATATGGCACATATACAAGGTAATTGATTTTGCTCATACTGAATGATCATAAACACCAGTATTCGAAAGCAACCTGAACTGCTGATGCTCTTGGTGTTGTGAAAGTTATTACGTTGGTTGGCAGCCAAACCAAGTAGTTTGGAATTTGTCCGGCTGATTAAAATTGACTCCAAATACTAAAACAATTGTGATACATCCTTAACACAACTTGGCTGGAATATCCTGAAAGTAATGCTCCATCAATAGAGCTTCAGTGAAGTCTTCCTCCCTGTGCTTCGTTTACCAGTAGGCACAAACATGGTTATCTGCTTCACTTACCTGTTCTTTCCAAGACTGGAACCCAATTGCTATAATTTGTTTTCTTTTTTAGTGTACAGTTCCCAAAGCAGATAATTGCTTTTCTGGAGGTAGAGGTAAACGCTTCAGTTTTGATTAAAATAGGGTGGAGATCTGTCTCCAAAAGCTGGAAAATGCTGCAAGAAATCTTATGAACTGTATACAGTCCTTCCTTTTGTGTATGTGGATTTTTGAGGCATGTGTGTTATTGGAGACTTATGTGTATGAGATAGTTGAGTATTCGTAGTGATTCCAGAAAGCTGTTAGGTTGTTCTTGTAATGCCTTTCACAGATGATGATCCTGTTCTTTTATCCACTTTCTGGAAATATATGTGATGCTTCATGCAATTTAAAAATGTTTCAATTTACTGTCATGGTCAAGACCCAGTCTGAAAACGTTTGACACTGCAAAGCTTTGTAGGAAATTTGGAAGCAGGAATAAAAAAGCCTCACTTAAGTAGTAAAAGTGCAGAGCTAGAACAATGTAAAGTAAAAACGTGCCAACGTTAAGAGACCTAATTCCAAGACCTCTTTGTCTTATTTCCTACTATTGTCTTTGGCTGTTTAAACAGTTAAAAGAAATCTTCAATCATTTGTCTGCAACTGGTCCCCTCCATCCCCCCCATTTGATAATAAGGAAATGAGACCGAATCTGGAGTGTTATTGTCACTGCTTGGTTTTGTGTTGAGTAGCTTTTTGTTTTCTTCCCTATTTGGTTTCTTTGATGCTGTATTGTGTCAGTGATACTGTTGCTGCTAAGAAGTGACATGTAAAGTAAATTTGTTGATCTTGGTCCAGCTGTTAGTAGAGTTACATCCTAAAATACACCAGGATAGATTTATTTTCTCCCACTTCTCATGCAGGTCAAAATTAGATGGGGAGACATAACTTTGGTTTAGACATGGTGGCCACTGGTTCTAGATGTTGGTGAATTAAGTGTTGCTTTTAGGATTGCTACTTAAAAAAATGACTAAAGGAAAATTCATTACCTATTAATATCACCGTCAGTTAATGAGGCAGTATGTGCTTTAACTAAGCTGAAATGTGATGCAGTTCAGCCTTTTTACTGCACTGTGGTTAACATTCACATGATGCTACGTGTAGAAACAGCTTCTCTTAGCATGAGATACTTCCATCCTAACCTGTATAGCCCGAGTGAGATGGGAGATTGTAGCTCATTCAAGTAACTTTGAGAAGGTCATTCCTTTTCAAAGGAATGAAGATAAGACTTCTGGTATGCTACATCTCATTCAAATGCTTATGTTAATTACAAGGAAGGGTCTCCTGGTAACTGTTCGATTCCATGAGATAACTTATCTAATGCAGATTGTGTAGCCTGAATGGACTGATGGAGTAACACGTGGCTAAACAGGTTTAAATATTTCTGATGTGTTCATGGTTTTCTAAAGTAGTCTAAAATAACTGCTATCTAACATGTTGCAGCTAATATCCAAACTAACTTCAGGATTAGTAAAATGTAGCTCAAAATGTGGTCACGTCCTCAGGAGAGTACAAGTCTGGTTTTAAGCACTTGTATGGGATGCTGTCATGTTCTTTGCTCAACACTTTAATGTTTAAAAATATCATTGCAATATTGGTTCTGTAGTTACACTTTTTAAAGGAGAGTATCAAAAACCTCACAGAATTTTGTAGAATTACAATTTTGTGCAATCAGGGTACCTTTTTTGACATCATAAAGTGCCTTTATGTTGTCAGCTGCTATTTAAAGACCCTGCGTGAAGCCCCTTCCTGGGGATCCCCCTTCCAGTCTACCTATAACATGTGCTTGCCAATCGCCCAGAATAGCCGAGCTGACAGCTTCGAGCAGGACACGCTGTCCCGTAGGTGTCAGCGGGCTCAGAGCTGGTGTCATGTGAGCTGTGCCATATCTCTTTTCAAAGCTGATATTTTGTTCTTACTTGTTCCTTTACTTCCAGCTGTAGTGCTTTAAACAAACAGTAACCAAACCCAAATACTCCACCTAATACATTCCCGTACACGCTCGTGGCAACTAGGCTGTTCTGAGCTTTTAATTGCCTTCCTGTTGTCTAATCTCTCACAGTAAGTAATTGTACCTTGAGTTTCCTTACAGCAGCTGGAAGGCTGAGGTTCTCTTAGGAATGTCCCAGATTTTTGCATGATAAGATGGCTCAGGTTCTTGTATTCAGAAATAACTGCTTTTTTTCTTTTTGAGCTTTAGTCCATTCCGAAGGCAAGACGCAGTAGATACGCTGTTTGATCTGTGTTAGACTACAGGTATTTCACATGACACTGCCTGGACATGCCTTTTATCTTGAGGCTGTAAATGTGAAATTTCTGAATTCCTTTGGAGATAAGTGGCAAGAAGCAAGGCTGTCAGCGGCCTGCAGTCTCTAGCAGTGTTTTCTCTGTGTTTGTGGACTTAGAAGAGAAAGAACCTGTGTTATGTTCTCCCTTCAAGTAAACAGCCTTTCTTCAAATCATCAATAATAAAATAATTAAGATAGTTCTGGCAGTGTAATGTAAGGTAGAAATTTCATAGGACAGTTTAATGTTGATATTAAGAGACATTTTTTTATTTTTTAATTATTTACCCGGTTACTAATAAACCTACAAATGCCTGATACTGAAGGAATCCTAAAATCAAACTTGTTCATACTAGTAGTGATTATCCTTCTACCACTAGAGTTTCATAGTACTGACTTTGAAAAACTGTTTTTATTGAGCAACCCATGTGTTAGCCTGTTTATATGCAGTAGGTACTCCAGCTCTCACAGCTCTTTTCTAGTGAGTGTTTGTTAGCATGGAAGTTTATTTGCTTAAGGAACAAGAAGAGCCTTTTCTCTGCTTTCTCTCCAGTAGTGTGTGTGCATGTGTTACGGTAGCTGGTATTGGGAAAGATCTGCAAGAGCTAAAGGCTTATTTCACTGACAACTGTTAAAATAACCAAGCACTACTTGCTACAGAAATTCTTCTTCATCATATTTTCTTTTCCACTCCCCCAAATATTTAAAATACCTTTGTATTTTAAATGAAGAGTTAGTCGTTGCCCAAGTGCCAGGCATGCACTATTAATACACTATTGAAGTCAGGTTGTGCTCTTTCACTGAGTGAATACTTGCCAAAACTTTAAACAAGTTTCTGCAAGTGCTTGTGTTGGCCACTAAATCTTCCCTTGCCACAGATAGGCTTCTAGTCACTGCTGAGGACAGCAACAATGTGACTCTAAATGACATATTACCTAGAGCACGTGTGGATAATGAATAACTAGCTATGAATAATATCATTAAATAAGTCCAAAAAACCTGCATACAGTCCTTTGGAGGGAAAAGATGTTAGTGTATTTATCGTGCATGTTCTGTATATGCTGTGAATCTATTTTGAGGACTGGCTTTGCTGGGGGCCAGAGCCTGACCCCAGAACTGGCACGGAGCAACGAGCGCTGTGATCCACTCTGTGTCCCCCGAATAGCTGATAAAACTACCAGGATTTGTCCCAGAGTCAGGCTCAGACATGGCGACACTAATAGTTCCAAGTATGGTTTTTGTTTCCTAGAAGGGCTAGAAAATATGTGTATGTTCAGTCTCTTCTGCATCTGCAAACAGGAAATGTATCTAGAAGGCTTTCGGCCAAAAGCCCATACCTGCCCTCTCTTACTGCTCACTGCAGTGTTCCTGCAATCTGTGCACAGCTCTGTGTCGAAGGAGGATTAGTTAATCTGGGATCACAGTGTTGTTCCAGCACTGGGAATGTCTCAGCTGCCTGATGGGCAGCTCTTTACAACTTCTGCACTTTACGGTACCATTTTGGAAGGTGAGAAGGCTATCATTTCAGATTACTGTGTTGTGCTGGCCTGGAAACTGCAGCATCTGAGCCCACACTCTGCAGGGATGGACCTTGTGGGAGGGAAAGCGTGGAAACCACTTAGAGTGGTCTCGGTGTCGCGGCTGGGGTTTGTGGGCAGGGGTGGCTTGTCCTGATGCTGAGGCACTGCGGCTCCCCCCATGCGCTCGGAGGATCGGGGTTTTTCTGCACAGTGGCAACGAGCAGTCGAGAGCAGTCGTACCCATACTGCTGTGTGTTGGACTTGGGTCACGTTTTCAAATGTCCAGCAACTTATTTAAGTAATGACAAGTCTGGTACATCCAGTTCGGGGAAACAAGTTCCTTTGCCTTGTTCAACCATTGTGGGAATTTAACTTTTTGATTTTTCTTTTCCTCTCTCATTTTTTAAGTTTTAAAAAAAAAGGAAACTGACTATCACACTTCCAATTCTTTCTAATTGGTTTGTGTTATGGTTGATTATAACCTCTTTTTTGAGCCCTCTCACCCAAGTACTTGTGTCTCGTCTTCCTTCCTGTTACCCACAAGCTTTTGCTTGGTTTTATAATACTGTTCAAAATAAAACTAAACTCGTCATACTGTGAAATAGTTTAATTCAAGGTAGACCCACGATGTGATGTATAAAAAAGTCTTATGCTACAAGTGCTCGATTTCACAGCTCTTCACCAGCTGTGCTACCAGCATAAACGAAGATTAAATTTTGTTTTGTGTTGTGGCTCAACTTCACAAACAAGATCTTTGCACTTAAAAAAGGGAGCGAAGACTGAATTGGTCTCTCTAGGGTGAAGGGTAGTTTTAGAATGAAATTGAAGGATCATTGCAAACAGTGATGGTGAATTTATTTTTGCCTGCTTACAGTAAGCTCTGTATCTGGTAACTTTTGCTAGATTCTCTTCTCCATCACTGCATCCTCTTAAAATTTCTGTAATTTTTGTAGGAAATTCTGCTGGACAGCTGTGCTTAATAATTGCTGCAGGTAAAACTGGAACAAATTAATTCATGGAATTCTCCCTTGTTTGTTTGTTCCTAGAATAATACTTCGATCTCATTGAATCTAATATGGTTTCTAGCTGCTGCTTCCTGTGGCTTACCAACCTGCATGAAAACTTTTAATTGGGGGTGGGGAAGAAAGAATGTGGGTATAGCTACACTTTTAGGTTGTCTCTGGCCAAAGAAAGCTACAACTGGTGAGACTTTTTGTGATTTTTGTTTTACAAATGGAAACATGCTAACCTTTCTTGAATTGTCCACTAAGTGTTTGATACTATTGGGGATCATCTGGGTTTCAGTAGTTCTAGGGGAAGTAATGCTAGCTGCTGTTAGAGTTGACAGAAGCAATATCTTTTGTGAATAACATTACCACTGACCAAATAATCATATTTTCTGTTATTTTGCTTATTAGGGAATGATACCAGTAATAATTGTGATATTGGTATTTTTGTTTTGTGATCTCGGCAGAGTGAGGGTAGCTTTGACCTGTTGCTGTGTCCTTTCAGTTTGCAGGTGGCAGTGGGTGCGTTCTGGTCCGTCAGTGAACAGCTGAGCTCCTGTGGGGCTGGTGATAGATAAGGGTTTTCTTTCTTCGAGAATTGTATGCATGAGTCAATCCGAGGGAAGAAAGGGGAGGAATCAGTTCTTGCTGTCTTGATGTACAACCCCATGTAGGCACACCCCTAGAAAGAGTTTCTTGCTTTCAGCGCTGGATGAACGGTGACTCTCTCCCCGCTTTCTTTTAACTCCAGCAGAACTGTGAGGCAGAGTTTGGTATGATACCATGGAAGGGCAGCATAACCATCCACATCATCTAGGGGACCAGAACAACCCTCTTTGCAAGCTGCCAGGGCAGGAATACCAGCATGATCCTCAGGTAAGTGCATATGTCTCTAATCTTTCTCCTTCTGTGTTTTCTTCTCTTCCTCTTATAAAGGTCTACAGATTTCTTAGCATTTAGCTTCCCCCGCACCCCACTTTTGTTTATAGTGCAGTTATAGCAGTTTTAAGGTATATCCAGTTTGGGATTTTGCCAGCCAGCCAGAGTTTCCTGAATCCATTTTTTTGATGATAATAAGAGAAAAAGGAAATAGTTTGAATTTTGCTTAAAGCAAGTATTTTTAAATAGTCTTATAAAAACATGTACTGTGTTGGCTTTCTGTTCTCTTTGATTCTTCGAAGAAAAGGCCAAAGAAAAACAGTTGATTGTGTAAGTGAATAAATGTATTTTATCTCCTTTTAGAGTTTAATAATATATGCTGAAGAGGTAATTACCAAATACAAGAAAAAGCTAATCCTACTTGAAACTGTAGGCTCTTTGTCATCATTTCCTCTGAGTCTCTGGAATTTCTCCCACAATGTATTTTTTTATAGACTGTTATCAAGTTTTGCTATAGCAGCTCATACCTCTATCTTTTTCATGCCTTTCTGCACAAGCGGGCTAAAACTAGGGTTAGAGCTGCATTCAGAGTAATGTAGATAACTTCACTGTATATTTTGTGAATGCTGGCTGCTTGCCTTTTTTAGACTGTTGGTCTGTTTATCAGAGCAATTAAGTTTTACCTATATGTATTTTAAGGAGTAAACGAAGAGCATTATGGAAAAGTTGTCAGAAAGAAGACTATTGCTTGGGGAGGGGGCTGTAGGTTTTAAATTTCATTCTGAACGTGCAGTCCAGTGGTGATCCAGGTTACTTGAACAAGAAGTGGTTCTTAGGAGAGCTGTATCACAACACAGTATAGGATTTGCAAAAGTGGTAAGTTGTCTACAGAGTACAACAATGAATGTATCTTATGCAGCACTGCTGGGAAAGTAATGTGGTATGAGCAAAGCCCCCCTCTCCTAATGTAGCAATTTGTCATATTAAGTCATTTAATAATAATTGAATCCCCTTGATTAATCTCCTAGAATTAGCCAGTTGCATTTTGAGCAATTAGGGTTAATTACTGCCTCATTTGGCAGGATAGAGCCCCTGTAATTATTTCATGAACAAGATTAGGAAGTGTTCCTGTGCAGCAGATACGTTCATGGCATCTTGGAGCACATGTTAGAATTTGTAATGACATAGTTAAGTGTAATTAGTAGCTAATAATCTGTGTTCTGCTGTTATGCTGATGCTGAGTGGGCTCATTTTGCTGTATGGTCATTGTTCAGTGAAACCTCCCCTCAACTCTGTTAATATCCAAGTTGTGTTAATGGAGGTCTCTGAGTATATTAACTGTTCTGAGAATGATCTAGTTTGGAATTAGGATTGCAGAAATACTTTATTTGGTTTTGCTGTTAAAATAAAATTTTAAAAAAAGCTGAATATCAAAAACACACAGTCTACCAGAGAATTGAAAAAAATGCGTCTCCTCAGCAAACTCAGTTTAGAAATTAATGAAAATTGTACTATTTAGATGGCAGGCTACCTTACATTGATGGCATGATATGATTGCTTATTACGTATTTCTGATTTTCCATTTTGCAGGAACGTAATTATAGATCACTTTCAATTTTCTGGTACCTATTACCTGGAAGAATCAAAAAATACATAATTTCTTTCTTCTGAAGATACAAGTAATGCAGACATGCAATATAATAGCTTGTGGAAGAGAGAGGCTTGGGAAGGAAAAATTGGCCAAACTTGTCTTACAAGAAATGTCATGAATGTCAGGGATAAAAGCTTAATCAGAAAAAACAGAACTTGAGCTTTTAGAGTCTTGGATGAGGATGGGTTTTTGTATGGAATGACCCTCTTCCTTCCAGCTCTTTCATTCAAAACTACTGTGTCACCCCCAGAAAGACCAGAGCAACAGTGTGCTCCTCTAGTAGAAACTTTTCCTATAATTATGCTACTTCCTAAAGCTTTTTTGTTTTTCATTCTGGCAGAGGTGTTATTTCTGTTTTATAACTAGTTAGTACAGTGAGTAAGCGTATCAGACTTTTCTTTCTGTCTTTAACTACTACAGTTTAGTAATAAGGTGACACTTTTGAGTAATGCTTCATATTTAGAAGTTTCCTAGAGTAAGTGAATATATAAATATAAAGAAGGCCCAATAGAATCATAGTTTTAGCTTCTGGCTCCCTTGCCTGTCCAGCATTACCCTGATGAAGTTCATCAGCAAGAGGCAGAACATTTTCCAGTAATTTTCCAGAGTGAAAGTGTCAATTATCTAAGTCTCTGGATTACTTAGTGTTCATAGCAGTAAGCAATAAATGTTATTTAGGAGTAGATCAGTGATATAAAAATATGGAGCTGTAATTTTTTACTTGATTTTTGTACTAAATAAACACTAACTCACTTTTAAACAACCCTTTTATATACTCACACAGCAGCAGAGCTGTTAATGGCAGTTTCATTTCGGTCTGTGAATTGAAGGTAGATTTGAACTGGTCATCTAGCAGCAAAGACTTCAATTTATTGTTTTCTGAAATGCTTAGATTATTTCTATGTTAATATTAATTTCTTTGTGAATATCACCTTGGTCTACTATTTTCAAGCTGGTATTTCTCTCTTTCCTTGTCATAAGCTAGTACAAATACCTGCTGATAGGGATGTTAAAACTTTGAAATTCAAGCCAAGTTCTTCAGCAAACTTTAAATTCTAGGTAACAGGTCGGGTTAAGGATATTTTATGATGACTGTGTAGTCTCATTTCGAAGCTGCAGATTGAAAAACCTGATGTATTCTTCAATAATTACTTGACTACCTGTTTGAAGGATAATCCATATTTGAGAAGTTTCCTTTCTCTTCTGAGCTTAGAAGTTCGTTTTTTAATCAATCTGTTCTAATGTGTTCCCATAAATTCACACTGGAATTTCAGACTCAAAGTATGCAAAATTCTTTTCAGGTAGGCATTATAGAATGGAGATGGGTGTATAATTTGGGACATCATAAAGAGGTTTGAAACACTGATGTTGATAGTAAATCATTGCTTATAATGTATACGTGTTCAACTGGAGGGGCTGAAGCTTCCCCATCTACTATCACAGATGTCTTTTAAAGGTGAAATTAGTTTATGGTAAATGTCATTCAGATGAAGTATGCACTTTAGAAGCAAGGAAACCATTCCTTTAAAATTAATGATGCATTGCAAATATCAGAAAAAACCTTATATCCAGCGTAAGATAATTAAAATTCAGGTCAGAAGTGTATGACTTAGTCGGGCTAAATTTTTTAATGAGATTTCAGAAAATTAATTGGCCGAGTATGTTTTTACTCTTCTAAGGAATATTTCATTTCATGGTTCTACAGGAAAGATGCTTTTATTGGCATCTAAAGATTGTAGTGTCTTGACTTTTTAACTGTTGGTTAACCAATCTTTAAGAATTTTTAGGCTGATTACAAATAATCTAAACATCTCGTAACCTTGTAGCCATTTGTGCAGACTGACTAGTGCTGGTTTTCCACATGCCAATCAGGCAGCAGTAAAACAACTGACTTTATTATTAATTAACATTAGCACTCTGGGTTCATATATTGTGCAATTAGCAGTGAACACTTATCTTTTTTCAGCTCATTTAGGCTTATTTTTTTCCATGCCTCTGGGAGAAGTAGTCATACAGGCATTGCTCTGCAGCATGTTGATATTTTACTGATATTTTTGTCTTCAGTCTCTCAGTACTCTCATTTGCCTGAAGCATTGGGTTAGAGGCTGCAGGAAAGGCTGCTTGGACAGTTTTCTCAGGACTGTTTCAGTTTTTCCCCAGCTCTTAAATTATTACAAAGAGGTGAATTTATTGGTCAAACATGAATTGTTCTGGACATTGAAAGTCTTCCTAGAGAACTTTTTTTTTCTTACTCCTCCTTATCCCAAAATACAAATTCTGAGCTGTACAACTACTCATTTTAAAAAAACACAAAAAAATGCGTTTGGGTTATGTAGCTGTCCTACCTGCATATGGTTATAGCAGCGTATGAAGGATTTGGAAGAAATTCTACCAAATCTCCAGTTGTAAATTCTGGTACGTTTGTATTCTTGCATGCTCAGAGTTGCCTGTGGTCAGGTACCTCTAGTAGCACTGTAATGGACATCCCCGAAAATGTGGAAGCGTAAGTAGAAACTACATTCTATCACCAAGGAGCAAGGAACTTCTCTAATACTGTCATCCTCTGTATTTGCCTGGGTTGCTTTATAATCTGGTATATAGGAACTCCTTTTAATCTTTAAGTTTCTTATCCTTGCAGCATATCCGTTCAGGTGCATACAAGATAATATAACTGCAGTTTTTATTTCACTGGATTTTTGTAGTATTACAAAACCTTACTAATTCTGTTTTGCAGAAAATCTTGTAACACCTCAAAATTTGAGGCTGAAAGTTCTGGCAAACTTCTCCCTTCAGTATTGTGACGAGGGCTGTTGTCACATACTTTGCTTTGAAATTTTTGCTTTTGCATCAGTGATTACATCTAAAAGAGAACATGTATGCCAGAGATGTCCAGAATAGCTTGTTCTTGGAATAATCTCTGCATTTCTTCTTAAAAATGAATAGCTTCTTTATTTGAATGAGGAAGTAATTGACTTTAATCTTTGGGGGGTGGTGGGGGTGGTGGTTTTTTTTTTAATGGAGTAGTAGAAGAATGAGACTTCATTATGTGGATGAAGAGAACAGCCTTTGTCTCAAAACTAGTTCTTCCCCAGACTGTCCCCTTCTTACAGCTGCCCTTGGAACAGAAATGTGCAAACTGCCCAATTTTCACAGTGTCTTCAGAGGTCCAGCTGGTTGAAAGGTTTTTTGGTTGGTTGATTTGGTTTTCTCTCCCTTTTTTTTATTTTTATTTTTAATTCAAGCTCCATCATTGACCTTGAAACCTGTTCTGCAGAGGTGGTGTCTTGGTTTTACTGTGTTCATGCAGACCTGAACTCTGCAATGAGCCTGAATCTGTCCTGAAAATAAGAAAATCTATTTTTGTTGAACAGGTTTGAAGATGGTGGTGGTATCTAATTTTACACACAGTTTATATCTGTATATGAAAACTCTGAGATTTGCAGAAATAAAGATCATGGTTTATTTGAATGGATAGGTTCTTTGACAGCTTTATGAAAAATTGTAGTGGTTAAACATAGAAGGACTTGAAAAAAATGGAGCTGCTCTTGTCAGAAGTCATGAAATAAATGAAATGTATGCAAGGCCAGACTATAGGGATGGTATTCTGAGGAGGTAGATATTTCTTAGGTATCCTAAATGTGTCCTTGTAACAGTATTTAGAAGAGTTACCTGCTTATGTTTAAGTACAGTAAAGAATAAGAGAAGGTTAATTTTTAAACAGACGTATGGGAAAATGGGACTGCCGTAATCAATAGGGAGCTTTCTGGTATGGTTTGGTCTAACCTGAGCATGCTCTCTGGTTTATACCATAATCAAACATCTTCTAGCCTGTATGAAAGCTCCATTACTTTAATTAGGTCTGATAGGTTGTGATAGCAAATGCAAATCTAGGTCATTGCATATGTAAATGTGCAGCTGTAGTCCTGGAGGATGCCAGAACATATCAGCTAAGGTGTCCAGTCATCACCCAGCATTAACTCCAGCATGGCAAGCAGACTTTATGTGCTAACCATGTGAAAGTGGTTAGGACACACACATACACCCTGTCACTTGCCTAACATTTATTTATATTTTCAAGTTAAGGAGTTGCTAGATATTTCTTGGCACATGCTTAAAATATTAATTTATGCTTAAAAACTCTTTGTTTAAACACACAATTTAATGATTTATAAAGGGCAAAAGGATACCATCCTTGATTGCAGCATGGATTTCTTCCTTAAAAAAAAAAAAAAAAAAGTTTTGCGGTAGTCGCTTCATAAAATCTTGTTAAAACTGCTACCTCTTTTGTGAATGTTAAGCCCCAGTTAGAAAAGCTTTTGCTTCTTACTACTCAAGAAGAGCTTGGCTCAGGAGGCACATATTCACGGTTAAGGAAATGCTTTGATTCCTTTCTATTTTTTAATTAGGAAAAAAGTGTTCTGTAATTTTACATACTGATACCTGTGTTTGGCTGGGTAAAGTGATTTGACTGGACAACTCAATTAACTTGCTTTGTAGCTCATATGCAAAAAAGTCTGGAAATGGAGGTGTTCCTGGTTAGTTACCAGTCAAGTTGAACAAATGCTTGTGTTTCAGACATCCTTCTGGTGATTTTGTCACACAAAAAATGCACATAAACTAATGTTTTGTTAGCACTCCCTGGAATGAGATGAGTATTCTTGGATTACTGTAATGTATATTGATGAGTATTACTGTTTATCAAATCCCTGCAAAGAGAGATTGCAACCAATTTAAACTGAGAAAGCTGCAGGGGCTCATTACTTTGAATATTTGCATGTCTGGCTTCATCCCATGTTGCCTTACTCTGTTGATAATTTAGTAACTTAAAGGGGAATGTATGTAAATAATAGAGCAGTGTTATCTTAACACTCTGCTCTTTATCTGATGACCCATAGACTACCTTTTTCCTCATTGGTGAAAGGATACTCCTGTTTTATTGTATAGTATACACGGCAGAACTTGGAGAAATGAATTCTGAATCTTAATTTTAATTTGTTTTGCTGTTACAGCTGGTAAACGCAGTATAACTTTAAGCACAACACAAGTACTGAGAGTAACCTTCATTTGCTTACAAACATAAACTTTGATTGCAGCTGATACTGGGGCTTCTTTCAGAGTGGAGGGGAGACTAAAGTGATCTTAAAAAGGAAACAGTCCCTGAACTGTTTAAAGGAAATACTTGCTGAAATTACCTTCCTGTTTCTGTGTGACTCACCTTCATGAATAACTGCAAATTCTAATGAAGCCTTCTTATTTGTGTAGGTTATTGTTCATGAATTAAAATTTTTATTGTGTTGTCTTTAGCCTAGAGAAATGAAAACCATTTCTCATAGTATGAGAATATATAAATGCTCATGGTGATAGATGGAAAAACTTACCTGTGGCCTTGGCATTTCAAAAATAATTACTCGAAGTGTCGTTTCATCTGAAAAGGAGTGAGTTTGCTCTTTTAGGGAACTTAAACTGACAAAGCTGATGATCATGATGGCCTGGAGTTAAATTTCCAACTGGAAAGTGCCTACTTGAATTAGCAGGCATTGGCTGGACATTATGGTATTGCATTTTTGTCTTCTCTGGAGTCCATAACCGTCTAAGCTTTTCAGTTTAGCAACAGTCCTCTCTCTCCATAACTGCAGAGCCGTATCCTCAGTACGTTCTCAACGGCTGACGCAGGGCAGTGGTGTGGAAGTGCAGGGCAAGCGCCAGCAGCAAACAGCCTTTCACTGCCAGAGAGATGAGGGGGAAGATGACAGCAGAAAGACCTGACAGTCTTTTCGCTGTCTGGTTTGTGATTTATCTCTGCATCTCTCTATCATCAGCATTTATAAAAAGTAATCATTTTTCTTAAGTACGCCTGCAGTAGAGTAGCTTTCGTTGTGGGGATTTCTCCTGCGTTTGTTGTGATTAAAGATGCTGTAAAGGTGACAGTTTGCAAAATAGCTTGTCTTGGTTGATCGAAGCAGTTTGTGGGTCAGAAATTACTATTTAGGGGACTTTATTGGTGAGTTTACTTAAAACCATGTCATTAAAAACATTAAATTGTATAACTTAATTTACAAAACCTCTGCCAAATAACTGTGATTGTAGTTCATTGCTGCACGGACATCTTGAAATCTGGAAGCTTTTTCAAATATCTGGTTGATACTTTTTATTGTTTGTTGAATAGTAGTGGCTTTTATTTCTGTTGCAAAGAAAAGAAGTCCAAACTTATTTACTCATCAAAATAAATATATACTTTAAGAGGTCCTCACACGGTCTTGTATGTAGTGCTGGCAAAAGGTGCTGGACTGAAAGCTTTACCTGCATTTTAAATCTTACTTCCAGCCCCACCCCTCTGTGAGGAAATGACAGTGGTAGCAATAGTCATCTCCTTAAAACATCCAGCCCTCTGGGCCTGCTCTCCCTGGACACCCTGGACTGGGCTGGGATTCTCTACTAAAGATTGGGCTGTAAACGATGGCTGCGTCCCTGGGAAGCCCTCCCCCCTCCAGCTTCTGTTGTGTCCTTGTCTTCTTGTGGTTTTCAGTGGGAACTCTGAAATGGCTCAAGATGCTGAAGCTTAAAAATATTCTACTTGGCATGCATGGCAACTTAAAGTAATTAATTTTCATAATTTCTTTTTTAAACGTTGGTTAGCAGTCACGTTAATTACAGAAGACACCAGAGTGGCTCTAGGGAGCAATTCCTAGTCCATGGAGTACACAACCCTAGTTAGGCTGTACGTACCTGCCTGGCTGGGTATTTACCTGAGAATGCGTAGAAGTAGGCATCATCCTCTCTCTCCCAAGTGACACAAGCAGGCAAAGTTGATGAGAGGGTGTGTAACTAGGGAGACAGTAGTTTGGGACTAATTAGTTATTCAAACAGAAGGCAAGACTTTATTTCCTTTTTTAAAAAGTCATTTGACTTCATTCAGCCTATTATTAATACATTACTAGGAATTAATGCGTTTATGGTCAGAATTATCTATAGACTGATCAGCCTAGATTAAATTCTTGACCATCAGCAACGAGAGCAAGAGGGTGTGCACATCTGGCAATCTTAACTCTGTTCTGTACATTTTTGGTAGCTGTTACTGGTTTTTTGCTTTGGTGCAGTTAATATTTTTACGCAAATCTCTCCCATTACGTGTGTGTGCTTGTGGTTGTATGCTGTGCTTTTATATTGCAACTACCGTAGTACAGTATTGTCTGAAGTGGACAAAGAAAATCAAAGGTGGGAAAGGAAAGCCAGACCACTCCATTGTCCATTGTACACCAAATCAACACCAAACTTATTTGTCTCTCTCTGGCTGGTCAGTCCTTACTGTGAGGAATTTATCCTGCTGAATATGATTAGTCATAGAAACTGCTAGTTTGCAGTCATAAAGAAGACAGATTGGGAATGCAAATTCCTGTTTTTGCATCACTTCTGGTAGTTCATTGATTTTATTGCTTTTGACTTGTACAGAGACATTTAACGTCGTACCCATATCGCTGCACATTGGCAGATTTTCAGATAGAGAAAAAGATTGGACGAGGACAGTTCAGCGAAGTTTACAAAGCAACTTGTCTTCTGGACAGAAAACCTGTGGCATTAAAGAAAGTTCAGGTGAGCATTTAAGTTCAAAGTCTTACTATTTAGCAAGTAGAATGCAAATGTTTTAAGCGTCTACACAGATTACTTTGAGTCAGATACCTTTTTCAGAATTCTTTTGTCAGCAGTCATAATGCAATAAAATGCCTTATAAATAGAGAGTTTAAGGTTTTGAGAGCACTGGATGATCTGGCTTGATATTTTTACAATAAAAAAACCCCAATGCTACTTTCTTATTTTATTCAATTGGGTTTTAGAGGTTTTTTTTTGGGGGGGGGTGGGGTGATGTTGGGGTTGGTTTTTTTTGGTTGTGTAGGGTTTTTTTGGTTGTGGTTTTTTTTTCTTTATTTCAAGATAAGGACTAAAAAACAATGCTTCTGAAGGTCTCAAAGGAGTTTTACAAATACTGATTAAGTCAGGTTAGTTTCACATTGCTCAGTTTACATCTGGATATAAGAGGCCAGGTGGCCCCACTGGGATTCTGCCTGCCCCTCTGCTGTATCCTCTGTGGCTGTCCTCTCCGTATAGCCTGCATATCCTATATGGGACCCTATTTCCATTTTGAGCGGTCTGTTTGCACTGTGTGGTCTCTACCCCTTGTCATCTTGGAGTGGGTTTATGTTTCTAAATCAGAATTATGTAGCAGTAGTGCAATTCCGTATTTATTTTTAATTTCACTTTTTACTTTATAAAAAGATTCACTAAATTGTAAGTAAATGTGTGTGAAAGAGCGAGGCCCTAACAACCATATTTATGCAGCTATGAGACTGCTATCTCGACACAGATGAATCGTGAGAACACAAGGGCACAAAAGGGAAAAACTCCTGTTTTCCGATGGAGTTTCAAAAGAATTTCTGAAAAACTTTTCATGCAAGCAGTATACATTGTAACTTGGCTTAAGTCAAGTCTTGTGCAGTGTTCAGAACAGCATTTTGTTTGAAGAAATTTCCCTTTAATCCTTCAACAGATCCTTTAAACTCTTGTTTTTGGTGACTTACTCTCTGATTATTACAGAATTAGCATTAATGCTCAATATTGTTGTTAATTATTACAGAGAAATCAGTGGAAACTATCTCTCTGTTTAAAAGAAAACCTAAACATTTAATCTTTTATTTACCATGTGAAATTAATAGTAACTGAACTAACTGTTTTGAAAATCATGACAGTAAATTCACAAACCTGGTATCTTATTTTTTGTGCTGCTTAGAATATTGCCTACAGGTTCTAAAATTAATTTTACCCTATTGCTAGCCCTTTAGTGGTGTCACAATAAAGAAAACATTGATCTTTCTTTGATCTCGGGATTGTGTGAATACTCATTACAGTAGAGGATATACAAACTGGGGGAGGAAAAAACAATTTCTTGTTAAAATAAAAAATTCTTTCTTTGTTGTTTCATTTTCATCTTCTGTGTTTTTGTCTTTGAAGATTTTTGAAATGATGGATGCCAAGGCTAGGCAAGATTGCATTAAAGAAATTGACCTCTTGAAGGTAAGAATTCTTACAATTACTTTTTCTGGTTTTTGTTTTGAGAAGATTGTTTTCAGGTTGGCAATGCTCATTTGCCCTTTATGGCAAATAAAGCTTATATAGCACACATAATGATCTTAATAGACCATGCTTTCTTTTGCAAGCTAGAATGCCTACATGATGCAAGAATTTTGTCTTAAAGTTTAATTTTATTGAGTTTTCTGCCTACAGTCTGAAGAATCTATTAACAACCTTTGTCATAAAAAACGCACAAGTACTCTTCTTTCAGAGAGACATGTAAATTCTGCGCTTTATGTGTTTTGATTTGTTTGTCACTTCAAAATAAACTATTTAATGAACTAGCTAAATGGGAGAAGTTCTGCAAGTGCATATCATGTATGTATATGTATACACATCACATGAAAAATGGTAGTTTAGATAAAGGCTCTGAAACTAGAGAGTGTTTTTAAGTGATTAAACAAACTAGTGATTTTTTTTTTTAATCTCAGTAATTTATTAAGAATGTTGGTAGAAAATATATATGCTTTGCACTTTAAATATCTATTTTGAGTAAATGCAACAGATTGTAGGAGGCTAAAATTTTAGTTTAGCTAGTGAAATTTAATTATAAAAGTATTAATTTTGTAAATGTGATTTTAGGTATTTCTATTTAAATTGTCAATTCATATTCACACAGTTGTAGGCAAAGCTTGAGTCTGCTAGACTGTGGTGAAGGCATACAGGATAAACATGAAGATAGCAGTTTGTGTGAATGTGATCCAATTGCTTAACAGTCATGGAGAAAAGTAATGCCAACATTACCTATAACCAAAAAATATCCCAATTTTTTTTTGAATGTTAACCTAAACAGTTTTGTCTTGAACTCTGGTTATAGAAGATGTCATGAACTTGCACTTGCTTTATTCGGAGCAGAACGTGCAAATTCATTAGAATCAGAGGAAACTGAAAATAAAATACCCACAATGACAGGAGACTCTATAAGGTCAACTCCCATCCACCTGTATGGGATGACCAGAGGCAGCTTACCTTCTTGAGTAAAGCTCACCAAGAAGCCAGATACCAAACCAGATTTACTGTAGTGGCCGAGTTGTGAAAGTGAGTACGATACACTGAGCTACATGGGGCTTCCCTATCCGCTGCTGAAGTAATTTAAATTATATCTTGTTCTCCCCACTCTAATACCATCACCAAAGCTGTCTGGTCAAGCTGCGGCAGTATTGGAAGGCTGATTCATCTCCTTTTGAAGTCAAAAGCTGTTCTATCTGTCTCTGAGCCAATGTATTTAAGTTAAAAACCTCTGTTTTGTCCAGAATTAAGCAATATCTGTGCATGTTCTGAAGTCTTTGGTGGTTGTCTTCTGAGCAGAGTAGTGCATTTGCCATGCTTACAACTTCTTGTTTGTGATTTATTTTTTTTTTAAATAGTAGCCAGAGCTCTGTGGAGGGAGGGAGTTTCCATTATCCCAGCAGAGTGCAGTTCTGCTTTGAAAAATACTGGTTGATAAAATCGGATTGTTTTGCGTAATATTTTATAGAAGACTAGAAAACATTCCAGTAAATTCATTTAGTTGGGGATGAAGGGAGGAGCAGGAATAGTTGCCGACAGTCTACAGAAACATGTTAATATGCTGTTTATTATGCAAAACATTACTGTGCTGGTATTTTAATTATTATTTGTTGTTGAATGTCAACAAATCTTCCTACTTGGACAGTTGCGTAGCACCATTCAAGGAATCTGAAGTTTGTGTATGTTAAACAGTCAGTTTGAATCCTGTTATATTACAGATGCAAAGGGGATATTGTTCTTAATATTGCCTCTAGTTTACTTCCTTCAAATGACTGCTAGTTTTCAACTCGGAGTCAACAAACCCCGTTGAATTTTATCCAAGATGCATGTAGCTCAGCTTCTGAGAAGATCAGCAGCTAATAAGTAAAAAGTAATCGAAGTTGAAGTCACCAGTTTTGGAGCCGTGTTGATGATGCTGTTCTGGTCAGTGTGTTTGCTAGCCTGGTGCAGGCGCAGGCTGTTCCCCGCCGGCAGCCGGGCAGGGTTCCTGAGGGTTTGTCTGCGGGCACGGGAGGGTTGGTGTGTCAGCGTCAGCAGCTGGACTGCATGTCACTCCGTGCCCTGAGATGAATAATCGACCGGATCAATATATCTGCAACTCATCTTTTTTTGCTAATTGATCGCTCCTGTGCTGCCTGTTCTCACAGCTTCACAGACATAACCAAAGGTCTGTATGTGGATGTGCTGGGACGGTTGTGAAAAATCGTATTTCAAAACTTCAGAGCTGCTTTATCCGAGTAGGACACAGGTCCCTTCTCAGGGCTGGGCAGTAGATGTTACTATTTATGCAGCGTGGGGCAGAATAGTCTGTGCCTGGAAGTAGGAAGAAGTTTAAAAAGTGAGACTTCAGTTCTTGTTGCAGAGTATGCGTGATTTGCAGCCTGGCTTTTTATGAAATTCTGTGGGGTTTCTTGCTTTTCACATTTTGGTTTCCTTCAGAACAGTGTGTGCGCAGCTTCAGCAAAGTAGGACAAGTATATTTTTCTCAAATGAATGACTTGCTCTCAATAATTTTAATTGCAGCATTTTTAGTGTCATTACATTTAAAGATAAAATGCATTTCACTTCCTAAATTTATCAATTAAGATAGTTGTTCTTGTGTCTAGAAAGTGTAAAGTGTGCAAGGCCCTGATTCAGCACAGTATTTCAGAGTGCGTTTAAATCTTGCTCAACTTAACTTCTTTTTCATCACTCTGTTGATGTGAAGTACGTGTCTGCCTTGCAATTGTCTAGTGTCTGGCCATGTAATATGGGATATTAATATTTTTAAAACTTTTTTTGCTACTTTTAAATTCTGGTGTCTAATATGAAATATTTATAGGCTATTACTAAAACAACTTTCTGTAAGAGCTTTTCTTTCTTTTTTGTTTTTATTTTTAATGTAGACCATTGAGGAATTTGTGAAGGAATTGCATAGACTTGCTGTAGTCCATCTTTGTCAAAATAATACTTTGTCTTTTTTGATCAGACTTCTATGTGACCATGGAAACAAAGGGGGTTTTGTGATTTGTAAATGAATGATAATTATTCAAAATTTAACAGAAGCCAGACAAAATTGTGTATTACTTTCAGCGTAATTCTGGCTAAAAGCTTTAGGTAAAGCAGCTCAGTAATATGGCTGTAATCAGCGTTCGGGCTGCCAGCACCCTCACTCGCTCATTTAGAGGTGGTGTACCCTTCCACATGCCTCTCGCTGACAGTGCTGCTGTGCATACACATCAGGCATTAACTGCCATCATACTTTTAGGATGCGTTAAAGAAACAGGAAATGCCATTAACCCAAGATAAAGTGTTTGTAATGTTTTGTGCATTTAAGGATTTGTGAGAATGAATATACTTCTGACAGAAGAAAATTCAGGTAGCCTTTTCCACGCCACATGAATATACAATAGTTTATAAAAAAAACCCCAGAGTCAATATATTTATTTAAAATAACTTTGACAAAAGTAAGACTGGAGAATGGAAGTTTGGCTTATCCAGAGTGGTTTGCCTGGCTGTTCTGGAAGTACAGAGTTCAAAGGTCAGTGAATTGTTGTAAAAATGTATACTTCTGCATTCACACTTCTGAAAGGTCGTGGGCAGTCTCCTGTGTTTTCCAGCAGAGAAGAGAGTAAGGCTCCTTCTAGAGGGCTCATCCCTCTGCTTAGCTTCAGCAGAGGGTGGTGTCAGCTTCTGCTGCTGGAGGGGGTGTCCTTGGCGATCTGCTCACCAAAAGAGCTACCACAGAAGTTAGTTAGCATGGTGGCATGCTATCATTAAAAAGTGTGTGCAGTCTCACAAGAAAAAGGTATTTAAATTCTTTATATTGGTTAATAGCGCTTGGGTCTGAGTAAGTTGGGCTTTGTTATACACAACAACCGAAGTAAAAGCTGGGGCGCAGGGCAGGGAAAATGTCAGCGTAGTAGCTCTCCCAACAGTGTGTGGTCTTCATTCCCTGTTACAGTTGTACGATTTTGATGTTTTGTTTTTATTGGTGCTGAGGCTTTAGAAAAAGGCTTGTTTCACTGCTTGAACTCCCTGATGCCTTCAGGAACTCGGGAGAGAGTTCTCATCAGAGCATCCTAAAGAGGACAGAAAACATCTCTTAAATCATAGACTTAACTGTATCTACAAGAGCAGTATGCAGCACCCAGGTATGGGGTCTGCCGTGATAGACGGTGCCTGTAATGATGGCAGGGGGAGACACCCTGATGTGCATTAGGTGTCAGGGGCTATTCTGCTTGTGGTTTTGGTGCTTTTTTTGCTGGAAGTTGATCTGTGATCGATGTGCCTGAGAGCAGACGTTTAAAAAGAAATTTCAACAGTGGGCTATGATATTTATTTATTTATTTAAGACTTGGGCTGTGGGAATGTTCTTCTCCTGATGCCTGCACATGGATCCCATTAACGCTAATGTGTGCTAGTGTCAAGGCATTGCAAAGGAGAATCTATCCCCTGATGTGCATGCAGAGAGGAGTGATTAGCGTGATGGATCATAACAGTGTTTCTTTTGGCTTTGTAACCCCTGGAATAGACAGGTTGAGTCACAGCTGTTTAGTAGATGAAATGCTCACTTTAGTAGTTTCTAAATTTACTGTGTTTCTAAGAGCACAAGAGAAAGATAATCTAAAGCAAAATGAGCAAGAGAGAGTGAATAGAGATCTCTAGATACTACATTATCTTCTAAGCAATTATAGTTTTCTACTTCAAGAAATTCAGACTTAAAATATTAAACCAGAAATTTTAATTTGTTGAGCCTGTTTCTTAATTTAGCCCTGTGAGTGAAGTGCATCTGAGAAGATGCAATTTTTAAAGAAACATTGAAGGAAAAAAAATTAAATATCTGTTGTGAATATAAGAAGCAGCTTTACTATATTGAAATGAAAAAAGTAATTAGTGAAGGTGCAACCAGCAAAATAAACTGACATGTGCAATTTGTGCAGTATTTTCCTCCAAAGTTTTAATTTAAATTGTGTTCTTCTAAGGGGCAAAGACACCTCAAGGAGTACTGTACTCAACAGTTGGGTTTTTTGTTTATATTTAATGGGGAAAAAACCCACTGGTTATTGCTTAACAAGGCTTCCTTCAGGACATTGCTTTTAAATATTTTGTGAGTTTACAGTAGAAAAGGTTGTTTCACACTATTTTGGGCCGTATTGCTCTTTACTTGAGTCTCTTTTATTTTGCTGTGCTTGCGATTAATGGTATTTCTTACAGGATTTTTGTCTATAGTAATTCAGAACACAGTTTGTAGTTGCACCTATTGTGAACTGTTCTGCAAAACGTTTACTCTAAAGCAGTACAGGTATTGTGTCTTGGACTTGTCATTACTACTGCATTACAAGTTTTCTTCTTGCATTCCCTCTATCTGCAGCAACTGAACCACCCCAATATAATTAAGTATTTGGATTCTTTTATTGAAGACAATGAACTTAATATTGTCCTGGAGCTGGCCGATGCTGGTGATCTCTCTCAGATGATTAAGGTAAAGATGTGTCAGTTTTAGAGGTGCTACAAACGTTGACCATTAGGCAGAGACAGGAGGTGGTGGGGGTAAGCACATCTGTGCTAGAAGCACTTTTACTCTCTTCTTGCATTTTTGCACACCCACAGGGTGCTTCCAGGCCTAAACCAAAGCATCTGGCAGCGTTTTAGATAACGCCAGGCTATGCTGCTTGCTTCTTGTCGCTGCTTTGGAAGGGAGCAAGCCGCTGTATGATTTGGTGGGATGTATGTGTTATTTGTAAGGTTGATATATCCAGTCTGTGATTGATGAGGACGTTTAATTATTGTTAGGTTCACTATTCGCATAGCCTGTCTGCCATTCTGAAGACATTCAAGAAAGTGTATTGACTTTCTTTGCAATGGGGATTTAGGTTTGAGAAAATGTTTCAAGTACTTGTTCTTCTTTTATGTTGCTCTTAGGAATACTTGTATTGCTGCAAACCAGCTTTAGTTAAGCTGTTACCACCTGCTTTTATATTTTCTTTGACATGTTAATCTTTAGACATACATCCCTTGTGAGAACAGATGTGTTATATCATGTTTGTTAGCACTCTCAACCTTTTCTCCATGTTTTACCTGATTTTTGCCATCATTATTCTGTAATTATCATAAATGAATGTTTGGAAAGTTCTCCTCCTTGTTTTCACAGTTAAAATATCTTATTAACAGATTTGTTTTCTTTGCCAGCAGAGCTATGAGGCACTAGGCCAAAGGCTGTCAAACAACTTATCCATTTAGTCCATAGTCAATGGCTAAATTTACAGTATCCATGAAAATCTGCTCCATCTCACAGAAGAGTCCCCCTGGGCTAGCGAGCTGGGAGCAGGCAGTTGGCAGAGCCTTTCCTGGGGAGAGCCCCAGAATTCCAGATATGGCCTTACTCCACAGCCGCTCAATACCAGGAGCGATGGTCGGATCTGCCCCGAACCCGAGGGACGAGCCGGCAGTGACTGAAGCCGCATGTGCGGGCTGGTGCTGCCGCGTCAAGTGTGCGGTGACTTGCGCCAGAGGCAGCCACCTCCTGCGGCCGTGGGCATCAAGGTCCTGGTTGTGCTCGCTGAGGGCTGTGGAGACAGAGCTTTTCCTTCTGCCGGGGGAGAGCTCATGTGTATTTTTATCTTTCACTGTTTTCTTGTGGCTTCTTTTATGTTTTACCCTTTTCCCAACAGATCCTGGGAAACTTGCAGTTTATCTCAGGCCTTTTGTAGTTGTGGATAAAGATGGAAAAAAAAGTGAGGACTACGAGAGCAGGAGTTAGGGTTGTGATCATCCTGGAGCGTGCAAGTGCTTTGCTTGAGTTTTACATCTTAGCTTATAAAAAGTTTTACCTACATAATTGTGAGATATCATCATATGAAATATTTGCATTTTTTTGTCACCTACAGTTTTCAGTTTAAAACGTTACCTATTGATAAATATGTTCATTTATCTGTCAGGGTTGTTTGTTTAATTTTTTTAAAATTACTTCTTATGTCATTATAAAGAGGAGTAACGTTTTCCAAAACATAATTTGTAGAATCTTAGGTTGATAACTTGGAACAGAACTGTAACTTGCGTTCTTTCTGCCAGTGCTCCACAGTCTGATCTGTTTTCCCACATGTTTATCGCAGGCATGAAGAAGAAGGAGCACTAGTTTTTTTCAAGGTCATCTAAATCATGTTTTCCCATTGATGCAAATCTTGGAATTCCTTTTTTTAAATATTTTTTTTTAAATAGAGGAAAAAAACCCTAAACCCACGAGGGAACAAAAGTCTCCTCCTAAATATAGCTTTAACGGCAGAAGTGGAGTTTGCCTGCCTGCCTCTGTGTCACCCTCATGTCCCACCCGTCCCTTGGGAATTTAAGCTTATGTGAGGATTTTCAGTTTCGGCAAGGCGGTAGGAACAGCAGTAACAACACTCTGAAGGTGCGAGAGTGATAAAAACAGGGACTGTCTTTGTCACGCCCCTGGTGCCTGCATTATTTATGAGGTATTGTAAAGCTGATGTAAGAGAGTGCTGCAGGATAACCCACTGGAGAGTTGGGACTTTCTTGTAAATGTCAGGCGAACCTTATTGGACATGACATTTAGAAAATTATCACTTGTGGTCTTGCATATCCACTCTTTAAATACTTTAATGAGAATTAAATAATTTTATCGTGTATATAACACTTTATCCCTCACCCTCTGTAATTCCTCTGTGCTCTCTATCAAGTTTTGGTTTGAAACTGTTGCAATCTGTCAGATTTGCTGCCTGGGGAATTGCACGGTCATGCCCCTTCACAGCTGATCTGCAAAAGAAAATTTGCCATTACTTGAGTCAAACACGAACCAGTAACAGCATTTCACATAAAATATAAAATGTGACAACGGACATCAGATGTCTACAGAGAGGAAAAAGCACAAGATGCAGAAAGGGGCAACAACCAATTCCCTTCCTTTATTCTTGCTCTTGCTTGCTGCTGAGGGAAATTCTCAAGGGTACGATGCAAAAGAAATGCAGTTGTAGTGTGCTAGGGAAGGTGTACAGTGTTTCAGAGACAGTCGTTACCCAATGACACTTTGTACATCAAAGGATGAGGATAAATCTTAAACCTTTGGAAGTGTATTATAAGTGTGTTTTGTTAATGCTCTGAACAAAGAACTGGCTCAGTATCTAGCACAGGAAGAAGCAATGAGAAGTCAGGGACCAATAATCTGAAGTAGTGCAATTTTGGGATGCCTTGGAGAAGGCGGTCACACTTTGTGTGTGATGTACATGGCTGTTGTGCATTTCTGAAATGGAAAAAGAGTAGCTGAAGATGCATAATGTTTAGCCTTCACTGAAGTGTGCAGCTGGTTATTTATTCCTGTACTTAAGTTGCTTGGGAAGAAGACTTAAGTATTCCAGAGAACCATCACTGTTCTGCACTCCTTCATACAGTGTGCATTCTGCTTACAATTATTTTATTTGAGAGCTACTAGTGCCCACAGGTCCATTGAATCTGGACTCAGCTGTGCTTGGTGCTGCATAAATGCACATAAAACGCTCTTTTTCCAGATCTGTGTGTCTCTTGATCAGTAGTGTCTTTCTGTCTCACTAGAGATAGTTCAGTTAATTTAGTATTCCTATTATGCATGAAATAGAATATATTAGTCTACCTGATCACAGAAGAAACATGGATACTTTTATTGATGCTCTGGCTATCTTTTAAAAAGGGGAAACAGATTACCTTATTGTTGTTAATAGTCTGTACAATAATGAATGTTTACAATAATTTTTTTTCATGATCTTTTGTTACTTAAGGCAAAATATTTGAGACATTTGTTGTTTTGAGGCATTAAATATGTTTTGCAAGGTAATTAAGGAGATTAATGCTAATTATAATTGGTGTCCATTCAAAAATGTCAAACCTATTTAAGCATATTTTTCATAATAGTTGTTAATTAGTGAACTGCATTGAAGTTTACATACAGAGAGGAGTTAAAAGCTAATCGGAAGAAAAGTCATGCTGCTGCAGATCTGGAAGACGTGAATAACCTGCAGCTGACTTAACGCAAGTCCAGGAATGAGCCAAATATGTTGCTTTTTCACTGATCTTTTATTTATTTCCTCCCACAGTATTTTAAAAAGCAGAAACGGTTAATCCCAGAAAGGACGGTGTGGAAATATTTTGTGCAGTTATGCAGTGCAGTTGAACACATGCACTCCCGCAGGGTGATGCACAGAGGTAACATTAATTCAGTCTCTTTTCACTGAATAATAATATAATGTTCCAATTAGTAAGCGCCTACATTCAAAAACAATTATGCTGATGTTCAGCCAATGCATGTTTAGAGAGGCTGGAGCTTGCAAGATGGATTTCTCCTTCTGTCTCTTTGCCTCATTGTTAAAGGATTCAGTCCGAAGTGAGTGTGGTATTAGGAAGATGAGCTGCTTTGTATTCCAGACACTGATATTAAGTAGAAGTGTCAAACTTGCCATTAGAAAAGTGTCAGAAGTAAAATGCTGAGACTACTGGATACAGTAAGAAATAGTCTTCATTATATTAGCTGTGACCTTAGAGAGTTTAGAAGAGTTTTTCTGTCTTGCAAGCTTTTCTGAAATATTAATATAAATATGTTCCACACTCTCATAACCTGTTCTCTATTTTCATTAATTATTTTTGAATCTCTTGTCTCAGAACTTTTTGTAACTTTGAGCTCTATCCAAAAATTACATTGCTTCTTTCAGTGTAAATGAAATGCTTTGTGAAGGACTTGACCCAGGAAATGCAAATATCCCAAAAGGCACCAATACCATTCTCTGCTGCTTGTTATTTCCTTTCTCCTTTGAAGTAGTGAATTCTTCACTATTCTTTTCAGGAACATGATAGCATTTTTTCTCCTTTATATATCACCTGGTGCAGTATCAGTTGTACCTCAATTAGGTCTGTAATTGATGGCTGAAATTTGGACCCTCACATGTTTAGTCTGCTTTAACGTGAGGAAAGCCTCACTAACTCAACCCTGACATGACTGTTCGGGGAAACTGGGGTTCTAGTAATTTTTGCACTGAATGAATAAGATGGGCTGTGTAGAGCCCAGGATTCATGTATATGTGGGACCTCTGTTTTGGTGTGAGGGGACAATGGGACATACAGTTTCCTGTAGAAAACCATCATTTCCAAAGAGAAGCGGACTTATTTCTTTGATTGCCATCAGTTAAAGAGGTTGTCTGTATTCTGTCGTGCTGTTTCCTACATTTTCCCTCATTGGTATTTCTTGTGTGCTGGGAAGTATACTCTGATTTTTGTGTATGTGCGGAGCTTTAACTCTTGGAAGATTCAGCCTATCAAAGCTATAAAGAAACACAGTTCTGCTCGAGCCTCTTTTGTACAGAGAGTGCTCCAGGCTATGTTTCTATTGCAGTAGTAGAACCAAATAACCTTTTGTGGCTTTGACCTTTTACCTTTTTCTTCTTGCAGACATAAAACCAGCCAACGTGTTTATAACAGCCACAGGGGTGGTGAAGCTGGGAGATCTTGGATTAGGACGTTTTTTTAGTTCTAAAACCACTGCAGCACATTCCTTGGGTAAGATGGTACTTGTAGACATTAAGCAAGCACTGCTGTACAGTTGTCAGCTGTGAAGTTCAAAATAAGTGGTGTCTGTCCTCTTACTATGACAGAAGCTTGATTCAGTGGATGCGTACTGTGTTTTCTGTGATATGTATTTCAAATATTCTTCGTATGAAATTAATAGAATTAATCACGTCTTTGTTTTAAAACTCCACTTGATATTTTTTTCTGGAAGATCTGGCTTGGTGAGTGTATGATTTATAGCAAATGTAACAAATGCAGCTTTTCCACTCTAAATAGCATGTTTGCCTGCGCTCCGCTTACTGGAATTAAATGTTACACCACCACCATTTTTAGCAGATGCTGGTCAGCCGTCTCACCCTGAACAGGGGTTGTGACTGTCATCTGAGGTGAGGGAAGTTTTCAAAGTCCTCATGGTTCATCTGTTCCAAAAAGGGCCTTCACTTGAAACTCAGCTTAGGCTTTAAAGATCCAAGTTTTCTTAATGTCTTCCCCATATCTCAAGGTTGTTTTCCTGCTCTTCTATGGGTGCAACTAATTGTTCTTGCCAAAGCATAGTGCCTTGCTTTTATTGTTGTTGAATTGTATCCTGTTTCCAGACTCTCCTACTTGCGATCACACTGAGTTTTTTATTCTGTACACTGGTGTGCTTTGGTTCATCCCAGCTTCTTGTTATCCACAAAGTCGATAGCATAGCCATAGTCCCCCATGTTAATGCTTGTGTTGAACAGAACTAGAGCTATGGGCTGTCTCGCAGGACTTCACTTGAAGTAGCCTTCTACTTGGTCAGAAAAGCAGTGCACTGTCAAATTTTGCATCCATTAGAGTAGTTTCATTTAGATTTAACAGTTTGCTTGTAAGTAAAGTTATATGAGCCTTTGATAACAGCATTAAAGTTGTAATATGTCTGTTGCTTCTGTTTCTCTCCCTCTGAAGCCTCTTACCCTGTCATGGGAAAAAAGTTACCATTTGTCATGATGTTTTGTGGACCAGTCATAATGATGATGATTCATTTCTTGTTATTTTTTCTGTTTTACAAGTAGCGTGATTATACCTCCAGCATTTTTCTGGGAATTGAAATTAAGTTGACTGGTTTAAAGCATCTGGGTTCCTCTCTTCCTCATTTTTACTGTTAGCATTAATTACAATCCTATAGAAAAGTATACAGTATATACAGTTCATTCTTTAAGTCTTACAGTATAAAGTATTTCATAACTGTGTCTGTAACCTCTTGAGAGGTGGCTGGTTTCTGTTTTTATTAATGGGTCTCAATTTTTTGTGTCACAAAGGTACTTCTGTGTTACAGCAGTGGAGGAACTTTGGCTTTTAGTGCAGTATTTAAGCTCTTTTACATTTAGCTCTCAGTTGATTTTGGAACACATGACATTTGTTTCACTATGTGTCTGTGCAGTTTCCTCCACTGAGTGTGAGTCTTGCTCAGTTGTTTCTTATGCGTATACAAACTTAATTCATAATAGTTGCCAACAACACTGGGGCTTCTCGGTGCACAAGGAAGGAACACACATGCCATATTTTGTGTGTGCTTAAAAAAAAGAAAAAAGAGGTGTTTCTACAGTTTACTTTAAGAAAATATTAGGAGATTTCCCTTTGCATCAAAAGCTGTCTTAGGGTATATTCACACTATACTTAATAGATGAAAATAAATCCTCTTCACAGAAAGTTACAGTCACATCATCTGAACAGGCACAAACATGGTCGTGTCTAATTATATGATCTTACCTAGTTTGACTGCTGCACTTATTATATTAATAAGAATAAATTGGGGATTGGAAACTGGCTGCACACGTAAGCCAAGCTTGTGACCTTTACCAGGGTTGCTCGCTCTTAATTGAGAAAGCTCGTGTAGGAAGAGCTAAGCCTCTTCTGCATGAACCTTGCCCTTCCTCAAATCAACAGCATCCTGGAAACAGGTGAATAAGGTGCAAAACACGAAGGGAGCAGCACTGAGTGATACTGGAGGCAGTGTGTTGTGTTGTGGGAGGGATGGACACATCACCATTTCCAGTGGTTCTTGTATCCAAGTAAAAAGAACATTTTAACAATCAAAAAATAAGCAGGCTTCAAGCCTGGGGGGGGTGGGGGTGGTAATTTGCCAGACATACAGGTTTTGTAGCAGCAGGAAATCTACTGATCTTGGTTTTGGTTTAATTAAGACATTTGTTTAAGTAGCTGTGAGGGATGAACACCCTGCAAACCAGAGTGTGGTACCCACGCGGACACAGGCTGCGATGCCGGGCACTTCCCGGAGCCGCGTTGCCCCGGCAACCGCCCTGAACCATCATTTCTCTGGCTGCTGACCCATGAATTGAATGCGCGGCTTATGCAAATATATTCATCTAATTTTTTTTTCTTTCGTTGTATTTGCTAGCATCAGACTGGCATAAAAGGGCATTAGGCAGTACCACGACCCGTCTGACAGGTGTACCGCCGGGCTGCGGCAGCGCGGCTGCCGCCGTGTCAGGAATGGGAGCCATAATTAGAGCAAGGAACAGAATGAACGTCAGATGAATTACCAGGCAGCAGATCATATTTGTCAGGAAGGATTGCATACATAAAAATTAAGTGACAGTACATGCCGGGGTAATGAAAGAAAAATGAAAGATTTGCCTGTACACAGCTCGCGAGATGCAGGCCAGCGCCTTGCTCGGAGCAGCGGCAGGATGCCTGGCTGGCGACATGGCCGGTCGGGAGCATCGCCGGGGCACCCGGCGATCAGGAGGCAGGGAAAGCCTTGGCCCCTGGAAAACCTCCATGGCCACATCTGTGAGAGGGGAAACATGGACACCTCCTGTCTCCCTAAGTAACAGAACTGTGTTAGGAAAGGCAGCAGTATTGTGGGATGGGTGATAAACACCAGAAACCAGCTGGGGGTGGAGGGTGTGGGTAAATTCACCAGGTAGCACCTCTTCTGCCACTGTCCCTTTTCCCTGTATGACTTGAGAGAGAAGCCAGGAGGTACTTTTCCATAGGGGAGAGCTCTTCATGCACAAGCTTTACCGGAAAACTCATGTTTTAAAGGTAATGAGTGTAGCTAAGGTGAATTTTACTACTTCTTACTACAACGTGGTGGCTTACCGTCCTTCCTTCCCTAATTTAAGCTCCCCTGTAGCAGAAGGTCCAGGATTTAGTTTAATGGAGATGTACTTGTGTGTCACAGAAATTTCATTCTATTAGGGGGCGTAGGAGGGAAGGGGGGGGGCAAGTCAGCATGAAGTGAGGAGGAATGCTCCTCCCCCCACTTTTTATTTTCAGTATTGCTTACTATTTTCTTGAAAAACTTTTACAGCCTGTTCTTTGCAGTTCATAATGCAAGAATTTTACTATATTCATAGTATTTTTTCTTTCTTTTTTTTTTTTTCCATTTGTGGTTATTTTTTTTCCCCAGAGGAGCCATCTGATACGTTTGACAGGCTATTTCACTACAGAAAATGACTATACTTAACCCAGGGCTTTGTGCCTGGTAATGATGAAATGACACCTGGGTGCTGGAGTTTGGGGGTGTGACACCATGTAGTTTGGGTTGATTTTATAGTACTGGTGTGTGATGTGCTTCCAGGTGTCATCTCTTTCATCCAACATTTAATAGGGCTAGGAGTATTTTTTTGTGTTTTTAATGTTTGATTGTGTTCATTATTTATTTTGTTGATCTCTGAGGTAGACATTCAGAGGAATAACTTGTCAGTTAAGGCTGTTCTAATATGTTTGTTAGAAAGTTTAAATCATTAACTTTGCTATAAAACCTAATTAGTTATAAGACAAAAACTATAAATAGCAGACCATATTTAAAAACTGCATAGACTATGGATAACTTAATAATAGATGTTGTTTTACTAGGAGCTGTAATAAATATAGAGAGTTTCCATTAATAGTAAAATGGATAACTTTATTGTGAACTGATATAATGGCCGTTTTTAGCCAAATGAACTTGGCATTATCCAAAGCTTCTGATTAGCTTTATGTTTTGAAGAAAAAAGAGAAAAGACAAGAAAAGAAAAAAACAAACCAAAAACCTAAAGAACAATTTTACACAGAATAGTCTTGTTTTCAAGCAGATGATTTATTATTTATTCTTGGACAAGAATAAACTTGGAGCAGATTTTCCTTTTGGGGGATGCATGTAAGTCAAAGCTTCCCAGTTTAGAACATGCAAATAGCTGTGGATTGGAATACGTGGGGTGTTACACGTTCATTCTGGTTTCATGTTGGATATGAGGGTGAACAGGGAGTAACTGCAGTCATGAGAAGAGCTCTTTTACAAACGGAGTATTTGTCTTTTTCTTCTTTTCTTTTTTCTTCTGCTTGCCAAGCCAGTTTGCCATCTGAAACAAAAATCACAGTACTTCAAGGGGCTAGTCAGCAGTACTTGTTAAGAAAAAAATGGACAATAGAAATCCACTTAAAATTTCAACAGCTAATATTCTGTGCATTTTGAGAAATTTTGGCCTTTTGGTCTGTGTCTGTAATACAGTATTTGTGAAAGAAAAGATTGCTGCATAATTACTGAAGGTATATTGTACTACCTACATGTAAACAACAACAAAACAAAAAAACAAACCAAAAGCTGTAAGGACTTTGGTAGGGTTGTGTATGTAATTAAATACTAATAAGAAAAAAAGAGAGCTTAGAGCAACAGGTCTTGTAAAAACAGCTGACATATTATGCACAAAATATTTATTCTCTTTTGTAAGAATAAGTAGATTTAATCCCCCAACAACAACAACAACAATTACTGGGGGTACCTCACACTGAGATTTAAAGGAATTTAAAGTATATTTTAGTGCCTTTGACCACTGTTTCCCTTTAGCTAATTCCCAAATTCTCCTTTTGGGAAAAGACCTCGGCCACCTTCTTTGAAATATATCCCAAGTAATGCAAACATTTAGAAACTGGTACTTATGAACTAGACTCCTTTTAAATGATCCTGTAAATTTTTCTTGGTAACCTACAAGCATGTCTGGAGAAATGAGACAGGTGAGAGTTGTGGACTTTCATTTTCAAGTAGAATTGCTTCCCTGCTGTGTTTGCACCAGCAGATATTGTTAAAACATACTAAAATATTTTTCTCAATTGTATGTATGTTCATGGAATATGTATTAGTCTGCCTTACATGTTAAAATTAAGCGAATAGTTCTGGAAATAATGATTATTTTAAAAAACGGGGTTTTTTTGTTATTTGTGGATGGCATCGCAGGTTTTTGAGCATAGTTCTTTGCCTTTTTCATTTGTAATAAGCATGTTTCAAAAATAGCAAGTATTTCAAAACATTGCAAAGTTTGTTTTGACAGGAGTGGAACATCTCTAGAACGAAGGAATGCTTTAATCAGTATTACCCCTTTGAGGCCCACGTTGTGCTCTGATATCTCTTGGTTTGAAACTGGGAATACTCTGTAAAGATACAATAAAGGTCAGAATTTGTTAGGTTCTTTCATATTCAGAACTCTGTTCCCTGCTGTGAGAAAGAAAAGTGATAGATTCAGAAACACTGTTCAGCTCGGTATTAAAGATTAGCTGGAAGGTGCTGGTGAAGGCAGAACAATAAAAGCTTGCCTTATTACTTGTTCTTGTACTTTGCAGCCAAATATGGCTATGGAGTTTGATTAATTTCCAGAGATGCTTATTTTTTATAGCACTTAAAAAACCACAACATACAGAGCCTATTAAAATATTTGGAAATATTCTGCACTGATTTCAGTCTAATGACAACCTGCCTAAAGGTGTGGGAGAACCACGGCTGCAAGAAACTTGTTTGTGGTACGTTAAATTCAGTGAATGAGACTCTGATAGAGCCTCCTAAAAGTATGAATCTGATTTACTCTTGTTTCTGCCTGTGAGCAGCTAGGGATGAATTTCACAGGAAGCATTGATCCCTGGCTGAACTGTATTTGCACAGGGAGAAGCTCTGTATAGAAGATAACAATCCTGTGTGTGATGGTACTAATAACCCAGCCACTGTCACTTTCACAACAACAAAACTCCTGATTCAAGCTGAAAAACGTTTTCAAAATGGGTAAGCGTGATCTTCCCTGTGTAGTGAAAGACTTGCTGAGTTCAGAGGTAACATACTTCTTTACTTGGGTGTTTCTGTGGCAGATGTGGGAATTCAGCTCAGAGTACCTATGCACACTAGTTGCTGTAGTTGCACGGGTAGGTTATTTTTAATTCAGACTATATATGAGAAGAAAGGAATTTGAATTTTATTTCTGAAATAACTTTACTGCCTTTCCATGTGTGTTTTCCTGGTGAAACAAGAGACTCTGCTCCTGATCTAAATGGGAATAATAAGCATTTCCCTAACTTGGGTATTACAGATATCCCAGAGTTGTTCTGGTCTGTGTGGGTGTTGTAGCTCTGCACACAGACAGTGCTGGGGAGAGTAGGAAGAAATGCTGTTCTGGTATCACTGAAGTAGACTGATATTTAAGTGAAGTGTTTTGACTTTCAGGAATAGAATGGGAAGATGCTTACTTAGTCATAATCTTCTCTATGGTTTTGCAACATTTATAACTTTAAAGGCATTATTCTACCACCTGATGATTAATACTGAATCTGAACAGTATTTTGTATTTTCAGCAGGACAAATGCCAAAGAAAGTTTCTGATTAATAGTCTCCGATTAGACTATTCTTGTCAAATTGACTAATGTAATGCAATGGTGAGCCCTGACTGATTGCACTGGAAGCCTTGTGCGGTTTTCTAGAAGATGCTCATTATAGGAGATTCCTACGTAATGTTGGACAGGCCCTAAAGAGAATTGGGCTTGTCAGTCTTTTATCATGACAGTTATTTAAAAATTAATGCATCAGTTTTGAAACGCAGAGACCTGCTTGTTCGTACATTTGCTGACAACACTACAGTAATGATAGGTAAATGTGCAAGGTAGACTTCATAAAATCAGCTCAGGCATGGACTGCTCCACAGACCTATTAATATAATGGAACAGACTAATGCACAGAAAATCAAATACGGACTATAATGCACTCATCCGTATTACAAACCCTGTCATTCTGCTTTGATCGAAGGTCGTTTTAAGGCATTATCTGAAAGGACAGTTTTAGCCTACGAAGCAGACCCCTGCTAACGTGGAAGGCAAGGCCATAACTTTAGAGCCCACACATTATTTGCTCTGAGCTTGTCATGCAGTGACCCAGAATAACTGATCGCAAGAACAGCTATGGCTGGAGGCCGTCCCTGGCACCAGGACTCTGAAGCACGAAGACTTTGGGGAGCAAGAGTGGGAATGATCTTTGTGTTCCGTCCTGCCCGCTGTGTGCTGCTGTCCGCCTGTGCTCAGCTCCTTTACTCGCTGTCACTGAAGTGCTAGCATGTCTTCTGCTTCAGCTGCTCTGGTAGCTCTCCTGGCGGATTTGAGAAAAGCAGCAGCATTGAGAAGTTGAAGGTAGGGAAGTGTCTTACGCACTGGTGCTCAGTGGGTACTTCCAAAACTGTCTTCAAAAACTTCACATAATGAATCACTGTTTCTTCTGCAGCTGCATATTTTTAAGCAGGAAAATGAATCAGCGCTATTTCCAACCAAGTCAGTTCTTGTACAGACATCTGGCAGATGTGTGGGAATTACTTGGAGAGCTGTGCTGTCCCTTGTGTGCATCTTGCATGCACGTGGGAGATATCCATGGAAAGCCTTGTTGGGGTCTTTGGATGAGTCCTGCCTGCTCTTGGTGTTCTGTGAAGTTACTCTGTGCAGTCTGTTAAAAATTATTAACTATTAACAAAACTCCTGTCTCATCCGTACGTAGAGGCCTTTCACTGGCAATTAAAACCAGCCAGATCTGGGACAGTGTCAGTTTGGCATGCTCCTAGGCTGGATGTGGTGTTACTGAGCATGGAAATGTAATAATCTCCATGTGTTATTTTTCCTGTGTCGTAGTTTGTATAGAATTTGCAAAAATGTAATTTCTCATTAGGGTACTCTTCACAGTGAAAGTGAAGTAATTTCTTATTTGAATGACCTGCAAGCACAAACTGAGTTTATCATACAGGGCTGCTGATTAGTGAAAGTCGTGGGGGACCAAATAAATGAACCAGTCAGGGCAGTGGTCCCCTTTCTTGGTTACTTGTTCTATTTCGGTAAGTAGAGTTTTATATACATATTCCTGTAACGTCTTATATTTCACACTGATGCCATAGGATTAATTTCACACTATATGCTACATTTCTGGATAGCTCTGAGTAAAAATCATTGAAGTTCAGTGGACTCAAGGTTTGGGCATATAAATGTGTGACGAAAACGTAGAATAAAGATTGAAGGGTGTTGGTATGAGGGGTGGGGGTTGTTTTTGTTTGGAGGTAAGCTGCCTAGTTTTCAACCTAGAGAAAGAAAATGCCTTGAGTATTTAAAGTGGAGTAGCTGATGCAACATGACCGCAGCTTACCCCATAGAAAACTTAGGGCTTGAGAACACTGATACGGTAGTGACTTTAGTAATGGACTAAACTGGAAGGATCTGGTGCATATGGCATCCTTACTTCCAGCAAGACCTACGTAAGGGAGGGATTTTTGTATTTCTCCAGTTTGAGGCTTCTGTTAGGATGCTGATGTACTGAGAACGAGTGTTGTCTGGCTCCTCAGGTGCTGCTCTCCATCTAACTGTTCCTCTGGGTGTCTTGGTTTTATATACATGTTGTGAATTCTTTGGGGCAGTAGACATCTTTTTGTGCTGTGAGGACAGGCCTTACATGGTGCCTGTGTCAAAGGGATCCTGGCCTGTGTTTAGGTTTTCTGGATGGCAGAGGAATGCAGTTAAGAACTGAACTCACATATATACTTAGTGTGACGTTGTCTAAGCTAGAGGCACCCCAAAGTGATTTTGCTCAGATACCGCACTGACAGCAGCAGCTTTGCGCTGGGTCATCTGTACACTTGGTGGGGGTTGATTTTTGCCTTTTGGGAAGCTGTTGCTTTCTGCCCCAGAACTCATTTGTTTCCTACAGTGTGCAAACCCCGCCTTAGGAACATTGGGGTAACGTGGTGGCTGTTCTTCCCCCTCCACCTCTAACACCATCCTTCATCTGCTTATTAGTCTTCCAGCTGCCTGCAGTCAGCATTTCAAATGGAGAAATTGTAAACTGAATGTTACAGGCAAATTAAACATTTGCCATCTTGTGAGGGAAGGTCTTTAATTAGGAGAAGGGTATACTGGAATGCCAAAAGCAAAAAAAAAAAAAATTAAAAAAAAAAAAAAATAAAAAATTGACAGGGGATGGGCAAGTAGGGGAAGTAGGAGAAAAGAGAGCATATAAAGTCCTTGGATGTTTTAATAAATGATGTATCTGAGGATTATTTGATGTAGTTGAGACTGCCAGGATGTCTTGTATTTTCAGTACCACAACTGAAACTTATTTAGGATTTTAAAAAGAACCTTTTTAAGGTAAGGAATTTATTAATAATTTCCTGTAACTTCTGTCCAAAATGCTGGAGTAAATTTCTTTTGATAAAATACAGACTTCTGGAAGTACATAGAAATCCCACAGCTTCTGATGTGACTGCAAGTTTGAGCAGCATTTTAAAGTTTGGAATGATTATCTTGGTTCTTTCAGAAAGTTTTTGAATACCTGTCTGGTGCTGGGCTTGTTACCTCCATTTCTCTGCTGCAGTAAATGGTCTCCTGAACTCTTTTTAAAAAGGGTACCCCGTCATATCTGGAGCCGCTCTGTCACACTGCTAGTGCAGCATGTGTCAGGTGAACGTTCAATTGATATGCTGTCACAGGAGTCTTGTTTTAGCAGAGCACATTCATGACATCTAACTTACAGTTTCAACGTGGTTGAGTGAATCAAAGGAGGATGATCCTTTACAATTGCTCTGTCCGTCTGAGACACTCTGAAGGTACTTGGAAGACTGGAAGGGGAAGAAAACGTTCCTCACGTTTCAAAAATGAAGAAGATATTTTCAGTAATGTTCACCAGTCCTTTAGTTCTATATGTGATGATGTATTTGGTTCTATGCCTTCGAAACCATTATTTGTTTCCAGATTTTTTTGCCAATCTCTTCTAATTAGTTATTCGTGCTCAACCTAATCCTTGAATGAAGTCAAACTTCTGTGTAATACAGGTTGCACAGTCACTTTTTGAGACAATAACTCCTTGTTTGTTTGTTTGTTTTTTACAGTGGGAACTCCATACTATATGTCCCCAGAAAGAATACATGAAAATGGCTATAACTTTAAATCTGATATCTGGTCTTTGGGCTGTTTATTGTATGAGGCAAGTATCTTCTAACTTTTTTCTCAGGTTTGTCTTAACCACACAATATGGTACAGGAATTGAGTTGGTCAGACTTACTTTAATTGTTGAGAAACCTTATGAAAAGTTAACTCTTTTTGTGCTCATCATGTGCTTTTTGAGCAGGAGCAACAAAGGGATTGTGCCATACAGCACAGTACTTACATAAAGTTAATTTAGTAGGTCACAGTAGATGTTGAGGATATAGACCTAAACAAGCTAGCTTACTGCATTATTTCTTCCTACTGTGAGCAGAGCTGTTAGGGCAGCGTATTCACAGTTTCTCCCGAGTACTGCATTTGTTTTAAAAATAGCAAATTCATTTTAATCTAAGCTACTGTTTTTTTAAATTGAGTTCTGACCAGTTGGAGTATATTAATTTTGGGAGCTTTCAATAAAGAAAAATAGAGTTTTTATGTAATGTGAAATCAGTTCCTCTAACTTTATTAGGCTATAGATGGAATTTTTTCTAATTGTACATTGTCTTCTAGCCAAACGCACAAATACAAAGCAGGCACACTTTGTAGGAGCTACATGCTTAGTGTGCAACTTTTTCTTAAAAGCTATTACATCTATTTTGAAAACAAGCGCCATGATTTTGTAACAGTACTTTGAGTTTTCTGATTTCATTTTTAGCAGGGATCAAAGGGTATTGAACAGTCTTGTACTCATTTATAATCTAATCTTAATCTTTTTTTTAGATGTATGCATCTGTGAATTCAAGTGAAAGTGCATGTCAACATTTAGAACGTTTTTATCCCAGCCCAGAGAATTAAAAATCCCTGGGATATTTAGCAATAAGAATATTGCTCACATCCTCTTTGGATAATAAATTATGTGAACTGATGACATTTTGCTTCTCACCACAATGTCTCATAAGCACATGGAATTAGAGAATAAACAGAGATGTAATTTATTTTGTGAGCACATCAGATGTGAAAAGTACTATAGTTAAGCATGTACTTCAGCTAGTTGAATAAACAAACCTTTTAGGACAAGATGGTATGAAAGTAAATTTTCCCATAACATTGGTTTTCCCAGCAGGAGTTCAGTGCTTGTCACTGTTACATACTTCGGGGAAGAGCACTCCTCTAATACAACTAAATGCTTGTTCAGCGAGGTAACCCACTGTTGGTGTGTTACCAGGCCCCGAGTCATACACTTCAGTAGGTGCTGAATTGCTGCTGGCCGAGTGTGAAAGTGCCATGTGGTGTGCATCTTCAGTGAGAGAGATTGGTGCTGGGAACTCAGTGAAATAAATCGATAAAATCCTGCTGAAGGGACTTAAGCAGTCTTGGGGGTTCGACTCCAACAGCCCTTTGCTTCTCGCTTGTGAGATAGATGCTGGCCCAGCTGGCCCAGATAAAGTTATGGACTTGAGTGTGGTCCAAAAAATGCTCTTGGCAGGGGGGGAACCCACAACTGTCCATTCTCTTTATATTCCTCCCAGTGTCCATCCAAAGACTGTATCTCCGCAGTGCTTCAGACAACCTGCTCACAACTGCTGACTGTCCTGTACACTTGACATGGCATAGAGTTAAAGGAGGATTTAAGGAAAAATGAATCTAAGGAACATAAATCTAAAGAAAAAGATTTATCTGGGAGTCTGGCATAAATGCTACATAAGTCACCCTGAGCAGTGTAAAATCCCAGTGTTGACCTTACGAGTATCAGAGCAAATAGCCAGTAGATCTGCTGAAGGGAAAATCCACTTTGATGGAGACACTGGAGCCCAACATGGTTGTATCACTGTTTTATTGTTAAAATTCTATGGGATAGGAGGGAGAGGAGGAGTGTAAGACACCCTACTAAGTACTTGATGAAAAATACTTGGAAAATTGTGAGCTTAAATTGAGTGGCTTTGTGCCTATCTTCAAATTCTTGTTACCTCTAGTGAAAGAATTCAAGAGACTTTTAATAATTCCCAAAGCAGCAGCAACATACCATTACAAAGCTGGTATTTTTTTTATAAAGGATGGTTTTGCTTGTAATGCTTCTAATGAGATACTGAAAACTGGAATGGTACAGTATAGCTATATGTACCTGGGTCTGCTGGTGGTGTTTGAAAAGGAATTTGGAGACTCTTCTGTGGGAACAGGGGGAAAGAAGCCTGAGCTCCCAATAATTCATTATGCTGAACAATTCTAGGTGCACTTCATGTATTGGGCCTAACAGGGAATTCTCAGGTTGAGGCTTTCAGTTGAGGACTTCAGCCCTGCCATGTGTTAGACTTGCCAAGTCTATCAGTAACAGTCAAAGTTGTCTGAGTTGGACACCGCTACTCGTTTACAGCTATAGTGTACAGCTTCTCTGTCAGGTTGCTCTGAGTCATTTCTGAGGCTGAGCTCTGCTGGAGATGGGATTCCAGATTTATGCAGAGAGAAATATTTAGCGTTGTGCTAAGATATGTTTTTGTTGCAGGCAATATGGTCCCCTTATGGCACAGTAGTCTTGGTACTCCTTGTATTTCAAGAAGCTGACTTAATTGCGCACTAAACATAATTCTCTGGTAGGAGTAGCAGTACTATAGTAATATGAAAGACTTGGCATGTGAAGCGTTTTTAAATTTATTTCCTACGTAGGTAAGCCTTAACTTTGTGAACAGGAGCTGTGAGATCTTGCAAATTCCAAGGAGGACGGGACAGTTACCTACTTTGTGTTCAGTAGATAAACAGCTACTTGACTTTTTAAACTTTCTAGAATTTGGAAATTAAAAATCAAATTCATATGTCTTTGAAGGAGCTGTATTTTATCTTCACTGATTTCTTGTAATGAGAATGTTTTTCCATTTGGCTTAAAAGTAAGGAAGCGATGTTTGTTTGGTTATGAGTCACTTCTGATATTTCTCCACATAGACTGTGTAGATAAGCTGCAGAGAGATTTAATGTACAAATTGCCTTCAGAGACACGCGTGTCCACTGGAATTCACTTAGAGCACATTGAGGGGTTCGGGATGTGATGCCACATAGCACCACTTAACTTTGACATTGATAATCGTACAGTGATTTTTATTAAATCTTATCAATATAGTAGTAACTGTCTTAATCCCTCGCTTCCTGTAGATATCTGTCAGCAAGATAACTTGGAGGGGATAAAAATAAGTTGTTAATTCCCAGGATATAGCTACAAGCAATGACTTTAGCAATTCTGGCAAGATGATCAATTTAAACACTAACAGTGATTCCTATATATTTTTTTAACCAGTCATACTGCATGGTGGTCATTTTAAATGGAGATCTAGCTGTCCTGTGGTAATTGCTCTAATCAAAATGTCAGAAGCAAACCCCAGCACAGCATCACAAACTGTAGTTAGTGAGATATTTGGAGCGCCTGTGGTCATGACCCCTGCAGACCTGACTGTTTTAGTCAGAACTTGTGTGCTATCTCTTTCCATTTTAATTCCCTGCACTTACCACCCCAGAACCCCACAGTATTTCCTTCTTGTTCTTCCTCTTTTGCACATGACCACCTAACTAGACTTGGAAAGAAAAAAATTAATGGGAATTGAAAATTCCCTTTCAACCTTACTGGCATTATTGATGTTTGTATTGAAATCTCGGAGACCTTGTTTAACCCTTGATTGCCTTCTGTGCCTTCCCTAATGTGCCCATTAGTGTTTTTCTTGGAACAACTTTGCATGCTGGGTTCTCTAGTTTTGTTTTAACTGATCGAAAGCAGTTTGCTATCAATCTCTAATTGGAGATTAGAATCTCTAATTGGAGTCTGTAATCTTTTTCCCCACTGATTTGCCTGTTACGACAGTAATGAAGATACAACTTCACTTTTTGCCTTCAAAATCTTCCAAAAGGCCACGAGCACAGGGCTGTCAGGGGTCTCGTCCGGCTGTTGGGGCTCTGTTCACAAGCTTGTTGGGCGACAATTCGACCTCAGGTCTGTAGGGTTTGTGAGGAATAGCTTAGCATTACTGCTGATAATAGTGGTGAAACCACAGAGAGGTAAAAGTGTGCCTGTTCCCCAACCCGCTGTATTGTGCAACTGTTAAAGGTGTAATTCCTTTTCTCACTCAGCCTGCAGCAAAGCATGGTAAATGTCACTGGTGCAGCAGATATCTCAAGCTACATTACGTGAAGCATGACAGACAGAAAACTGAACAAGCCTGGAATTTTTCGAGATGGTTTTGGAAGCTGTGTAGTCAGTTCATTGTGTCCTTCAGTGTAATTTGTATATTCTATGTTGCCATTTATAAGCCTCTCTGGATATCTGATAAATAACCTCTCAAAAAGCTTCCTGAAAAATACTTTAGTCTGGTGGTACATAAGGAGATAACCTTGGAGATTTGGCCAGATGATATCTTACTGCTTCTCAGAACTCATTGCAGAGGGTCTCTTGCCTCTGCATGGCTGTCTTGTGCAAGGTGACCCCCTCCAGCTGAGGTGTGTTTTCACTAATTGCAGCGTAACCAATATGCTTTGCAAATAAGCAAGGAAGAAACATAACTTTAACTAAAAGATACGTTTATGATTTAAATCAAGGATAGCTTATCTTGACACGTCCTGCGTTGCTTGACACTTGGTGTTAATGGTAATGAGGTTTTGGTAAGACCCCTGGCCGCAGCCTGCTCCTGCGGTGCCGGGGGGGCAGCTCGGGGATGCCTCTGTGCCGGGCCACCTCCTACTGCTGGAAATCCAGCCCAAACGCAGCATTTCAAAACACTGCCCTAATCAAAACTGCTTGTCTGTCACCAAATCACTAATAATCCATCAATCTTGATTCCTAACTGCAGGATAATAGAGTGGAGGATCTAGTATTGACTTTTTTTAATTCTGCTGGGAGCTTGCTGTGTGTGTCAGCAACAAGACAGCATTCTTCAGATGGCTTTCACAGTGCATGGTAATGAGCAAAAGACTAGTAATCGTCAAATAACCCCCTATTAAAGCCATAGTGAGAAGCATCAACTTCAGCTGGCCTCAGTATGAAAAGCTTGCTGATTTGATGCGGCTTGTAACAAAATGGTCTAAAAAGATCTAAACAGAGTGGATAATATCCACAATTATCCAGTGGTGCTTCATTAGAAGGAGGTATTGCTGTGCTGTGCCCCTGACAGGCGGTGAGAGCGAGGAGCAGTGACGAGCAGCACTTGAGTAACACCCTGGACTAATAAGCAGATGGGCCTGGCATGGCCAGTGGCCAGGGGTGGGTCTGCTGGGCTTGGGTCCTGGTGTGAGAAGGCAAGAGGGAAGGTGCTTAGCTCATCGGGTGTACCTTTTAATAGACATGACTTAAGCCACGTTTTGTAAGTTCAAAAATGTCTGTGTTGCTACAGCTGTTTATCTGGGGCTCATCGTTCAGTGTTTGTGTAGACCTTCTGGTTGAGAACTTGCCATGTAAGTGGTTTTACACACACAAAGATGCAGTTTCCTTCCTGAGACTTAAGTATAATGTAAACATAACTTTGTAAGGAGTCTGCATGTGCCCTGGAAGGAATTCTTCCCCACCCAGAGCCTTCCATTGTGCTCTCATTGCTGTGTGAACAGCCTGTTTATCTCAGACTTCTGTCATATTTTTGGAGATGCAAATACTGGATTCATAAAACAGAATTGAAAGAGGAAAAAGACCAGATTGATTAGGAAAAGTTTCAGTAGTTTGGTTCCCAAATCTGCCTGGGATAGCACATTTCCAGCAGGAGGGGATGTTTGTTTTGCGGTCGTTTTGGTTTTGGTTTGGTTTTGGTTTTTTTCAAAGGCTGAAGTACATTGCTGATGCTTACAAGGTTCTTCGTATTCCAGGTAGCTAAATGTCCAAAAAGAATCCATTTATTCTTTGTAAGCAGTCTGTTAAAAATGTACCAGTCGGAGAGAGGAAATTAACTGAATATGGTTGTCACCAGGGAAGTTTGAAAGCATGACATGTTACCAAAGACAGAAGAGCTTCTACTTTTTAAAGAGACGACTGTGTGAGAGGTTTTCGTAGTCATCTCTGAGCCAGTTGGTTTCTAACTGATTGCCCTACCATCTGAGCATCCTATTTCTTGGGTTGTTTTTTTATTAAAAAAAGAAAGATACTTTTTTCTGTGTACCTATAGGATTGCCTTTATACACCCAGCATCCCGCATCTGAAACATTTTGGGCAGAAAGAATCATGGTGACAGGAAAACATAGAGACTTTTCCAGGCTCGGTGCTGCCCAGTGGCTGTGTGCCGTGGTCATGGGTAGCTCTGGTGGGAGGCAGGGATGGGGGCCGGCATCGCAGGTGTGCACTGTAAAGCAGTGTCGGAGCAAGGGCCTGGCAGCTGCCTTGCACGATGACTGGCACTGCCACATCTTCGATGGGGACAGGGTGCTGCGTGGCAGGAGGAGCTCCATGCTGCTGCTGCGACTCCGCTCGCTCACGCTTGCGTGCGAGGATGGCAAGGCGTTGGGAAGCGCGTGGCAGCACGCCTGGCACCAGCCCTGTGACAGTGTGCAAAACTGCCGTGATCGTGGAGCAGCTTCGGCTGTGGACAGTCTCAGAGAGCAACGTCATTACTTGCTCGCTGTCAAAGAACAAAATTTGCTCTTGCAAATCAGCAGTAGTGAGGGCTATTAAATCCTTTGCGTTTCTGAAATATTTTCTGTTTTTTCCCTCCAGATGGCAGCTCTTCAGAGTCCTTTCTATGGAGATAAAATGAACCTGTTTTCTCTTTGCCAAAAAATAGAGCAATGTGACTACCCACCTCTTCCAGCTGAGCATTATTCTGAAAAGGTAAATTTGGAACATTTTTGCAGGGGAATGTGGTGGGGGGGACAGTGAAGTTCGTCCCCGCACAGGGGAAAAGGAGCCCAGGAGAAGAAGCACCCCCACATCCGAGGCAGAACAGGAGATGGCCAGAGGGTCCTGGGTACCTTTAAAGCTGGCTAAGGAAACTATTGTTGTGATGTCTGAATATTGACAAGCTAAATGAAGACAGAAAATCAGATTTCTTAACGTGGGGAGGATTTTGAAACTGAAAGTCTGTGACGCTGGCAAAAACCAACAACGAACCGTGGGAAAGCCCTCTCCTTTGTTTCCTTTCCCTTAAAATAACATACCATAAAACAGTGCTTAAATTTTTGTTTATGAAGTTTTCAGTGTGTAACAAGGGGGGAAAAGATTCTTTTTAAGAAGAGGGCAAGGAAAGTATTTAGTTTAATGAAATAAGCATCTATACAGCAGCTGTATGGGGGCTTCCTAAAGTCTGGATTTTGTGCATATGAAAGCGAGGGATGGAGGGCAGTAGCTGAACCGAAGTATATTGAAAAAAAAAAAAAAAATTGTCACTGTGCATGCTTGCTCAGCAATGTTTCACTTCAGCTGCAAATACACATGCTGTTTTTGTTCAGGGCCTTTTGAGCTGGTTTTTTTTTAATTATTTTTGTCCCTTACCTAGACAAACCAGCTGTTTTTCCTTACCTCCTCATTCAGTTACAGTTGCCTCCTATTTGAAAGGAAATGGCTAATGTAATTTTAAATGTTCACCATATCCTTTGGGGGTTTTCTTTTGTTTTATTCTACCCCAGAGTTCTGAGGAGCAAGAGGCAGGATGCAGGGGAAATACTGTACGCAGCCGGTTTGGTCTCTACCCTGAGAAGGGACCCTGCACCACACATTTTACATTTTACTTAGTTTTTTTACTTGCTAAGTAACTCATGCAAAAAGATTATTTGAGAACTGTTCTGGAAAAGTGCATTTTAAAATTTTTTTTATTTTTTTTCCCCAAGCTGCCGTAGCAGCAAGTCCCGGCTCTGTGTGTTCACGTTTGCCATGCTGTTGTAGCATGCATTTCAGGATATGCCTGCTGGCAGCAAGAATTAGTGTAAGTTGACAGATGTGTTTCCTGTCTTTACAATTACTGTCTGTTTGCTTCCCTCTGGCAGTGCTAAAGAGTGTGTGTAGTGTAGTGATACAATCCAGGGTGAGAAGGATGGTTTAAAGCTCAAAGGCGCCAGGTCCCAGAGAACTAGGCTCCAGATGGTGTTCATACACTATTAACAGAATGCTTGACAAAGTCTGAGGAGGGCTGTGCCTTTGGCTGTAGCTCATCTCGCTGCATTAGCTGCTGCTTCTTACTGAAACTGCAAAGAGCTTCAGTTTTGTGAATATTAGAACATGACTCCACCATGAACAATATTCGGTTTAGTACGTACTTTTAAAGATTGGATTTTCAGATGCTTTCAGAGTGGATAGCCAAAGGGAAAGTGTGGTGGTGTCTCCCAGCAGCCAAGCTAGATAAGCCATGCAGGCAGGCAGGATCAGAAATGTAGAGGCAGCTGCCTGCAGCAGCAAGTTGTACCAGAAAGAATTTGTTCTTCCTGCAGCCGGTGGGTGGGTGGTTATCTCATTCTGGACATACGTGTTTTCCTTCAAGAGCGAATGTCTCTGTTTTAGATTGAAGGGACAGTGTCTTTGCAACCGTGCTGATGTTGTCACTGCTGCAGGTTTGTGAGTGATGTGGGAAAGCAGTAAAGCCTCTGTATCTTCCTGCTCGAGGGCAGGGGTGAGGATTAGGCCCTGCCATGCTACCACTTTTCAGTGATGCTCTGAGCCATCGGTATGTCTTTCCTTCACCTCAGTAATGCGGTCTTGAAGCAAAGCTTCGGCTGTAGGCTGACTGCTGATGACATGAATATTTTAGATGCAGCGTTGTTTTAGATGAACAAGGCAGAGTGTTTATTGAAGAATGCCTGCTTTAATGGTGTTCCCTTTCAGTGATGTTTCTCTTCTGTGTAGCCTTTTGTGGCTAACCAGTCCAAATCCTCCCATGATCAACTGGCGTGCTGCTTGGTGCAGGAGGAGGAGCTGGGACTCCAGCCAGGATTAGTTTTCTATATCAGGAACAAATTTGCTAGTAATTGGAGATACTGGTTGGCAGTGCTTATCAAGGCTTGCTCTGTCAGTTCCTTGTAGATGATGGTGAAATGCCTGTGCTGTGTTTAAGTGCTGTATTTACATGGGAGTACAGCTACTGGTTGGTACTGATAGCACAGGCTCTGGTCAGAGCTTTGGAAGTATTTTGTTTGTGGGCGTTTTGTGGTGATCTTGTCTATCAGAGCTGAGGTACGTGTTAAATCTTTGGAGTCTCTGGGTTACAAAGGCAGCACCCCCCTGCCCTCAGATGAATGAAAAAAAAATCATAGCAGTTACGAGAGAATGGGCCAGGCAGCGGAGCTGAGTTTACCCCGGAGATAGCCTGGCTAGGGGGTTTGTATTGCTCTCGGTGCGTACACACAAAATGACAGGCAAGGTGGTTAGCAGTAATTGCATTACACTGTGTCCTTGCCACTTGTGCTGCCTGCGTGCCCCTGCCTCTGTCCTGCCTGCACGTTTGCTGCTCGGCCGCCTGCCACCCGGCAGGAATCCTACTGAAATGTGTATTGGTCCCAGTGACAACTTGAAACATGGGGCCTTGCTCCATCCAGAGCTGAAAACCTCACTTGAGTATGTTCAGTAATGCAGCTGAAGCTGTGTGCTTGATAGCTGTATGGTCATGCTTTTAATTACCATTAAAATAATTGGCACCGTGGATACCGGGAGGATGTGAGAAGATCAGAGGCTCAAGGCTGTTTCTCCCGGTGCCTCGGGGGTACGAGCAGCTTTCAGTGTCTGTATAATTAAAAGCTACAATCTTTCATGTGCACAATAAAGAGGGCTGGGAGGTGGGGAGCCTTCAGCCCTTCTGCATTTTATTTATTAAACATAATCAATGACCAGTCTCTTTACTTCACAAAGGTTTTTAGGAAACACTGATGTTTGACAGCTGTGCTCCAGTATCTTAAGATGCAGAAGTGCTGTTCTTACATTAAAAACCTTGAACTGGCTTGTTATCAGGGATTGGTGTGGGAAGTGCAGTTGTTAATACAGGAGAGCTCTGTTCAGGACACGTTTTTAAACCTCTTCCTCTACTTCTCCCTTTCCTGAGTCCATTTGCACTGAAAAGTCCATCCCTCCTGTCACCTCAGTCAGATCTCTGGTACTGATCTCGTTTTTCCTTCCTTCATCCATGTCCTGCTCATGCCACTGGTGCCACCTCCTGCCCAGTGCCACTTCCCCAGCCCGTGCCTTTGGTGCACTTCGCTGGGTCCTCCTGCGCTGGGCTCCCTTGCTGGCTCCTCCAACCTGCTGCTTCCAACTCCTTTTGACTGTGAGCTGCTGGTCATCTGATGATACTGGTCATCTCTGCTCTGGTTCTCTGAAGTGTATCAAAAGTCCCCCGGGGAAAAATATTTTTTTAAAAAAAAAGCCAGTGTCAGAGTAATGGGTGGTTATTGCAATCTGTGTAGAGCCACAGTAAACCACTGAGCAGGGAACCCCTAGGTATGTATATGCTACTAGTGCGTTGTGAGTGATGACGCAAAATCCACTGGCTTGTGTGGAAGATTTAAATCTTCAGTGCTGAAGGTTTGGTGGGAAAGGTTCTTCCTGGCCCTTTTGTAGGGTGCGGGGGACATGGGACAGATGGACGTGTGCCTGCAATCTGCCTGGGAACATCTGCGTAAGAGAGATTCCCAGCTCCTGTCCTGGGCTCCAGTGGTTGGACAAACATTCCTGTAGCCTTTTCCAGTAAGAAATGAGCAGATTCATTCACATTTCTGTGCATGTTTTCCTGTCTTTCAGCTGCGGGAGCTGGTCAGCATGTGCATATACCCTGATCCAGATCAAAGACCTGACATTGGTTACGTGCACCAAATAGCAAAACAAATGCATGTTTGGACCTCCAGCACATGAACCATCTGCAAACACTCAAGAAGCCAGCACAGCTCAGTCTTACTTGAATTTTTTTTTTCTCAGATGAAACCGACTGGTGCCTAGTCACATAAGTGAGAGGGTTGAGCACTCATAGCAAGATGCTCCATTATTTCTGCAGGTTATTTGACAAGGACTCTTACATGGTGGTCATGCTTTAAACTGAAGATTCTGTGAGGTATTGCAAGTGATTTTATTTTTTTTTTAGGCCAATAATGTTACAGATGTAGATCATTTAAGGGTCCTTTCTTAAAACTGTTGTGTGTAATCTAGGATAGATGATATTAACAAGGGTGTCAAAGCATTTGACACACCTCTTCTATCTTAACTGTAATGTGAAATATTGAAATAATTCCTTCAGTGAAATCACTTTATACTAATGTAAGAATTACAGTAGATTTTGTGTAATTTGTATAACTGCTACTTTGCCTCTTCTGCAAATGGTTAATAGCAAATTCAGTTTTTACTTCGTATATTTTAAAGCAGCCATTTATGTGTTTTTATTAATTCCCTCCTCTTCAGACTTAGGAACTGGGAAGGGTTGGGGGGGGGGGGGGTGGGAAACACATTTGTTTCAAGATTTCTTTTTTTTAACTGAAAATTTAGAGTGAGTATTTTGCTGATGCATTTATCTGTTAAATTGGCTACAGCCAATGAGATGAGTTAAGCATGTACCTGGGCAAAAAACAAGAAAAACATGCCAAACCAACCCAAAACAAGCATTGCTTCTGCAAATAATTTCTCTTTAAACTTATTTTCCCATTTGGCATGATTCTTTTTAGACTACAGGTTCTTGTTAAAAAACAGTGTTTACCTAAGCCAGCTAGATTTTGGTGAAGATAATTCTACAATAGTACATTAGGTACTATAGGTAAAACTTAAGCAAAGCAGTGTTTTAAACACTTGGAAATTTTTAGAAAAAGAAATAAGTAAAATGCTTTGTGTATCTAATTCTACATAAGGATCAGCCCCTGTCTATTTAACTGTGAAAGCTAATTTACAGAATGTGAATTTTTATAAAAATCTCAACCTGATTTGAAGGAGTCATCTTCTTTAACTACATGAAAATTTTCAACCAACTAAATTCATTCATTGAATCAATGATTTGTTTCATTACTGTTGATGAAAAATATTCACTGCTTTAGGAACAAACGTGGATTCACGTTCAAGTGTTTCCATTTCATTTGCCTGTTCAGAGGAACAGGGCTGCACTTAACGTTCTTGAAGACTACAGCGGGGGAAATAAATAAGCCTGTACGGTTGCAGCGCTGCTTCCATGTGTGACGGTGGCTAATGCCAAAAATGTAGATTTGTGTGTGACAGTTCTAATGCAGCCTGTGCCTGTTTTTTGTTTTGTTTTGTTTTTTTTTTTCCTTAAGAAAAGCATACAATCCTTAATTTTTTTGGAAATAAGATTAGGGTTAGAGGGTTACATACATATATATGCTTTTAGTGGATTTTTTTTAACCTAATTTGCTCTACTTAAAGGAAAACTGCAGTGCATTTTCAACTATGTCCCATCAAATTTTTAAATATTTATATAGGGTAGCAAAGAAGAGCTATTAATTGCTGTGAATAATGTTGGTATCATTAATGCAAGGTACCACTTTATTGAGTTTTCTCAGCAGAAAGTTGAGCCTGCTGCTCTCATGAGAGATTCAGGAAATTCAAATCAGCATGAGAATGCAGTGGAGGCACCAGATTGCTTCCAACATTCCCAGGCAAACTTGTTTAATTTATACCCAGCTTCTTTAGCAATTCTTAGATTTAAGACTGAAGACTGTCACTTTTACACTGCAGCTTTGCTTTAAGCCATGGTGGCAGCTACACATTCAGAGGGATGGTTGTGCTGCGCCTCTCTTGGTGTAACACAGAAAAGGATCTTTGGCTTCCAGGGAAGCTCAGCTTAAATTTGAGTATCTTGAGAAGTCTGGTCACTTTCTTGTTACATAAAATTTATTAGTGCTTATAAGCAAATGTATTTCAAAGGGTAATTTTTTGCAATTGTGCATTTTTAGATAAATAAAAAATGATTTACAAAATAAACAACTTTGTTTAAAAAAAAAAAGTCCAGTATTAAGGAAAAAATTATTTAACAAAACAACACAACCACTGAAAACAGGCCTCTGTGTGAACCTGTTCCTAACAGCCTATTATGTGTAGATACTTTTTGAGAAAAAATGGGTGAATGGACTATATAAACTGTATCAGTTGTCCCCATGGAAAGGTATATATGAGAGTCTTTACCCTCTAGAGCTGGTTTTCCTAGCTGTTTGTTGCAGGATGCTAGGAGTAGGGACTGGTACCAGTTAACCTTTTGAAGCTTCCCTTTTGGCTAAATGAGAAAATTTTGCAGGTGGATTTTCTGCTACCCTTCCCCCCCCAGGGTTATGTGGTGCTGCATGAAACAGTTTGAATTGAGTTTATCTCAAAGAATACAGGCTCAGGATTTTAGGACAAAAAAGGTCCAAGTGGAGGCAAGTAACAAGACAATTAGACTGGATTTTGCTGTGTTCAGTCATATATAATTTAGGAAAATGGGTGTACCAGTGAGGAGGCTGGACCTATGCCACATCCTGTCTCTATCCACAGAGAACAGTAAAGAATTAACTTAAACATCCCACAATAACCAGTGTTACTTCCCTGCAGTAACAGGTAGAAGCAGTCTGCTGTAGGTCAAGGTCAGCAGTTCAGAACCACCAGTACTCACCCTTTTCCTACCATTTCTTCATCTGGTATGTATCCATCAAGAACAGAACATTATGTTAAATTAAAACTCATCACATTATGTGCAAGCCCAGTAGTTTTACTCTTGCTATTTTGTTCCTGGAGTAAAACAACAAAACAGGTGCTGTGCTTAGTGCTTTTTCTGCCCCAAATAACAGTACAATGCTTGGTATCTGCTCCAGGAGCCCGGCTGTCTTCCACATGTTAATACAGATTGTTCAGGGTAAAGCCCACAGCACTAAAAAGAGTGGGGAAGAGGCTGCACTTCTGTTCTGCATGAGCCTTACCTTTTCAACACTGTAAGAAGGGAAAAACAGCAAAAGAAATGAGCACCATGTAGAAACACTAATTAGGAGAATGGTCAGAACCCTCTTTATTCTGTATCAGCTGCATGTTTCTCTTGATGCTGCAAGGCTTCTAAACATAACTAGTGCTGGGTGCCAGTGACACAGAAGGGCTGTGTATGATGGTTCAGGAAGTGTCCATGGTTTGTACAGTTTCATCCACCACCTCAATTTCCAGGTGTGCTACATTTTCTGTGAGAACAGCAGTAGTTCCTTTTTCACACTTGTATCTACCATACCTGTTAAAGAAATAGGTGAAAATTAAGCTGGAAGATGGTACTACATAGGCAAAGTCTCATGTACAATTTTAGAACTAATCAGTTTTCTCTAGAAGTTTCCTGTAACAGTCCAAAGTAAGTAAAGGAACTGTGCTTACTGCAGAAATCTAGACTGATCACAATAACTGGTAAGGTTTCAGATTTCCTAAAAATGCTAGTTTACATACTTTAAAAAAAATTTACTTTATAGAAATAAGTGTGATCTTATTATAGCATGGGACATTCTTGCTGTGTACTGTCACTCAAAGAACAAGCAATTTATTTACTTTTTGCAACTCTGGAATAGTTTCACCAATGTACTAGCTTTGGATTTCTGTGCTAAAATTAGCTAACATTTAACACAAAGACTGCTAGTAATCAAGCCATGTTTGTGAAATCTTAACTGCATCCAACTAAATGAGTTGTCATCTTTTCACCCATTTACAGAGCAGAATCTAAAATCTCACTTGAAATGTGAAATAAAAACTCTCCTGGCTGACTACCAATAGACATTTCTGCTCAGAATGAAGTGTCATGCTTATGGAGTTGTACAGTAAGAAATCCAAAAGACCTTAATGGGAGCAGTGCAATTCTTTGTGGCTTTGGCCATAGTGTCTACCTTAAACAGGGAAGAAGCAGTTTCTTTAAATTCTACTATTTTGGCAGTGGATTGGAAAGTTGCACAACTCATTACACATAGCATAAACGTACATACTGCAAAATCAATCCTTTAGCTGCCTTCAGGGCTGTGATTTCCCTGATGAGGCAGTGTAGTTCACCAAGCAACGTATCTGAGTGTTCAGAAGTAAAATTTGCCAGCTCCTCTAACACTCAAGTTTTACTCACTTTAGAATTTCATCATCTCTCTATCCTGAACATGATCAGGATGACAAGACCACATGATACATACTTAAATGTAACCTTGTTCCTAAAGAGTTCCACACTTGAATGTTTATGACAGAAAATTTAAGAGACTCAGAATTACTGTCTTAAGGAAACAAGCAACAGCATTGCATCACCTTTGTGATCACCAATGTTTCACATGCTGTGCAACCCTTCCATATGCTTTAAGGAAATGAACACTGAGAACAGTAAAATGTTCAAACATTAAAACAGCAAAACAATAAACATAAACAGTAAAAAAAAATCTGCCTTTTTGATGTGGCTTGCCAAATTAAAGAGCTCAGGAAAAAAAACCACAAGTTTTTACATAGTGGAAATGGTTGAGATAACTGTTTGATGAGGAAAGCATGAATGCTTACAAGCATGTTTTAGTTTATTTATACATGAAATGGGAATCAAGTTTAGTACTACTAAAAAAAACTTGTGACTGCTGTATTTGGCTATTTACTGTAAAATGTCCTTTTGCCACATCACAATATATTTCTAGCCAATTTTGAGGAAACTGTCATGATGGCAGTGATGAGAGTGCAGAGAAGAATCCAAAAGCAATCAAAAGGGATTTTAGTGCACTGGGACAATTAGTAGAAAGATTAGGAGCACAGGTAGTGTTTTTCCTCAAAATTCTTCACTGGGTGAAAAACTGGCTGGATGGCCAAGCCCAGAGGGTAGTGGTGAATGGGGTGAAATCCAGTTGGTGGCAGGTCACAAGTGGTGTTCCCCAGGGCTCAGTGTTGGGTCCTGTTCTGTTTAATATCTTCATTGATGATTTGGATGAGGGGATTGAGTGCACCCTCAGTAAGTTTGCAGATGACACCAAGTTGGGAGGCAGGGGCAATCTGCTTGAGGGTAGGAAGGCTCTACAGAGAGATCTGGACAGGCTGGATCGATGGGCTGAGGCCAGTCATATGAAGTTCAATAAGGCCAGGTGCTGGGTCCTGCGCTTTGGTCATGGCAACCCCATGCAGCGCTACAGGCCTGGGGAAGAGCAGCTGGAAAGCTGCCCAGCAGAGAAAGACCTGGGGGTGCTGGTTGACAGCTGGCTGAATATGAGCCAGCAGTGTGCCCAGGTGGCCAAGAAGGCCAATCGCATCCTAGCCTGTATCAGAAGTCCTGTGCCCAGCAGGAACAGGGAGGTGGTTGTTCCCCTGTACTCCGCACTGATGAGGCTGCACCTCGAGTCCTGTGTTCAGTTTTGGGCCCCTCAGTACAGGAAAGACAGTGAGGTGCTGGAGCATGTTCAGAGGAAAGCAACCAAGTTGGTGAGAGGGCTGGAGCACAAGTCTTATGAGGAGCGGCTGAGGAAACTGGGGCTGTTTGGTCTAGAAAAGAGGAGGCTGAGGGGAGACCTTAGCACTCTCTACAACTACCTGAAGGGGGGCTATAGTGAGGTGAGTGTTAGTCTCTTCTGTCAGGTGGCTGGAGATAGGACAAGAGGAAGTGGCCTCAAGTTGAGGCAAGGGAGATTCAGGTTAGATATTAGGAAAAAAATTTTTACTGAGAGGGTTGTCAAACATTGGAATGGGCTGCCCAGGGAAGTGGTTGAGTCACCATCCCTGGAGATACTCAAAAAGTGAGTGGACAGGGTACTTCAAGACCTGGTTTAGTGGGCATGGTTAATGGGTGGACTTGATCTTGAAGGTCTTTTCCAACCTAAATGATTCTATTATTCTATGATCAAAACAATGTCTGGGTTGTCTTAAAAATCCACCATAGGGCATGTTTTCCAGCCACTGGCTAGAGGGGGTCTCTAGAAATAGAATAACACACAACCTGGTAGTCACAGGCTAGAGTTGTGGCATTTTCTCTTGCTTTTTCGTTTTGTCCTGCAGTGAGTTTGTATATAGTGGCTATCAACAGGCTGTGCTGCCTGAAACTGCTTTTCCAAATCCCCAAGCTAAGATTACGTAGAACTGCAGGGGGTACAGTGATGCCACTAGTCTTTCTGACACCACACAAATTTCAGCAAGAACATGGCAGAGCAAGACTATGTTGCTACCCGATAGCAAAAGAAACTCAAGTTACCTGCTCAGTCACAAATGTGACACTTGATTCCTTTCTCAAACTGCCTGGAACTCAAGAGCAGCCTCTTGGCATGGTAAAGCTCTGGCAGGTAAGCAATTCATTTGTTTCCTTCACACATTTGTATGTGCCACTAGCAGCCTCTACTCAGCTGCAGGTACAGCCACTAATTTTGTTTTCTTGTTTAGTTGAAATTCATATAGAGATCTAGAGATTACTCTGAGAAAATTCAGTATTATGGAAAATGGGAATTGCTGGGAAGAACATGGATAAAGCACAGTTTCAGGAATACTAACCTGTCCCCCTTTCTGTTGGACACATCATATGGACGGAGAAAATCCAACTTGTTCTTGCTTATTACACAGATATCTATGTTGCTGCCAGAGCCCAGATCATTGTATATGCCAGCTGCAATGGCATCTCTCACAAGCTGTTTGGCTTCCTCTTCCTGGAAAAGTTAAAAAAGCTGTCATTGCACAAGTGTTGGCATTTCACAGAAATGTTTGTCTGTGTGACAGTGGAAGCTGTGAGGTCTCAGAACAATAAATGAGATACCAGCACCTTTTTAATCAAAGTACTGCAGAGCATTAACACCAGTTCTGAGCAGTGGGACTATCTATAGGACCACCTTTTATCCTGCTCATGATCCACCACCCCCCCAGCACAGATCACACTTAGTAAAGACAGTCAAGGAAGCAAAATTAAGACTTTTGTCTTAACAACTGGAGAAAATAAATTTTACAAATTTTTATCTTCCAGGCTTTTGCGCATGGGTACAAGTTCCCTATGGTACCCTCTGTGTAACAGCTGCATACAAGTTAAAGATTCATACTAGTTTAGTTACATAGGGCCTATCCCTTCCCTACATAGGGACTATTTAATCATAGTCTGTAGTAGCAAAATTATTTCTATGATACTGTAACTTAGCTTGGTTTGCAAAATTTGTTCAGCTCATCTTAACAGTAACTGTGTTGCAAAGCAGCCTTGCTCTGTACTGAACTGTAGCTGGCTAATATTTTTACTTCCAGTCCTGAACACAACTGCAGAGAATTTAAAGAAACCTGCTGAAAATACTGGTCAAACTAGGTACCTCTATCAAAATACTGCAATTTGTAGTTCAGTTCTTACCATTTAAGTGAAAAAATGGAAAATTTGCTAGTTTATTTTCTGCTGTACACCTCAGAAATTCCATAGGTAACTAAAGCAAAACAGATATATAAATACAGTATACATTAAATGAACTATATTAAATATTTCAAAAGCATGTGTATTTCTGAATTACTTTGTACAACTAGTATAATTGTATTTGCAACAAAGCTAAAATAGAAAACTAGAACAGGAAATAAAGCTCCCTATTCTTATTGCTTTGAAACCATGCACTAATCCCGCAAAAGTTCTAATATTTGCTTTCTTGCAGGTGTTGCTTATCTACCTTCTTTTAAAAGGGCAAACATGCAGCTGCTGAAATACACATGCTGCACCTAGTTGTGAAGAATTTACTCTTTGGAAGCTGTCTAAATAGCTTGAAACTAAGTGCAATAGCATCTATGTCACACAAACACAAGTAACATTCAGATGAGTGCCTTTTTCAAGAAAACATTTCAAATTCATCAAACTCTCCATTAAAGTATTACAACAGATGCGTAATCATCTTCATTCCTCCCCAATAAAATGCATGAATGGTGTCGATGTGAAAGCATCAGAAATACAAGTTTTGATACACCTGACAGCCCTTACTAGGCAAGAGGAGGTTATTACAGCTGCGCTGGCTCCCTCTACAGCTCCCAAGCAGGGCTTATTCTTATTTCAAAGGCAGCTTACCAAGTATCACAGAAAAGACCCAGTGCTATTATAAATAATCTGACACAGCCAGTAAACCCTTAATTTTACACTGCAACTGAAGATGGTGAGCATGAAGAAGTGTTGCAAAACAGCTTTCTTGATGTATCATTTTAAATCTTGTAAAAAACAGCTACAGGGATCTGATCTCAGTACCTACACATGCCAGTCCTTACAACAAGACACACTACAGCTTGACAAAGCCCCACAGTTCAGCGTGGGGGTCAAGTCCTCTGTCCTGTACCTCTTCCCATGGCACTCTTACCCACCAAGAGACACAAAACCAACAAGGACATGTCCTGCACCCTCTGCTCCTCTGAAGCCTGTACAGAGGAAGCGCTAGTGTTCCAGTCACCTGGCAAAAGTGTCAGAACGCAAGAAAACAGGCTGTGTGTGTCTGTCTCTCTACACACGCACAGACACTGTAATCTTTTCAGTAGCCTCCTGAGTACATACCAGAGCACATAAGACACCTTAATTTTTCTCAAAGGTATGAAAACTGTGACTAGAGCATGCCTGTTCCAGTGAAGAAAGACTCAAACACATCTATGAACACAAAAATTTGGACTCTGTTTTATCCTCAAGTCATTTATGGCAGTTGCTGCTCAGCTAGCCCAACACGATCATAACTGAATGCTCAGTTTACCCTCATCACTCATCACTGCTTTGCTGGTATTTCACACCTTTGAATAATCTTCTGCCACTAGACATCATGAACTGAAGAGCAAATGTTCAATGCCGATTTCAATAAATGCAGCTTTTTAAGGTTTACTTCATTTTAAAGGCCTCGGTGTCTCCACCGCTATCCTGCCACATGAAAATAATGATGCTAAGATCCACAGCCCGCTCCTCAAACCCCTGATGCAGACAGCAGCTGCACAAGCCCCAGCATACAAGTGCAGCTGAAGAAGAGCCCAAAATTAGCTCAGCTACAGTCACGTCTGCTCCCAGTGCATACTCTGCATTCTCTGATGGCCCTCTTAAAAGAGCTTGTTAATAACAGTATTCCTGTCCTAACAGCTTAATTAAGGTATTGACCAGGAGGGGGGCATTTTTTTCAGTAAACTATAGAAATGGCATGAATTCCTATTTCACTCCCAGTTTCATTAGTATACTCTTGAAAGAAAAAAAAAATTGAATTACACTTTCTACCAAGCTGACTAGAACAATACAGCCACGCTGTAAAAATAATTCCTGTACCTTTCTTCAGTGTTTTTGGTAATAAAACTCTGAAAAGCAAGTATTTCCTCATTCAACTGATAGAAGACTACTTTCTCTGATTTGTTGTATGCTAAGGGTATTTTAGTACTATAGTGGAAGTAAATATACTAAAATAAAAAAGAATGTAATAGGTATGTTTTAAAAATTAAGCAGTAGCAAAGCCAGAATAATTTTAAGCTATTATGCAAGTGTTAGTATAAGAAGAGCACTGCAGCTTAGGAAAACTAAAGCAGCTTAGTGGACGTTTGTTCCCCTCTCCCTTCTAATTTTATCTTTTTTTAGACAACAATGTAAATCTCGCAGAGCCCTCCCACTAATTTAAATTTTACTTCCTTTTTAAAATGTACTCTATCAACCCACTGTTACCAAAATAGGTCTAAAGATATCCAGTACAGCCAGTAGAGCTCAGTTGTAACTGCACGAAGGCATCCACTACACTGAGAAAGTCTAAAATGTAGTCTTGTCTCTTTCATGCAATGCAGCCTAGTTCATGAACCTGGAATAGTTTTAATTTTAGAAAACCCTGCTTCAGTGCTGTTTATTCCTCCTCTTCTTTTCATTATTTAGAAAGATGACCAGAATAGCCACAAGAAAAAAAACCCACAACATTCCTTGATAGACATCCTGCACACACAGTTCTAGCAAGGACTGCTATTTTACAATCAGAAAATAGGGGGTTAGCATGAAAAGTGCTGACACGGGCTTAAGTACAGGGGCATGAATGAGTCACTGTAATAATTAATCTTAAAAAAACCCTAAAAGTTCAGAGTATATAAAAGGAGCACTTCCTGCTTTACGGTTGCAAAGACCAAGCTAACTGGGAATATCATTCTCTCGGGTCCACGCTGCTTCTTAAATGAGATTACAGCAAGAGTGATGCACTGTAATACAAGTCAGTTGTGACAAGCAGCACTTTATAGAGCTATCTGTTTGTCTCCATCACCACATCACACAATGTGTCCCAGGACTCCAATGTGCAACTCCATTTACCACTACATGACAAATGGGCAGCACTTGTAAAAGGCGCAAAGAGGTCCAGATCAGCCATGTAATGGTCACCACAGATGTACCGTAGTGCTTGAGGGGGGAAAACCAGACCCCCAAGTTCATTAAAGTGACCAGTAATGGATCTTTCAAAATGTGTCTTAGGAATAGTACAGTAAAGGCTAAAATAAATAACTCAGCATGGAAGGCTAATCTGAAATGGTGTTTGATAAATTATTTATAACACAGACAATTGTCTGCATTTAATATTGGTGCTACTGGTAGCATCTTTAAAAGATGATTTATGTGTTGTAATGCCATTAAGCTTTATATGGGCCCACTGCTAGCTATAAAGTCTGCTGAGATTTAGAGAATGAGTTTTAAACTGTCACTGCAACATCATAGTAGATAGAGCCTGTATTAAATCTTTACTTTAAACCTGTTATCTAGAGAGTTGCATTTTGTAGACACTCAAGAACTGATAGATTACCTCTCTACAGCTGCTATGCTGCAAGTCCCAAACAGCACCAATAAGGAACTTTTACACATTACTCTTGTATATGACTTGAATCAAGTTTCTCTTCTCACTTAACCAATTTCTAGATTTCAAATGCTACTGAAGGAAAAAAGAAGAGAGACTTTCCTACAGAAGATGTGGATATTTCTACATCATATGAATGCTGTCTTTACTAATAGCTTTTAAACAAGTTTATCATTATGCCTCCAGCAGTAAAGGGAGCAGCTGGAACAGCTTTGTGAATATTATTTCCTCAACATTTTGTAACTTTACAAGCAAGTTAAACAGGAGATGCCTTTTCCAGATTTAAAAACTGTAGAAAGGATTTTTTTTTTAAATCCTTACCAAAGTGAAATTAATACCTTCTGCAGGTCACCAGTATGCTGTTAGATAGGCAATACATAATGCAGTTCTCCAATAGTAAGTATGATGAAAAATTTGAAATATAGTGCACAATGAATATTAGTATAGAATGAGTATGATAGTAACAGGTTTTGTAAAAATAAATTCAAATACTTATAACTGTATTTTACAACAGAATAAAATTTATATAATATATATAACAGAATTCCAATTATATAATGTCAAAAGTTGATCCTACTTTGAGAATCCACAAGACTCATGTGGGAAGGGAAGGGGAAAGAAAAAAATCAGAAGCTTCAGGAAGGACAATGATACTAAAAAAGTAAATCTATAAAGGAGTGTTGGGAATTTGGGGCTAGGAAAGTGATACCTCTTGAAGGACATAAGCACCTACAGAAGCATAATTAGACTTTGGAAGAGTAATCAGACTACAACATGTGAGAGGATGTGTAAGTCTGCCTGCTGGGAGAAGTTGTGGTAGAGATCAATATGTAACTGGAAGCAATGCTAAAATCTGCTAAGTCCAAAGAGATAACAAAACAGAAGCAAAGTACTTTGTGTTTTTTTCTTGTCAGGGAAGGTTGAAAGACTCCATTAGTGAGAATGAATTTGTTTTGGCTACTTTTTGAAGCTGGAAAGGAGCTGGCACATGTAATTTAAACCACTTTGGTTTAACAAGTCTTCACCAAAAAAATAAAGTATGCATTTCAAGTAGTACCTCATAAGCAGATGAATGACATACTTTGTTTCATAATTATTTTTTAAATAGACCTATGCTACAATCAAAATAGTTTGCTTTTCTCTCATCTTTGAGCTGGTGAATGGAACTTAAAAGTAGGCAGTCTTTCTAGCTCTCCCCCTCCCCCTTCCTTCCTCCACCATCTTTTGTTTGTACTCTACAAAGTCATTAAAAGTTAGAGGCAGAATGCTGAGATTTAACAATCCAAACAATGCAAAACAGGCTATTAAAAGAGAGATGTGATGAATATGTAGAATCAGGATTCCAAATCACACAAAACAGGATTAAACTGACATGCCAAATGACCACAGCACAAAGAAACATTTACAAGATAGAAGTTCAAGTAGAAAGAATTAAAGGAACAAGCACACCAAAGGCAAAGGAGTTATGAAAATCACAATCTGTAAGATTAGCAGCATCTGGGAGACAGGGAGCAGTAAAACAAAAACAGAAAGATGGGTCCTGAGAACAACCACCAGTGTGCATGAAGAAGAATGGGCAGAAATTATCTGAATATTGCCAGTACATGATGGAAAAATTAAGATAAAGATACCTAGGACTAAAACTGTGCCCTGTATAGGTATAAAGACAGCATCGCCTCCATTCTGCTGAATTTCAACCATACGCTATTTCAGAATCACGTATGCTCTAAAGAAAAAAAACTTAAATCTAGAGAAGAATATGCCTTCCAATATTATACACAAGTTTTAGTTTTACTGAACAGCTCTTAAAGACTAAGATAAACAGAAATTTAGTAGTTTCTAAAGCAAAAGGGCAGGTGGGGTCTGTGAAAGAACAACTCTATTACTTTGTGTGTTAAACAGCCAAGTTATTTTAAATCAAGTTAACATGTATCATGTTATTTTCCAGTTCTGTTTCCACAGCCTTATTTAACAAGAAACTGAAATGCTCTAAATTCTGAAACATTACTTTCATTCACTCGCAGGAAGGCAAATGAATGACTCAATATTTGCACAACAGTGTCAGGGACTCGAAGAATATTAAATATGATTAGAATTTTCTCTCCAGAATACATCCTATTCAAATGCTGTGGAACATGCCTTCTGTTTGGAATGGTGACTTCAAATACGTTTGTCTGAATTCTAACTTCTCTGCAAGCTTTCAAAGCTAGACTTCTATTTAAAAGAATTTAAAAAAGCACAGGTCAGTTTGTTACATACATTCCTGTGTTTCCTTGCACCACTGTACTACTACTACGTTCATCACTGGGCACTTTCTCAAATGCAAAGTCTACGGAGCCTGTCTCTGCTGCCACCACCAATACAGTACATTAAAAGACAAAACCCCAAATGGCTTAAATCCCTGGATTATGAACACATCAGTGTTAATGTGCTGCCTAGTTTACACAAAAAATACAGAAAGATTAGCTTTGTTAGGAAGTAGCAATTTTTAGCACAAATACGGCAAGGGCAGGAAATTATGCAAAGAGAAATCAGAGCATAGCACTGACCTAGCAGTCTTGTTAAAACTCCGCAATTTGAGGTTTTACACAAATGTACCTACATTCATTCATTAATAGATCACAGAATCATAGATCAGGTAATTCTTTACTGCCTTTGATTTCAGTTTTGTTGTGAACAATATGTTAGTAAATGTTTATTTTTCTAACTGTTTTCTACCAAGAACTTCTCAAATAAAATACACCTTATTCCCTTATTATTATTCTCAGTGATTACAGTTTTTCATGTTCTGATGGTAGATGCCTGCAAGCCCAGACTCATCACCACCTCCCCCTTTCTGATATTGTACACCACACAAGTATAATAAACCATGTTAATATTTCATACCAGTGTGAAATATGCTGGAGTATCAATTCAACATCTGCTGTCTTTAGGGTACTGGCGTCCCGCAGAGACACTTTCAATTTGTAATTGAGTTCTATACTGAATTAATCAGCAGTTTATCTTTTTTAGTAAAATAATATCTTCCCCACTAACCTGGATTTACATTAACAATTTATGCCAAATTACCTGCCAAGGCAAGAAACTTATATGATTCGGAACTACTATTCAGTAACATTAGTTCCTATATGTCATTCCTTACATGAAGATTAGTACAATACATATTTCCAATGGTACAGAATTAAATTACAAGCTCCTCTCACAGCTACGGGATTTCTTTTAATACTTTTCCCATACTCCAAACTAAGAATGAATATGAAAATTCATTTAATCCATCACTTCTTATATCTGGGTGAAGTTCATTTTTTTTTTTTAGGGAACCAATTCTCAAAAAGAACTTGCTCAACAGTAACAGAGCTGTAAATTCTGCCAGGCTGCGAGTTCTACTCTGACAGTGCAATATCCTCGATTTTCTGTACAGCTACATTACTATACAGTAACATATGGAACCTTAACTATCAGGAAGTAGCCAAATATGTAAGCCATGCAAAAGATGACAATTAAAGTTACTATATATTATTACTGCATATCAGAAAAGTAGTATCCAGCAATAACATGCCTGGCTTCAAATAAAGCAAATCTCTGTTCATATGACTATTACTTTACCTCTGAAAAAAGGATGGAAGGAAACAAAGGTCAACATTTTATTTGGAAAAAAGAAGTCTTGGGCCCTCTGGTAATATTTCCTTCCTAATACACGAAAATGCTCCATGAAGCTTATTGGCTGGGAGGGAACCTCCCCAGACAGCCCAGGCTGACTCCCACCCTCCACCTCATTCCCATTCACTCTTCCCTACTCAGACAGAAATTGCACTCTGCCTCCACAGCCCTCGCCGCAGGAGCAGCACTCGGGCTTCGTGCCATGTGAAATATTTTCCAGTATGTTTTGCCTGTGTTCTGCAGTTATGGGAGATATACAAACTGAAACAATTTAAACTGGAACACCTGCTCCTGAGAAATGCATCAAAAATAATTACCTGTCCTACATCTACCCTGTGCAGTGAAATGATCTCTTAACATGGAGACCTGCTTCTGACTAGCTTGTCTACATTATTACATACAAAGTTTAAATGTTACTTTCATAAAGGTGAAGAAATTGTTGCTCTTTGTCATGCAGCAAGGCCCAATTTAAACTAAGGTAAAATTTATTTCCCTCAATATAGTCTGTAAACAGAAAACTAGAAGAAGGTGCTACTGGGTGCCACTGGTTAACTCAGACTGATATTGTTGGCAGTTTCCCACCTGATTTCTGCACAGAAATTGTGCTTTGATATATTCAGAAAGCACACCTCAAAACACTTCTCCAGTAATCCTAGCCATTCCAGAGCACATCTAGCTAGCACATTTTAAATCAGCCTCATATTTCCTGTTTAACATTGGTTCTGCAAAGGACGTCAATCCAAGGCACAATTCTGTGAAAGAAGATAAGAACAGTACTAACTGTCCAATGTGTCAAGCAGAAACCAGGTTACCATAGAATAATTTTAATCTAATCTAAAAATAATAAACAGCATGATAAGCTTTTATTTTCTGGATGACTATATGCACCAACACCTGCTATTTACCCATAGAAATTCACGTCTCTGAAGGAGACAATAATACAGGCATGTAAGGAAAGCACAAAATCTGTATCGCCACAAGCTCTGTCAGAAAAGGCAGCAAAGATATGCCACTAACAGTCTCAGTTATTGTCACTGGGTAATGAAATAAACAGATACACAGAGCACATAAATACTAAGTACTTATTTTTGTTCGCAGAGTCAGATTTTTTTTCTTTTCCCCCCCATTTACTTAATCTCTGTGTTTGACACCAACAGGGGTTCAAGTATCTCAGGCAGGCTCTCCAGCTTAACTCTGATAGTCTGGCTTGATCTCTATTGTCTGCTGTCGGAGTTCAGCCGACAAACCTCCCAGCAAGTGGTCACCTTCCTATGGAGTCATTAAACCTCCGAATGTCAGCTGGTGGGATTAGCCTGCAGACTTCCACACCTGAGCCCTATGGCCAGGACACAGGCATTTTGATCACCATCACTAATGAATACAGAATTCATATGCAGCTTGTCATTGCTCTTGAGCCTTGAATCACACAGATGCAGGCTAAATAAGACTGATGAGACAACTATTGTTGAAGATTAGAGAGTTTTGACAGTTTCCAAAGATAGCTCAGTATTATTGTCAGTAGTTAATAAACAAAAATACCACCACCATATTGAGGGACAGTAGGAAATACGAGCACAGAAACATTTGAATGATCTGTATGCCAGCTGTTTAAAAATGGAAGAAAGTGACATGTTTTCATAATATTTTGTACTGTGCCTGATGTATTTTTTACTGAAACGAGAGGTACACAGTGAAAGTTACATTTAGACTACTTTTTACTTTGATACAGCAAAGACACACATCAAGCATCCGGAGGAAAGCATTATGACTCAGCTGCTTCACTCTAGGGATATGGGGCAGCTCAAAAGTACCTCAAAAATCAGTAGCAAAGCCAGAAACAAAACTGTGGACCAGAAGAGCCCAAGTCTACACATTTTGCGACTTCCAGTCCTCTTCCTTCCTATAATTTCTTTGTGAACACACCTACTCTGGCAGCTGCAACTATTAACTGAAAAAGGTTACTACCTCTAACTCCTGTCTGCTCATTTCTTCTTTTACAGTGGATTATCCAAATCTGCCAGCTGAATTGCTCATAAGATTGCTCCCTAACCCATATTTGTCAAAACCAAACAAGTTAGCAAAAGTAATCACTGCAGAATGATCACAAAAACAAACCTGGCCAACAGGTGAAGGAGTGCAAATCTCTGGTAGGAGAGCAAGACACAGTTTTTTGGACAGCACAGCTGCTGCAGGAGGGCAAAGTACCAACATTCCAAGTGGAATATGATCAAAACAGCCCCCTCTTATTTCTAATCTGTTCTTACCCCTCCAGAGCATTTTTGTTTTCATTCAGTACCACTTGATTTCCTGCCAGACTTAAAAAATGGTGTGACTGTAAATATAATCTCACATTATTGGGGTGATCTATTTTAGAATTATTAAATATCTGCCAGACTACCTCCTTCCATTTTTTTCCCCCCATCTATTCTGTGCCCCTGAACTGATTACACAAGGATTTCCTTCCCTTTCCCTGCAATAGTTGGGCTTTCCGTGGCTTCTACCAATTCTCTTCCTTTTGGATCCTCTTTTTATTAAACCTGACTGTTTTGATGAAATACAGAAAAGAAATGAAGTTACAAGCAGCCTGTTTCCTTGCTTAAACATGAAGCTCGTCAGAAGACTACAAGATAGCTTCACTATACATTAAGCAATTCTTCTACAGACAAAAAGCTTCTACTTTTCAAACAACATAAGTCAAATACCAGAATAAAATATAATACCCCCCTGCAATCTCCCTAGGAATTCAACAACTACAGTATAAACCCAGAATTCCAGCATTTAATACTGTAGACATTTTGTCCCCAGATCTTGGGGTTTCCATATCCACTGACTCAGAGTATGTCTCTACTATTGTTTAACACCAGAAGGCATGAATGCATTTGCAAAATCTGACTGTAAGGTTTAAAAACCATGCGGCTACTCTACTGAAACTCTATTGAAAGAAAAATTGGCTGCAATGAAAGATCTAAGCTCAAAACACTATTAGGTGTGCTGTTCTTCCACTTATGTTTTTTAAAGTAGATCTATAGCTGCCCACATGACAGATTAATATTGTTCCACAGTAGTTAGATGCTTGGCATTACATTTTTGAAGCATCTACAGGCCTTCAGGGCTGAAAGTGTTCACATCTTCAGCAATCTATAATGGTTCCTCTAGAGGCCAGCACTTGCTTCATAATGAAACATGCCTCCATAAATCAGACTGCAGAAGTGGCACTTGTGTACGTCACCATCTATCTTAGCAGTTTCTCTGAAGGATGTTGGGTAAAGATCATCTCCCAGCATTGCAACCAGGGAAAGGACCATCACAGTTGGCATTGATAAAGCATGTGCTACTTAAATCTGAAGACACACTAAGTCTATGGAAAAAAACACATCCTGCTGGTGTTAGCATGCCTCAGGCAGTGGTAGAAGCTTCAGCAACTCATCTTCAAAAGGCAGAGAGCCAGGGCTCTAGAAACCTGCAAAAATTGGCTAAGCCTGCAGTCGTCTTTTTTTATTTTATTATTTTTTTTTTTTTTTTTAAGTTGAGCATCTTCAAAGTCTATGATTCTAACTGTAGGGCACAGCAGCTGCCACTGCAGATTTGATCCTCTCAGCTTTTGGCAGCTCTCAACTTGAAATTCTAGCAAAAGAATTTTTCAAGTTGCTATTATTGCCTGTCATGGATTTATAAATATTGTGCACTATCTGCTGTGGCATGGCTCTCATGGGACACCAGTGCATGCCAAAAGCATAACAGAATGAAAAACAGTTCCTATTCTTCAAATAAATGCTAATTTTTTTTTAACTGTGCTCACACGATGCGTTTGGTGATCAGCTTCAATAGTACAGAATATATATCAGAGGCAAAAAAGCTGATTGTCTTTTCCAGTAGTATTCAGCTGCTACTTTCATTAAGCTTGTTTAATTACATTCCAGATGCTAATTTGCAAGTCTATACCAGAGGGTGCAGGACAGTTTGCCTTTGAATCATTTTTCTGTGATGTGATGGTCTTGAAGCACACCACTACCCTCCAGTAGCCCTAGCAAGATATTCTGACAATTAGTGCAAAAGAAAGCAGTATTGATCTTGACAGAAAAATATTAATCCTCTACCCATTTTATTAAATTAATCTTCAGGAATTTTAAGTTTATCATTGCCATTTCATAGCAAATTTTATGTAAAATATATATAGTGTACTTCAGATGGAATGTTTTAATTTCAACAGAAATATCATTTGTTATTTTGTTACTTTACTGGAAAAAACCACATCTGACTTAGAAGGTAGGTATTTTAAGCTGGCAGCCATAACAGAACACGACATATTTAAGAGTACAGTTGAGCTTTATCACCTGAAACTTTGCTGGTTTAGTTAATACAATGACTAAATTGTTATTAGGTAACAGAATATCTAGTAAAAACAAAGGAAGGGTTAAGGTGCATGCAAGTCTCAAAGATCTAAGTATCTATTTCAACAAATTGGTAGGCTGCATTTCTACATGCTTGTTATAACAGTGAATATCTGCTGCCATTTATGGTTGCGTATGAAGACAATTTAATTAGGATGACCTTTCTAAATAGGAAAGGTTGGAGATTTACCAATTTTTGGTGCCTTTTTCGGTTGCTCTTACACAAAGAATGACTTAAAATACAAGCTTGAAAACTAGCTGAGAATAAGATGAAATTTTTAGTTTCATAGCACAGCTCTTTGACATTTGTATCTTTGAAAGCAGACTATTATGCTGTAGCTGTTGATTCCAAGGATTTGTAGTCCATGTTTTCAGTACGAATAGCACACATGCCAAGTGCACAGTCACACAAGAGGCTAGAAAAAGAGACTCTCTCATTCTGGCAGCAGCATGAGGGGAGAGAAAACAGTGTAGAGTCTACCTCTATGTAGTGGTTCTTTCCATCAGTCATCTAGTGTAATGCTATTTACAGAAGAAACTTGAGTGTCTATTAAAAATATTCCAATATTTCTGATAGCATTTATAAATACACTGAAGGCCAGAAGCCCAGTGTCTTCAGATACTGCCCAAAACATTGCAGCAACATAGGAATCCTGATCTTGCTGCATTTTCATAATTTTGCACACCTACAACTATTTCATATATACTGACAGAAAAGGAGCCAGTTCCAGGAATAATTGGAAAATTGCTTATTACTAACTCTTTAGCAGTTTAGCTACTGGAAAACTTCTCGAAACAAGTTGTTTTGTTTTTTAAGTCAACTAGTATTACACATCACATTTCTGCAGGAGATGTAACAGGGTATGACACGTCACTAAGTTTTAAATTTATTTAATTGATTTTAGAGAGGAACTCGGTTGACTCACGGGATCATCACCTGAAAATATGCTGAAGTCACAGCAACATTTGAAGGGGAGGAAAGGACCCACAGCAGTTACAGTACAAAGATGAGGAACATCTGAAGACCTTTTCTGAAGTAAATAAACTTTTTCCTTTTCCACATTATTCAGTGATAGTAAATAGCTGTAAGATTAGTTGTATCTGCATTTTAGGCTGAAATGATTGCAACTGTGGTGTTGCAAGTAATTTCTAATGGGTTCAATTTTCAATTTTGTGTTCAATTCTCAGTTTATTCTTTACTGTGAAGTTATTAATCAACTGGAATGAGAAGTAGCATTCACAGAAAGTCTGAAGAGATTAGTGTGGTTTAAAAGAGGGCTTGACATCACTGAGGCATTTTACAAAAATATGGTCACAGAAAGCCCTTTAGTTGTTTTGGTTTTCTTTTCATCAATAGTCTGTAGATAACTGGATTTTTCTCTGTTTAGTTTAGCAGGCAGTAAATGTGGTATAGTTAAGTGTAAGGAAACACTATAGATAATAAAAATACAGTCATAAAAAATAACTGAATAACTTATTCTGATCTTAATCATGACACTCCAGCTTTTAGCTCTCCTGCATGATTCTCTATAATGAACAACTCATTTTTTCAATTTTTATCAAGATGATCAGCAAAACAAACAACCCACAACCTTATAAATCTTCTGATAACTAGCTTAAGTAGATACTAAAAGTGCAGTTACTAGTTCTGAGCATACCCAACCAACTGGAAATCTAATTGGTTTCATACACTACTTGAACTTTTTTTGTTGCTTTTACAATCATGCATTCTCTTTTCAAGATTGAGAGAAGACTGACTGAGGGAAAACCTGCAATATTGACTACACAAGGGCTGCTGAATTCCTGAAGTCAACTATAATTAGCAAGTTGTATGTTTTTAAAGCTTTCACATATATTCCAATCACAGAAGTTTTTCCATACATAAATTTGCAATATGCTATATTTCTTCAAATTTATTGAACCCACCAACTCTTATAGCTCTGCAGTAAGCTGACATTAGTATATTTTTAAGTGCAGGGAAACTAGAACAGTTTTATTTTTAAAGCTTCAAACCCCTTAAATTCTTACAATCACAAGAACTATTGAGGAAGGAAACACTGAGCTTTAGAACAAAATTTCTTACCTCCATGTCCGGTTTGTATTTATCTTCAAATACTGCCATAGCTGCTAATGATCCAGAACCTATGGTAACAAAATTAGGACACTTATTTAGCCAGTATATTTAGATACAGTATTTCTTTTAAAGAAAAAGGTAGCAAATACCAGCAGCACAAACCAGACTGAAGTCTACCTTAGCTTACGATACACTCTAAAGTGTCTATCCTCTTTAAGTCCAGCACCTAATTTACTCCTGAATTTATAGCTAGTGTACACAGTCTTCTTACAGTCCCTGTTCTGACAGCCTTTTTCTTTTTACTATTTTGAACATGAAGATATGAAAATGAGGTTAGAAAAAGAGTTAACCAAATGCCACAGTTTGCAATTCCTACTCCTCCATTTCTCCTATCCCGCTTTTGAGCCTGGCCACATTAGAGGCTATGTCACTTAACACTAAGACACTCAGAATGAATAGATTGCTTTAACAAGCTGCCCTGGCACAGTCACCTTTACACATGGGGATGAGTAAACTAGCAATGGTAATAGCGAAGCTGGCTGCTGCCATCAGGTTTTTTCCCATATCTACTTTTAAAGAGTTTATTATGCATTTACTTTGTGCCATTACTTTTACATTGAACAATAACAGCTTATTAGATAAAATGACAGATATGAAAACATGAGTTTAACATTACTTCTCTTAAAGGATGCAGTGCAAGTGTAGTAATGGAACAGAAGCCATCTCTAACCAAAGCACTGTAACTGCAGACATTATAAATGTGCTTTCCGTAAATTAATACAAAAAGCAGTACAATACTATTTGAAACTGTAAGCTTGCTTTGTTCAGAAAGAGAGAATCTTCAGGAAGATATCTTGTCTGTCCATGGCCCTAACCATATTTCAGAGAGCGCTACTTTTGGGGAGTGAATAAAGTTACCCGCAATTTTTTACTCCAATTAGAAGATTTTTTGGCATTTATTACTTTTTAACTTGTTTTGCATACTGCTATCTGTTTAGCTGGGTCACAGAGAAAGCCATATTTTCTATTTAAAATGATTTGTGTATATCGCTTGACCACCTCAATGGTTTAGTGAAAGAAAAAGGCAGCGATTAAACAGTTTCAAATGAGGTGTCCTGCTGATTTTATCAAGTCTGCTGAATGTATAATGAAAAAGGAGAAGCTGACAGTGACACTGTTGAGAAAATACAGACTACCTTATCTGAACCATTTAAGGAGGTCCAATTATAGATCAAATTTAAAGGGTAGAAACAGCAGATTTACAGACACAAATCAATGAACATGGTAATCCCAATGAATATGACAGATACTCCTGTTACAGAATATTGCTGTGGTTGAGGATCATTACCTTTACAGTACCAAATACATCACATCTAAAAGCAGTAGGACACTCTAAGTGTGTACTTGTATTACAGGCAATGACTATTCATTTACACCTTGAAGCAATACATGACTCCATTTTTTTTAATGCTGAAACTGGAAATAAAGAAGATTTTTAAGCAACTAATAGCAGAAATAAACTGCTGATACAGACAGCTGATATCACAGAACGAATCTCAAGTAAAAGGAATTTTACTGATACTTGAAACAAGGTCAAAATAAGGTATGTTCCAAAACAAATACAGGACTTGAACCATAAAGTAATTCTTCTTGTGGAATGACATAGGAACATTTCTAACCAAGGGGGTGGGGGGGAATCTGGGATACAGTCTCAAACTAGGACCACATTCTTCCTACAGTCAAATGAAGGCTTACCATAAGCAGAATGGGAAGCCTCAGAACTAGAAAACAATCCTAACCTTGGATAGGGGTTCTTTAAGAAAATTAGAGTATAAAGACTAAAAAAAGTGCAAAAAATATAAAAGGTAGTATCTGACAAATTACTACATTAGCTACTGAGCTAAGGTCTTAATGTCTTAAAAATTCTGACAAAAATTATTAATAACACAGATATTGCAATAATCTCATACATTGCTCAGACTGGATTAATTCCTCCAGCTTCTTTTTAAAAGAAGTTCTCAAAAGAACATATGGGCAAGAACTCAGTAGACTTATAAAGAAGAAAAAGGAAAAAGATGAATGGAAAGAAACCTTATGTTACATTACATGAATCCTTTATACAAAGAATTATACTTTTAATTCTTTATCTCACTATGTTACCAGTATGCAAATAAATACCAAATCTAATATCAACTTTAAATAAATAAATACAGACAGTCCTATAATGTTTCAAAGAGTTGTTGAAAGTCTTAATTAAAACCTACACATAGACATTTACATCTGAAAACCAAGATCCCAGGGAGATTCTAACAGAACAGGAAGTAAAGATGGAAAAGCTGAATAAACCCATTTGGTTTTTTTTTTTCCTCTACTGCTTATAAATCCTAAACATAAAGCTTTATAAGCTTGCATTTAAAACAAGTGCCCAAGAAAAAGTCTCAGAGAATGCTTAGCTGTGCTGTGAAAGAACAGATTTTTGTAATCTTAAATAGCACAAAGAAAATTCTTCACTCTTACTAGCACCAGATGTAAACACTGTGTTTTTAAATACATAGGTAGATGCGTACTTCTGAGTTTCTCCATCAAAACAAATCATCTGCTGTTTGACAACAGCAATATGAACTGGTTTGGAAAATACTAATGATGTGCATATATTCACCTGTAGCACATTAAATAAGAAAACCCCCTCAAACCTCCTATCTGCACTGCTGGTGGACTGAAACCGTTCCCTCACTTGACCAGAAATGCAGAAAACCAAGAGTGGACAGTTGCTCACAGGCACAGTTGCAAACTTCACTATCCAATTACACTGACTTCCCTCTACTTGTCAAATTCCACATACAATCCAAACAACCCCACAATGTTCTAAGAAGTTCAACTGACTTATGAAAGCTATGCATTGTAGCAGGAGAGCTGGCAATAAAATCTGTGAACTTAAGTAAACATTGAAGTATAGTTTTCTTATTGCAGTAACTATAAAAGCACAGAAAACTTGGATATTAAGGGTCTATGGAGAACTTGTTTGTATGTGGGGAAACAGCTGTTCTCTTGTCCATGTATTCAGTGCCCACCAATAATTCATTTTTAACAAGCATGCTTTTTGCCTTTATGTAGAAACAAGCTTAACAATTCCCAAACATAATGTCTGGAGAAAGATAAAATCCAAACATTGCAAAACGCCATCCATTAATTAGGGATAGATGCTCCCACCTCATGCACACAGCAACAGATTTAAGTCACTACCAGTTAGGAGTCAACATTGCCAAGATGCAGCAGTTCAACCTCAATCTATTAAAATACACAGGAAAGCTATGAGATAATGGGTCATTAAATAGTATCCTTAACTGAGCTCAGATGCAAAGTGATACTAAACCAGATATTTATCTTAGATAACTAGTTTGGAATCTTAACAACACACAACCAATGCAGAAATAGGAAATTTCTCTGTTGGAATTTTTTTTAAATGTTGAAGTTCACAACTGTTCTGTGTAGGAGCAACAAGAATAATTAAAACAAAGTATAATTGGTAGTGTCATCATGTACTTGTATTACATAACATTCAGGAAAAAAACCTTTCAGCCAGATTAAAAACCACTAACTACTATGAATGGTTACACTTCAACAACCTTGGAAACACAATCATCAAGAAAAAAATGCCATATCAATTCCAAATCATTTATTTTGCATATATTTTCAGTAAGCTATGCTGTAGAAACAAATATTCAGGAAGTATTAATCTAGCATCGAAACATAAAAATATTGATTGTGCAACAAATTATAAAGAACTACAGAAACTGAGATGCAAAGCTATCTTCTGAGGCAAATGCTTTTCAGCCTGATAATTAGCATGAATCAGGTAAGTTATGAGATTTTTTTTTCCTTCTTTAAGAAACATTGGCCATTTCATAAGTTTTCACAACTAAGTTATCAAAAAATTTTCTGGACTCAACTGTAATAAACTCACTTTAAAAATCCCATCTGGTCTTTACTTAAGCAGTTGTACTACTTCAGTATTGATTTAAAGTGAAAGATAATTACTGATAAATAGCAAAAAAAATCCAGCCAACAATAATTTCCACCATGTTTTGCAACTGCAGTAGCTTTTCTATAACAGATGAACTGGATCTTTTTAGCAGAACATTCACTGAAGACAACTTCTTATTGCTAAGCACAGTCCATTTTCATCACCCAAGGACCTGTTCGCTACCTCAGCCTGCCACGCTGGAGGATGTACAGAGCCTTGAGAGAGTAACATTTAGCACTTCCTAATCCATCAGTGTCAAGGCTCCCTGACAGGGCATTTATTCACACGCACTCATTGTTATTCAATTTGCTGTTCATTCTAGGTAAAAATTCGGTGATCTCCACAGCCCCATCGATTGGGATCATTTTTCACCCTGGTTCTTGGCTGAGGGGCTGAGTCTCAGCAGTGGTAGTGCTTGCTCTGCAGGACGACATTGCCAATGCATGAAGAGCTGATTTATGAATATGAAGCAACACTGGTACCAGGGGACTAGCTTTAGCCACTAGAGACTACTGGAACATACTTACAGTTTCCGAAAGCTGAACTACAGACTTCAAGTGCTTTAATTTTATGCATGCATTTCATTATAAGTCTTGGCCAGAAGCTTTCCTAGACAAGCCAAGCAATCAGACAATCTTGCACCGTTTGCTGAAATCCAATTTTGTCCTTTGTCAGCATAAACAGTTTAATTTGATGTTTTCACTCCTGAGTAAGCACTGAGGATCTTTTAAATCTCCCTTGCAAGGGAGGACACCACTGTCCATCCACAAACACACTCCAGTTAAATAAAAGCACACTAGTACACCAAAACAAACAAAAACCCCATCATCTCAACCACCTTCCCTATTTAATACTGAATTTCCACAAATTAAGTGGCCAAAAATACCTACCCCAATTTAATAAACTGCCCTTAGAACATTTGGGGGAAAAAACCCAAAACAATAGATTAGTCTAAATAAGATCAAAATACAATTCCAACTACTATCTCTGATTTGACCTTTGATACCTTTTCTACCATCTCAGTTCTATCCTTCATTTATATGCATAAGCTAATCTTTTTACTAAAATGTATCTGAGTCACAGGAGAAAGTATCAGCGTACCAGGTGTAGAAAGGTAAAGAACATTTATGCTAACAAGGGCTTTGTTTGACAGCATGGCCAAAAGTAACATGTAACCACCAGACACAGACCTGGTACAGCTGACAGCAAATCAAAGTTTAAGCTACAGTTAACTTAAACCACTGATATTCCACTTCCTACTTGTCTGAATTTATTCTGCTACTATGTTATTTTTGTGGGGGGAAAGAGGAGTGGCCAGGATCTTCAGAAATGCCCCATTTTAAAGCTTTCAAAACATAGGCACAAAAGTAACCATGTACATAAGGGAAACCGTGTGACTTTATTCAGGTAATCAACTACTAGCAGCTATCAGCACAGAGTCAGTTATAGTTTTACAGTTTACAACAATATTGGATATAAGGCAATTATAAGAATCAGACGTTTATTTTATGTATCAAAGGCTAAACAATGACATCACATGACTATTACGCGGATTTCACTTGCCAAGTAATTTGCCAGTTCCTGAGGTAATGGCACCATCTATTGGTCCAATACCACCTCTGCAGAATTTCCACAAGTTAATCACAGTTCTCATTATACAGTTAGCCAGATGATTCAGTTTAACAGCTGCACTGTTTCAGTAGGGCAAAGATCCAGAAGAAAAAGAAAAACCTTTAACATTTCCAAGAATATAGTAAGTAGGTGTTTTATCTAGAAATGCCAACCACGAACAGAAAAAGATTAACTAAAATTATACCTTTCCATCAGAGTGAGCATAAAAGCTGCATCAGACATAGGCTGAATCCGATTCCCTAATCTGACACAGTTCATTTTTAGATCAATTTCCTTTTCCGATATATTTATTTGGACTCTACATTACACTTCCATAGCTCTACTGAAACCAAGCTTTCATTTAACATCATCTAAGTCCTCTAAATGAAATGCAAGTCTGAAACAATACAGTGCCTTCTTGAGGGATCAGAGAGCAAAAATAATTGCAAATCTGGCTATGTTTGAAATTTTACTTTTTTCAGATATACAATATTTTCAGTAGGGCATCAACCTTAAAAGCCACAGATGAAACTGTACAAGAATATTATTAGCTCAGAAGGCACTAGTTTAATCTCTTACCAGTGACACTGAGTGCATCTCAGTAATATCTTTTACCATTTTTTAACCCTTTACTCCCAGATTATCACCTATAAATCACAAAAGAATTCAGAACTAATCAAACAAGCTGACACTACTATTGAAAATACTACCTTTGCCAAAGACTGGGCAAGTTCTATAATATTGCAAGATGCATGTGCCCTTCCCTTCAACAATGCATGTGTTATTTCCCTTCACAAAAAAAAAAAAAGAGGATGATGGTGATCACTAAGGCTCTCCTGCAAGCCGCAAAGCTTACTACTTCAGGATTCTTACCACAGGAACTCTCCAAGCATCCCTCAGTAAGAAATAGAACAAGACAGCTAAAGAAATGATTTTATCTAGAGGACATGGACAAAGTAGTTAGAAGAGGTAGGAGGAATGACAAGTTAAATTCACAGATCAAGATCAGTGATGAATGAAGACTTTGTATTCTGTGATAGTGTCCTCCTGAATATACTCATACGGGGCCTTTGAGTTGTTTAGCAAGATCACAGGTAAAAGGGTGTATGCTCAAGAGCCACTTCACAACTTGAAATTACTGCTACTGCAAAGCAGCACTGAGGAGTTAAAAAGTTTCTCTCCTGTAGGTATTCTTCATCTCCTTCTGTAGAACTGGGAAGTAGTGGAGCAATGTTTCTGCTTGTTAAGTGAGAAATACAAGACACTGCAGAAAAGCTACCTACAAATTGCATTCTACTACTACAAAGTACTTATTTCCACATTATCCCATATTCTTGTTTATACTTGAAAAAACAGCAAATAAGAATATATTTACCAAGATTGTATTTTACCATACATATCCTGAACACTGCTTTTGTAATTGGTCTTGACAGGGTAGTACCTAAATCTAAGAAAGCATGCAAAAATCTGTGGTTTCAGCCTTCAATATTATCACAATCCCTAATTTGAAACTGAACAAGATGTACACAGAACTGCATACACTTATAGCTCAAATTACTGCTATTAAACAAAATGTTACATAGACAGAAGAGTTGGGGTACTAACACTTAACCTGATAATGGGCTACTAATCGTCAAGTTGACCTCAGCAACAGACAGAATTAAACTTCTTTATTGAGAAGCTCAGTACAGTAACTAAGACCAATTATTATACATCATGAGTAAACCAGGTGTTGCTTCACTACAGCGAAGCACCTTCTTGAGTAGGATACAGCTGCTACTTGGCAAGAAATACAACAGTCCCAAAGGAGAAAAGCACATTTTTCTGTAGTTTCATTAGGAAAAAAGCTTAAGGCAGACTATAATTCCCCAAGTGAGACTTCATATGAACCTTGAGTTAGGACTATCTGCAAATGAAGTTTCTAAGGATTTTTTTTTTTTTTTTACAGCGAGTTTTGTGGAATCCCACAATTCTTTTGCTTTAAGGTATGTCGGGGAATGTACACAGCAACTTTCATAATATCAGGCTTTTTGCAGCTTAGATTTAAACAGCATAACAGCCCATGTTTTTAAAGTGTTAGAAGAGAAATAGAACAGTGCACCTGCCTTACAAACATGGGTACAACTTTATCTTTGAAGTCTGAGGTCTGTACAGCTCCCAACAAACAATGGAATTTAAATTAAAAAAACAGCTTTAAATAATAATTTGAAATGTTCACCCTTCTTACGAGGCAGTTGTATTACAATACTGAAGGAGTATCACTTACCCATGGTAACATAAGGCAATTTGTCAGTTGATCCATGGGGATATATGCTGTAAAGGTGAGGTCCCGTGACATCTACTCCCCCTAAAACTAGGGCAGCACCAATGTAGCCTTGATACCTAGGACCAATGTTTATATGTGAATCTGAAAGTCCACAATAAATCTATAGTTCTTTTTAACACAAAGTATGCATTTGAGAAATTTTCCACGATTATACCAGGTACATTTCCATAATAGAAAGACTACTTTTACTATCTGTGAGCAATAGTTTAAACTACGACATTTACTAAAATATGGTATATTTCAGTATCAAGCAGAACAAACAGGCACTGGACAAGCAAGTAGGGTAGATGATACGTTTGTGCTAACGGGGAGAGAATTCAGATTAGTTTTCAAGCCTTAAATGAAATTCCTGTATCTGCAATTAAGTTTTTATTTAGAGACTTCAGAGAAAACTTATTCCTTCATTTCCCCCATGAGAATGTTCTTGGCTGCTTTAACTTCTTAATTTATTGTTTTGTGACTCACTTAAAGAAAGGCAAACTGCCTAGCAATACAGCATTAAGCAACCAAGCTGAATTACTGTCATCTATCTTGGTCACTTGGTTGCACAAAGCATTTTCTTTTCATTGCTTTAGTTCACCTTCCTGGAGACTTTCCAATAGCTTGAACAATCTCTCTAATTCAAGACACTCATTTCATTATTTCCTTCTCTTTCAAGAGCATTTTTTACTTCTGCAAAAGACAGTACTAAACAATACTGGAATACTTAAAGATTTAGAGAGTATGCCCTCAGTCTAAGGGCATGTTCTACGTCATGCTGCACATTAGGAAGTTCAACTGCCACCAACTGTTTGTGATAAGTCAAGCAATCAAATGAAATCTTAGGACAACTGCAGTACAACTTCCAATCATTTTACCCATTATCTCACTCTACCACTGACAGAGTTCTTTATTAACAGCTATGGGCTTCAAATGGTTAAACATTTTGTTCTTTTGAAAACAATATACATTTTGAAGTAGTGATTCTATTACAAGACACATGAAATTCTCAATTTTACAACTTTGCACTTTGCAAGATTATTACTGGCCCAGCCATCTCACCACAAAGATACACAACAGTTTTCATGGGTGTGATCAACAGTTTATTGAACTACTGCCCTTCTATTTTTGTCATGTAAACACTAGCAACGCAACTGTAGTATCAATTCTCTAAAACACCACAGACTTGATTTCTCTTCCATCTCAGTTCAAAAGCCTATGAAGCAGACAGCAATCATTAAGTCTTCCCTAAAGTCTTGTTATGAAGGTTAAGTAAGGTGAGGAAGGATGCTCCCTCACAGGAGCTTAAATATTGTCTAGTGATTTTCACAGCATTGTTAATAAACAAGAAACCCATTCGGTTACCTGAAAAGCATTTGCTTTAGCATTCGATTAGCTGTGACAACTCTTGGAAGTCGTCCAGTAGATAGCGAATGGAGCTCCAGATTGGAAGAAATCAGCTGTGTTGTCATATCAGTATCTGCAGCTGTTCCCGCACCGCAACAACTGAAAAATATTATGAGCAAGTCAGGAAAAGGTGGGGAGGACAGGGGAAACAAATCACTCTCCACTTTACCCAACAAGTAGAAGTTTTCTCATTGGAAAATTGAAGAAATTAAGTTCTCATACAGTTAATATTTTCAGAGCATGGCACAAGATAGCCTGCTTAAGTGTAAATGAAATACCAAAAATCCCCAAGCTTTGCTAATAAATTAATCATTTTAAAGTACACCTTAACACCTGCTGTTAGCAAAGGGCACAGCTAAAAATCCCAATACTATTACCAATACCATTTACACCATAAACGGTTTTAACACTTACTAGATATTAGGGGAGATGAAGTGTATTTTTGAACAGTTCTTGTCAGCAACAACCGTTCCTTCCGTTGCCCTCGTATCCGCACCGAGGACTATGCCATCCTACAGAAAGAGAGAATTATTCCCAAAGCCTCGATCTCCAAAGGGGACCTTTCCGGCACCGACGCCGAGAGGGGCTGCCAGGCGCGGGGCAGCTCCGGGGACGGGGGCCGCAGGAGCCGGCTCCCCGCAGGCCGAGGCCGGGGACGCCGAGAATGACTCAGCAGGCGCGGAACCTCCGCCACCAGCCGCGCCGGGACGCCGCTTCCCGACGAGGCCGCCGCGGGGCCGAGCGGCCCTTCCCCGGCCCCGGCTCAGGAACGAGGGGCGGCCGCCTCGGCCTGCGGGCGGAGGAGCGGCCCCCGCGCCCGCCCGGCCCCCTGCCAAGCCCCGGAGGGCCTCGCCCGGCGCCCGCCTCACCTTGAAGACGACGCCGGCGATGGTGGTGCCCGTCTTGCGGGCAGCGGGCAGCCGCTGCCCCTTCTGGCCCAGCTCGGCCTCCAGCAGGGAGTTCCTACAACACAAGGCGGAAAGCGGGGCCTGAGCGGAGGGCTCCCCTCCGCCCGCGGCCCCGCTGCCACCCGGGACCAGTCCCCGCAGAGCCCAGCCCGCGCCGCCCCAACGCCTCACCGAGCGCAGTTATCGAAGCTGAAGCCGCCGCTCGGCGCCTGCAGCACGGAGACCGCCGCCATCTTATCGCTCAGGCAGGGGTGGGGGGGGGGGGGGGGGGGGGGGGGAAATCCGACGCCTGCCGAACGCTTCCGGGTCAGCCGCCGCCGGGGCGGGGCCTGGGCCTGGGGCGGTCCCGCTTCTCGCTGCCCGCGAAATGGCGGCGGTGGCGGCGGGCCCGGAGCAGCGCCGGGGGGCGGATCGGCGCCGGGGTCCTGCCCGCGGGAGGGGCTCGCCGGGGTTACCGGAGCGCTGGGGAGGACCCGGGGCTGGGGATCAGGCCGCCCCTGCGCGGGGGGATGTGCCTGGCTTCGGGTCTGCCCCGTGTTTGTGTCCGCGTCCGCCCCTTGGCACCTGGGGCCTGTTGGTGGTCTGGTAGTTGGCAAATGAGAACAGAATCCTCTGAGGAGGAGGAAGGCTTCTCACAGGCGTGAGGCAGCGGACGGAGCCTGGTAGCAGCAGCTGATGGCGTGCGCAGGGCACGGTCGACTCTCGGGTGTTAAACACGCAGAGTTGGGGGCAGACCCGCAGGTGACTGTGGCGGGTGGGAGAGGGCAGGGTTCGTCCCAGGTTTGGAGCTGGAGGTGTCTGAGCCCTGGGGAGCGAGTGCTGGTGCCGCTCCAGGCCGAAACGAGGGGTGGCAAAGCCTGCACAGACAAACCTCAATTTACATGTAATTTATACTAAGCAGTTGATGCTGGTCTGTCCTGTACCACTAAACGAGCTGCCTAACGCCATTGTTCCTTCTTCTCGTCGACTGCCCTGATGTGCCTCCGTGATCATTTGTCAAGAGGGAACCTACTACGAGTCCGAGCTCCGACTGTGCTTTCATGTGTAAACCTGGGCTGTCTTGTTATTCCTTCCTTTGCCTTTGTTTTACCGTATTTGAAATGGAAGTAACGCTGTGTTTACTGGGTTGTAAGACTTGTCTAATGGGTTTTGTAAAAAGCTTTGAGACTTTAAAAAAAAATGAAAGGATGGTGAAGGACAAAAAGGGAGAAAAATCCCAAACTTCTATGTTTAGATCTTACAAAGAACCTATAATTGCATGAGAAAATGGAAGCGTACCTAAAATTGCTGTGCTGTTCATCTAATGGTTATACGGTGAAAGAAAAAAGATAAATGCCCCTTTCCAAAATTAGGGAAGTCCTGCTGTATGTCAAGGAGGTCAGTAAAATTAATTTAGTATTTTCTGCGTAAACTACATCCAACCCCCACTTTAACTTTTCCTCCAGCTTACTGACCTGTTAAAAGGAAGGCTCTAATGTATCTGTAGAGAAAGGAACTTGTGGCAACGTATCAAGAAAGGATGCATTTTAAAGCAAGGCAGACATGTAGTGAGATTTTTCCAAAGTGTACCTTATATCTAATTTGCTTTCTAGATGTATAAATGCCTGAAATTAAAAATCTTGTTGATAAAAAAAAGTAAAATGTTATTGTTCCAAACATTAAATGTTAATTACACGAGGCCCTCTCCCTTCCAGAACAACACAAGAACGGAAGTAGTGCATTGGCTTCTTGCCTAGAGGAAACTTTCTCCAAGTATTTTACCGAGTAAAGTGTCTTCCTTCTTGAGGTACTTAATGCTCAGAACACGACATTGTTAGAGTAGGTGGCGTTGCTGAGAGGAGCAGGCATGCATTTCATTCCAAGAGGAACGATGGCTCTTACATCAGAAGCGAGTCAGACATCTTGCAGACTCCCTCTGAACAGCACCCAACTGGCAGATAGCCTAAAAATGAAACTAGGGTCCCATGTGTCCAGACCAAATCTACATGTCTGCAGTATCCCTCCTAATTATTTAAAAATTAGTATTCTCCATCAGTGTGTTATTCAGATCAAAGTATGCAAACAAAAATAGGGTGGGTGGGCAAAGCTATTGTGCAATGTCTGCTTTTTCCTCTAATGTTCAAAAATGCTTGCCAATGGCAGAGAACAAAAAAAGCCACAGGGAAGAAAACCAAACCCCAGCCTCTTTCTTGATTGTGCCACTCTTGCCGAAAAAGCACACCAGCCGTGTTCAGACTGGAGAAGCTGCAGAGCCAAGCATGGCCAGTGAATAGGAAAGTCCTGTCATGAAGTATGAAAGAATCAGCTTATGTTAGGGATCGGGAAACAAGAGATCCTCTGGTTTACAAGCTCTCGCTGAGGACACCTTGCAGATGGCAAACTCTGTGGCATGTGCTGGCATTGCTCAAAGTTGCTGTGCTGCTGAAGATGGGGGGAAAGGTGGCTGGTACTCAAAATCTGGAAAAAGGAACGGACATGTCTGTTTTCCTGAGTGCCCCTTGGTTTCTGTTGACTGTTGGAAAGCCATGCTGCTCTGCCCCACACAGGCCAGGGGCTCCTGGGGATATGTTACTGAGCTGGTGGAGTTCCAGAGGTCACTTTTTTGGCATAGGCTACATTAAACAGTGTCCCGTATGTGGATTCATCGCTGCTGTGTCCTGTAGGGTTCAGATGAGGCTTGGCTGCTTCTTTTGAGGTGGAGCTCAATATAGTGAGAGCATTTGTTCCAACAGACCACGAAAGACCATTTTTAAGATAAGCACACAGAGAACCTGCACTCTGCACTCTTCCCCCCACCTCCTTCTTTCAACACTTGACTAACTAAAATCCCATTTTCTTGTATACCAGTTAGGCTGGGAAGCTGTCTGAGAGAAAGAATATCCTGCTGCCAGATGCTCTTTTTTTATTCTAACACAGTTGTTTTTCTCTTCACTTGATAAAGTTAAAATAAACAGTCTCTGGGGTGAATTACAGGCGTCAAAATTGGATTGGCATACAAACTGTAGAGCAGTTGGTGGTTGGGAGTCTGGGGAAAAAGAAACAGCAGGTTTTAGCTAGAGGGGACAACAGCTTTATTTCCCTCTTGGTCCTTGACAACTAAGCAGATGTCCTACAATTATTGTTTTACCTTCTGGTAATATAGTGTCTTTTCCTATCCTCCCAGGTACGCGACTGGCTCTTTTGCAGATGTGGAGGTACATCTCTTCCCTAGTTCAAAGCCGTCTTAGTGCACCACTAGCTCCATCTATTGCTGGTTAACGGCTGGCTGAGATTCAGACAAATGCTTGTTTCTCCCTCTCAACTTTACAGGATACCTGTTTCCAGTCCCATCTGTGTAGATACAACTGATTCCAGACCTGTTTATGTAGATACAATCTTTTCTGAACACCTTACATGGGCTTTTTCACACCCGTTGTATTGCAAACTTTGCTTCTGAGTTGATGCCCTCCTCTGTATACACGGATGTCTTGTTCATGTTTTCTACAGTCTTTCAGAGTCCTCCAGTGCAGATGTCACCAGGACCACTAAACCCTGACAACTGCCCTGCGTTCCTCTGAATAGATGATGGGGTAATGGGTGGCGTCAGTAAGCATAACCACTGTCATTGGGTAACCACTGTCATTGGGTACCCACTGTACTGGCTTGAAGAAACATAATGTGATGGTCCTCTTTTGAAGGGCTTCATAAGTGTTGTGGTTTAACCCCAGCCGGCAACTAAGCACCACACGGCCACTTGCTCACTTCCCCCACCCAGTGGGATGGGGGAGAGAATCAAAAAAAAGTAAAACTCGTGTTGAGATAAAGACAGTTTAATAGGACAGAAAGGAAGGAAATAGTAATAGCAATAATAATAATAATAAAAGAATTGGAATATACAAAACAAGTGATGCACAATGAATTGCTTACCACTCACCAACTGATGCCCAGTTAGTTCCCAAGCAGCAATCCACACACCCCAGGTCAACTCCCCCCAGTTTATATACTGGGCATGATGTCACATGGTATGGAATACTCCTTTGGCCAGTTTGGGTCAGCTGCCCCAGCTGTGTCTCATCCCAACTTCTTGTGCCCCTCCAGCCTTCTTGCTGGCTGGGCACGAGAAGATGAAAAATCCTTGACTTGGTCTAAACACTACTTAGCAACAACTGAAAACATCAGTGTGTTATCAACACTCTTCTCATACTGAATCCAAACCGTAACACTACACCAGCTACTAGAAAGAAAATTAACTCTATCCTAGTCAAAACCAGGACAGTAAGTCTAAAAGTATTTAGAAGAAAGAGGACTGGGGGAAAAAGTGTCAAGTTAAATGATTTTTTAAGGTTCTGGGCCAATATATAAAGGAGTGTTTGCATGGTCTCCTGCCAGACAGCAAATGGTCTGTTCTGCAGTTTCTGTTTAGCATGAGGAAGGTCATCTTTGTACTGTCTGAAATATCCTCTTTGAAAATCTAGGGCCACATACTTTCAGGGCTTACCTTCACCTGGTATGATGAACTGTGCTGAAGCCTGAAGAATGCAAACTTTTCTCTTTATTTTTTTTAAGCAGTCCTGAAGTCTGTTTCTAGCCTTAACAAAGCTGCAATCCAGGTTTATCATCCTACAAGACATCTGACAGGGAAGTTAAATAGCACCCCAGATACATTTTTGAAAACTTATTTGGGATACAAGGAATGTTAGTGTTTTTCTCAACAGGTGGGCATTCAAGCTGAGGCCCATGTCTTTACAGTATGTGTGTCTATATAATGTATAAACTCCCAGGTATTTTGGTGTCTGCATTTATACCCTGCCTGGTTTCCCAGTTTTGTATTCAGTGCTTGCTTTGTGCGTGAGTGCCAAATGACATCTTGAATTCTTGGACCTTATTTAAGGAGACATTGGGTAACTTGGAATGTTTAACAAAGTCTTCAGTACAATTTTACTTTACAAAGCTTGCACCTGCGCTTGCAGTATGAAAGACAAACATGCTGTTTTTTCAGGGTAACACGTGTAAATCATCAGTGAATTTTTTGCTCTCTAGAATCAGGGAGTTGCAAAAAGTAAAGTCTTAGCAGATGAGGCTTTTGATCCTGTAGAGACAGGAGTGTGTTTATGTAATGGGATAGAGTGATGGGCAGAGGGTTTCCATTGTTCCAGCACGCTGATGGAATAATTTGGCACCTAAACCTGTTTGTTTAAGGTTTTCAAAGGACAGCCAGACAACCCTGATAGCCACAGTCAGCCCCACAGCTGCACACACTGAGACAGTCTCAAGCGCACCATTAGGTAAAAGTCAGCAAGGATCCCAGTATTGCACTGGTGGAGTGTGGTGCCCAGTAGCTTGTGGCTATAGGACTGGTGCCTACAATCATTCAAAATGAAAGCCGACAAATCACCCCTGGCACATGCAGGTCAATTGACAGTCAATTAGAGAAACCCAACAAATGCTTTCTTGTGCTATGAGTAGCCACGCTTGTATCTCTGCTGCATGAAGTCCAGATAACTGAATGGCTGACTGCCCTTACGTTCAACGTCTGTCTGCAGAACTCGTGGGAGAATATACTGGGGCCCTGCACCATCCAACCCTGCATGGGACTGGTTTCGATTAGAGCTGGCCAGAGGCAACACAAATTGTCCAGAAGCTGAAAGCACATACTGCAGTTGCAGTTGCGCCTTAACCCTAGTCATGGCTGTGTCTTGTGCATATTCCAACAAACGCTCAGCAGTTCCCAAACTAGCCAGCAACTCCTGTAATGTCCCAAGGTGAACTTGTGTTAGGAGTGGAGCCAGGCAGAGAGATAATCACTGAACTGGAGAATAAATGCACCATGTGTCTCTCCTGTTCAAAACCACTCTAATTTCAAACATCTTGCCTCAACAACGATCTGTTAACAAACTGCAGGCCAAGAATCTGTCAGAAGAATTTAAATACAATTCTGACAAGATCAGAACTAGATAGACTAAAACTTTACCATCCTGTGGCTAAACCAAAGCTAATCGAGTAAGCGCTTGCCTGGGTTGGGACAGAAGACGATCTCTCGGGGATCTTCTTTGTTGTACAGCTGTAGCTTCTGAAAGCAGGAGATTTATTTGAGGTGTTTAAACTCATTACAGGAAATAGAGAGTTGACCTGAGTCCAAGACAGTGTCTTCATTACCCTGAAAACTGAAAGAAGAGTTTGAAGCTGGGAGCAGACAAGTGTTGCAGTGAAGAGGATGATGCAAGTTCCCAAGAGTTTCTGAAAGAACCATTTTCTGAATGGGAAAAAGTTGCTGGCAGAGGTGTAGATGTAAGAAATAGACTGTCTCCCTCCAAAGGAGAGGGACAAATTAAGTACACGGGAAGCCCTTTCCTCGCTTTCAGCTAAATGCTGTGGGGCTAGAAAATCAAGAAAGCCCAATGCTGATCTTATGCTATTTTCTAGCACTATGATACTCAAATCATTATGCTACTGTCTATCACTTGTCAATACTGTTTAGGAGAAGTGCCTGAATTTCTGGTATTCTGTTGACAATTGCAAAAGTCCTTCTGTTAGTAGTGTTGGAATGGAGTTTTCAGCTTTATTTAGGTTCTGGCAGAACAAGCTGGCAAAACTACACAAGTTGGAAGAGGAGGAGGAGAGTTTCAGGTATGAAGAGGTCTCTGTGCCGCTCTCTGAGATGCTGCTGCATGTCATGAAAAGGGATGTGAAGTGGGGAGTCCATCTGGGCTGTGAATATGCATTTGAGTTGACTGAACATGACTGCAGAGTGCAGCCGTGTTTAAGACAGGCTAAACTTCTAAAAATAGGTGTTGGTAACCTGTAAGTGTTCACATTTTGCAGAGCATTTGGGGCAGCAGGTAGGGGCTGTATATATATTATGGTTGTAACCTGCTGTATTGCAGGAAAAGTGTCTCCCATTTGCACTGAGGAGTACCACTAGATGTGAATGAAGTGGGAAGAAAAATACAGTGGGAATACTGATGAGCGCGGACCCAATCTTAAATTGGGGTGATGGGGAGCTGAGCAGCCAGGAGTACTGCAACCGGCATGAAGAAAACTGCAGGGAAGTAGGGAGTGATGCCTGGCGCTTGAAAAACAACCTGCTGCAGATGCTGCTGTTCTTGCAGGTATGTGTGGATCACAGCCCACTGCTTCCCTGGCTCTGCTTACTCCTCTCTGAGAATATTGGTGTCCTCTAGTGGGTTCGGCATCTTCCAAATGTTGCAGTTGGGCTCAGCTACACCAGGGATGGCTGGGAAGAGTGAAGGGAGTCTCTTAGAAATAGGCAAGCTGTTAGACTGGGGTCTTCCTAGCTTTGAGAATGCCTTATATGCAGATTGTCCCTTCATAATCCAAGGGTGGGTCTGCACTTAGATCGCTGCATTCTTTCCTCTCTGCCTGCAGAGAACAGGTGAGTACAGTAGAGTTGACACTGGGCTAGAAAACTAAACGATCACCTGGATTGCACCCAAAAGGATGAAAGGAGGCAAGTGTGACAGCCTAATCTGAGCAGTGACTTGTCCTTGAGGGAGCAATTACACGTCCTGCGAATCTTTGGTTCTTTCTGTGCTTTCATTGCCGAGTACTACCCCTTTGTTCCAACTTGGGCAGGGAAAGCCAAGGCAGTGTTAGAAGAGATGGCTCTCTTCCATGAACGTGAAAGCAACATGTGGAGCTTCTACTGTAACACCTGAGTGTATTTTATAATTGTGTGGTCTGTAATTTATAGCCTTGAATATCCTCATTTATTCTTTATTACTGGTATGTCTGTGACAAGAATCTAGCTTAATGTCCTGATTCTGACAGAGATGAGAAAAGCTGATGAGTAGGGAAGTGTCCGATTGCCTCATGCAAATGTACAAGTGATGATAAACCCGTAATACTGCTTTGGATCTGAGTCTGTATTTCATCCCATGGGACCCCAAGCTCTTTTGTCTCCCCTGGGATCACAACAGGAACCACTGAACATCCTAGGGGTAAAACTGAGAGTAGCTCAGATACTGACAGCAGCTGATCAACTGCTGAACTGATCATTCCAGCCTCACAGGATTAATTATCTGGCACTGGGAAAAAGCTTCACTCTGTACCTGGTGGGAGCAAAGCCTCACATCCTTTTTAAGCTATAAAAGCCGTAATTAGTTTTCTTACCACTCACTGTTGCCTTGTATAAACAGCCATAAGGTATTTTAAAGAGTCTTGTGTGTGTGGGTAGGTCTGCTTTGCTGGGCAAGAGCGCATACTGCAGGGATGCTGAGACTCCATGGCCAGCCCAGGGAGGGTCTCCAAGGAGGCACCGTGGCCCCAGGGGACCACTGCGTCCCTCAGGGCTGCTCGTGCTCCTTGGCATGATACCTCCGTGTAGGCACAGGTCTCCCAGCACTGGTTATTGGATGCACATATTGATGTTGCACAGTGTGGGAGAGAGCAGAAATAAGGGGAAACCTCCTTGCAAATGCCTGTGCTAGTCTAATCAAAACACTGCTCCAAAACTGCGGAGGCACCCAGGGCTCAGCCAGACACAACACGCTTCCTCTTTCTCAACATCTGTATTCCTGTAAGTTGATATGGAACTGCTTATGCTGGTTGTTTGTAGACCCTCCCTCCTGTCTTGTGACTGACGTGATTAAATCCAGTAAAGAGACGGTTTCTCTATTGCCAGGTTCCTGCAGCAAAAACTTGGGCCATCTGCTTAATGGTCTGTTGCGTTTCTGGTCGGATGGTGCTGCAGTACTGGCTGGAGCTCTGCTGATGAGCAACAGTCATGTATGGAAAGCTTTACCCTTTAATGTGAAAAATGAGAAAGACAGATGCAATCTGGGTCTAATATTTTTCTTGTACTTTATCCTCTCATCTCTCAGGAGCTCTCTTGTCGCTGCCTTTCCTCACTCTGTCTGAGCACCAGAGCCTCTCTTTTTACCTGATAAAGCAGGCACAGAGTCACTGTCCCCTGAAGCGAGCTCCCTGCCTCAGGGCTGTTACTCAGAGTCTCCAGAGGTTATAAACCATCTTGCCGTGATGTTTGTGAATCTGAGCCCGTGCGTATCGACTAGCCCCATTGCTTCGAAATGCACCACACAGGAATAACAGTTTGCAAACTTTTTGCTAGCTGTGATTACCGGTTGAAGTAGATCCACAGTGGGTGTCTGGTTAAACCAGCAAACCCCTTTATTAGAAAACTATGGAAAAAGAATATCAGAGAGATTTAGTGTTTCAAAGAGGATCAGAACCAAATGCCCTGTATTGCTGGTAGGAGGATGGGAGATTTAGGAGTAGCTAGTAGCTTGAGAAAAAAAACAAAGATGGATGAATAATAAAGGCAGGTCCTATTTTTTCTATTAAGTTTCTAGGCTACACAGATTTGTTATAAATGATGGCACTAAATAACCAGCCATGCCCAAGCTCCCCTGAAAGGCCCTCTAATATCAGCAGCTGATGCCCTCCTGCGCAGGGACACAATTGGGTCTGTTCCTCCAGACAATACACCTGTCACTGGGAAACATAAAGCTGGCAATTAGCAGGGGAGGCTCTGTGTTGCACTTTCATCCCAGACAATAAGAAGGGCCTGGAAGAGTGAGATTAAGGCTGGCATGTCCACAAGAGATTGTTGAAACAAACCTCACTGAGGCTTGGGGGCATTTAAGAAACAAAACCAACAAAATAAAACCCTGGTTAAATCTAACTCTACAAACAAGTCTAGAAAGCAAAATAGCACTGGAATAGGATCATTGGCCTTAGAAATATAAGCCTGGGGTTGTGGAGGAAAGACTTTCTTCTCAGCTGAGATATCTTGTAGGTGTCAGTGGTGTATCATAGGCAATTAACACCAAGCGGGGTTCTGCACACCAAAGCTGCAGTGGGAGTTCTGCATTGCTTAGACAGGACTAGGACTAAGCACCAGCATCTGTGGAATAGATTTTTTTACCCAACTAATGCAAGTTCTAAGCCATGGGCAATACTCCATACTTGGCATTCTGAATGTTTAAACGTCTCCCAAATTACTAACCCTACAAAGGCCCTGAAAGCAATGCGGCAACACAAGTAGTCTCAGCTGCTTCTTGTGACCAGTACTGAAACTGGAAGGGAAGCAGCTGACCACCTCAGCCACTTTAGAATGCACTACGAGAATAAACTAAATTGATCAGCAAGTCTCAAACTTTTTTTTCTGCTGGCACGGGAATTCTTCCAACACGCAGGCATCAGGAAAGCCACAGAGATAAATTAGGAAAATCTTTTCCTTACTATCAGTTTCATCTCCCCGGGCATATAACTTACGATTGCCATATGCCACTTGCCACAAAATAATGTCTCTGTGGGTCTTCAGTGATAGATCCCAAACTGTACTTACAGCAGTGCACTAAACAGGGAGAGGAGACGGAGATACTGCGGAGCTCTTGCACGGCTTCCTATTTGCAAGCAGTTGAGGTGTGACTCGTGTGCTGAAGGCAGGCCACGTTGCTGCTAACGGGGGCATAGTGGGGTGAGGACTGCAGGGTGAACTGTGCGTTTTGCTGCGCAAGGAGGTGACCTGGTACAGACAGGCTCTTGAGACCTACACGTTTGGGTCACCCTGTCCCCTTGGGGAGGTATTGCTCTTCCTGCTTGTGAATTTGTGCCTTCGCCCCTTAGCTTCCTGGGGGACGTATACCTGACATACCAGACTCTTGATGTGAAGCTTGTAACATCAAGAAGTTTGGTCAACCCTGATGTGACAGACTTGAAAGGAGAGGGGGAGAGGAAATTGAGAGAACTAGACAAATAATGGGGTTGCCAAACATGCAGGTGTCTGGCCGTAAAAGCAAATCAGTGTAGACCTTTAGTGTGCAGAATAAGGACTCTTGTTTGGAAACATGAAGAATTAGCTTGAACCCATGTCCTCCTGTCTCTCTCGTGCAGAGCTGTGAATGTGAAATTGCATCCACAATCCAAAGTCCAAAGAGCAAATTGTGCACTTGATGACTGCTGCTAGCTAGCTTGGCTGGTCAGTGGTTGCTGCGCAGCTACAGACCAGTCTTCTGGGTAATGTGTGCATGGGGGTTAGGTGGTGATGCTGTGACTTTGTCCAGAGGAGGTGAGAGAATTGTCTGGGTTTTTTCCAGGCCCTGCTGCTTCTGATAGCTTGCTCCATGTGAGAGTGATAATGTGTGTTAATAGCTTGCTTGGAGTGACAGACATGGGATGTCCTGGACTGATGTCTCCATGTCAGCTGGAACAGCGGGAAGTTGTGCCATGACCGGATCACTGCAATGCAGCGTTAATTGCTTCCTGAATACTGATGAATCTTCTTTTGGGAAAGCTGACCTGGAGGTCCTGCAGGAACAGAAGCCAGCAGCCTTTCAGCCAGCTGGAGTTCATGGGACAGCAAGGTCCCATTCCTCTGCACACACGGGAATCTCGGGGGTGTGGGGAGGAAGAGGAGAGGAGCTTTAGCGTGGAAATGTCTGTTCCAGGGATGTGTTAAATATGCGGGCTGAGAACACACTCAGAAATTCATTAGTCCTGTTCTGTTTCAGTGGTAGACTGTCCATTCTCAGCCTTAAGTCTGCCACAGACTTTTATTTGGGGAAGTTACACACTGCCCATATGCAATGCCCTCATGCAGGGGTGGATGGCATTTGATGGAAGGCTTTTTTGGTGGGACTGGAAAGCAGAAGTGGTTTAGCCCCATAGAAGCAGCTTGGAGTTTTAGTTTCTGCATGTGAGAGACATCTGAGCTCTGTCTGCATTCCTCAAGGAAGTGCCTGAATTAGAGGCAGCAGAAGGCTCCGATTCTTACCTGCGCACCCACAAACAGCCCAACTGCCCCTTTTCAAGTGCTTGGCATTAGCCAAGAGAGAAGCAGCAACTGCTTCACTCTTCTTTCTGAATAATAAGTAGTTGGACAGTCAAAGATGGTTTATTAGGATGGAGACTCTGTGCTTTCAGTTCCTTCCAAATGCTGCGACAGAAGTATCCCTTGCAGAAGCAGAGAAACATCCATATGCAGATAAATAAGGGTACCACGGAAGCTTTGAACGGCAGAAGCAGCACTTGTATCAGTGTGAGGCATCAGCAGCAAACAGCAGCTTGTGAAATTTTCAGATGTGTGAAAGTGAAAAATAATTGAGATACGGCAGGCGTGTGACATGCTTTCACAGCCCCAGTACTGGGGGGAGGGAGGTAAGTCTGAATCTCTTCTGCAAATGCCTCCTAAGTCAACACTTGGCAAGCCCTGTCTCAGGTCAGAACTGAATCTAATTCAAAGTCTGTGTGACATTAAATGCCATGAGGAGGAGCCGGGTCAGAGAGAGGGTCAGTTTTGTGCAGTAAAAAGTGGGGAAAAACAAATACTGCATTGGAATAACATTTGCAGCTGGGCTAGGGAAGTGTTATTTTGAAGGATAACTCTGCAAGGGACAGGCTTGCAACACAACCCAGTGATCTCTGACACACACAGCGCTTTGTTCCATTTTTCAATGCATCTTGCTTAGACACATGGCTTTCTACTCCACTTGGCAAATATTTGATTTATAAAGATTAACATGTTGCTAGCCCATGTGCTGGGAAGCTCTTCCAAGGGTTGTGTGAAAGATGTGCCTTGAGGGTGGCAGATCAGGGTTTACTAACTGGTAAGGATAACACTTCTTAAAATGCACCTGAGCTGATTTTTTAAATTGACTGCATGTAAACAGAATTGCAACCTATTTAAAAATAAGCTAACCCAGAGTGACAGCATCACCCAAACCATGCAACACAATTTGCCCTTTACTCAGCTGCTTATTAGAGAGATTTACAGGCATTAGAAGTACATTGGGATTTTTCCATCTAACCATCCCAAGGTCATATGTCTGCTCGCCAAGATCTTCTTGCACTGGCTGGACACCTCTTAACTCTAAGAACTCTGTTATTTCTAATTTATTTTGAGATGTATGGATTGAGGCTGACTTCAGGAACTGCAGTTGCCTTAAGAAGACAGCTGACTGGCTAGAATATTTGCTTTGTGGGAATTAGTGCCAATACAATGATGAATTACCAAACACTGGTGGTGACGACTTTGCTGCCATGGCAAGGAGCAAACAGATGGCAGTGCCCATGTGTGCATGTGGCTGCAGGAAACCCTCTGGAGAGCGGAGAGGTCCAAAGGAAGCGTCCAACAGGCCAGGCACTGGACCCTGCTTTGTGGACTTGCTCAGCAGCCCAGGAGCCTGCACTCTTTGGGGCCTTTTAGGTGTGATTTTAGGTGGCAGGACAATGAGGTGCCAATTTCTAGCTTCCACTTGCTGGCTGTGACCTTTGCTTTGAAACGCCAGCAGAGCATTCTTGCCAGAGTCTCTAGAGCCGTCCTTGATGCCAGCCAAAGCATCAAGTCTTATCTGAAAGTCCAGTGTGTACTTGTGGAAGTTAGTTCAAATTTAAATCCAGAGAAGTTGTGTAGGTGAGGTTAGAAACCCAGGCAACATTCAGTGAGCACAGGAAACTTTTCTTCACTTCTCTGCATGTGCACAGAGGATGGTTTATTTGTATGGCTATAGAAAAGAGGAGCGATGCTGGAGGTTGTGGGCTGGATTCAATTTCTAATGCTACCAGAAAACTGCATTTAGTGCCGTTACAAAAGGTGTTTAATTCTGTCTAAGATATGGACATAAAGAAAATTGTTTACTATCTGCAAGAAAGCCAGAGGGGAACCTTTTACAAGACCATGTAGTGATAGGACAAGCAGTAATGGCTTCAAACTGAAAGAGGGTAGATGTAGATTAGATGGAAGGAAGAAGATCTTCCCAGTGAAGGTGGTGAGGCACTGGAACAGGTTGCCCAGAGAGGTGGTGGCTGCCCCATCCCTGGCAGCGTTCAAGGCCAGGCTGGATGGGGCTTTGAGCAACCTGGTCTAGTGGAAGGTGTCCCTGCCCATGGCAGGGGGGTTGGAAAGAGATGATCTTTAAGGTCCCTTCCAACCCAAACCATTCTAGGATTCTGATTCTATGATCTGCTGGGGAACTCTGCTCTTATTAAACCTAATCCAGCCTTAAGTTTGAAAAACACTTTGCACTTTCCTGCTGAAGATCTTTGTTGTCAACTTGGGCTCTGCCTCATACCCTTTGCTCCCTCCATCACCGAGGGAAGTAGGATCCAGTTTTGGCCAAACCGCAGCGAGCAGCAGAGCCCTCTCCCGGTGCTGCCACGCTGCTTTGCCAGCCTTTGGCCCTCTGTGCCGTGCTGCCCGTGAGTGCCAGGCCGTTTCCCAACTGGCAGCGGTGACTAAGCAGCCCGGAGCAGCTGCCTCCGAGGTCCATTCTTCTGTGAGAGATTTACTGCAGCGAGCAGAGGCGCTGGGATGTGATAATTGCCGTCATTCCCAGACGAAGACTCCCAAGAACAAAAGCCAGTTGCCCGTGAATCCATGGTGTGATTCAAGCATTCGCTTGGAGGGGAGGAGCGGGAACTGTGTGCCTGCTGCTGTAGCGGGCACTAACCAAAAGAGCAGCTCTGTCCTGCGAGGCGGGGAGTGCTGCCGGCCCATGGAGGTGGCCTGGGCCCTCCAGCCCTCACGTCCTCCCCGGAGCTGCCGTGGGCCCGGGCTTGAGGAAACGCTGGAAGGGTAAAGCCGCTCCGCGAGGAAATCTCACCAGGGATGCGCTGGAGCTTCTGCAGGTCTGACTCTGATTTCCAGCCCTGCCCCGGCTCATTGCACGAGCCCGGGTCTTTTCGTTTGTCCTCCTGGACATCTCCTCTGGAGCTGACCTTCTTCACCTGCGCTGCTGGGCACGCCGGTATGAGACTCCTGCTCTGTGAGGATCCCTGCTAGCTTCCCCCCCCCCCCCCCCCCCCCCCGCCCCCGCCTGATTTTTCTGCCAAGACCACGTGCCAGTTTTCCTGGGAAGCTTTACCGGGGACTTCCATGGAGAAGTGACCGCCCGGGAAGGAGATTCCCCGCGCTGCTAGCACAGGTTGCGGAGCGGGGAGGATTTGCGAGCGCTTTGCCGATAGCGGGGCTGAGGCGGTGGGGGCCCGGGTGCGCCGGCGGAGCCGTCCCGGGGAGGAGGGGGGGGGGGGGGTGGGAGGCGGTGGAGGGGGGGGGGGGGGGTACCGGCCGCCCAGCCCCGGCCCCGCGGGGCCGCTGCCCGTCTCGGTGCCGCACGGCTGCGGCGGCCAGACGGACCCGGTGCTGGCGGGGGGGGTGGGGGGTGGGGGAGCCGCGGAGCTGCGCGGAGCCCGTCACGGAGGAGGTGCGGGGTGCGGAGCGCGGGGTGCGGAGCGGACCCGCCGCGGGAGCCCGCTGTCCGCCGGGGCCGTCGCTGCCGGCCCCCCCGGCCCCCCCAGCCCCGAGGCGGCTCCCGCGGCCAGCCCGGCATCTCGGGCTTGTCCTGCCGGCGGGTGTGCCGGGGGTACCCCCCGTCCCCGTCCCCCGGGCTCCCCGGTACGGCGTTAGACACACACCCCCCCCGCCCCCGCTGCCGGCCGGATCCCTGGTAACTCCCCCCCGCTGCCCTATTTTTCGTGCCAAGCGCGTGTTCCCAGATTTCCCGTGGTAGCATCTCCAGGGGCTCCCGTGGGCCGCTGCCCCGTGGCTCCGGTCGCTCACCCAGAGCCAAACGCACTTCTCCCTGGAGGGCTTGGAGCTGTGTGCTGCTTATAAAGTCACTGCTGAACTTTGGAAGACTGTTGGTGAACATATTTAGAGTCCGGGCTTCAGAATTGATCTCCTTAGTCCCTTAGCAGCAAAGTGCTTAAATGTGTGCTTTTGCTGTGCACACGGGAGAGTCCCATTGAGAGCAAAGAGATTACTCACGGCTGGCAGTGTCGGTGCCGAGAGACAGCTTTAGGACTTGTTTGCATTGGAGAGCACGTTGCCAGTTTCCATGTTTGTATCTTTACATACCCATATCTACCACTTTACGAGATTTTCTACAGCCATGCACTCAGGCTTTCCCTCCACCGGCCCAGAGCTGGTGCAGCGGGGGCTCAGCGGCCGAGTCCTGATGTTGGGCAGCTCTCCAGGATGGCTCGGTGGTACCGAGCTGCGTGTTCAGGCACTGCTCATGGAGGCTGGATTTACTGGTCTGCAGGATCTGTTCTGGTGCTGTATTCCTGCGGGCTTTAAGAGAAATGAGAGAAGCTGCCAGTGATGTGACACTGTTTAACGATGCAATTTATGATGGCTTTTTTATTTAGTTAATGCAGATAAAGAGGCTCTGCTAACTTGCCTGTCTATTAATATCACACATCTGTATATGTTTTATGATTAATTATTCTGTATCCTGGAAACAAATGTTAAACTGAGACCTTGAGTTCTTTAAGAAGAACTGAGAATTATTTTGATAGGATACTACCCAGGACAGGTATTTCAGCCAGAGTAATTTCCTCTTTTTTGAATCAAGACTTTCAGAGGAAAGCAGCCTTGTCTGAGAGCTAAGTTTCTGCAGAATGCTTCTGTCTCTGTAATGCATCCCTAGTAATATTTTGTTTATTCTAGCAAAAGGTGAAAGCTTTCCAGCTGGTCAGCATGTTTAGGAGAGACTCGAGACTTGATTCTTGGTTTTTCAGCCTTCTGGTGAGTTTTACAGCAATTTTTATAATTTGAGTATTTGAGATAATATTAGTGCTTTATATGAACGTTACAAAACATCCTCTCCAACAGGTCAGTACTCTGTCCAGGAGTCTCTTCGCCTTTGCAGCCCTTGCCAAGAATCAGTCTTCTAAAGGTTAGTGTTTTTATCAGCACTGCTGTATGTTTTTACAAGCAATATTCAGCATAGTGAAACAACGCATAAAAAGGTGTCCAGTGGCAGAAACAAAGGTAAAGAAACTTTTTCTGATACCCTGTTTTGTGCCGGAAATTATATTTGTATAGCTAAGTGTTTTCTTGGCTAACTGTGAAATTACTGTCTAAAATCAGCTAAGTACTGCTCAGCTGCTAGTCTTTGTGCTGCTGCAAACAAAACAGATTATTTTGCTCTTGCAAATTGCATCTGCAAATGCAGGAGCTGGTAGGAGCTGGGAAATTGGAATGAAATGAGAAAATTTGGTTGTACATAACTGCTTTGAACAAGCTACCCTGAGGGCAATCCCTAGGCGTACCACAGTGAGCTTTTTCTTCGGACTGAGCTCAGCATGGTTTTGTGTGTCCCACAGAAGTGTGCCCAGCTCCAGCCCTAGGCCAGCGATTCAGTTTGTGAGTGGACTCATGGGTGTCCCTCATTTTAGGTCCAATATAGTCTGGACTTTTCTGTCACACTGTGCCCACTGAACGTCCGGAGGGCTGGATACGGAAATGAGCTCCTGCCTTCAGCTTCTCCGGGGTGCACCAGACAGTATTTGTAAATGCTTGGGGATGCTGCAAGAGAACGGCCCCGTAGTGTACATGGCACAAAAGTGGGTCGGAGAGGCTTTCTGTTTCTCCACGTTGCATGTGTCTTTCTCCAGGTTTTGCTCCTGTCACGATTGAGACCTCAAGACACATGTATGAATATGTGGCCACTGCTTTGGACTGGTGGCATGCAGACAGATACTGCGAACAACGCTTTTCCCAGTTGCTTTTTGAACCCCAAGACAGTGAGCGAGCTTCCTTTAGCAAACTGCTGCAGTCCCACAGCATCAGAGGTTCTGTCTGGCTAAATGAAAGGGATGGTTTCCTGCACAAACCAAAATGGAGACGTGAGTATAAGTGGGCTTGGACTATTGGGAGACATGTTCACTGCTGGATCTTTTTCATTCAGAAAAATTATTCTGACTAGAAAAGTCGCCACTTATTTTTTATTGTCACTGTGGTAACACCTAGGACCTCTAGTTACAAGCTGGAACTGGCAGCATGAACAACAGTGATCCCAGCACATCAGCTGGTCACTGTCAAGATTTTTTAATGCATTGCAACAGATGGGAGTTGCAAAGTTTCTCCTTTGCTCTGTCCTCCTATACCATTTCACTCTAAAGCAGGGCTGGCTTTGCTCAGCCTCACCATTTGTGACCTGCGGGTCCTGCAGAGCAACGGTATTAGAGACGGGACCAGGAGAACGGGCGCACCCCAGCAGCAAGGCACCACATGGCAGATGCCTCAAAGGTCTTATTTGACTGTGCTTTTGGTTGCTGTAGCACGGGATGCTTGGGAACATGCTGTTTCTTCCATACTCATTGTTTGGAATCCGATTTGCTAGAAAACTAAGTTTCTGGAAATTACACTTGCTGAAAGGATGCAATCTCAGCTTGCCTGCCTTCCTGATCCCCTCCAGGTACGGGGGAAGCAGAAGCCTTGCTGCATGCTTGCAGGATGTCCTTGCCTGCCCGGTCCATGAGTTCTTAGCTTGAGTAGGAGGCCAGACCCAATACATCATCCCAGTGGAAGATGATCAGGCTTTGGCCCATGCTTCTTCCTTTATGTTGGCTGAAATTTCTCCTTCTAGGGGACCACATTGTACCAGTCCTGGTATTCAGAGACAAAACAGACACAAAGTATGTGAAGGTGCTCTCTGACTTCCCAGCACTGCCTGCTGTCACAGCCTGCGCCCACCTCCAATGGGACACCAGGACCCAGGAGATTGCTACCATCTTCTCCTATGCTGTGCCGGCTTTTATTAATGAGTTCCAGCTCCGTGGCTTTGTTGACGAGGAAGGCTTTGTTCGATTTGCTCTCATAGTCCACGGGCACCATTCGCCATACCTGCCTGTATTCCGTGCTGATGGACAGTGGCATCACTTCTGCGTGACCTGGCAGCAGGAAAACGGGACCTGGGCCATCTATGCCGACGGTAAAAGGAGAGCCTCTGCCAGCGGTTTGTGTGCTGTGGGGCCGTCTGCCCCCCAGGCCATCTACGGCCAGGGGACTTTCATAATTGGGCAGGATCAAGATTCCCTGGGGGGCACCTTCAGGGAGAAAGAGTCCTTCAGTGGGAACATCACTGACTTGCACATCTGGCAGCAAGTCCTCGGTGCGGAACAGATTGAGAAAGTTCGGTCGTGCTGGGTGGTAGAGCAAGACCTTGTATTTGGGTGGAGCTCAAACGCTCTGGAGGTTGAAAGCACCGTTCAGGAGGTGACTGCACAGTTCCTTTGCCCAGGTAAGTCTCATTACCCTCGCTGCTTCAGCTCCCTTCTGCAGCGGGGGGTCAGCATGCAGGGATAGTCCGAGAAGCCAGTCCCATCCTTAGGGAGTTTGGTGCAGTTTCTGGAATGATGCTTCTCTTTCAGGAAGGAGAGCAAAAGCACATTCTGAGCTGGGCTGGGCAGTTTACAAATTGTACTTAAAGGCACAGTCATGACTAAGCCCTTGGCCATTGAAGACCCCTGCAAAGACCCTAGCAATGACAGCTGTTCAGATGTCCTGGGCTAATTCCAGGCTTTCTTGTCTACTGAGAGAAATGGCTTACTTGTCAGTGATGCTGTTTCCTGGGATTTGCACGCGCGGTGCTTCGATGCTGTGCTGGGAGGAGGGATTCAGTCTCTCAGCCAGGCTGGCATGACATTACTGATAAATCACAAACTCAGGACCTGGCACTGCCACCTCCTCTGAGTTCCTTCTGGAGAGGATTTACCGGGAGGGTCGGGAGCCGTTCCTGAGCCCAGTCCCTGCTTTGCTCTGGCTCTGGGGCTGCTCCAGGAACAGTCCACAGCTTTTGTCTTCAACAGGGTTTGTGGATTGCTTGCAGGAAACATGATACTTGCTGGGGACGGCGTGTCTCTGGGGGACCTGGGCCTTCTGTTTGTGTGTGTTTCCACAGGGCCTGTTGAGGAATGCCGAGTTTTTGAAGTTGGCAGCAGTGGATTCAGTTACACATCTTGTTTGCAGTCTTTGCCTTTTATCTGTCGCTACAGAAAGGGTACAGCATGTTATTTGTTTATTCATTACTTCCATGGCATTCACTCCTGGAGGTCCTCACTAGGATGATGGCCAGTGATGGGAAGGCCTCGTGTCTGCTCTGAAGCGATCACGTGCAAAACCTGCTGTAGCTGTGATTTTGCTTCAGTTGCATGCACTCTGACAAGTTATTTTGCTATTCTCCAGTTAAGCAGTGGTTGTACACATTACATGGCTTCTGGATGCAATGCTGTAGAGTGCCTTTCAATCCAGGCATCTCCAGACTTGTTGGCCAGGGGGACATGGGGAGGAGGCAGAAAGGAAGCGTTAGACTGTCTCTGCAGGTGGGATCTTGTACTAGAAATAAAATATAGCTGTGAAGTTTCCTTGCCCTGACTGTCCTACAAACTTACCCACCATCTGAGGACCATTCCCCAGGCTTTGAACATGGCATGTGTTTACCACGCTGCTAGACACCACAGCAATGGTTATGCTTTTGTTTTATTCTCAGGTGCATACTGGCAACTGAAAAAAGCTCAGCTGGAATCCAGCCATTCGCTTGTCAGCCGTGTGAACACACTTGCAGAGAGGACTGTGGTGAGTCCTGCAGTCCCAGCGCTGGCATCTGACACCAGGAGCAGGGAGGAGCTGTTGGGGTGGAGTTGCTGGCACCTACTGGTGTTTGAGGCCAGCAGTTATGCCTGTGGCCTTTTCTGAGCTGCTGTCGGAGAGTGTGACCAATACAGCTGTAACTCGTAGTGTGATCAAACAAGCAAAGTGTTGCTTCAGATTGACTCGTCTCACTGAGTTTGAGAAGCTGGACAAGAGAGTTCAAAATGTCAAGGCAGATCTCCTTCCCCTAAGAGAAGCCTGGGTGGCCAGGCAGGTGTCCTCACACCAGCGAGGCCATGCAGGGCTCTGCACTGAACTAAAACATCTTTTCCATGGCAGATTCCTGAGAACTTCTTCACAAGCGACATCCAAGACATGAACCTCTCTGTTGCTCTTGGTGCTCTTGATGTCTTGGCAACTGTTCTGAGGGGAGGAGAGACACCCGTGCTGGAGTCGTCTGACCTCCTTGCAGTGCTTCAGTTACTAAAGCAAGTTTCTGATGTGGAAGTCCAGGAGGGAGAGGAGCTGGAGATGTTGGAGCAATTGGGGCAGTATTACGTGGAAGTGACAGAGTTAATCTTGGAAGAGCAGAATATTGAAACGTGGTCATCAGTCAGCCAGGTAACGGTGTCACCAGCAGCCTGGCTGCAGTTTGCCACATCTGTTCATCTTGTGTGTGCAGCTTCTTGGCCTGCTGTATGACCACAGGCTGAGGACCTGTCCTTGCCTGGTCACACGTAGTCTTTCTGGCTGTATTCTGAAGCTTGTGAAAATGCTGCAAGCATGGGCACGGAGCATCTTTGCCAGCTCAGATAAGGGCCATCTGCCTTACTGTTGCCTCATTTGTTGGAGATGCAAACAAGTTCTTCTGCAAACAAGTGCAGTCAAGTGGTGCCTTCCTTGCAAACCCCTCCAGTGGTTGTCTCTGCTCTCTTCAAGCTTCTCCACTTTGTCAGCCTGGATTTACAGGATTACACACAGTTTGCAGATTCCCGGTGCTTTGTAGATTCCTTGCTCCCACATCCTGCTGCCTCTGGCAGGGCAATGCCCTTCACTTTATAGTTTGTTCTATTTTCCATGGGTGGGCTGCCAAGGAGCTATCTGTCATCAGCTCCCACGCTGTTCAAAACACTGTCAGGCTTTGCGTGAGGGATTTACATCATCCCACCCCTGTTAGGATTTTCTCCATTAGCTTCTTCCCTTCTCACATGGGTCTTTTGTGTCTGTTGTATGGTCTGCACTTTCCACACGTCTTTGGGAAATGTGTGACTGAGTCTGGCCTGGCCAGTGCTCCAGGAACCAAGCCAGGGACCTCCAGAGTCGAAAGGATGCTGAATAGTTCAGAGTTTACCTCATCGCTTAGAGTTGCTTAGGTCTCCGTGGCCACAATTACTCACAGCTTCTCGATAGTGGCATAAAACCAGCTCTGGCCCAGCGTAGCTGGTGCAGCAGATATATCTGCTGAAGAGAAAGGGTTTGAGTTTGTGTAGTACAGGGGTGGCACTTGTGTTGCCCAACACACGCAGGACCTTGAGTAAAGGGGCCAGTCACCTGCTACCCTTCCAGCAGTGGAGTCTATTTCTGGGTGAAACCTTTTCCAGAAAGAGAGGAAGCAGCTGTTCTACAGCTTTGCAAAAATCAGGAGTCAGATCTAAAAATCTTCTTTCTTTCCAGAAGCTTATTTAGTTATTTATTTCCATGCTGGTTTAATGGCTTTTTATAAAGACCAGCAAGTTTCCCTCATTGCCAGTTTCATCTCCTTGCTGAAGGAACCAGGAACATCCTTTAGCGAAGAAATCAAAGAAAAGCAAAGGAAAAGCCTTGAGTCCCAACTTCTCTTTTTCTGCCAAGGGCCAAGCATTTAAGAAAACTTGTGTGAGCTCTGGGAAGTGTGAGCTGGCAGTGCAGGTGCTGGTTTCCATTGCTGTCTCTGTGTTTGCAGGTTATCAGAGGGCCTATGGCTATTGTTGAGCTCTGCGACAGAATGGTGTCACACTTAGCCCCACTGCTGACTGCAGGGAGGACAAAGATCACGATCCAGCATGGGAATGTCGGTGAGTGGCACAGGCAGAGCTGGGGGAGAGCATCTCACTGGGAGGCAGCTTAGTCATCCCATCTGGTTCCCAGTGCAAGTCCACTCCTGGCACCTCTCCTCCTCTGGCTCATCCCTTGCTAACCCTACAACCTTCTCCCCATTTTCTCTGTGCAGAAGTGTTACAGTGTGGGGGAATCTCTCACACTGGATTGTAAGGGGATTGTAAGAAACATTTGGGCGCAGGAGACAAACTGAGCCCAGATGCACGTGGTTTGCGCTGAAGGGGATCTGTCTGCTGCTGCGGGTCTTGGCTGGGCTTATAATGTCCCTGTGGTACTTTGCTGTAGCAGTAGCTCTGGAGGAAGACTGAATCCTGGTTCAGTACCTGATTTTACCCCTCCACAGGGATGGAGGTCAGGAAGCTGGAGCTGAGCAGGCAGGAGCTGAGCAGTCAGGCGTACCTGGTCCAGAGCCCCGAGAAAGGCAGGCATGACCTCATTGAAGTTCCCACAGAAGAAGTGCAAAGGCTGAAAGCCAGAGGTAGGTTATGATACCTGTGCTTCCCTGGGTCTCCCCTTGGCACTTGTGCAGCATCCGCCTTAACGGCACAAACTCTTTACCCTGCACACATGCAGTCTGGAGAGAAGTGGGGAGGAGATGCCGCTGGTGAAAGGGAGATGGGCTGTGGGGGAGAGATTATCTACAGCCTCTCTACAGACATAGCTGGGAGCTGTGGGTTCCCCAGACCCCCGGTATCACACCTCCAGATTAGGGCAGCGGTCCTGAAGCCTGGGCTGCTCAGAGCTGCCCTGTGAGCTTGCACCCATCCTGCAATGCTCTATCCCTCCAGGTCTCCGCAGAGTCATGGTGAAGAACATGTGGTTTGGCTACGGCTCCCTGCAGCGCTGCCTGTCCGGCGCTGGCAGCAGTGCGGTCTTCCAGGACGTGCCTGCCTCTGACGGAGGACAGAAGTGAGTGAAACGAAAACCCCTCCGCACCCCAGGGCTGCCATCTTGGCACCACAGGAGAATTCATTTCCAAGTCTGCGCTGAGTCTCTCGGTGCCTCTCTTTTGGGGTCACCACCACCTTGCTCCATCCCATCCCACTTGTCCTTGTCCCTGCTTTCTCCAACACGCGTTTGGAGATCGGACAATAGAAAGGGGCTCCCGAACCAGTGCTTTGTGGAGGCAGGGGCCCGAGCTCTGTGCCGGGGCTGCCTGTGGTGTCCCTTGTGCGTGCCTCTGGTTCCCCCGAGGTTATCTGGTCTGCTGGGGGGCGGCTGGGGACGGAGCCTGTGGGGCTGCTGCAGGGTCCCCTCCGGCTGGGGCCAAAGCTGCTGGAGCCGGGGTGCTTCTGCAGATGGTGGCTCGCAGAAGTGGTGGGAGGCAGAGCCCTGCTGCTCTCCGGGGAGCTCGCTGAACACTAGGTGGGGATGGCAGCCCGCGCATCCCGGCGCACACGCTGCTCCTGGTGCAACTTTGGCTCAGCCATGGTGCTGCTCAGCTGGCAACCACTTAGGATGCTCCAGTGCCTCCTCTGTACGGTCACCTCCTGCAGTTACGGGAGGAATAGTGGTGGTTTCTGTTTGCCAGGTAGTCTCAAGTACCTTCTGCCCTGTGCCCAGGCCCTTTGCTGGTGGCACTGAAGCACTCCAAAAGTGGCTCCGGATCTCTCCAGCTGTCTTGTATGACATGAGATCCTGTTTTCTGAGCACATCTTGTGGTTCCTGTGCCTGTGAGCGGCATGCTTTCCCTGACAGGTACCTGAGCACCACGGTGGGCACTGCTGTGATCTCATCTGCTCTGCTCAGCGACTACCAGGAGATCAGCACGTCCGTGCGCTACCGCCTGCAGCACCGTGTCCAGGTACCCGAGGAGGGGCTGTACTGCCCAGCCACCTCCCCTGCCAGTGGCATCGCGCAGCCGGACCGGGCAGGCAGTGCCAGCCTTGGCTCAAGGCCTCCAGAGCTCTTGGACTTAAGGGTGTCCCATGCCCAAGGTCTCTCACCTTGACTCCTTTTTCCCTGGGGAGGTGTTTGTCCTTGTCCTGGTTTCAGCTGGGATAGAGTTAACTGTCTTCCTAGTAGCTGGTACAGTGCTGTGTTTTGAGTTCAGCATGAGAAGAATGTTGATAACACTGATGGTTTCAGTTGTTGCTGAGTAATGTTTAGTCTAAAGTCAAGGATTTTTCATCTTCTCGTGCCCAGCCAGCGAGAAGGCTGGAGGGGCACAAGAAGTTGGCACAGGACACAGCCAGGGCAGCTGACCCAAACTGGCCAAAGAGGTATTCCATACCATGTGACGTCATGCCCAGTATATAAACTGGGGGGAGTGGGGGCGGGGGGATTGCCGCTCAGGTACTAACTGGGCATCTGTCTGCAGGGTGGTGAGCAATTGCACTGTGCATCATTTGTACATTCCAATCCTTTTATTATTACTGTTGTCATTTTATTAGTATTATCATTATCTTTATTAGTTTCTTCTTTTCTGTTCTATTAAACCATTCTTATTTCAACCCACAAGTTTTACTTCTTTTCCCGATTTTCTCCCCCATCCCACTGCGGGGGGGGGGGGGGGGGGGCGGAGTGAGTGAGCGGCTGCGTGGTGCTTAGTTGCTGGCTGGGGTTAAACCACGACAGTCTTGTGCTGACAGACTTTGTTGCAGCCTAATGAGTGAGCTGCATCAGCCTGCATACAGTACGTGCATGGCTGTGTGATCTCTTCTTCTCCCTCTCTGCCTGCAGGACCTGCCTGATAAGCTGGTGGGGCCCATCTGTGCCTTCTGGAACTTCAGCCTCAGGTGCCTTGTTTCAGTTCAAGTCCCCAGATTTATGAGCTTTTATTTCCACTGGAAAACCAAACATAACAATATAAATGTAATGGTAAGAGTAGGGATCTGCAATTCTTTGCCTGCTTTGCATGCTGGCACCCTCTATCTGCTGGAGTAGAGCGCTCTCCTGGGAAGATTTCCTTTGGGCAAGTCACTCATGAGCAAGTGACCTTTAATGAGGTATATACAACAAAAATGGAAAGCCCTAGTTAATTATGATAGTTGCCTGCAAAAAAGAAGGGTCGTTCCAAGATATATAGCTCACCAGACGTGCAGGACTCCCGGCCTTATACATACTGCTTGGCATTGAGATGTGTTTTTACTGAATGTCACCACAGTGAGAGCACTGAAACTGTAATATATTATGGGTTGGTAATTAAGTCATTCAAGTGCAAAAAAAATCCTTAGAGTCCCAGCCTTGTAACAGCCATGGATGGTTTGGGGAAGGTGGGAAAAGGGTGTTTTTGGAAGCAGCTGGTTACTGCACAAACAGCTCCACTAGCCCTGCTCTGAATTTGATCTTCCCTTGGTACCGAGGCAGGCTCAGAGGAGCTGTGCTGGCAGTGAGGACAGAGCTGACCCACCACAGCCTTGGTCCCTGCACAGGGAATTCAGATCTGGAGCTTTGCTGGCTGCCCAGGCAGCGGAGAGCAGCTGGCTGGCTGGAGACAGGCTGGCTTGTCCTGAAGATCGAGTCCAGTGGAACCGCACAGGGTACATGGCAGGCCAAGCTGATGGAGAGGATTAGACGTGCCTGGTCCAGTGATGCTCTCAGTTAATGTGCTGTAAAACGAGCTCTTCCAGAGCTGTGCAATTACTGAGTTCTGTTCAAAGCAGTGACGGCTGAACTGTGCTTTTTAACACACACTTTGATACTAGACGTATTTTCTCGTGCATGCCTGATGGATAAGGCAAACCTGCTGAGACGCTGGATGAGCCAAAAGGAAGTCCATGTGAAGACCTGTCTCTGATACCCTTTTCTTCTTCCTTTCAACTTTGCTTCTTCTGGGAGAATGAAATTCCCTTAACACCTTGGCTTTCTGTTGAAGTGGATGGTAATTTCCATATTTTTTCTCTGTTTTTTTGCTGCATGTTAGCCCAGATGCTGGTGGGATGTGGTCCACAGCTGGCTGCTCTGTGGTGACATCTCTCCCGGACTCCACTACCTGTTTTTGCAACCACACCACAAATTTTGCTGTCCTGCTGCAGGTGTACGAGATGCAGGTAAGCGAGGAGCCTTTCTCTGCCACTCTGTGGACTGGATGCCAGCACTGCGAGCAGTCTGTGGTTAATTTGTGGGGGTTTTGTGTCTTCTGTTGTTTCATGATTGGAGCAGAGGACCACCAAGGAGGAGCTCACACTGCAGACTTTGACTTTTATTGGATGTGGAGTTTCATTCTGTGCCTTGATAGTTACCTTCATTTTATTCTTGGCAGTTGGGTAAGAAAAGTCCAGACACTTGTAGCCTTCTCTGTATTATTTGTTTGCTATTTTGCTTCAGAACAAGTATACAACCAAGGTATCCTTTGTCAGTGTGGGGTGGTGCGGGTGCACAGCTGCACTGGGGGTCAGTAGCAGTGGGGAGGGAGGGGAGGGGTTGTTGTTGGCTAGGGAGGGGGTGCAGTGCTGGTTGTTTCTGTGGAGATGCTTGTGTGAGCTGTGCACACACCTGAGTGTCCGTGGAAAGATTTTTATCAGTGGCTAATAATGTTTACCATAAAAGCTGCTCTACTAGAGTTAATTTTTATAAAATAAATGGAGCAAAGCCTATTTCTTCAATTGCCAACCCTTCTGTGTTACTTGGCAAGCACAGAGTTCTGCCTTGTGAGCGCGGCAGTGGCTCCCTCCACCTCCTCCTTGCTGCCTGTTCCTTGGAGCACTGGCCAAGGTCTGAGCAGCCGTACCCGAGTGCATCCCCAGCACCAAGGGCGTGCACACCAGGGCAGTCCCCTGCCTTGTTGGACTGTCGTCTTTGCAGTGAGTAGCAGAGAGATGGCAGGTCACCCAGGCAGGTCTGCACAGCCCAGCAAGGACTAGTGAGAACACGTGCACCCTTTCATTTGACTGCAGCTGAGGTCTTCCTCTCTCCTTCCTCAGTGTCCCCAAGAGTGAACGAACAACTGTGCACAAGAACCTGATCTTTGCATTAGCTGCAGCAGAAGCTCTGCTCATGTTCAGTGAACTGGCCAAGACCAACCAGGTAAGCTCACCAGAAAGTGTCCTGTTCAGCCAGCAGGACCAGTCCTGCTCAAGCATTACTGTCAGGGCAAACAGAACAGAAGCGTAATCCCATTTATTAATGTTTCGTTAATTACCTGGAACTTGCATCTAGGAAAGAATTGTGTCTCTGTGTTTGGAGATATGCATATATGCATTGTGCAATCTCTCAGGAAAATTCACCTCTTTTTTCTGACCGTTTGTTTCTGACAAAAAAATCCTTCAGGAAATTTAAGTAGTTACAAAACAGCAACATACAGTTCTGTCCCTTTCTGTGTCCTCTTTCACATCCCAGGGCTGGATCAAGCAGCTCTGAGATGAGAGACCTGCAAGGAAGGTCCAAGAACTGTAGGAAAAGATGCTATCAGTTCCCTCTTCTGTGGTTTGAGATGGTCACACAGATGAAATGAGTGTGAGCTGCAGCAGTTGGACTATTCATGTGTTGCAATTTTAAGAACTCTTCCTGGTGCTTGTGGATGTTTAAATGCATTTCTGCACATTCTGCAGCATGAATTGCAGGCTGCTCTCTTCTTCCTGATCACACGCACTCAGAAGCTCCCAGAGGACTCCTCCTGAAACAGTGTGTGATTTGTCTTCTCTCCAGGTGGTGTGTTTCACGGTCACTGCCTGCCTTCATCTCTTCTTCATGGCAGCCTTTTCATGGATGCTGGTAGAGGGGCTTCTCCTGTGGAGCAAAGTGGTAGCGGTCAACATGAGTGAAGACAGGAGAATGAAGTTCTACTATGTGACAGGCTGGGGTATCTACAGAATCCTCTGCTTTGGCCACTCAGAAAAACGTGTCAATTTTTGGCTAGCAAAAGTTTCAATAGGGGAGCTTCCGGAATGTTTGGTTTGATTCAGTATGAGAGCCGGGTGTCACTACTCTGCAGAGGCTTTCTTACCTTTTATGTGTCAAATTGCCAGTCTTAGAATGTAAGTTTAAAAGCATTTCTGTTATTTTTCTAAATCCAAGAGTTCAATACAAAAAAATGGAGGAGGAAGTTTATGGTAAGTTCTTGTTCTTGGAGAGCATTACTACTGTCTGATAGTAATTAAAATATAATTATGTTCCTGACTAAGCATCCTTTATTCTGGGTGAGCCCTTTAGGGACACTGAATTCATTTGAAGAAGCTGAAATTCATATCAAGGAAGACCCTCTTTAGGTCAGTGCTCCTTGCAAAACACACACATAGTTGGACATTGGGTCCAACTGGTTCAAGTATTTGGATTGGTTTATGTCTTTGATTGTCCATTTTGTTAAGAAAGCAATCTGAGGAGTAAATTGCTTTGATCAGGACTCAGGACTTGGAATGCTTTATACCTAGGAGAGTGATGCTGACAGCGTATAAATCTGGTCTTGCAGAGCTGGGACAGATTTCAGCTGCAGTAAATTGATGTTGCTCGTGGGGTTTCAGAGGCTAAGCTGGCTCATGCTGGAGCTTGTCTGGTCATGGGGGTTTTGAAGCAATTGTCTAGAGCACAGCTGACCTGCATGGGACATCTCTGGTTTTCCTGGGGTTTAATCTGTGGGTTTTTTCTACAGGCCTTCCAGTCGTTATCGTGGGTGTGACACTTGCAACTTCGTTTAACAACTATGTGGCAGACAACCATTGCTGGCTGAACATTCAAACCAATGTCATCTGGGCCTTTGTTGGGCCTGTTCTCTTCATCCTGGCAGTAAGTGCCAAAACCTGCCAGAAAGGAGTGATTCCTTCGTGTCTGGTTTTAGGAAAGCATTGCAGAGTCAGGGGCATCAGCGCTTCTCTAGCTAAGGTGCTTGCTCGCAGAGCTCGTTGTGCCTGCTGCTTTTATAGGAGAATTTTTGTTATGCTTTATATATACTTTCACAACACAAATAAATCTCTTTAACCAAAGCAGCTTTTTTATAGAAAAAAGTGCTTTAACAAAACCTTGCTGACCAGTTCTTGTTTTGGCTATTAAATTAGAAACGTAGATAAATGTGTAGGTTGACTGTGACATTGCCTTAACTAAAGGTCTGATTTTAACATGGGAACATGTACATCCTTGAAGTAGTGTCAGTATCATTAGACAACAGTAGCAGAAAAAGCTGCAATGTTTAAGGGGTCTAAAGTAAACACTTAACAGGGAAAACTTTCTGTAGGAGAAGTTTTGAGGTAAGTTTTATAGATTTCATACTTGTGTGGATAGCTCTGTGAAGTATTTTACTCACAGCTTTCTCAGGAGTGATGTTTCTTCCTAAGTTCTGACGCTCAGTTATTGAGTTCCCAGCAGAAAAGTCTCACCCCACTGGAGCTGAGATTACAGAAAGTTACTGGGTCCAATGGCTCTTCTCTGACAGGTGAACACCTTTGTGCTGTTCCGGGTGGTGATGGTGACTGTGTCCAGTGCTCGCAGGAGATCAAAGATGCTGACGCCCAACAGCAGCCTGGAGAACCAGATTGGAATACAGATATGGTGAGCAGGGAAGTGGCTGGTTTTCCCAGCTGTGGCTGCTCTGGGTATGAAATGGTGGAATTACTGTTAAGCTGAGAGGCTTTGCCTTGGCAAAGTGAAAGACCATGAGCTGGGGGAGTCAGGGTAGAAAGGATTTTCTCTTACAGGGCAACTGTGCATCACCCAGAGGTAGTCTGTCTGTTCTAATGTCTAAGCCACTGAGAAGCCCAGCCAGCATTTTCAGCCTGGGGAGCCCAGTACTGGACGCCCACATCTGCACTTGCACTCCTAATTCTCAACACTTTGGGACAGGAGACCCTTGGCAGCACCTGCTGAAATCAAAGCTACCCTGGGCCCGTTGGCATCACCGGGAGCAGCAATTTGTGTCTGGGAATGGCTGGTGTGAGCACATCCCCATCGCCTGCAGTGGTGATAGTGTGCGTGGGAACGCGGGTCGCACTGCTGATCCCACTGCCGAGCTGTCTGCCCCTTCGCTAACATCAGCCCGCCGTGCTGCTAAGCAGCTTGCAGGCAGGCATGCAGGCATCCTGTAAAACATCACCATAGGGAAGTGAGGTAGCAGCTTGGGGTGTTTCAAGGAACCCAGGCACCCAGTTGGGTGCCCAATTTCCATGGAATTTTAGAGCTCTGAGCTGCAGAAGCAGCTCCTCTCCACTTCGCAGAACATTGCAGTTTGAAGGGCTCGTAACTGAATTAATCTCACGTCTGTCCCATCCTTGGCACTTGTCTGTGCCCCTCAGCAGGATGTCAGATGTACAGAGTGCAGGGGTTTCGGCTATTGGCCGTTACAAAAGGCATTTTCTGTATGAGTTTGGGACTTGGTGGATTGAAAGTAACGCTGGTGGGGATTAGATACATGGGGAAGGAGAGGCGGTGTGAACTTCTGTAATCAGTCAATAGAGAGAGACCTCTAAAAAACTGCTGCTTGAGTCATTATTTTATCATCCTCTGTGAATCTTTATTGTTGTTAGCTGGCGCCGGATACCCCTGCTAGACACACATTGTTCTCCTGTATCATAAATAAATTTTCCCAAACTTACAGAAGCACGAAGATAGGGCATTGCTGGAGGGCAGGGTGACATCCATATGCTAATAAAACAAATACAGAAGCCCTCCTTGTAGCAGCAATTAGGGGGAAAATAGCTGTTTTCTCATGGCTAATGACGTCAAAGAGCTCCCTTCTTGCTAACTCTCAGTGATAAATAAAGAGCAGGACTGGCACGCTGGGGGCCAGGAGGTGAAGTGTTTAGTATTTCCCCTCTTAACTAATTTTGTTTGCAAAGGTATTTGTTCCATAGCTACCACCTTGGGTGCCTCTTGGTGGTTTGAAAGGCACTTGCTGGGGGAGGAGAGCTATCTCCAGCATGGAGGCAAGGGAAGTTTCTTATAAACTGCAAGATACAGGCCAGGATGCTCCTAAACCCGTGGAGCTCTTTCCAAGGCAGATCCACTCATGTGCTCTGTAACCTAGTGCAGATGCCCCAGGCAGATCATGGCGAGACCCTGGGCAGGGTTTGCAGAGCCAGGAAGGACATTTGGCAGGCTGGGGGGGGGGCTTTGCTGGGACATCCTGGGCTCAGGGACGTGGGGCACGAAAGAGACCCCCTTGGAGAGCTGCTGGGTGGGAGGTGGGTGCCAGTGCACAGTATTTCGGCTTTCAAATGCGCCCAGGTAACTCTGAGCTCTTCTTCCTGACAGGGCCACAGCCAAGCCCATCCTGGTGCTGCTGCCCGTGCTGGGGCTGACCTGGGTGTGTGGGGTCCTTGTCCACCTCAGCATCATTTGGGCCTATGTCTTCATCGTGCTGAACTCCCTCCAGGTGAGTCCTGTACCAGGTGGATCCTCACATCACAGCCAAGCAGGTATCCGCGGTTTCATGTGCTTCAGTGTACTCTACGTGTCCTAATAGTCAGGGATATTTGTCAGCTCTGAAGCCCAACCCTGCTTTCCCAAGCCGCTGTGGTGTTTTGTCTGAGGAAACTAAGTTCATGCTCCCAAGATATGAAAGACAGCCCTGGAGACCTTGTTCGTCTAATGGCCCTTCAGCACCAGTCTCTGGAGTGTCTTACTGGTGCCACAGCTTTCCAGCTCAAATCTTGTTTCTCATGTTAGATTTTCTGACATTACCATGGTTTCAAAATGACACTTCCAAACTGACATGCTTGTAGGGAACTTCATTACAGTTTTGATTTGGTCATTTAATGGATAGTTCAAATGGTAACTGTCCAGTTTAATGGGGCAGACATCCCAGCTGCTATCTGAGCCTTTCCTACGGGGTAGGGATGGGCTGTGTGTGCCAGCATCCCTGTCAGAATAGGGCTGTTCACAGAGAGTGTTTCAAAGGTCACTTCCAGCCATAGTGTGCTTGATAATGCTGCTTACATGCTGCGTGTTCTAGGTTGAGTGTTTTTCATCTGGTTCACATTCATACATACTTAGAGGTTGTGTCCTAAGAACTGTGCAGGCAGAACCACGTCCCTTTGCCTGGAAGTCAGCTTTATTGCAGGGAGACGAGGGAAGAAGAATCAAGAACCAAGGACTGAGAATATTTACCCCTAAACTCTGTATTGTCTGCAGCCATGCAGCCACTCTCCAGGGATGGTCCCAGTGCCCAGTGACAGGTGCACTGAAATCTGGTGGGATGCAGGAGTGTTAGGTGGAACAGCCTGAGATGCGGGCTGGTGATCAGAACCTCGCACGGGGAGGCTGGAAGTGTGTGTGCTGTTTCTAGCTCTGACTTTCAAGACCTTGGGTGAGTCATGTCGTCTCCTTCAGCCTCTTCGTTCTTCTTCAGGTAGCATCTGGCTACATTTTTAAGGCTGTTTGCTTGTCTTGGTGTCTTCCAGGGCCATGGCTGTGACTCCTGAATGGTATCATACTTCAGAGTCCTGTTGTTAATATGGTAGTATTAACAGGGATCTCTGCAGGACAGAAAGTAACCCTGGTGTGTAAAGTTATAATTAATATTTGCTTCTAAGTTTACTGGTTTCATCAAAAGATTTTCAAACTTTACCCAGCCTGTATGTGATTAAGAGAGCAAAGCAAATTGTATTAGTCACAGCAGCCAGGAGTGCTCAGTTCTGCACTGAGGTAGAACAGTTCCCAGGACCTCAGGATATCTGAAACTCAGGGACACATGGTGACAAAAAGTCCCAGAACATGTGCTTGCCACCTGTGATTCAAAGCATCGGCCCCCTTGTTGGCAGAAGCTTTCCAAACCTCCAGAGAAAGCAGCTGTAGATGGAGCTAGAGAAGCACCGAACACCACTGCTCCTGACGTGGGGGGGGAGGGAATTGGTCCCAAGGGAACGGTGGAGCTCTCTGCAGGCAGGCACTGGGCTGGGGAGCCAGCCCGGGGGGGCACGCAGGGACTCGGTCCAACCCCTGGGGCTGAGACTGTGGCAGCACCCGCACCCTCAGTCCTGTCCCTTTGCGCTGCGTATTCACAGATGTATTTTTCGGAGTCCCTTACCCAGTGCTTGAGGACAAATCCTACTCCAGGGAATCCGAGAGAGCAACTGGGAACTACCCTCCAAACCACTGGGATCCGGAGAGTTCTCCACCCCCATCTCCCTTTTTTCTTTGGATTCAGTAGAAATTGGCTCCCGCTGTAGCTTTCACTTACGGAGCAGCAGAGTTCGCCGTGCTTCCCTCTGGCATACTTGGCCGGTTTCAGTGTAGCATTGGCCCAGCTCTCCAAGGGTGAAACGCAGGCGTTATCACCGCGTGCACAAGACGGGTGGTTGCTCCAGGGATATTCTGCCTGTGGCTGGCGCTGGTCCAGCAGCCGGGCGCTGCTCACGCACATCCGTCGGCTCTCAGATGGGGATGTTCCAAGGCCAGACAAGGGCTGCCTCTCCGCATCTCTGCTATTAAGGATATCAGAAGGGTGGCAGGAGGCCTGTCCTAACTGTAGTTAAACATAGCATCAGTTCTCCTCACCCCCTCATGCCATGCTTAGCTTATTGAGCAGAAGAGAACTCGAAGCTCAGTGCTCTGAAGAGTTGGGGTGAGCAGAGCTGAGAACAGCACCAGCATCTTTTCATTCACAGAAAAAAATGTTTCTTAGCTTGGGTGAACTCCATCAACATCAGCAGAAAGGCAGATCAGAGCACAGCGTCCCAACACCACCCTGGCAGTCTTCCTCTGCCTTGCCTCAGTGTTCATGCTGTAAAAACATGAATACGTATATCACACCAGAGGGGTCCTGCTGAGGATCTCAGGCTTGGACAGCCTTCAGGAGAGCTGTTTTCCAGTAGCACTCAGGGCTGCTCTTCGCTCTGCAGCCCAGCACTGGCAAGGGAAATCCCATGACAAGTTCCCTGGTTCAGTGACTGCTAATACCCCTTGACTGTGGCCTGACAATGTCAGCGCCCAGCCTACATCCTCCATGGCTCACTCAGCCTTTGCTTCATCGCTGGTGCCAGCAGTGGGGCTGTGGGATGCTGGCTGTCATAGCGTGGATGCTGGGTGTATGGGGTTTTTGAGAGACAAGGAATAACTCCTGAAATGAATAAATGCATCCTCTGGATGATACATCTCCCGAGACTCTCTCTCACAAACCGTGACAATGTCCGCCTTGGGTGATATAGGAGCTGAGGTGTTTGCTAGATCAGGATTTGTTTTCTTCCCTTGCTTTCTAAGTTATTGCTGCTTTTGTTTTTCTTCTTTCTCCTAAAGCTCAGTAGGAGCTGTGGCTGTTGTGTGGATGGACAGTCGAGGGTTTGCCCATGAATATGCTGTGCTTGTTTGCCTCTGTCCCTTCATTACCGAGTTCAGGTCAATTTGCAGATTACCCCAGAGGAGAAATGCTGGTGGGAAGCTGTAGAGTTGAGAGAAAGCAGGGACAAAGCCTGCTACATTTCAGCCCCTTTGCTGACTGTCTTATGGATTGCCTTGGAATTTCCTTTAAGGTAGCGTGCTTCTTCATGCGTGAATCTTGTGTAGGAAAGTTTTGCCAGTGTGGTTGTTTGTTTGTTTGACTGCTTTCTGTTTATCTGTGGAAACCGAAGCCTGTCTTCAAGGTTACTCTGTGTGTCAACACCGAACACGACAATACCTTCTCCAGCCAGGCAGCACAGGAATTCAGCCAAGTGACTGAAAAGCAACAGGGAGCAGTGCTGTGCCGAAGGTGGCTGCGGTGGCTGCCCGGCAGGTTGGTGAGCGGGCGGCATCGCCCTCCCTCCAGCCCATGATTTTGGAGGTAGCAGCACCAACACCCTGCCAAGCACCCAGTGCTGGGAGGAGGTGCCTGCTGTTAAGAAACAGCGTAGGTAAAACCTGCTGGCTTCATTTGGACTTGTGGAGCTCAAGGATGGTCCTGAGGCTGGCTCGGGGCAGGGACTTACAGACCCACTCACCCATCTCCGGTGAGAGGGGAGCAGGAGACGGCGTTGCTCCCAGCTGGGGTGTGCGGACCGCAGCAGGATGTGGTTGCTGGACAGACGGACACCAGGCAGGAGTCTGCGGGTCCCGGCACATGCCGTGCTCTTGCCTGCGGCCACCCAGCGCCTGCCCCGCCGTGAGCAGAGGGCCGCGGGGGCCGGGGCGTTGCGGTCCCCGCCGGGAGAAGATGGCGCGCAGGCAGGAGCGCAGGCAGGAGCGCAGGCAGGAGCGCAGGCAGGAGCGGGCTCCGCCAGAGCCACGGCTCTGCTTCCGCCCGCTGCTGCAGCTGGGCCTCCTCTCCTTCCTTGCTCTCCTCCCAGCCGACCTCGCCTCTCCCCCCCTCCCCATGCTCATCCAGAATGATTATTTCAAGGAAGACCTGCCTTGGCAGCCTGACCAGAAATCTGGTCTGGGGGAGTGACCAGCATTGCTGGCTGAAGGACAGGTCATGGCACGGCGCCAGCGTACTGCTACCATTACGCCTGCCAAGAGCTTGCAGATGAAGAGCAAGGCTCATTGAAGACAAGATAGATTACTTTTCTTGCTGCAGCTGATTTATCTAGCTGCGATAACAAACACCCCACAGATATAACATAAATCTGGTGGGCCAGATAGGGCTGCCTTAAGGACGAAATCGTTGGTCTGGAGCTGTAATTAGCCCCAGGCTGTGGCCTCCAGGCAATGCTCTCTCCGGCCCTGCCCTGGGCATTTTCCCTGAGCACATCCCTCACCGGCGCCAGGCGTGTAGCTGTGGCTGAGCGTTTGGTCCTGGCAGAACGTGGCATTGCTCGCTGATCTCTGGGGCGTGCACGCAACAGTGCCGGTTCGGCGAGTTAGGGAGAAGGTGGCCAAGACTGTGCTGCCGGAGCCCCAGCGTGCCAGCAGGAAGGATTGTCCAGACTGGGACTGAGCAAAGCCTCTGGGTCCATACCGCACAGAGTTTGGGTCAGAGGGTCCATCCTGTTAACGCTGTGGTCTGTCACTGCATGGAACAGAGGAACTGTTCCCGGCATCACACAGCACTTGGTCTGTGGGAGGTTGGCAAACCCCCCCCCCGGGGTTGGTGCTGGGTGGGAAGGGAGGTCTGCTTCCCAGATCTCAGTTCCCCTAGCAATTAATTCCTGGTGGTTTCTGCTTCTGCGGTCTGAAGGAGGTGTTTTCTGGGGCATTTTGCGTGCACGAGTGAATGGGAGTGCGGGAGAGCTTTGGGCTCAGGAAGCCAAGTGCCCAGTGAGAGATGCCTACTCCCCCCAAATGAAATGGATGGAGAGGAGAAGGAAGAGGGACTGGGGCAGGGACCGTCTCTCCTTTGGGCTCTCTGTGAAGAGCCTGGTCTCAAGTGTGATTTTAAGGAAGGTCCTCCCTGCCCAGCTGTCCCTGGCTGTGCCATGCCCACCGTCTGTGCCTCTTCCCCTTAGCTCGGTCCTCACCCATTCTAGTGCTCACCAAACTCATTTCTTCCCATGCAAAGTAGCACAACCCAGCTGTACATCTCTAACCCTTCCTGTGCTCTCTCCTTTTCAGGGCCTGTACATATTCCTGGTCTATGCAATCTATAACAGCGAGGTAAGAGATGCCCCTGGCTGGGGCTCAGTCACTCGTCACAGCAACTGTTTATTAGCAGTCAAGGGGGTAGCTGGGGTTGTTGTCGGTGCAACGGGCAGTATAGGCCCAACTGTGCTTCTGGAACAGCAGTTGCTTTTTCGCCATGACTTGCTGGAGGATCTCTTGCTCTGCTAGAGCTGCTGTGGCCCTCTCTAATGTCCTTGCTCTGCTCCAGGTGAGGAATGCCATCCAGAGGATGAAGGACAAGAAGAAAGCGCTCTCATTCACAGTAAGTTGCAAGGAAGCCCTGCTGCCCCCTTCATTCATCAGGTACCCATCAGAGGAGGGCCCTAGACATATGTTTGGTCTGCTTTGAGAAGATGATGTTGGAAAGAAGTAATTCTTTTATTTTTTTGTCTCCTGTTGGACAGTGCACACCCAAAGATATCTATCCTGATTAGGCAGCAGCCTGCTGTACCAGGTTGGGAATGGGAGTCAAAGTCCCAAGTCCCAGGGGCCACAGATGAAATCAATCTTTAAAGTCGGACCTGGATCTAGCAAAGACTCACGTTGCAGTTTTCACTGTCCTGTATCTCTTCCCTGTCATTACAGAACTGCTCTCATCCCATCAACTACTTATCAAGTCCAAGAAACACAGCCTCCTGGGAGACAGGGAAACGGAGTCCTTCTGCAGCTGAGAGTGCCTTGTCAAGCCCTGTGCAGAAAGACCCTCCAGTGAAGAACATCACCAACAAAGGTAAAGAGAGTTGTCGTTGCTGTTGGCCCAGGCTGTGTGATGATACCACAGTAAAAATGTTATTCCCAAGGCTTGAATTATAGTGCATGTTCACTTGGCACTGCGTTAACTCATTTGCACGCTGTGCCTATGTGAGTACTTGGGGTCTGGTGCTGCAAATGCAGCATGGGATGAAGGATTCCCAGGAAAGGCAGGGACTGTGTGCATGTGGATCTCAGAGGGGTCAGGTTCACGCCTGCAGGCTGCCTGGGTGTGGACAGGGGGTCTCATCACTGTGTTACACAGCATTGCACTCTCCTGAGGCAAGAATCCATGTTTGTGTCTTAAAATGAATTTTCTGGAGAAGGAGAGGCAAAGGTGCCAGTAGGGAATAGGGTTTTTAGCTTCAGGGAAAAAAGGTGTTGTATGCTCCAACCAGTTTGTGGGTACAATTATGCAGGTAACCTGTTTGGTCCTTTGCTTCAGTGGGAGATACGTAGAGACACAAAGCACCGAGTTCTTGGTGAAGCATGAATATTTCTACTCTCTCTCTAGTCCCCAAACTCATTGTGCTCTTTCACTCCCTAGGAAATTTTGGAGCCAAAATTCCCATGGGGATTTCATCAATTATGTCACCTGAGAGACCGGTATGTAATGTCTTCTGTTATTCTTCCACCTTCATCCATATACATAGCGTAATAGTTATGTAGGAATGGTGTCTGGTGGTTTCAGCAAGGGGCCGGGACTCAGGACACCCGGTAGCGTTACCAGCTCTGGCACAAATTCAGTGTTTTGTGTTGAGCAAGTCCCAGAAGCTGCCTGACTCATCCACCCTGTGCACAGACCCTGTGCCGATCCCCTCGGTCCCAGGGCGTTACAGAAGTTGCTGAGTGTTGGTGAGGGACCAGGCGGCGTGTTAGCACAGCCTGCCTGCTCTCCTCCTGAGGACCAGCCCGGAGACACAGCCCGTTTATCGAAACCAAGGAGGTTTTGATACTCATCCTGAAGACTCTGGTGTATTAAAATACATACTCGTTATTAGCAGCATATTGATTTAAGTCATTTAAATCATTGGAGATGCATGTTTTTGTGCCCGTAGTGGCCCCTCCTGGTCGTCAAGCCAGATGCAACTGAGTGTCTGCTGTCTTCTGTAGGAGCATAAGATGGAGAGCAAGGTGGGCTAGCAGGCAGGAGCTCCCGGCTAGGGACCCGCCGTGGCTGTGCTGTGAGGGCAGGGCTTGGCTCAGGAGGCAATGGCCCGGGCTGGGGCGGGCGGCAGTGGGCAACAGGGGAGAGGGCGAGTTCTGGGGGCGGGAGAGGAGGAGGCCCCTGGGTGGCCGATGTCCAGGGTGAGAGCTCTTCCCTGAGCCGATGGGGAACCAGCCCCGCTGCCGCGCCGGGAGGGTGATTGTCGCAGGGGCGTGCATGGACAGAAGGAGCCAGTGGATTTCAGCCAGTAAAGCACCAAGCGGAGGTCGGTACGGATCCAGGCGGGAGACTTCCCCCAGGGAGAGCAAATTAAAATCAGGCAGCAGGGGCTTGCTGGCCCCGTGGTGGGTGAGCCGCATCCGTCCAGGGAGGGCTGGCTGGGTCGCGCTGCCTGCAGGAGTGAGGCTGATGTAAAGCTCAGCGAGGCATGGCCTAAAGTAGGGAACAATTTAAATTTTACTACTCTGATACCACTTCCATCTCCCACTATTGAAATGATCATCAGTCCTTGTGCACTTGACATACAAGTGCTGTAATTTCCTCAGAATAAAATCCAACACTACTTTCATGAGTCTCTCACTGAAGGATCTCTCTCTCCCTCTCTAATATTTATCCTTTGAAAACCTGTGTCACATAGACAGCTCTTATTTATCCAATAGATAATACTTCTATAGCTGGCATATCGTTTTGAAGCCACTCAATAAAATCCATATTTTCATCTCTCATGATTTATATTGTGGTTAATGCCGTTCCTCCCCCCGTGCTGAATGCCGACTGGGATTCATTCGCAGGTGATGCTTTTCTCAGCCAGCCAGGTGCTGGCTGTGTAAACTGGAACCAGGGCTAAGCTCCTGGCACCAGATATGAGACGTGGGCCAAAGGGATTAGCCCGGGGGCCTGAGTTTCCTAAGGCAGGGAGCATTAGGAGGCAGCAGATCTCCTAAATGCCAAGGCTGTGGCATTTCCTAGCAGGCAAAGACAGAAAGCGCTTTCCTCCCTGTGAGGGTCATTGAGGACTTTGCTGTATCTTTGCTGCTTAAACATTGCATTTTAATATACTCGTTTCCTTTCTCGCTAATGTGGGTGCAGCAAAAGGCGAGGCTGATGCCAGTGCCTGCCTGGGGAGAGGGGGCACGGCCCCGCTGCCCGCACGGATCTGTGCTGTGGCAGCGTGGCTGGCTCTCGGTGCTCCCTCGGCATCGGAGTGAGCCCCGCGGTGTCGAGCCGGCCGGGGGATTTTTCCATCCGAGCCCCATCTTCACCGCAGAGGTGGTTGGCACAGCTGGGCCCCCGTTGGTGCTACCCTCCGCTGGATAGGTGCTGCTTTCTGTGCTCGTTGGTTATATAAGTCAGTGCTGTTTTTCCTGCTCCCTGGCTAAATGAGTCATGGCACTCGCTGGAGGAGCGGAGAATTAAGAATGTCACTGGCAGCTGCACAATGGTTTGGATGAAGAGAAGATGCTACTTAAAAACGTTTGAAAACACTTAAAATGACAAAACACTGAGCGAGTGAAGATACAAACACAGACGAGATGTTCTTTGTGTTTCAGCTTTTTTAAATGTTGTTTGGTGATATTTATTGCTTTTGGGCTGGGAGCAGGAATTTCACACCTCACAGAGCATTAACCATCACTTAAACACAGGGTGCAGGCTTGTGCGTGCTCTTTCCACCACAGCCCAGGGGGGAGAAAGTTCTCTTTCCTCTTTTCCTGGATTTTCCTGTTGTCTCCAGGATGGTGTCCGGCCCGCCGGGTCACCCCCAGGACTGGAGGGGTCCCCGGAGAGGGCGTGCGGAGCGGGGCACCAGCTCACTGCCCGGGCGCTGCCGAGAGGTGCAGCTGTGTCCAGGGACACGCTGCAAGGTGTCCATCCCTCAGGGAGCGGGATGAAGGCTCCAGTTCCCAGCCTGTGCGGTGGCTCAGTGGGAGGGAGGGTGCGACGTGGTGGCTGGGTGCTGGGGGAGCCCTGCCTGGCCCCGGGGAGTGTGGCGGGGGGTTGTCAGCAGCGAAGCAATCAAACCTGTACCTTCTGCTAACAAATGTTCTCCCCTCTTTCAGGCTGTAGAGCTGACAGCGTTCAAATCCTCAGGTAACATTTGCTTACGTCGTTTTCTTTAATTTTTGTTACTGCTGATACTGGTTTCTGTGGTTGCATGGTGGAGTGCTGCCCAGAGGGCAGGTGATTTTTGCTCAGGCTTCAGGAAGCTTTTTATTTCCAAACCGCCCTGATCGGTGCAGTCCTGGCAAGGCTGTTGGGAGATCCGTGTCCCCCCTGAACAGATGAGGAAGAGGGGGAGTAATGACACCCAGCAGTTCTGCCAGTGCTGCCTGCACTGCCTTTCCCCAGCAGCACTGGTGGCTCAGCCCAGGGAGGGAACCTGAGCACCCTGCAGCGTTCAGCCGAGGGTGCCCATCTCAGGGCACCCGCCTGGTTTCTCCTGCGTCTCTGCACCTTTCGTGCTGCCGCTTCGTGTCCGCAGTTTGTTGCGCAGCGGCTCCCTCCACGACAGCGAAGCTGCAGGTCGCAGGGCTTGGCAGGCAGCGGAGGGACAGGGGCTACCCACAGGTGCCTGATGCTGAGCTCTCCGGCTGCGCACCCCAGCGTGGCCGGTCCTCGAGGCGCAGCAGGGACCGGCATGCCTCGCTGCCTGGCAAGACCTGGGCTGCTTTCAGGGGTGGCAACATCTCTGTGCTGCCACAGGGTATTTGAAAGCAGCAGCTGCTGCAGAAAGCGCTGGCGGGTGTCAGGAGTGCCCTGCTCCCAAAGAAGGGAAGCCAGGGGAGGTGGGGTGTTCAGACAGGGCAGGATTTATGAGCTTAAAAGCAGCCATTTAGCTTCTTCTGTTTCAGGTTGTAGAAAGGCCAATGTCACCATGGAGGTGGGCAGAATTAAAACCAGAAATCCCTCCTAAGCCCCAGACCTCTGCTTGACGGCAGTGCTGGGGAGAGGCCGGCCAGCCGCAGCCCCCTGCTCCCTCCCCAGCTTCCCTGCCTGGCTTTGGGCAAGTCCCCAGCTCCGCCAGGTACAGGTGCAGCATATTTAGCATTATTTTTTTTTAACCAACCACTACCGAGTACCCCCAGCACTCTCAGTGCGCGTCTGGATGGGGTCACTCGAGCAGACAGTACAGTGAAGAAGTGCCGGGGATGAATTGATATTGTTTTTTCTGTATTGTTACATTTTCTTTTGTCAAAGGAAGCAGTGTATTAGCAGGTTTCTGATTTTGCTTCACATTAAGTGTCTAAGCAGGGCATGCTTAGACTATTTTCGAGACGATGCCACCCAGAAGCATTGCAGCTTTCCTCCCCACAGTGGACACATGAGCAAGGCAGACACGGTGGCATCCAGGAGTAAATGTGCTGCAGCATTTCAGGCATAGGAGTGGGGTCTCAGAGACAGCAAGACCTACACCCAGCACGTGCATTTGTGCTCTGTCCCCCCACAGTCTCACCCTCATCTGCTCCTGCATATTTTAATCCAGCCACATGTGTAATTAAACTCCAGCTGTGCAAAGAGGTGGGTGGTTTATTTTGGTTTTGTTTTCTCAGGTAAGCCCTCGGTATATTTTTAAAAGCCCGGGTCTGCCCAGAGGATGGTGGGGACGCCAGGCTGGGCTCGGTGCCTGTCCCCCCGTGCACCGGCTGATGCACAACGGCTGTGGAAGCGGCCGGTGTGTGCAGGGCAGCCCTGTGCACGACCACCCTCTCTGCTAGCACCGAGCGTGCCCTGGGGCTAGGGAGCCCTTGGTTGGGCAGTCCTTCAGCCTGGGGTGAACAAGAAGATCTCCTTGAACCAGAAGAGCACTCCTCTGCACACTTGTGTACGTGGAAGCCAGCGTGCGGCACAGCGCTGGTGCCGGCTACGCTGCGCTGCTCCGAGGCACCGGGCTCAGAGACAAGTGCTTCCAGCCATTAAAAATAAAAAATAAAGGGCAGTAATGCCCAGCTGTAGTAATGCCTGGAAGACCCCAGGGCAGCTCACCGTTGCACAGGCTCCCGTCTTCACGGCTCGCTCAACAGAGCAAAATGCTGCGTAGCTCGTGGAGATAACAGCTGCCAGGGGAAGCAAACCATAAACTTGTGTGCTTGATGATGAACGGGAGACCAATCATTTCAACACAGACACTGCTTCCCCTCTTCTGTTTTCTCCCAAATAGTTTAATGAAAAGAGACGTATTTTGCCCCAGGTATCTTTATTTGAAAATTACCAGCCAGCTCTAATGAAAATCGTGATGTACCAGCAGCAGGCTGGCAGGAGCTCCCGCAGAGACCCAGGAGCAGCCCACCTGCCCCACGGGGCAGGCCAGTAGGGAGAGCTGGTGGGCAGGAGGAGCGCTGGACCCTGGTCACCAGTGGGAGACTTGGGGCTTAAATGACTTGCTCACAGTCTCCCAGGAAAGCTGCGCTGGATCTGGGGTGGGATCCGCCTCTTCTCTGCTCCAGCGCCTCAGCCGTGCTCTTGTGAGAGCTGTGGGCATCGCGCTGGCTTCACGTGCAAGAGGCAGCCAGTGGGTCCGTGGGGGGGGAGGTGGGATGGGCTCACAGCGGTGCATTAACACGCGTGAGGATAAGGGCAGATAAAAATCCAGGTAAATACCAGACCAGTTGCAGAACCACAGAAATGAGTTTTGCAGTGTGGCTGTGGCCAGGAGGTAGGCATGGGCTTCCTCCCTGCATCCCCACCCCCAATATTAGGGCTCCCCCCACAAGGACTCAATTCACTCGGAGAGGCCACACATTTCCACAGTAATGAGCTCCAGCCCAGCTGTACAAAGCTGCACGTTGCAGTGAGTGCACTGCCCGGATTCATTACACTCTTTATGTAAGCAGGGGATGGCCGGGGGGGGGTTCACATATTTGCACAAACAATAAGTACCGTCTTCCTTGTCTTGGCAAACAAGAGCTCCAAGAGGCCTCCACATCCTCCATCTCCTCAAGTGATGGCTGCTTTGTTTCCCCACGATAATTTCATTATTCTGTTTGAATACATTTATATGTTGCTAAGCCACACATAGCAACATGGATCTTGTCTCCATGGCCCAGCCTTTCTCTGATCAATATTGAGTAATTCTGCAACTCTCGCCATACCGCGTTAAATAAGATTGGGTTTAAAATAGTAAGGAAATTACAAGTCTTTGGGATTCAAAGCCAGTAAACCACCTGAGTGTCCATGGGCACTTGGAGAAATGCAGACCCCTCAATGCCAACCCTGCCGGGCCGTGCTGCGGTGGGATCGCTGCTGCCATCTGTGCCATGGTCCTTCCCGACAGGCAGAGGGTACCTTATACCCTGATGGAAGGAGGTGCATCCCATGCGATATCAGTGCTCTCTGCCACGGTAGCGCTGGTATTTTCATTAAATCCCATTTAAACCTCATTCTTCAGCACTCTCAGAGCTCGGTGCTGTGCACGGTGGGTTAATTTCTGAGCAGCTGCGGCCAGAGCACTGAGGCAGCTTTGGGTCCCTGCTGTAAGGACTGTATTTCAGAGACCCTCTAAAGGGGCAGGGGGGTGATGAGACGGCAGAGCCACACTGGCAACAGGCAGGGCTGGCCGTGCCAGGACAGTGGCCGCCTCCACCCGCTGCTCCATCCTATGGCAGGTTTGGGCTGCAGTTTCCCCCAGCGTGCCACAGGACCGTGCCAGTGCACCCGCTGCCCCAGCAGGGACCCCTGCCCTCCCCTCCCTGCCGATGCAGCTGAGACCATCTCTCTTTTGCTTTAGGTTTCTGAGAAGTTTCTGGGTGACGGGCCCACAACGCCGAGGCTCTTCCAACAGCTGGCAGGACAGCAGGTCGGAGGAGCTGGCTTCTGTGCGGAGGGCTGTCCCAGCCCAGGCAGAGCTGTTAGCCCTGCGCTTCTTCCTAGCAGCATGTGCGGACAAAACCAAGGCAGGACTGGGGTAGCGTGGGGTCTCACGGGGCTTCATCTGCTGCTGAAGACCACCCCGCTCCTCTCCAGGGGTGGGCAACCAACAGGCAGGTACTCGTCCTGACTCCTGCCCAGCCTGCGTGCCGGCCTGGGGGTCCCCGCGGCTCATGCAGCCCCTGTCGGGGCAGCCAAGCTTGGCCCGGTGCAGCACTGCCGCCGGCCGCCCCGTGGCACCACCGGCAGCGTGTGGTTGTGCGTGGCTGTTGTTGCTGCCGGTAGAGCTTGTTTAGCTTGGGGGACCTGGAGCAGGTGGCATGGGAGCAAGCCCAGCTTTCCCCGTGGCAGCCGTGCCCAGGCGGTTGTGCCCACGGTCCGGTGCCGGCAAGGACGGCCGCCTTCCCCGGCTCTGCCGCCGGCCCGGCACACCGCTCTGCCGGGGCAGGGCTGGAGCTGGGCTGCGTAGGAAGCACATGCGCTAAGGAAGACAGCAGCTGGCTTCAAGTCTTTTCTAAAGCAGCTGACTTCAATAGCATCTTCTGCTGTTTAGGACAAAAATCCTCTCCCTGCTCCTCCCCGGGCTCTCACCCGGCTGGCGTGGCCGCTCGCCAGCTGGGGTTATGTTTTCTCTCCCTCTGTTCTTTGCATCTGACTGGTTCTCCTGTTACCTCCCTAGTGTTTAGAGCACATAAAATGTGTTGGTTCTTTTGCTGATTATGATGACAGTAAATGCTGATTTTAAAGGCAACCTCCTCTCCTTGTTGCAATGTATTCACGGGAATGGGCTCGTGTTCAGCCGGGGCAGCGTGCCGTGGCTTTTCGTGGCTGAACGCAGTGGAGGGCAGTTTGGCCGCGGTGCCTGGGACCAGGGCACTGCATGCTCCCGTGTGCTGTCCCCTGCATTGCACTGCGTTCCCTGGCCTGGGCACAGCATGTGCTGGCCAGCATGTATCTATGTGCTGTTGGGAACTGCAGCCCTCGAGCAGCCCTGTGCTGGTCAGGAGAGCGAGATGCGAGTGCAGACCATCGCTCCGGTTATCAGAGTCAGCCAAGCACCAAAGTACTTACAAGACAGGTCATGGAAGCTATTGCAGAGCTCTGTGCTTTGGTGTGGGTTTGCTCCTTGCCGCAGTGCATGGCACATCGCAGGCTTTCAGCCACAGTGACCACCAAGGGCTACATGAAAAATCCCGAGTTTAAGCTAATTGCCCATCACTTGCAAAACACACTCAGAGTCGCTATGGCAATTCCCAGCAGCACTTTGAACCAGATCCTGAGTCACCAATGCCTTGAATCACATCACAGCAGCGGCCCCCCTCCTGCAGCCATAGTGTCCTGGTCTCACGGAAGGCAGGCATCGCTCCAGGAGTGACGCCCGTGGGCACCCGGTGCTTGCTGGGGCCAAGCACTGCTCTCCTGCAGGGACACCAGGCAGGACATCCCTCCTGCCTGTGGGGAGCCAGGAGGAGGAGGTGGCACCAACAAGGAGGGTCAGAAAGACAGTCAAAAAAGACAAAGTCTGCCTTTTTAAATGAACTGCAAAATTTATTACAGTGGTTTGCTCCCGACAAGGAAGTTGGTAACCTCCTGCCTGGGAAGGAAGGGTGGGGAGTGGGGAAGGGATGAGAGGGAGAAAAGGATGTGAGAGACAGAGAGAGAGAGACACTTAAGGACACTTTTCATTTTCTGAAAATAAAACATCTTTTACCTCCCAAACCATATTCTCCAGTTGTTTAAGTTCACAGAAAGAAGAAGGTGAAACCGAACCACAGACTTCAGGAGGAAAATGCACAAACGTTGAAAAGCAGAGACAAACATGCTCTTCTGCATCTAACAAGCTTCCACAAACCGCATGGCTCTGGCCACAGCGTCTGCAGCTCCTCAAGGCACCGGCTCTGCGCAGAGCCGCAGCGGACAACAGCCTCCTCGACACGAAGAGCAAAACGCCGCTGTGGACAACAAACCTGAACCAACCCCAGCCGTGCTGGAGGAGCCCCAGTGGAGCCGGGGGGGGCTCGGCCATGGCCAGGGGTCTGTGCTGGGCTGCCTGGCAGCAGGGCGAGGAGAGGAGACCATGGCTGAGACCGAGAGCAAGCAGCAGCGAGAGTCCAGTACATCCCAGCTCTGGGGGCTGCAGCCCCCCAGCTCTGCCCAGTCATGTCTGTGAGCCCCTGTCCTGTGACTGGAGACGAACTGATAACTCTTTGCTTGTGGCTTCGGCACAGCATTTGCTGTCACCTGGGGACACGGCAGAGCACAAAGGGGGGCCTGGGGGCTTGGCTCGACCCGGCCCGAAGTGCAGGACAATTCTTATTATTCTTTACCTATGCTTGGGCAGGTAAATGGAGGACGGGGCTGTAAAGCCCCCCAGCTCCCCTGAGCCCCCAGGCACGTGCTGGCGTGGAAGCAGCTCTGGGCTGTTTGCAGTCTGGACCTGCTGCTGCCCTGGCACCTGCGGTGCAGGGGCCGGACCCTGCACCTCCCTCTGCCCCCATCACCGGTGGGCAGGAATGGGACAGGTCCGTCCCGGGCCCCATCCTGCCCCTTGGCTGTTCTCCAGGCGCTGCCTGGACACGGCTGATGGCTGGAGCAAGGCAGGACCTGCGCTGCCCAGGGACACTGTCCCGGAGCCACCCCGTCCCCGCGTTTCAGGAACCAGCTCGGTTTGTGGTGCCGCCTGGGCACTGTGACCTGCAAAGCTTTCCAGCCGTGGGGATGTTGTGCTGGCACTGAGGACACAGCAGCAGGGCCACCGGCCCTAAGTGTCCCGAGGACGATCCCCTGCTCCCGGTACCAAATCTCTTAGAGCCTCTGCAGCAAAGCTTTGACATCCCAGAGACATGCTGGCCATGGATACCTGTGGGCTCTGGGCACTGCGGCTGTCAAGAGCTGCAAAGCCATGGCTGCTGTCTCCAGCATCAGCAAGCACTGAGAAAACAAATCTCAGCCGAGGGCCCAGCACTGCCCATCCCTGCCTGCCCTCGCTCGGCAGGGGCTGCGGCGGGGTGCAGAGCAGGCAGCAACACTGAGGGGAGCCAGGAGAAGGGACCCCGGCACGTGTGCCCTGGGGTCCTGGCTCGGCTGCGTGGGGCCGACATCTCCAGCCCGAGCCCTGGCGTTCTGCTTGACTCCTGCAGAAATCCTCTGCCTCTGTGCTGGTGGCTGGGGACACCCCGACCACCACGAAACCACAACCCGGAGGGTTCACCTCACCTCTCCCCTGCCCTGTGCACGAGGGGCCCTGAGACATGGGGCAGGGTTGGGAGAGGGATGGCAACGGTGGAGAAATGGCTGGTAGGGACAGCAGGAGGGGAGCATAAATAAGAGAAAAGCCAGGACAGGCTTTACCCTTCCTTCGTGCCACAGAGCCGGGTCGGGCAGGCGGCAGGTTGGGCACCGGCGGTGCAGAGGAGCCAGGGGGCCAGCGCTGCCGATGGGGCAGTCCAGCAGCCGAGCCCACGGCCCCGCAGCCATCAACTGTCCTTACTATGTGTTAAAATAAACCACCTGGGACTTTTGCAATAGTATAGGTTAAATAGCATCACTGAGAAAGGCGGGGTGGAGAGGCGGCACCGGCCCGCCAGCCCCGGGCACACGTCCTGCCCCTGCGGCGCTGCTGGCAGCACCGGGGCTGCGCCGGGTCCGTGCCGGCGGCCACGCTCAAGTCCGCTTGGCGTGCAGCATCTCGATGAGGAGGTTGTTGCAGGGCACCTCGCCGCTCAGGTGCTTGTGGTAGAGGTACTCCTCCGCCTGCATGCTCAGCGCCCGGACCTCTGCCAGCCGCAGCAGCAGCTGGCGAAACTTGTCCGTGGAGTGGGGGTAGTGGCAGACGGTGTACTCCAGCAGCGCCGCGTTGGCCTTCTCCTGAGCGTCCTTAGCCAGCGTGTGGTTGTCCAGGTACTTCACGTCTGCAAGGGAGGAGGACGATGGTGAAATGGTGCTGAATGCGCGTGTTTGGCCCATCCGTGCCGTGCTGCGCTGGGTGCACCAGGAGGGACCCACGCTCCTGTGTCAATGCCCCTTGTGCACAAAAACGCAGTGCAGGAGGGGTCCCACGCCCCATCCCTGCCCTGCCTCCCGGGTCTCGCCCGCTGCTGAAGTTGGACACCCAAACCCCCCCGGCATCAGGAGGACCGATGTCCCCCTGCCCTTGCCACCCAGGAAGCTGCAAAGCCAAAAGATGTTGCTGGCTGCGCCCACACAGAGGGAGCCGTTGCCATGAGCCCCCTTTAATTCCTGAAGGTCGAGGAAGCGGCTGAATTAATTCCCCAATAAACCTGGTCTTTCCAATGTGGCAACTGGGCTCACCAGCCTGGAAACCCTAATCCTCCGCGCCTCACCAGGGTCGCAGCAGCTCCCCCATAATCCTGCTGCCAGCTCTGCTGCCTGCGGGGTGGGAAGCAGCGCAGCACCAAGGTGCAGGCAGGGTCTGGCAGCCAAGAGGCCACTGCAGCCCTGATGGCAGCACTGCAGGAGCTGGGGCATGCACAGTCCCAGGGCAGAGATTGTCCCTTTGGGACGACGGGTCTGGAACTGCCCTGCAACTGCAGCCGTGGCAGAGGAGTGACTGCAGGGACAACCCCAGCTGGTGGGTCGGGGTTTCTCCAGGCTTTTGGGGCAGCCTGAGCTGGGGTCTGCCCTCCAAGGATGCTGCCTCAGTGCTCGGGTTGCCATGAGCGCTCCGTGAAGGAAGCACTGATTTTTAATCTGCGCAACATGTTGTTAAACCGGCCCCACACGCCGATTTCAGTGGCTTGAAGGAAACAGTGCCGTGCACTGCCCCATCAGCCGGCTACAGCTACACGCAGCAATGGTATCTCGGCGCCTGCCCACGGGAGACCTTGCTGCAAACCCCGGCACCGAGCCCATTTGGGGCAAGCGGATTTCATGGATTTACTGTATGGCACGGAGGCACCCAGTAGCGCCGCGCTGGGTAACGGCACTGCCGGCTCCACCGCCCACGTCCAGCAGCCGCAGATGCACGGCCAAATTCAGGACTGTGTTGGCAGCCCCGACACATTCCGCCCATAGGCTGGGAACAGGGAAATCTGGGCACGGTTTCTGGCCAAGGCAGCTGGGATTTGGGGGTTTGTTTCTGGTTTTCATCCCCAAAAAGCGGGGAGCCAAACATGGCTCTACCCAGAGGGCTGAGCAGCTTTCGGGAGGGCAAAGCGCAGTGCTGGTGACGGAGGTGCCTGAGCAAGAGGGAGCAGACGGGACCCCCGTGCCACTGGGTGGGGGTGTCTGTGGACCCCCCTACACCACCTGGCCCTGCAGGGCTCCCTCAGGGGAGGCCACAGCACCCAGCGCTGCTCCAGCCCAGCAAAGCTGGGAGCCCCCGGCCTGTGCTTGGGCTTCGGGCCGGGCGCTGTGCGGCACAGGCACAAAGCGCCGCAGGTTGTGCCAAGATGCACTTTATCAGATCACCCTTCCCTTTTCACGCCTGCGGCACATTTGCTCCTATTGTGGCCGTCTCCCTTCTACCCGGGTTGTTGTTACGAAATCTCTTTATCTGCATAAGGTTATTCTGCATGTCATTAAAAAAAAGAAGTTATATTGATAAATGTCAAATCTATCCCCTGAGTTGGCTCAACAATAGCTAGTTCTACTGGATGAACTCACCTGGTTCTCTGAAAGACCCTATTCACTGTTTAATTGAATATTTGAATAATCTTTTCATTCCTGCAAGGAATAAAGAATGTTGTCCAAATAACATTGACTCACTTCATTTAGAGACACTGCAGCAGTTGCAAAGACTGTCCTGTGACAAAGCCTCCCATCACACATACAGATATGCCTGGGATTATTTCTATGCCCTCAAGTGTTCTTCCTATTCACAGCTCCTTTTGTTTGGGAGAAGCTGCTGATAAATTGCAAACGCTTAAGGGAATGTGGGCTATAAAAGCCTCTCTTCCTCCCCTCCCCAAGAGTAGCTGCTTCATGAATGTAAGTCATGAAATCGAATGATAGGTCAATCCATTAAGGCTCTATTAAGCCCTTCTGTAGAACAAAGCTAACCTGTGCCGTCCTCATAAATATTGCTATTTTGAGAAGCCCTAATTTTAATTAAATCTCTTTACCTGCTCAGGAGAGAAATCTATTTAGAACTCAAATGGCAGCTCTTGTGAGTGGGGCTTGGCTTTGACTGTGCTGTGGCAGAGTGGTAAATGTGGAAATTCTCTTGTTAAAGGCAATTACATCCTGCACATAATACACAATCCCATCCTCTACAGCTGAGCCTGCGAAGGGCAAATTACTCCAAGTGAGCTCTGCAATATGGAGAGAAAAAGTTGGATTTGGGGCAAAATGATGTATGGGAAAACACAGCTATTTGATTCCACACCCTCCCTGAAAGCCGCTGCTCCAGGGAAGCAGAACCACAGCTGCGATCGGCACAGCAGCCGTGGCCGCCGGTGCTGGCCGTGCTCTGGGAGGACGCTGCCCTTGCTCGATGTGCCGTGCCGTGGCAGGGGTACGTGGGGCAGCACAGGGGGTACTGGCCCTCCCGGTGCTGAACCCGCGGGGCAGCAGCCAGGGAAGGTCCCAGCTCAGGGCACAAGGCCCACCAGCTCCTTTATTTCCCAGCCCGGGCACTGTTTGTGCCATACCTTATCACTGCTTGAACAGCAGATTATCGTACCTAATTTCTCTTGATTTCAAAACAGCTCTAGAGGAAAAGAAAGCTGCGGAGGAGATGCTGCAGGTGCAGGATGGGACGGCAGCGCGGCTCCCACTCCTCGGGTGCCTGTGGCTGCCGGACTTGCCTGCTAACCAGACATATCCACAGCAAACCTGAGTCAAACCAGTGGATCCTTCAGAGCTTACTGGCCCTGACCCTGGCCCCTAGGATGGGGGAGTGGATTCCCACTGCCTACATACAGTATGTCAGTGCTCCCGCTTAACCCATTAACCCAGTGATGGTGCTGCTCCTGGAGCAGGCTGGCTCCTCAGCGACGGTGACATATAGCGATGCAAACTCTCCCTCAAGCACAAACTGCCAAAACTCACAGCAGTCTCCATACAGCGCAGAGTGCAGCTCATGGCCTGCTGCACTTGGCAGTGAGGCACAGAGCCACTGGCAGGACCCCCCCCCAGATGGGACCAGAAGTGCAAGCACAAACCGAGGCACTGGGACAGGGACGGGGACAGGGACAGGGATGGGTTGGGATGGGGATGGAGACAGGGCTGCCCCAAGCTGGGCTCACTGTCCCGACTCAGCACCAGCACCCAGCCGCTGCACATACACAAGCACAAGTTTCCCTGGGGAAATGCCAGTTCCTGCCCTGTCCGGGTGGGTGCAGCAGCCATGGAGGTGTGGGAAGTGAAGCAGCCACCGTGGCAGAGGTGCGGGCTGGGAGCGTGGCAGCCAGCTGAGCCCCTCGCAGGTCCCACCGCCATCCTCTCACAGGGAGGTGAGATCTCCCACCAGGACGAGACCGAGGGGAAGGTGTCAGCACCGGTAATGAAGGCAGCCAGGCTCCCTGGGGTTCCCGTGGTGCTCAGCACCACCCACAGCCACACCACCCCATCGAGGGCTGAGATCCCTCTGGTGAGACTTTGACGGGCATCCCTGCCTTGGGGCGATGCCTGTGGGGAAAGGAGGCTCATCCCTGGTTGCGGTGGATGGGGAGATGCTCTCTGCAGGGGCGGCAGCATGGCCAGGGTGGTAGCAGGGCAGGAGCAGGGCAGGATCAGGGCAGAGCCGCTGTGCAGCCCCAGGGATGTTGCAGGCTCTGGCAGCAGCACCCGTGCTCCGGTGTATTTTGTCTAGGTGAGGCAGGGCTGTGTGAACCCGCCGCCTCGGCCCGACCGCAGGCTCCAGGGCTGAGCCTAATCAGGAGCCACGCGCAGCCCCTGCCCGCTGCGGTGGCACGGGCTCTCTGACGCAAATCCCGGGAGATAGGGCTGTCCCCGGCTGCCGCCTCTGTCAACACGCCTGTTTTGCTGCGGCCATATCAGCCGGTTGTTTCCCTGCCCGGTCCGACGGGAGAGTGACCAAAACAGTCTCCGCTTGGCCAGCGGCGTGGCAACGGCCCCCGCGGCTGGAGGCAGAACCTGACCCCGCAGCGGGAGACATTTCGGAGCCCCCAGCGAGGCGTGGGAGCCGGCACATCCCAGCCCTCGCTCCTAGCTCCTCATTAAAAGCCCCTTCGCTGCCCGTCGGCGCAGCAGACGGCACGGCTGGAGCCTGAGCTGCGCCTGGTCCCTCTGTCCGCGCTCCCACCACCCCCCCGAGACCCTGCGGCAGCACGGCCATGACACCCGAGCGCGGCCGCCCCCCGTCCTGGTGCCGCCCGCGGCAGCACTCACCGAGGCTGAAGAGGATGAGGAACTTGAGGCAGACGAACTCCTGCCGGTCCACCTGGAGCGAGTGCAAGTGCAGGACGAGCTCCTGCGCCCGCAGCACCAGCGTGTTCAGGATGGAGCCGGCCTGGGTCGCGATGGTCGACATGTCCACCTGTGGGGATGGGGACGGTGTCAGCCATGGTGGCCACAGTCCCCCCCAAACCGGCTGCAGGGACCCTGCGCAGGGCAGGAGCCGGGCACCGGCCCAGAGTACGGACTGAGAATTAGGAGTGTCAAAGCAAAGGCTGATGAGTGAAACAGTAATCCTCTTTATCCAGCACTGGTTAAAACAGAGGGGCCCTTTGCAGGGTGCTGGCATCACAGGCACCCGCGTCTCCAAAAACCACTCCTGGGGAGGGAAGGGGCCCCTTCTCACATCCCGCCTCTGTGAGTACAGGTGTGGCTGTTGATCTTTCCATGAGAAACATTTTTCTCCAGAACCAGGAGCTGGATGGCAGGATGGGACAGGCCGGGATGGCATGGGACAGGACAGAATGCAGTGGGATGGGATGGGATGGGATGGGATGGGATGGGATGGGATGGGAAGGGATGGGACATTCTGCACAAGCCATCCCATAGCACAGCAAAATGAACCCGTCCGCCCTGCACCGGGTAGGCAACCCTCAGCCAGAAGTAAGACAAAAGCCACCCCGCACCCTCCCTCCACCCCACCACCCGGCCCCCACCGACCCCTCCGCAGCAGCCACCGCCGTCTCTGTGGGCCAGTGCTCACCTCCTGGCCGGTGACGAGCAGCACGCTATGCTCCTTGCCGTGCTGCAGCTGCCGGTAGACGTGGTCGAACACCAGCAGCTCGCTCCAGCAGTTCTGCAGCAGCTTCATCTGGTCACCCACCTGAAACACAGCCAGAGCAGCGCCGCTGACGCCCATCGCGCCGGGGCATGGTCGGCCACGGGGGAAGTTGGGGCTGTGTCCGCACAAGCCTGTTCCCGGCTGGCAGGAGGGGGCTGGGATGCCCCGGTCCCTGCACCACCCCTCCGGCCCCCCAGCTCTGTGTTTGAGGGTCAGCTTTATGTTCTAACCCTGTGGCAGTGACGGCTCAAACTCACACCATCAGCTGCTACGGCGTGTTGCCACATTAGCATTGGACCTGGGCACGACTCGCACCCATCTGTGTCTCACCCTGACCACAGTAAAAAGGGGTTTTCTAACGGACTGGCATCAGTGTCAAAAAAATCCAACTTTCACTGCTCACGCGCCCAGAAGTAGAGCAACAAGTCCAGTCATTGGTGCCATTACATGAAGCAGAGAGTGGATGAGGCCTTCTGCCACCAGGATGAGCAATGCCTTGGTACAGATACAGCATCAACATGATGCACTGGAGACATGACAAACCTCTGCCTCCCCCCAGGCCTCCAGGTGACCTGATCTACAGAGACCTGCCCAACCCCAGGTCTGCTTTGTGCATGCATTTGCTTGGCAGGCCATCATGGAGGGGGGGTTGCAGGGAGCATCACCCGTCTCTCTCAGGAATCTGGCTCCTCCAGGTGGGACAGGACTTTGTACTCCAGGACTTTGTCCCTGACCCTCACAGCCTGGCAAAAGCCTCATTTTTTTAAGAACCCGAAACCCTCCTCACCCTCCCAGCTGCAGAGCGTTTCCCAAATTCTCACACACACATTTATACATCGAAATTGCAGTCTGACTGTGAACAAGCTCCTAGCAAGGAGATGCTGCGTCTGATTAATGAAACATTAATTGCAAAGCCCTGGTCTGGCTCCTGGTTCCCATGTCCACCCCTGCCAGCGTGTAACTGGGCTGGACGTTGTGCCCCACTTCGTCTTGCTACTGGTATCCCCTGCATCGCCTCCAGCCCTCCCTCCATGTTGGGTGGGAGGAGAGGATGGCCAGACTGACACCCACAGCACTGGTTAGCGTCTATAGCAAGGATTGCAACCACCAGCACCCTGCGGCCGCGTTACACCTGCAGGCTCACGCCCCATGCGACACCTTGTACTGCGCTCACACAGCACCGACCCCGTGCCTGGCAGATATCCCGTGGGAGGCCAGCCCGGCAGCGAGATCCCCTTGGGCAGGCAGGGAGAGCTGGAGCTGCACCCCTAGTAAGGGGATGCTGGGCTGGAGGAGAGGAGATGGGCTGGGCGGCTGCGCAGGGCCAGCTTTGAAGCAGCTCAGGGTGTTTCGGTGGCACTTGCCGGCTCTTATCAGCGTGGGTTTTCCCCCACCAGGCACAACCTCCCCGAACCACACACAAATCTTTAACAAAATGACTGCTGGCTGCGTCCCCGGGCGGGAGGGAACGCGTGGCTGCTGCACAAAGGCCCTGTGTGTCCCGGCAGCCCCTCTGGATACTTTAAAATGAAAGAAGACAGTATCCATCCTCGCCTCCCTGCCCAGGGTGGCAGGTTTGTCGGGGGGGGGGGGGGGGACAGAGCTGCTGCAGCGCAGCATGGCCACGGGGGAGCCGCCGGCCATGGGGCATCACTGCGCCCTGCACCTGCCAGGTCAGCCTCTGCCCACGCTTCAACACACGTGTGATCACGTGCACGTTTGCGCGTGTGCTGATGTGTACGTGCAGGCACAGGTATAAGCGTCCACAGCTACGCTTTCAAAGAAATAGCCGCGATTGCCTCTGGTAAGAATCTCAACCCAGGACACAACTGCAAGGACCTCCACGGGTCCTGCGGGAAAGCCGGTGGGCTGCGGGCAGCGCCAGCGATGGGCAGGACGAGCTGCCAGAGCCAACGGCTGCGTCTGGCGAAACAAAGAGGCCGGGGTCGTGGTGTGACGCGGGGCACGTGGTGTGACGCGGGGCACGCTGCCATCCCAGCTGAGGGAGCGGGCAGGCAGCGTGCCGCTCAGCTGCCTTCCCCGCCACGCTGCCGAGAACCACCATGGGTCCACCAGCTCCGTCCCCTCAGCATTGATCTCCGTGGGACCCCAACTCCTTTCTGCAAAGAGCTGAACCCCCGCCCTGCCCGGAGCCCCCTTCTCCTGCAAGGCTGTTGTAAGGAAAGGGCGGGGGGTTATCAGTGATACTTCCCTGCAGAGCAAATTCAGCGCCAGCAGAAGAGCTCCGCAGTGCCATTGTGCTCGCTGCCTTTAATAGAAGGAAGACAGATGCAGTATCACAGGACTGGATAATACCCTCGTTTTGCTGAAGAGGCTGCAATAAACCAGTGCTGGAAGATTGCAAAAGGAATAGAAGTCAGATGAGAAAGAGCTTTATGGTCTCAGAGCCCGGCACTCCCCGTGAGCTGCCGGGATTTGTTTCTCAAGTGCAGTGAGTGGCCAGAGCTGGATGCGCAGCAGCACGGGGAGGGAGATGTGGCGCAGAAGGCAGCTACGGCGACCAGGGCTGCGGCGCCCACTCCTGCCCAACGGCACGAAACCCACCTGCAGCAAGATGCAACGGGGCTGCCGAGGCCGGGCTCGCCACCGCATCGCCCAAACTGGAAAAGGAGCCACAGTACACAGCCCAGCAGAATAGACCATGAGGTTTCTGTTCAGCTGCTGAACAAAGAGCTGGGGAAAAGCTCGTTCTGCATCAAAACAAAATGGAGATTTTCGGAATTCGCGATGACCTCTGCCCCAAGGTGAATGGCTGGCTGTAACCACGGCCAGTCCCTGCAGGGAGCTGGGCTCCTGGCGCAGCAGCGTGCTGCCAGCCCAGCCGCACGCCCCTGGCCAGTGCCGAGCTCCTCTGCTCTGGCTGAGTTGCAGCGTTGTTTTGGAAGCTCCTTCCTGTGCCTCATTCCTGAGCAGGACGAGCTCCAGAAGGGACAGACTGAAGGTTTTAGCCTGAAAATGGTTTTTAAAAATTCAGCTTTTCCAAAAGGAAGCATTTCAACATTTTTGAAATCTTTTCTTCCTTTAAAAATTACTAACCAGCTTCTCCCAAACTCTACAGGCGGGTTCAGCTCCCTCAGCAGAGCACCTCCCTGCATCCCATCAGCAACACATTTCGCCCTGCATGGCTGTTGCATGGCTGTTCCCCGGCCGGCATTCTCCGGCATGCCACAGCCTTTCCTGGCAGCACCGCAGTGCACTGGAGCCACGTGGCTGTGGCATGGGTTGGGGCGGGGGATGCATCTGGGGGCATGACAGGGTGGGCTGGGGGCTCTGAGTGCTGGGCAGGGCTTGGGGACATCTCCAGAGACCCCAGCCCTGCCTGCACCCCAGCACCACGCTGAGGGTCCCTGTGCCCCAGGCTGGGGCGGCAGCAGGCATCACCCCACGGCCCCGCTCTGGCAGTGCGGCTCCGGGCTGGAGATCACCTCCCCTGTGCCCAGCGCCAGCCCTTGGCCTCCCAGGAGGAGAGGGCTGCTAATGGACGGCCACTCAGAGTCAATCAATCCTCCCGGCGAGGCGACGCGCATGCACTCTCGCCTTTAAAAGTTAAGCAAAGGATCTTCCTCTTTTAATGTCAAGGCTTTTCAACGGAGTGCTTTATCAAGGACCTGATGCAAGCTGTCTTTAAGAGGCGATTTTTATTTTTTTTTTAAAGCAGGCATTTAACCCATTCACAAAACACAGCAGCGAAACGCTCCCCGCACAGGGAGAGCACTCCCCTGCCGCCGAAAGCGCCTTGATGCTGAAGGCCTCTGACCCACAGAAAAATGCATTTCCCTGCAGCAAATGGGCTGGGACCAAGGGCAGGAGGGGGCCAGGGTGTGCAGAGGCACGGACGGTGCTGCCCGGCTCCAGGACCTGCATGTGGATGTAGTTTTAAACCTCCTGCAACCCTCCCTGTGGGTTCATAGGCATGAGGAGAGGAACTGTTGGGGCTCCCCAAAAAGGGCTCGAGCCACCCCAGTGCCTCAGCATCCCGAAGCCAAACCCCCGCGGGGACAGCAGAGCCCTGCTTGCGCTTGCTGCTCCCTGCACGGCTGGTCCAGGGCATGTTCCCACCTCAGGTACCGCCGTCTGCCCTCGAACATCTCTGCAGCGTTACGAAGCGGAGTGACCCACCAGCAATCCTTCTTTGCTCAGAAGCCCTGAGCGGGTCCCAAGACATCGATCCCAGCCTCTCCCCACCAGCTTCAGCACGCCACAGGCACGAGGAGCGCTCGGATGCCCCTGACCTGCCCTCACCCCAGGGATGTTGTCCAGGCCTTCTCCCAGATCACTGGTGCAGGATTTGCCCCAGCAGCTCCCACACAAGTGCACGGCACACACCAGTGCCCTGAGCCGCAGCCCGGGCAATTACTGGGTGCGAGCAGGACCTGTCACCTTGGCTACCAAGAAGTGCGAAAGTGGATTACCATCCGCCAGACACCTGCAATCGAAACGCCACACAAGGCTAAGGTGTTAATGGTCAATGCAGGGCCCCATCCCCCTGCCCAGATACCACCGCGGTGGGCATCTTAAAGCAAAAAACCACCAAGACCAGTGCGGCAGGGCCAGGATCTCGTCTCCCTGCTGGCAGAGAACTGTGTCCCAGTCTACTGCTTTTTCCTGGGGCTCGCAGGCAGCCAGCTGCAAAGCTGCGTGGGCATCGTGGCTCTGCCTGTGCGTCCCGGGAGCGAGCGCAGGGCTCTGCCAGCCGGAACGCCAGCAGGCAGGGAAAGCCATCACATTTCCCCTAGTGCATAGGATGCTACACATTGCTGCAGCATCCATGACCAGAAGGAGATTTTAAATCTGCCAAAAACGCTCTGGCCGTTGGCCAAGAGATGGGGTCAAGATGACCCATGCGTGCTAAAGGCAGAGAAGCAACTGACTACAAATAGGCTTCGTCGTGGCTCCGAGATCTCTTAACGAGAAGTGAGGGACAGCAGCCCAGCAGACAGACCCAGCGACCCGCAGGAACCCCTTGGTCCATGGGAACGGTTCTGCCCTCGGTGTCCCTTCCCCCTGACACCGGTGCTTGCCTGTGGATGGGAGTGTGGTTTGCCCTGGCCCCACGGCGAGGAGGGACCAAGGAGGCGATCGGCATCAGCCCACCTCCCTGTGGCCGTGCCATGCCCCTCCACCGGCGGCAAGGACTCGCCGCACACCCAGGCCAGCCTGGCCTTCAGGCTGAAACCGCGGCGATTTGTTTAACATTCCTGGCTGCTCATCCCAATCTAAAGGTCACTGCACCCCTGTGTGCACAATATTTATATGTACGTATGGCAGTAACACCTATATAAACCAGGCTGTGCAAGATACATGGCTATAAACCAAACCGAAACCAGACACAATGTGAGTGTGCAAGCATGCGTGTGTATGCACATCTCTCTGTCTGTCCCTCTCCATATATATATAAAAAAATTACATCTGAAAGGACAAAGTTGCCTGAGACTCACGACCCAACAAAATATATTTCACCCCCGGCCCATATTTTTCTTCCTGAAGAGATGCTGCAAATCTTCCCTCAGTCCTGACACATCTCATCTAGACTCAGTTAAAGTTCGTATTTATGGGCGTCAGCGCTGACCTCTTCCACCTCCGCCCGCGCGGCCTCGCGCCGCGGCTGCCTGGCCGGCCCTCGATAAACAAGCGGGCCCCCAAATCCCCCTCTGCCGCGCGGCATTATTAGTCTTGCCTCCGAAGGCCAGCGCAGTCCGTAATTCTCTGCCTGGTGACACGAGATGAACGCCGCGACATCAGTCTCCCCGGCGGATTGGCATGGGGACCCTCGTTTGTCAGTGGCAGACTGACAGAATTACTGGCCCTTAAATGAAACGATATATCTGGGAAGTTAAATCTGTTTTCAATCTGACTGCCCCGCGCCTGTGGGCGGACGTGGCGTGTGAGCCGATGTCAAGAGGCCATTAGCCCATCTCCCCCCTCCTTCCCCGGGCGCAGCGGCAGAGCCGGGGGGGCTCTTCCCAACGCCCCCCACCCCGGCCACCCCACCGGGAGGAGATGGCAAAGCCCCCAATCTGCCATTGCCCCTCACCAGGCTGCTAGTGTGGGAATGGGAATGGCAACAAGACCTGCCACCTCCCGGGGGGGGGGGGAATCTGCTCCCGCTCTCCCTGGGCAGGGAGCAAAGGCTCGTCCTGGCCAGGCATGAGCCAGCAGGACCCCACGGCCCCGAGGTTTTGCTCCGTCCTCTCCAGGCTCCCTGCGAGGCCTGCAGGCAAACCCAGCTCTCTGCAAAACAGCCCTGCGGCAGAAGCACGTGGGTGCTGAGAGCGTTCAGGCAGGGGATGCCGTGCATGGGGTCATCTGCCCGCACCCCCTCCTCACCCGCCTTCACCCCCTCCCTGCTTGGCATCAGCCCAGTGTGGTGCCCCGGAGCAATGTCCCAGCCCCATGCCGTTCCAGCCCGGATCCCGGCGCTCGGATGCCCCTTCCCCTGCCTTCACACAGATGTTCCCAGGGGATGGAGAGGGCTGCTGCCATCTCCTGCTCTGAGGAGCCCTGAGCACCCAGCAGGGACTGCCTGCATGACGGCCATCGATCTCCGAGATCACAATTTTACTCCGTGCTAGCAGGCTTTAGGGTAAAGCCATAAACTCTGCACTAGCGGGAGTTCATTTACCGCCCCAGCAGCTGTTTGCTTTTATGTGCCAGGCAGGAGCAGGAGTGGGGTTTCAGGAGATGCAGACCTACTCCTGCTTCCCAAAAGCTTCTCCCCACGTGCCCAAGGGAAAGCCACCACCCTGCGCCAGGGAAGACGCACCATGCCAGGTGGGTGGTGGGCAGCCCCAGCACCATCCCTGGAGGGAACATGCCCAGGGGGCCCGGGCACCACAGCCCCGTGCTGGGGGCTTGGACCTGCCGGGTTCTGCTGTGCGCTGCCGAGCCAGCGCACGGGAGGGAGACAAGGCCAGCAACAACCGCGCTTTCTCACGCTCCCTCTGGAGTCAGGGTGGGACATGGTGTCGTGCAGTCCCTGGCCCTGCGAGACACCGGGAATCTGCCCCACGCTTACCGCGTGGATGAAAGCAAAAGGCATGAGCCCCCGGGGTGGCAGTGATGGACAGGGATGCCCAGCCGAGCTCCCATCCCTGGGCACTGCACCCCCTGTCCTGGGCACGGCAGGATGCCGGTGGCCCTGCCCAGGTGAGGTCTCTGGTGCTCCTGTCGTCCCCCCCAGCCCCACAGCAGGAGGAGTGCCCGCTGACGCGGATTCACACGGAAACAGCCTATTTTGGTGGCACAATCAGGCTGACAATGGACTTACAAGGCTACGCGGCACCAGGAGCTGAATTCACACTGTTTACAATATCTCCTGCAAAACAACAACCACCCTGTTCCCAAAATCCAGGCTGGACACTGATATGATTGAAATGAGCCCGACCCACTCCTACAATGCTGTTTCCTGACACTGTTCCGGCAGCCGGGGGCTATTTTGAGCTGTGAGGCTCTGCAACACTTGGCCCCATGGCACCCCGTGGGATGGGCATGGGGAAGAGCCTGGCCCTGTCCTGGGGCACAGTCCCCACGGCACCACGGAAGGAAGGTGATTTTGGCCACAGCTGGTAGCACAGCCTCATGCTGGAAGCACAGGAAGGCACCCAGGTCTCTCAGCTGCCCCAGGACATGGCTCTCTGGGTTTTGGCCACATCATTGCAAAATTTTCTCTCCCATTTCTGCACCAGTTTGTGATCCTAGTTCAGCCCAGGACATGAATGGAAAATGTCTGAAAGCTTGGCAAGGTTTGCAGGATGGCAGAGGCTGTCCCACCTCTGCTAATCCACCCCTTGGCCCCAGCAAGTATTTGGGGGGATTTGCTAGAGGGGATGGCCTGGCAGGACGGGGGTCAGTTCCATGTCCCCCAGCCGGGCACGCTCACAGGCTGCTGGCAGCAGAAGCAGCTCTGGAGGAGGCTTCGTGGCGTCCCCTGCCCCGGCCAGCCCTGTCCTGGCTCCCTGGTGCTAATAGGCACCCACCCGACAGCATCGATTTTCCTCCTAAAGATGGAGGAGAGAATTGTCTCAACTATAATTCCTCAACGTTACATTTTTCAATTATATCTTGAGCTTGACACCACAGTCACTCTGCCAGCGATTGCTCCCACACCTGCCCCCACCGTGATGAATCTGAAATCATTAGCTCTGCGGCGACAGCGGGAATCGCTCTGATGCGGGGAGCCAGGAGCAGGACAGGGACGCACCAGCAGATCTGCAGCACTGGTGGCCCCGGGCTCATGCCCACGGGCATTGCCCTGTCCTCACGGCATTTCAGCCCCAATCCTGCCCATGGCAGCATCCCATCCTCACGGCATTTCAGCCCCAATCCTACCTGCCTCCCATCTCCCACCCAGTGCAGCGTCCCTCCCCGCCACCAAGGTTCCTACCTCCAGCTCCTTGAAGAAAATGCAGCTCCGTGCCCACTCCACGATGGAGAAGAGCGTCTGGTCGGCCATCTTGCACATGAGGCCGAAGGTGCTGAGCTTCTCATGCCGGCCTTTGCCTTGCTCTTGCTGCAAGCAGGCCAGTATCCGTGCCTTCACCTGGGCCTCGTCGGGCTCCAGCTGCAGCAGCTTCAGGATGACCTCGGGGATGTCGGGGGGGGAGCTGCTGGGGTAGGTCTCTGGGTACACGTAGGCAGGCATGGACTCGTGCGCGTTTGTGTAGTGGTCCGGGTACTCGGACTTGATGGTGCGGTTGGGGAAGGAGGGGTAGTGGTAGCTGGTGAGCGGCACGTGGCTGGGCACAGTCATTCCCAGGGAGGGCGTCCCGTAGGGGCTGCGCTCGTAGTCGACGGGCGTCAGGGCGGCAGGATTGGGCGGCAAGGTCTTGGACATGGCGTGGATGCTGTGGATGGTGGAGGACAGGCTGTAGTCGTTCTGCACTGGGGACATGATCTGAGGCACGGTCTCCAGCTTGAAGCCGTTGGCACGGATCAGAGCTTTCTTCTGCTGCTTTAAGGCACGGTCCCGCTTGTACATGGGTCCAAACTTGTTCCTCCCGCCGCGCATCCTGTCTGCACGCACAGCTGCGGGGCAGAGAGAGGGCAGAGGCTGCAGTGAACCTGCGCGGAGGGAGACCAGTGCTTCCACGTGGCATGGAGAAAGCGATGGGGGGGGGGGAGGTTTGGTGGCCAAACGGGGCTGGGGGGCACTGGGGAGACCTTCCCAGAAAGCCGCCGGCAGGCTGTGCTGCTCCCAGCCCAGCCATGCACACCATGGAGGTGACATGGCAGGCTCAGGTGCCTGGCCCCGGCTCTTGCCTTGCTGGTGTCACCCTTAGAGCCTCTGGGAATTGCAGGAAAGGAAGAAACACTTGGCTTTAACTACAAAACGGGCTGGGGGATAAAGCAGCTTGCATCCCTCGCAGGTTGAGAGAACAGCCCATGAACCCCAGACAGACGAGGGGGATCGACACCCACTTTCATTCTTACGACCCCTGGCTCTGGAGCAGCCCTGGGATTTCCTTGTTTCTGCAGAGCCTGGGACCCCACAGCCCCCTCGGGACCCTGGTTCGCCTGCATCCAGGCTGCACATGCTTCTTTTCTGCAAAGCTCTGCCCCTTTCACAGGCCGCACAGCTGGCAGGTCCCGCCGGGCGCACTGCACACCACAGCAGGGCTGTGCCGGCTTTTTGGCAGGAGGCTGCCCATCTCTGCTGGGTATCAGCTATGGCCAAGTGGCTCTGCCGCAGCATCCCACTGGTGAAGTCACTCTGACAGCCCCATTGCAATCTCCCGGCTGTAGCAAAGCAGATGTTCCCTCCGAACCCCAAAAGAAACCCAAGAATGTGTCAGTGCGTGAGGGAGCAGGTGCTTCTCTGCAGCAGGAGCTCGTCCCTCCGCACCGCCCCGCTGCGCTCCCGGGGACTGCTGCCCCGGCCCACCCTTGGAAGAGCCTCAGCTTGCTGGGAGCTGGACGGCGGTGCAGAGGGATGGAGGAGAGCGCGCCAGCGAGCACAGCCCACAGACTTAGCATCAAAGGGAAAAAACCCTCCGCTAGTTTCCGTCCCTGCTGACAGCAGGCAGGCCTTGCTTTTGTGTCTCAGCTGTTGTTACCTCTGCCTCTCTTTTGCCTATTTATCCTGGGACCGCTGGAAGCACGGACAGCCCCCTCAGAGAGCCAGGACACCTCCCAAACTCTCCGAAGGCAGGCTGGAAATGGGGAGCGTCGCTGGGAGCAGCAGCATTTCCAGGGCGAGCAGGAATGTGCTCCCAGGGGAGCTGCCCCGTGCTTCCTCCCTCATTCTTTATTCATGAAAACAGCATCTCGCTGGGAGCAGGGCAGCCAGAGGCATCCTCTGAGGTGAGGTGTGCTGTGGCCCCCCCACTCCTGAAAACCTGCCCACACGCCTCTGGGAAAGAGACAGCTGCCCTGGGGCCGTTCCCAACTTCAGGGGTACAAGGGAGATGGCCGCAGTCAGAATGTGTGCGTACCCCTGCCGGGATCCCCATGGGCAGACCCCATCACTCAGCCCGAGCTGGCATGGGCAGGACTGGCGTCCCCAGCCACGCACCCCGGCGATGTCAGAGCGCACCGAAAGCCCAAATCTCCCACCCACTCGACGTAATGTGTTTCCACCACTGCTCAAGGCTGGGCCCAGCGATGCCCAGGATCACATCCCAAGTGGACCACCGTGACTCTGGGCAAGGGTGCACAGGCAGGGACCCCACACAGCCAGAGGTGCTCACGGCCTGGTCTCTCAAACCCTCCGCAGACAACTGCTAGTACACCCCCTTCCCTCTCCCAGCAAGGACACAAAGGGAGAAGAGGTCTTTTAATTCCCTCCTGCGCTGCTTTTCCTGCCGTTTGTGCCTCACTTGGGATCGGGAACAACTTGCCATTCACTGCATCCCAGCTGGCTGCCGGGAAGCAACCAATGCGCCCCGACCTCCGGGGCAAGGGGGCCTGAGTGGAGCCACCCAGGAAGCGCTTGCACCCCCAGCACCCCCCAAAGCCCGGGGTGCAACCAGCCGGCACGGCGGCAGGAGCGGGCCCCCAGCGCACCCCCTTCCCGCTCCCTCTGCCTCGCCTGCCCTCGTCCCCACGCAGAGCCCCGGCTGGTGCGAGCTGCAGGCTGAGCTCTGCCTCCCCTCGCCCACCTCGCCCTGCCCGGGGCAGGGACGTGGGGGTGCCCGGGGGGTGCCCAGGGGTGCGGGCAGGCTTGGGCTAGGGCTGTGCTGCTGTCCCCAGCCAGGCTTCGCTGCAGCATCCCTTCAAGCACTTCAAGGGGGGCCTGGGTCAATGCTCTGTCCCCCAAATCAATCATCTCGGGCTTACTTTTGTCCTGTGGAGCTGGAGGATCACCTTCAAAGTGTCACCTCAGGTTCCCTGCCCAAAAATTCTCGGAACTGAGGCTCCGGTTTTTACCACAAAAGAGGTGGTCCCATGGGAATATCACTGTGCACTGGGGGATCCCCCCCAGCTGCCTGGCTGCAGGGCTTTGCTAAGGAGCTAACAGCAAAAAAATAAACAAAAAAAAGGCTGTTTAGGAGGAGCAGCCTTCCGATACCCCGGCTGCTGCGCTCCCTGGCCACAGGACCAAAGGAGCTCCACAGAGAGCAAGACAAAAACTGCTGAAAAGGGGCAAACTGAGACCGCGCCCGTTCCCCCCCGGCCACCCCAAGCGCTGCCGCTGCCTGCCTGCCCCCAGAGGCCCCAGCGCCTGCCCAGCGCCCAAATTGTCCTCCAGCACCCGTCAAAACTGCCAGAGCATGCACAGATTGATTTAAGGCACCAGTAACTCCAGCCCGGGGAGGAGAGTGAAACTGGGATCTGTTTGGAGACGGAGCTGGAAGCCGGCCCACTCTGGGAGTTTGCAGGGGCTGATTTTGCAGCTCGATGTTGTGTCTTACTCCTGCGCCTCCACTCGCAGGCTCTCATCCCGCTCCTGGAAGCGAGCGGCCGCTGTGCAAGTACACGCAGTACTTTCTGATTAACCCGCACTCTGCCCTGAGCTCCTGGGCAGGCGAAGCCCTGCGCAGCGAGCCTGGCTGGGTGAGGGGTCTCAGCCTGGCCGGTGCATCTGGCCGCTTTCATCTGCTGCAAAATGTAAACGATTTCAGGGGACAAGAGGTGGGGGGGTGGCTGATTCGGGGCGGGGGGGGGGCTCCTTTCTGTGTCTGCTTTTGCTTTGCAGTCGCCTGCCAGCGATCTGTCCCCCTGGCTGTATTTTCTTGGCCCATGCTAAGCGTTGCAGAAACCACAACACACGACTTGGGGATGTTGGGGCCCAACTCTGATATCTCAATCGGGATCGACTTCTGTGAGACGAGTGAGGTGGTGGCCGGGGGGGCTGTAATTGCACTCCCCGAGAGTCAGACGAGAAATCTGTTATAGTAAATGTCACCAAGAGGAAAAAATGTAATTCGTGGTGGGTCTGCAGCAGTTTTATTGCAAGCCCCAACATTTTTAACGTTTTCCTTAAGTCTCGGCTTCTGGAATTATGTGCCTAAGGAAAACAATAATTTCTACGCTATTTCCCAACCCCTCTGCCAGCAAAGAAAATCCTGGAAAGTTGAAGCCGCAGCAGCCAAAACCCCCGGGGAAACAAAACAAAAACAAAAAAAGGAAAAGCAGGAGGCGACGCGAAAAAACGAAATTTTTTTTAACTTGGGAAGGAAAAACGGAATCGAAGCGGCCGCGGGAATTACCGGCCCGGGGACGCGGCGGGGACGGGCGGGCGGCGGCGGGGACAGCGCGACCGCCGCCGGGGGAACGGCGCAGCCCCGCGGCCGCCCCCTCCGAGACCCCCGGCCCCGTCCGCAGCCGCGGAAGCCCGGCCGTGCCCGCGGGGAGCCGGCCGGCGGCTTAGCCCTACCTTCCAGGCGCATCCCCACGGAGAGGCACTTCTGGAAGCGGCAGTAGGGGCAGCGCTTGCGCTGGGTCTTGTCGATCTTGCAGTTCTGGCTCTCGGTGCAGGTGTAGTGCTTGTTGTTCTGCACCGTCCGCTTGAAGAAACCCTGCGGCGGCGGGCGGCGGCGATGCGGCGGGCACCGGCACCGGCATCCCGGCAGCCCGGCATCCCGGCAGCCCGGCATCCCGGCAGCCCGGCTCCCCGGCTCCCCGGCAGCCCGGCATCAGCATCCCGGCCCCTCGTCCCGCTTCCGACGGAGGCTCCCGCCGCGACACCCACCCCCCCCCACCCAGCCCCCGCCGCCCCCCCCCGGCCGCCCCGCCGCGGTCGGGGCTCCCGTCGCGGCCGCGCTCCCGTCCCGCCGCCGAGGGCGAATCCGCCGCGAACGAAAACGGGCGAGGAGCGGCCCGCGGCCGGCCCCGCTGCCCCGGCCCCCGCCGAGCCCCCTCCCCGCTCTCCGCTCAGCCCCGGCCCCCTCTCCCCCGCGCCGCGGTCCCCGCACAGCCCCGGGCGCCTTTCCCCGCTCCCCGCAGAGGTGCCGGTCCCCGCACAGCCCCGGCCCCGTTCCCCCGGGCCCCCCCGCTCCCGCCCCGGCCGGCTCCTACCTTGCAGCTCTCGCAGGTGAGCAGCCCGTAGTGGTACCCGGAGACCTTGTCCCCGCAGACCGGACAGAGCTCGTCCAGGTCCTCATCATAGGAATAGTCCATCCCCTCCAGCGGCCCTGCTGCGGGACAAGCCGGCGGGTCAGCGGGACGGGACGGGACGGGACGGGGACGGGGACGGTGGTCCCCAGCCCCTGCGCTGGGTGCGGAGCGGGAGCGCGGCGCGGCGGAGCCGGAGCGGAGCGGCAGGTGCCGGAGCCGGAGCCCTTTATAGCGCCTGGAAGAGCATCTCCATGTTGGTGCGGGCGAGCGGCCAGCCCCCCGGGGGCTGGGGAACCTCCTCTGGGGAGAGCGGGCGGCTCACGGCGCCGGGGACGGGCTGGGGGCGGAGGGACCTGCCAGCCCGGGGACGCGGGGACACGGCGAAGGGGCCGCGCTCTGCCCCGCGGCCGGGCCCCGGCCCGGCAGGCCCCGGCGGGCAGCGGGCACGGCACCCCGGGGCGGCAGCAGCCCCGGGCCGAGAGCCGGGAGTGGGGGGGGGGGGGGCGGGCAGAGGGAGCTGGGGGGCTCGGGGCAGGAGCAGCCCCCGAGGGCAGCGCTGAGGGCGGCAGCTGCTCCCCGGGCTGGGGGGAAGATGCTCGGCCGGGCCTCGGTGGCGCTGGGCTCCGGCCCCGGGGAACCCGGGGCAGGGGGCTTCTCTCTGCGAGAAGGGGCACGAGGCCCTTCCCGCTCCCACGGGGCTGGTGGAGCTGCCCCACGCCGTCGGTGGGGAATAACGAGCCCCCCCACCGCCCCGGGCATCCGGCCTGCAAAGCGGCAGGGCCAGCGTGGGAGCCGGGTGTCCTGGGGGCTGGAGCACAATTAAAGGTGTCCGAGCAAGAGGAACACCCCGCGGCCGGCCCTGCTCGGTGCACAGCCCCTGGACCCCCGGGTGCTGCCAGAAGCACCCCTGTTACCCTGCACCAGGCGGTCCCGCCAGCCGGCCGACTGCGGGGAGGTGCTCAGAGAGCCCGGGGGAAGCTGCGTGAGGAGCACTGGGGTGTGCAGCAGCTCCCGACACCTCCTCTGGGGCCACTGCTAAGGAGGTGACAGTTCAGACCTAGCGCCAGCCACCCCGCACGGAGCGGCTACGGCCAACAGTATCCCGGTCCGCCGGTCAGACAACGGTTGTTCACTGCCAGTATTTAATTCATTGCTGCACATTCAGGGGATTCTTAATGAAATGTTCCGTGACGGCAGCAGACCGGCACAGCAGCACCCATGCTCCCAGCACGTCCTGTTTATTGGGATGCTCCCAGGCCGGCTGGCCACACACTGCGGCCCAAGCACTTGGCCATGGGGAGCTCGAGGCTCCGGCTCTGAGCTGGGCACTGGAGCTGAACCCGTCCCATCAGAGCTCGGTCTGGAGACCCTTTGGGGCTGGCGCAGAGCTGCAGTCTGCCCCAGCCCAGCACGGGCAGGAGCCTGCTGCCTGCACAGCCTCCGCGGGGGGGGCTCCGATTTGAGGTGTTTTGATGCCGAGGGAGCTGCAGGAAGGGCAGCGGCATGGGGATCCTGAGGCTGTGGGTGCCCGAGCTCCTGCACGGCTGGGGGCTGTGCTGCCGGCAGCACCCGGTGAAGAGGAGCCATGGCTGCTGGCCCCACACGGCTCATCCCGCACGGCTGATCCCACACGGCTCATCCCACACGCCTCATCGCACACAGCTCATCCCACACGGCTCATCCCGCACAGCTCGCCCCACAAATCTCATCCCGCACGGATCATCCCGCCCGGCTCGCCTTTGCATGCCCGCTGCCGCCCGCGGGCGCGCTGGATAGGAAGCGGCGCTGGCAAGGAGAGCGGCAAACAGGAAACGGGCTCGGTGGAGCATCGCTCCAGAGCGACCAGGAATCAAGCCCTGGCTAAGAATAGCAGCAGAGCAGCCCCCGGTGCGGGTCAGCTGCCGTTTGGCCGGGAAGGAGCACGCCCACCGCCGGCAGACCCCCTTGGCCGTGGCCCTCACGTTCGCCGCGAGCTCCCGGGGGAGCTGCCGGGCAGCCATGGAGCGGGACCTGCCATCCGGGAAGAGGAGCCCAGGAGGGGCCGCGGGTCAGGAGAAGAGCCGAGCAAACCCCACAAGGAACAAAAGCAACTCGGAGCCGAGGGTTGCGGTGCCTGCCGGTGCGGGATGGGGAAGGGTCGTGGGCTCAGCCAGCCCCGGGCGCCACGGGGTCCCAGCCACCTCCCACGCCTGCTCTGGGGTGTGGGCGCTGCCTGTGTTCCCATGGATAACACGCAGTGCTGGGGTGACCGGGACCCCCAGCTGCCACGGGCTGGGCTCCCAGAGCCCCTCGGCAGCCAGATCTGTCATTTCTGGGCAGCAGCACGGCTGAGGGGCCAAGGCTACGGCGAGGCCTCGCTCTGCTGCTCGCGGTGTGCAGTCTCCATCCCCGCGCCTGCTGATGGAGACGGGACGGGAAGCGGAGGCCCATGCACGGCTCCGGCTTCCTTGCCAAGCCCTGCCGCGTCTCCAGCTCTGGCCTCGGCCGCCACCATGCCGGGGAATGGCGGCAGCGGCCAGGAGACGGGTGGGACCACGGTTCTCCCCACGGACACATACTCACCGCGAGGCGGCTGCGCGCCCTGCTGCGCGTGGGACCGGTGTGGCAGGACAGCCTCCTTCACGCCGCCGGCCAGGAGCTGTGACCCGAGGAGCCTTTGTGGGGTGTTGGGCACCGCTGGCCCGTCTACAGCGGGCTGGGGGATTTATGGGACCTGTGTCCAGCGGGAAGGTGTCGGGGATCTGGCTGCGCACACGCCGCCCCGGGCAGGACACCGGCCAATCTCCTCCCCATGGGGGCCAGGCTCAGCTGGGATGGACCCACTTCGGTGCCTTATTGGCTTCTGTGGCCACGTGACGGCGCTGAAAAACATCATAATTAGGCTACAAAACGCTGCCCATAAACTAGCATTAGAAAGTGACAGCGGAGATAAGTGGGACCCCCGCGGCAGATAACGCGCCATGGGAGAGAGACCTCGCGGGGAGGTGGGGGGCACCGGCGGGTGGTGGCGAGCGCACCAGCACCCACGGCCACGCTGATTTACGGCCCGGGGCAGGAGGGAGGGGGCCACGGGCACGGGGCAGGACGCCTCCGGGAGGAGTGCGAGCCCACCGCACCCACCCAGCGCTGGGACCTGCAGCTGGGGCCTCCCCAGCCCCCAGGGGTCTCCTCCACAGGCGAGGGTGGGAGGAGGTTCCTCCATGCATGGGGCCCCATGCCTGGGGTCCCTGCGAGCTGGCGGCGCCTGCGGCCGGCAGCTCTGCATGTGCCGAAACAGCACTCGAAGAAAGCCAGTGCCCCTGGGCTGGGGACACGGTGGGCAGCCAAGCCCCCGGCAGCGGAGGTGTGTTTGCCGTGTGTGTTTCCCCACGCTCCAGCGCCAGGCACGGTCCTGGCCCACCAGCACCATGTCGGCCACAGGGCTCGGGTTGAAACACGAGTTTGCCCTGTGAAAACACGAGTGCCGGGGTGAGAGGCCGCGTGCGAGACATCCCGTCCCACCAAAGCAGGGATTTGCTCCCGCCGTCGGCCCCATGCTCCGGCCGTCCATCACCAAGGTGACTCCCTGTGTGTTTGCGCGCAGGGTCCCGCTCTTTGCCTCGTCCCGCAGCGACGACAGCCCCGAGGACGGGCTGGCTGCCGCAGCCCTGAGCCCCGTGCCGGCGCAGCGAGGGCTGTGCCGCAGCTCTGCCCCAGCCAGGCAGCTGCTTGCACCCAGGGTGGGACGGCAAGACCCGTCATCCCAGGCTCAGGGGTCAGGGAAACGCTGGTCCCTCCTCGGCACCAACGCAGCCCTGACGTGGCACAACAGTGACGGGCCCTGTGGCGTACCCACGCCGAGTGGGGGGGGAGCAGGGAGCCCCCCCGGTGCTGCGGCCGCAGGGAGAGGAGCGGGAGCGGCGAGCTGCGCAGCCCTGCTTGTTTTTTCCTCACTCTGCAGCTGAAGAGAGGAGAAAAACTAATGAAAACAGAGCTCTGGAAGAAGCGCCAGGCCCGGAGCGGCTTCCGCCCCAATCCCCAGCAATTATCAGCCGCATGCCAGATGTTCCGATGCAATGCCAATGTCAGAGAAAATAAATCTGTGGCAGGTTCAAGGTCCCTGCCGGGCCGGCATGCAGCGGCTCACGGCTCAGCACCGCACGAGGCGGGGATGGAGCTGCGGGGCGGCCGCGGCCGCTTCCTCCCGCCGGGCATTGTTCCCCTGGGAAGCCCCGGCCTCATGCCGGCCGCTTGCTATTTTTGCAGCAAGGTGCTTTCAGGGGCAAATACGTCCCTGCTGGCCTTGGGCACTTTCCTTTGCACGGGCCCTTGACAAGGCCGCAGCGCAGCTTCTGCAGCGGGCGCGCAGCCCCGGGTCAGGGCCAGTGCACGGGCCGCGGCGCAGCCCGGCAGGTCCCGGCCGGCATCGACGGGAGGGCGGATTTGGGAAGGCAGCTCTGGAGTGACCACCCAGGGGCCGGGCAGAGCCAGCTCCCGGCAGGGCGGACGCGTGGGGAGCCCGGCACCAGGGATGCCCAAGCCCGTCTGCAGCGTGGGTGCCAGCTGCATGCCAGCTCCAACACCAGCGGCAGCAGCAACCTCTTGCCCACGCTCCTGCCCTCCTTCCCCTCCCCGTGCTGGGTTTGCACTGGGACGTGGGACCAACGGTGCCCGAGGAGACCCTGGATACCTCTGGCAGCGCACGCCTGCGCAGCAGCCCAGCACGCGCACGGAGCTCGGGCCGAAGGCTGCGTGCGGCCCCAGGGGTCCCTGGGGACAGGGAGGGGGTGCAGACTGGAGTGACGTTTCCGTGGCCACAGCACCCAGGAGGGAAGGACGGGGTGGCCCTGGGCTTCCAGCTGCGTGGGTCCCCGGGGATGTGCTGGGGAGGGGATGGCTGCTGTTCAGGGCTGGGGCCGGGCCCTGAAGTCACTGCCCTGTCGCAGCGTTGTCATGGCCAAGGGACCGGCACAGGCTCTGCTTCGTGCTCCTGATGGGCCCAAGCACTGGCACGTCTGTTACCAAAGGCCCGGCTTTTGGTCCAGCGACTGCCCTGCCCCAAATCCCCCTGGCTGGGCCGTGGCGCAGCTGGAGCCCGCGGAGCCACGCCGCCCGCCGCTGGCCGCAGCCGTGCTTTGGCTCCTTGCTGGTGCGTAGCCTTGATGCTCAGCAAAGCATATCTCCTTCTTGGATTTTATCTCCATCCACTCAGCTTATCGGCGGCGGGGCAGCCCTCCTGCCTGCGCCACGTTCCCGGAGCGTGCCTGCAGCAGGTGTGGTCAGCACTACTGTTTGCCAGATCTCACTGCCTGCACCGCCGGCTGCCCGCAGTCCCTGACTCCGGAGCCCGTGCCGATAATGCACACGCAGCGAGGACTTCGGCGATAGCGTTGCCGATGACATTACCTTGTCCCCCGCATTCTTCTGATGCCACGCACGCCTTCGCTCAGGGGCGCGGGCAGGCCCGGCACATGGCGGTGTGTGCAGATGGTGCGCAGGCAGCGCTGGGAAGCGCTGGTGGTCTCCTCCCGGGGGGACTCATTGACATATCAGTCACATAGTTCTGCATAATTGGGGCTTGGATGCAGCCTCTCTTTATGTTTCCTCTTGGCAGTTGCCAACAACATGAAGCACTCCTGGGTCAAAATGACAGCCTTTTGTTTACTATTCCTGCTTATGTGCCTCATTTTCTTCAAGGATAAGAGCTCTTTATAGGAATCTTTATTGTGATGAGGTTAGCAGAGAGAAAGATTTCTCTCCAGCTCTCTCTCTCTCTTTCACAGCTGATTAGCGGGGTCGGCCCACAGGGACAGCGACATGGAGCTTGAATCCAGCACCCACGGCAGGGTCCCCCCGGCCACGAGCTGCGTCTGCTCCAGCGCTGTCCTATCCCGCCGGTCCCACCAGCATGCAGCCCCGTGCCGGGTGCCCAGGCCATCCCACGCCCCTGCGGCATCACTCCCCTCCAGCTCGTGGGGGGCTGCAGGGAAGGGATGCCACCAGCCTCAGCAAAGGTGCCATGAAACCCAACTGTGCCCAGGAGCTTGGGCAGGAGCTTACCGGGAACACACATCTCTTGAGCATGCCTTTACCGTGCCGGTGGTGGCGGCCCATCCTTTGTCTGGCCTCTGGGGCGGTGATCAACCCTGTCAGAAACACCGAGAACAATTCTTGCACCTGCACTTGGCACACTGAGACGTGAGAGACTTGTGAGGGTCCAGTAAATGGTGACCCACCAGTCTGCTGCACACAATGGACTGGTTTTCAGGTTTGAGCTCCAGGGGGACAGTGATTGGGCAAGAGATGAGGAGAGGTGTGAGAGCAGTTGGTGACAAGATGTGGAGAAGCTCAGGGAATAGACGTGGCCAGCGATGGACTTCAATGGAAATCCTTACCCAGCCCTGGAAGACTCCCCACAGGACCATCCCAGCAGATCCTTCACCCATCGCCGGGCTGACACCACTGCTGCAGGCGTGGTGACCCAGCCTCACCTCACAGCCCAGTCCTAGCCAGTGGCCGGGGGGTGACACTCCTGGGAACAGCAACTCTTTTTTTAGAGGAAAGCAGCTTACCCTTGAAAGTTACTTTCCGAAGGTCAAGAGTGGGACTGTGACAGAGCAGCCTGACAAACGCTTCTCCCAAAGTCCTTGGGCCCGATAATGTATGTCCCATGCAATGTTGACACTAGTGATCCACCAAAGATCAGGTTAACAAGTTTGACGTTAGTGACAGCGTGATTTGTTCAGCGCTGGCTCTGAATTCATAGAGCGGCTGGCCTTCGGTGATAAACTATTGCACTGCGTGCACGAGGCTGTGGCAGTTGTCACCAGCCAGAGCACCGAGATGAAAAGGAAGCAGAGCTCTAATCAAAATACAGTGGTCAGTAGAGGTTGAGCTGAAAATGAAAATGTGCTGGTACTTTTCCCACTCCAGCCCTGCTTTCCAGGCAGCCCTTTGTGCCAGTGCAGGGCACGGGGAGAGGCCGCCCCATCGCCTCTGCACAGCTCCAGCAGCTCCTCTTGCTTGGGTTGAAGGTGAGGACAAACCCGTCGCCCCACGTGTGCGAAGCATCCTCTGTGGCTTCCCAGGGAGCCCGCCATTACTGACCTTCAGGGCCCCCTTACAGGGAATAAATCCAGGGCAGTGAGCGTCAAAGCTGCTCGAGCTGCACCGTGGAGGAGGAGAACCCCTGTAAAGAAGAAAAACTAACACAATAGAGAGGGCAGGAGACATGACAGCGCTTGGCAGAGGAGCGGAGCGGCACGGCTCATGCCTGGATTGAAAGGAGGACGCGATAAACCCTCTACAAGGAGCGGGAAGGGGGTAGGCATGGTGCTGCGGCAGGGAGGGGAGCGGGCACCCCACGAGCTCAGGGGGAGACAGCCACCCTGCGGCGAGCAGGCTGGCAAGGGGCAGAGGCAGAGCAGCTGTGACGTCCATGGGGACGCTGGGGGAGAGGGAGCAGGTCTGGCGCCAGCATCAGCAGGGAGCAGTGCCCGGGGTGATGGGGAGCCGGCCGGCCACTCTCCCTCCGCATCGTCCCAGCAGCCCAGGCACTGCTGCAGCCTCTGAGCCCTCCATGTCAAGCACATCTGGCTTCGCCATGGCCACATCGGGAAGAGGAACAAAGCTTTCCTCCTGGGAAAGGAGCATCTTCTGCAGAAACACCTGGAGAAGGGCTGCTGGACCAATTCCCCGTCCTGAACTCGGTCTTCTCCTCCCTCTCCCCTCCGCTCACCACATGCTCCCACAACACCCCTGGGAGGGGATGTGCAGGGACTGCGGGACAGCGCGAGGTCATGACACAGGATCCTCCCCAAAAGTGAGCTGTCCTGCTGCAAGCCTGGGACAAGACCTCAGGTGAGGCTGAACGTGCTCAGTGCTGATTTATGGTTTCACACGTTTATTGCATCTGCGGTGAGGCACAACACTCCAGCTTGGGGGAACGGCCGCTTCACCTGGCTGCAAACGACCGTCACGGGCTCTGCAAGGTCCTTGGCTTGGCTCGAGTTTTGGGACAGCTCTTCTGACCATCCCCTGCTCCCCAGACCAAAGCCCCTAACAAGCAGATTTCTGTTGTCTCTGGAGAACAGACACCAGGGAATTTTCTAAGGACAAAAGCCCATTGCAGGAGGACAGCCCTGCCCTCACAGGCGACCTTCATGGATCCCTCTGCTCCGCACAGAACCCAGAGCCACCGAGTCTCTCCTGCAAGCATGGCCAGGGAGGGCTGAGCACTTCACCTGCCGGCCCTGCCCAAGGAACCAGCCTTTGCCTGGGGGAACACGCACCCGCCAAGGGGGCTGAGGGCAGAGACCTGGCAGTGCCGCTCCTCAGCCTCCCGAAAGGGATGGCAGAGCTGTGGGTTGGCTCCCCCCGCAGCCGGGGGTCACAGCAAAGGGGCAAGTGATGGAAGGAAAACACCCCAAAACCGGCCAGCGAAGGAAAGCAGACTCTCAGCCCGCAGCCCTCTGCCCCGTGGCTGGGGACAGGCTCTGCCCTACACAAAAACTGCTTATTACAATCCAGCAGCTCCGTGTTCAAACCCAGGAGCTACATCAGTGACAAAACCCTTCAGCTCAGGAGAAATATGGGGAGGGCTGCATCCCTGTGTGGCAGAAGGCAGACACAACTGCTATTTCTCTGCCATAGAACCTCCCATTATTAAAATAAGTGGGGGAAAAAAAAATCCTAAATGCTCTTAAGCACAAGAGCTCCTAAACATTAAAATGGAAGAATTTCCATTTTTATGAGTTTAGCAATGCAGAAAGTGCTGGCAGCCCCGCGGGAGGGAGCAGTGGAGCGCAGGGGCTGGCTGCTCACTTGGAGCCACCTTTGTGGCAGCGCAGCGTCTCCCTAAGTGGGCCTTAATGTGTGCTCTTTAATACATACGGAAATGTAAATACGAAAAGTGCTTCTTAGTCTTTTAACACACACCCACCTCAGTGACATGAGAGATCGTTAAATGATTTCTGCAGTTTCTCTCCAGAGCATGCTGGTCAAGGATTTCTGGTGCGTTTGCTTGTTTGGATTATTCCTCCTGCCTGCAGCAGCTGTTGCTGCACGGGTCTTCTCTCGCTGCTGGTGCAAACCCTCCTCCTGCTGCACCCTGCAGCAACAGCAACCCACCTGAATGGCTGCATGTTCTGGCCATCCCACAGATTAGGAACCCCCGGGTGGCACGGCCAGGCCGTGTGTGCCATGGTGGGCACCTCGGGCTGCAATGGTGCAATGACCAAAAGGAGAAAACCCATCCTCCTGCCTTCTCCTCTGGGACCTGGGCAGGGGAAGGGGACCAACATGAGCCCATTGCATGGCAGGGCGCAGAAGACCATGCAAAGCTTCACTCTTGCATTGCCCCTGCTCCTGTGTCGTCCCCCTCATGGCACAGGACCCCCCTCAGCTCCTGCCGCACAGGCTCTCCCCAGCTGACCCTGCTTTTAGCAGAGGCCGCTGCCAGTCCACGCTGCCGGCTGCCCAAGGCAGGGATCGTGCATCCACTCGAGTCCCCAGCTGCACCAATGGCACCAAGACCTTCCCCAGACCCACAAATGATTCCAGCCCCCGCTGCTCCACCGCGGGACGGCGGCAGGCAGGGCAGCGCCGCGGCTGCCACCCAGACCAGCGCTGGGTTCCATCACACTGATGATGCCTCCCCCCGGGAGGGAGAGCCGCTGCCGAAGGGGGAAGGTGCAAGCCAACAGCAGACACCACCAGTGCAGAACAATTCACATTTATTAGTTCATACAGCTAACACTCGCTAAACATGCGTTCAACACTTATTGGTCACATTTCCACAGGTAGTCAAGTCACAGAGCAGAGCAGCGGAGCAGGGGCAGGTCGGGCTGACACGGATCCGTACCGGTCCCGCCACGCAAGGGGAACCGGCTGTGCCACGGCGCGCCCGAGACGTGCCGGCAGAAACATTCATTTGGTCGTAGCGTAGTGACGGAAAGGCAGTTCCCGAGAGGCGCAGCACGGTGCCCGCTCCTCCTCGGGCGCTGCGGGGCGAGGGCGGCAGCGGCCGGACACGCTCTCCTGCCCCAGCCCCGGCTCTGAGCGTGCCAATGTTCACCGTGTGTCATGCCGAGGCAACATCCTGCTTCCCTGATTTATGCAAGGGATCGTGGGAAAAATGAAGTGTTTTACTGGGAGAAACCATCACCTGGTATATCAGTGGAAGGGCCCGAAGACCGGGACCAACCCGTCTTGGAAACATCCCGCAAACCAGCCATGGGCAGACACAAGCACATGGCAGCAAACTGGACCCGCTTCCTCCTTGAGCTGCCCAGCACGCTTACGCCCAGGACGTAGGCGTGAGGGCTCTGCGAGGTCCCAAGCTACAAATGCAGCCTCTGCATTGCACCTGCACCAGGACAGAGCTGGAACCAGGCCTGTGGCTTGATGGGCACCAACAAAAACCAAACTGGCGAGAGTCACGTCCTGCCCCGCCGCTGCAGGCAGGGGCTGCGCTCCACCAGGAGGGATGCCAGAGCTCAGCCCTTCCCTGCAGCGTCGCAGACCTCCACCTCGCTGTGCAGGGACACATGGCCGTGGCCGCAGGACACTGCCAACGCTGTGAAACAGCGGCTCGGTGCAGCAGTAGCCGCAGCGGTCATTGCCACGGCACATCGGTGCTGGGCGAGAGCACGGCATGCGCAGCCCAATGCCTTCCCACGGGGTCAGGGGTCCAGGTGGGATGCAAAGTCGAAACCGTCACCCGCGGGTTGAAATGCCGCGGCGGTAACAGGAACCAAGCCACAACCCACGGGAAGGGAAGCAAAACTCCAGCCATCACCCCCCCTGTTCTTCGCTGGCAACAAACACTGGCAGTATTTTGTTTTTCACACAATCCCTTTGAGATGATAAACAGGATGTCACACGAGGTAGTTTTGTTATGGAAATTGAGTCAATAATGTTATCAACTATTACAAGACATTTTATAAATTGAAAGAAAACAATGAATCACAAAAGGCTTTGTTAAGGTTGATCGTCATCTGGTTTCAATTTCTGTTTCTTTTTGCCCTTGGGGGCATTTCTTCCACTGAACCATGTTGCTTCTTTCATAGACTTGTTAGAGGTCAGCTGCACAGGAGCTCTTTTTTAATTTTTTTTTTTCAAGGGGAAGATATTGCCTGGGTTGGCCTCACTAGTTTTTTGCAGGGCTGGTTTAAACTCAGATTTGCAGATCCTGGCCAGTGAGATTGTTGGGAAGGTGGGTTTCAGCCCTGCAAACTTTTGCTGACTCTTGCTCAGCGCTGGCACTGCCTGCGGCTGCATCGGGCTGCACGGCGCCTTTTGGATACTCCTAGCAGCTGTAACTGAACTAGTTTCACACGTCGGTACCTTTCTCAAGCAGTCTGACTGAATCTACAACCTTACCGACCCATGATGAGAAAGTTGTACTGACTGGAAATTAAGATGCTCTAACTCATAAGCAACAAAGTCCAGAACACTGGGACTGGCTGCCAGGGATATATTGAGAAATTCCCATTTTCCCCTTTGCCACGAGCACTCGAACACATTTAACACCCAAGGCAGAAGGACGAGGTAAGGTGCGAATACAGACAAACCTCTCCCAGCCCTAGGAGCTGATGTGCCTTCATCAAAACTCTGAAGTTCCCTAAACGATGGTATTTTACACTTCACCATTTCCCGGTCCAACAGCACCGGCGAGAAGGAGGGCTGCGCGCCGCAGGGCAGAGGGGCTGCAGCCAGAGAGGAGGCAGGGCAGCTCCGGGGCTGGTGGGTGCTCCCCACAGCCCTGACCAGACCCCCTGCCTCTCTGCTCTCCCCAGCCCCTCGGCCACCCGTGCTGTCCTGGGCTCAGCCCCACTCTCCCTGCGAGCCCCCCGGGCAGAGCGGACCCCCAGCTGCCAGCTCGTGCGAGGGCAAAGCCAGCCGCAGCTCCCCTCGCCACGGCCTTGCAACAGCCCAGACGGCAACGTGCGTCTTCGGGATGCTTTTCCCGTTGGACCACGTCTAAGCCTTCAGTAGGCAAACTTCCCACAAGCCAAACCAAAAGTTTTTTCCCCCAAAATCTCCCTATGGGGGCTTTATTCAGCTTTCAGTGGCTCCTCCAAACAAGTCATGAAAGAAGCAACTGTTGCAACATCAAAACTAGGGTTTCTCTGGGTCACATTTTAAATACTTATCCCTGAGCTTCTGTGTATTGCAAACAACACACCGTGAACCCAGAGAAACGCCACAGCTTGATACTGACATCCTATGTATTACCCTCGATTTACACATCATCTACAACTTAAAAATTAGCTTCATACTTAAACTAGTTCCCCAAGTTTCCCCTTTTCTCCTGCCTTTTATGTGGCAGGGATGATTGCCGCTTATTATCCTGAGAAATAACAACATTTTCACAGACACCAAGCTTCATAGCTTCAAATCAAAACCAAGAAAGAAGAAAGAATGAACGGTAAATAGCACATTCACAGGAGAATCTTTTTTTTTTCTTTTTCATTTTAAAAAATGTAGTAAAGATAAAAGAAATTCAAGTTTTTTAAAAAAAGGTTGGTTTGAAGGACAAGACTGAATCTCCTTAACCCAAGGTGGCTGCAGCTCCGTGCAGAAGCCTGAAGAGCAAGGGCAGATTCTGCCGCGCGCAGCAGAGCGAGGGACGGGCAGCAGCGCGTGACGTGAGCTCGAGCCTTTGCATGGGCAACTGCGGGGCAGGGGCACGGCCACCCAGGCATCCCCCGGCGAGCGATGGCAGCCGTGCCGAAACACCGCGGCGCCCGGGAGCCCTGCTCGCTCTGCTGGCGCTGCTCGCTCGAAGCAACACCACAGCACTAGGAAAATGGGTGTTACTGGGGCAGCAGCTCGCTGGTACCGATTGCCCGGCAGCTGGCAAGCCGACTGACCACTTTGCACAGATCACCCCGAAAACGCCATGTTCCCCCTTTGCTCTTCGCGTGGCAGGAAACGGCAAAAGCTCAGGATTTAAGAATTACAGAAAAATCCAGACCTGCACCCCGATGACCCAAAGCAAGCAGTGCCGCTGCACAGCACCGCGGGCTAGCAGGCGTGAGATAAGAAAGACGAACGCTGCTGGCATTATTAACAGTTAGAAAGTAGCTAGTGCGTATGTAAAACGGCTAGAGAATTAGCTCCTGCTGCATCGATTTTGCCATGCCCAGACAGAGCCCCCTATCAGTTTTGAGGTACCTGGCATCTCTGAGCATCCCGGTCGTCCCTCCATCCCCCAGCCCTCTCGAGGGGCCGGGCATGCCGAGGACAAGGACTCGCTACTGACACGCACCGTGGGGTCAAGGCTCAGCTGGCGGGACAGAAGCCTGACCCAAAGGCAGGCAGTGGAAGAAAACCCAGCTGCTTTCAAAAAGCTTTTGTTCAGGTCCTGGGGTCTTCCCACGCGAGCTGCAGCTCAGCCCCATCAGCTGGCAGCAGCAGTTTCTGCTCTGTTCTCTGTACTGGGTGACGAGCCTCAAGCTGCAGAACAGCAGCGAGGATACCTTGGCAGAGTCCCTCTGAATATGTGAGCTTGAGCACTTCAAATTTATGTCCCAAATCTCTGTTCAGATTAAAAGTAACTCTTCAGCTTTCCATCTGCACAAATGCTATGAAGGAGAGGAGGGGGTCAGTCAGCCAATTTATCTTTCAAATCGGGGATAAAAATTGACTTGTCATGGCAGAAAATTCTACCAAAGACTATTATTGTTGATTGATTCCTCTATGACAGAAGGTCAGATAAGCAAGAGCAGATAGATACCAAAGATAATGAACTTCCCCCTACTAGCATTAAGCACAAATAAAATATGAGTCCCTGTAAACGGAATGTTACGTGAAGAATGGAACAAAAATTCCAACCTTTCCAGGGTGTCCTTCAAACCAAATTCACAAATACATCTAGTGACTGACCTAACATCTCTACGTCTCTAGCTACATTCCTACCATCTCATAATACCTGAGTTTGCAATGCAACACATTCACTTTACCCTGTTTAAAAAATACAAGTCATTAGAGGACTTGGTGCAGAAGATATTAAGAATGACTGTCCAGTGAGCTAGATTCTGGTTCGGTATATTAGCTTCTTCCTTACTTGTCAGTTTAGTAAGGCTTTTCTACTCCCTACAACAAATGGGTTATTTGTTAACGGATACTGCTGCCAATCAACCTTTCTCAAATTTGTTTTATACAACAGAAAGTAGAACGTTCTTGTCCATTCATCATCATAAATGATTTTAGTTTTTTTGGTGGTGGTGGTACAGCATTAGTCTTGGGAGTCTATTTTGGCTAAACACTGAATATCTAACAGATTATTTTTGTTGAGTATTTGGCAATAAGATGACCACTTTTATGTACACTAATTAAAACGAACTCTTAATTCATCAACAGCTTATAATAATTCAGTAACTGTAGAATAAAATTACTCCTATGCAATTTTAACAATTCCTTGAGTGTATAAAACAGCAAGCCAGAAGATAACCCGTAATAAAAAGATCATATCAAGCTATTTGGAAATTAAACTTAAAAGCTGAGAAATACTTTCTAACTTACAAACAGATATACTAAAATCTTCCCATTTACACTTGAGGTATAGGCTGTATGCAGAAGGCTTTCCTGAGAAATACGCGCTTGTCTCATTTTACAGTCAGAAAGTAAATGAGATTTACGGAACCACCTTTGGATTGTGAAGCTCTTATCAAGCTGAACTGCTGCTGGGCCCAGCAGCCGTTACCCGTAACATCCTATTTAAATAATGAAAAATGAGCAGCTAGTGGACTTTCACAAAAGGGAAACCGTCGAGCTGGAAGATGCCCAAGTGGGACTGCAAAAGCGGCGATGCCGCCGTGGGTCCGCGGTCAGCCAGCAGCGGGTCTCCGAGGAGAGGTCTGACCGCAGCGGTCAGCGCCCGGCACACGGCGCAGCCGCCGGCTAACCGAGAGATGGGCCAAGCCGGTGGGTCACAGCATCTCCTGGGCTGCAACCGAGGAAGCACCCGCTGGGTGAAGGGGAAGGAAAGACGACTGTGGTGAATGAGATTTTTCTCCTGTTCACCATCACATTCATCTCTCAGCAGCTCCCGTACCTCTGCGCAGTACTCGCTTTGTGGCACACAGCTGACATCAGGACAAGACAAAAAGGTAGCAACCGGTCCCTCCTACCCTGAAGGAACAGAAGTTGTTTCCCAAAATATTTTTAAAACAGCACTCAAACGCTTGTTAATGAACCCTCTTGCTACATAAACATCAGATTCATATCTAAGGACACAGGGAAGGAAATCTAGCCAGGGCAACATGGCTGCCTAGGAGAGCTACTGAGTCTCCAAATGTTAATTCTTAAGGAAGGAGATAAGAACAAGAGCATCTCACCCAACCTCTCCACCACCACTGTGAGCAGGAAGCCATGAGGTTACTCAGGAGAATACCCAAGTTTAGATAAACACCAGCACTTAGCAGTTACTCAAACAGCTAACCAGTTGTCCTTAACAGCTCTGGGCCCCCCAGCATAAGAAGGACACAGACCTGTTGGAGCGAGCCCAGAGGAGGGCCACGAAGGCGCTCAGGGGGCTGGAGCCCCTCTCCTGTGAGGACAGGCTGAGAGAGTTGGGGTTGTTCAGCCTGGAGAAGAGAAGGCTCCAGGGAGACCTTAGAGCGGCCTTCCAGTACCTAAACGGCGGGCTACAGGAAAGATGGGAGGGAATTTTTACAGGGGCATGTAGTGATAGGACAAGGGGTAAAGGCTTTAAACTGAAAGAGGGTAGATGTAGATTAGATGGAAGGAAGAAGTTCTTCCCAGTGAAGGTGGTGAGGCACTGGAACAGGTTGCCCAGAGAGGTGGTGGCTGCCCCATCCCTGGCAGCGTTCAAGGCCAGGCTGGATGGGGCTTTGAGCAACCTGGTCTAGTGGAAGGTGTCCCTGCCCATGGCAGGGGGGTTGGAACGAGATGATCTTTAAGGTCCCTTCCAACCCAAACCATTCTAGGATTCTATGATTAAACCAGTTCTCCATGCAGCGGAGTGGTGTGGAGGTTGTGAGATGGAAAATCCAAGCCTTGCAACACCTAGGACAGAACAGTTTACCAAGTACTGCATTCATACCATTCTTCCTGGTAAGAAGGGATTCCACAAGCAGCAGAACAGTCCTGGCAGAATATGACTATGGATCATGCATTCCCCGAGTCCAGCGGAGAAAGCCATGCCAGAGGACACTGGAGTCCCCTATCCCCGTCACACAGGTCACATTTAACCACAGGGTACGTTAACTGTCCCCACAAACGGGCTGCCTGGGATTGCTGCAATGCAGAAGCCTCCTCAGTAGTCAGATACCACCTTGGAGGAATAGACTAAAAGAGGCAATCCTGCCTCTTCTCTAAGTAGGTTTTTCCTGCTTTTGTGAACCTAAAATGGATGTTAAGGAAGTGACGAGAAATTACTTGCAGCTCTCTAGCAACAAGAGTACCTTTGTGTAACACCAGGAGCCTGCTACCAACTGCAGCAACGCAATTTCAGTCGAATGGACGGTGTGCAGCAACAGTGAGAGGCCAGCTGGTCAGGCTGGGGTTGGGGGCAGAGCCCACTCCTGCAGCTCCCAGGAGGGGACGGGGGCAGCGAGCCCCTCGCAGGTCGGGAGCACTACGATCCCGCTGGGGCGGGATTCGGGGAAACCGCAGGAGCTACCACCCGCATCTGAAAACTGCCAGGGCAAAAGAAACCAACTGGCTAGACAGACTTTTCCTTCTTCTCCACTCCCTGCCTTTTTAAAGTTATATTTAAAGAAAAAAAGCTTGGCACTTCTCTAACACCCACTTCTCCAAAATCGTCCATTTGGGATACTAACAGCTCTGTCGGTGCAGTGAGGCTGTTTGCTCTCTACGACAAACGCTTTTGGATACAAATCATGGAAAGAGCAGTGCGCGAACAGCATCTTCTCCTTGAGGTAGTCTTAGTCATCTCAGTCCCCAGCCCCCAAATACAAAAGAACTAACCCTAACAAACACTGTAACATTAAACATCTTCACATTCTGTAAACCGCTGGAGAATGCATCTGCTGCATTCATACAGAATCATGTGCATTGTGTTGAAGATCATACATTCAACTCTGTCGTGAAATAAATATATAGGAAAAAGAGTAAAAAAACAAAAACAAACAAAAAAGATTCTTGCTACAATGGCAGGGACGCCCACCGCCCCGTCTCCTGCCTGGATCGCGTTTGCCCCTCTCCCGGGGTGAGCCAGCTCCCTGCCTGAGGCGCAGCGTAAGGCACCGGCCGGGGTGAGCTGGGCTCACTCTTTGCTCACGCTCGTCTTGCAGGAATGTAGAACGGCCTTAAAAAGGAGAGGCAGCTGCTCCAGGGGGACATTCACCATTTTTCCTGGTAAGAAAAAAACCCCAGAATTAGCAGCCACTCCTGAATCAGATTTCAGAGACACCTAAGCCAGCAACACTGGAGATGGTCTTACCTTGAACCTCTCAGAGAAACAGTTAATCATCCTACTGCTACATTAGACATTTGATATTCATTTGGACACAACAGGATTTATTATTTACTGAATCGAAAGCAAAATAAATGGGCAAAGTCAGATCAAAATGATTTCTCCACAATGGAGCAGTATTTATAGAAACTGGGAAAGACTAAATCCCGTCTCTCCTCAAACTCCCTTGTTGATCTCGATGAGTAAATTATGAGAGCTACTCTGTGATTATTATCTAGTTCGTTACAACAGAGTAGGATGAAGCATATGGAGCCTTGACACAGGGAGGCAAGTATCTCCCTTTGCCATAACATTCAGGAACAAACAATGTTTTAGTAACACCAGACCTTGTAAGATCTAATTAGTGACACAACTACATTTGAAAATTCACCTGCGGATTTCAGAGGTCCAGATGAGCTGAAACCTGGGGGTTACACTGCAGAACTGCCTGCCACTCTGCCTATCATCTGCTCCTAATTAAGCAGCATTTCAGGGATCCGTCTATTTCTTATGAGAAAACTACTCAAGCCAGGATTACACCCTTTTGAGACAAAATGCCTCTGAGTTGGGATTGCAAGGGGGAAAATAAAACAAGAACCTGACCAAAGTACTTAAAGGGTGGCAGGTCAGAGCAAGGCACGTCTTCTTGGGAGCAGGGGACTCGGGAGCGACACGTAACGCCACGTCCGCCAGCATCACAGGGACAACTTGCAAGGAGCCAGTCTGGCTGGGTGAGCTAGGGGTGACGGGAGATCGGCTTAAAGGTGAGAGAGAAGCTTCGATAGAAAAAGATCCCACACAAACATACTCCACCAAAGTCAACAAGAATTTCAGTGTTATAAATTATTTTTCTTTTAAAAGCTAATTTCGTAACTTGCACACAATCTCAGAAGGAGACGAGCTCAAAAAGTTACCTGCAATATATCGTATCTCTGGCAAACACATCATTAAATCTGGAAAACGGTTTGGTTGGTGTGGGTATTTGTACTCTGTGAAGTCCTGGCAAACATACCAATACCGCTTATTCAGCTGCTCCAGTTGGGACGCGTTAGTTAGACCCCTGATGTCTGAAAGCGAATACAATTAGAGTAATGAAAACATGATGAAAACATCCTAGAAAAGCAGCAGACTCGCGCTTATTGCCATTTCTTCAGCAAAGACAAACTGACTGCTAAAACTCTAAGCTGAGTCCCTGCTTTGGAGATTGGCTTCGAGTGCCCAGCTGGACAAATAGTAAAACTCCCGTCTCCCCTCCCGGTGTGCCTGCACCGCAGATGCGCCTTTACACGCGTGTCTGGGTACAGGATTTCCTTCCACGGAAGACCAGGATGAGAACAGCTAATGTCCTAAGCTGCTCATCTGCAGAGCTCAATGGATGCTCTTGGAGATAACAGCTCCAGCAACCTTAAATCCCCGCCTGCCTGGTGTAAAGCAGCTGTATGTCAAGGTTTAGTCCTCACAGCGGATTCAGCGTAATACTTCCTCAGACACAAACATGTTGATTTTAGCTATATCATCTGGGCTGAGGAAAGCGCTCAACTCTATAATTCAAGGTATCATCATATTTCTCCCCATCTGCTTATGAATTATGTCATACAAGCTTTATAAACTTGTCAACTTGTTACTTTTAAATTTAGCTTTGCCAATGTCAGGCAACATGCACAAAGGAAAAATGGAGGTTTCCAAGCTATCAAACTGGCAGGAAGGCCCACTGTCACCGTTCAGCATGATCAACGGCATCGGGACGCTGCTGGGGGTCCTGGGAAGGATCCAGCATGGTAGAGCAAGGAAGGTGCAGAGCCTCGGTGCAGGCTGAGTACTGTAAAACCATCTGACGGAAGAGGCATTTATCTACTGCCCAAAAGCTGACTTTTAAAAATAATTCTCAGGTATTTCACATAAAAAATTGCAAACTTCAACTAAAAATAAAAGAAGACAGGAAGTTAATGAAAATACATTTTGGAAAACAATGGAGACAGCTCGAGAAGTGTATTATCCACTGTCAGGAAACTGCCCAGGGAAGCAAACCGGAACCTCAGCCCGGCACAGATTGAAGCGTCAGCACTATCTCCTCCTGGAAATGAGTGGGGGAGGAGAGAGCCTGCAGCACATTTTTACAGACTGTAACTATCTTTCACAGTACAAAAGACTTTGGGGATATTTATTTCCAAAATTACAGCTGAACACCATCCATTAAGCATTTGCCTCTCAACAGTTTTCTTCATTTACAACATGAAACGTCCTGCGAGGCCCCACAGACACGTGGCCACAACAAACAGCTGGGAAAGGGAAGGGGATCCACAAGCAATGGATTGAGACAACGTGCAAGACTGGAGACAGGGACAAGCACTACCGAGGAACAAAACCAACTTATTCCAAACTATCTCAGCCCACTGCTGTTGTTAGGAAATGACCAGGATCTTCTCACATGTTGAAGAATTACTCTGCATGGATTTTGAAATGGCCAGGGTCTTGCAGCAGCCTGGACTGCCAGCTTTAATACGCTGGTTAATCAACAGGAGCGTACAGTCCCTTCTTAGGCAGAATTCATTGCCTGCACATAAATACTTCATTCGTGATCACTTTTCACTTTGAAGAGTTAGCATTAGGTATAGAATCTGAAAAGTAGGAAGCCAGCTAGGTGACCTAAGTATATATCCTGAAGGTAAATATTTTAAAGAGTCAGAAAAGCTCTAAAAAAAAAGGAGCACTGGTTTTACAAATTCACCCTTTAAAGCAGAAAAATGAACAAATACGTTTTCTAATTGGGAATCTTTGAAAGGTTTTTATGCAAATAGTCAACGTTTACTTCAGGAAAAAAAAGCCATGCAAATCAACTAGATTTAAAGTATCATTTAGTTAACTGCCAAAAGAGTTACCTAAAGCAATAATACTTTTAGATGACACATCTTTGTCTGATGAAAAGTTTGTTAGCAGCTGGTAAGTCATCATTCACCCAACCTTATCCAGGAAGGTTTCACCAGCCTCTCTGCTCTGTTCTTATTCTGGTATTGGTACCCTTGGCACATATATAAAATGACATACTTACTGTCCCTGGTGCCTATATTTAAAGGCAATAAAAGTTGGCTAAGCAAATTAATTAATTCACTTCCAGGATTTCTTTATGTGCGTACCTAAGTGTCCCACTCTGCATGGTGTACGGTCTGCACACATACATGTGGGTCTTTGTGGCTCTCAGACCCCTTCCTCCCATTTTTCATCAGGGAAACAAAGACTGCTCAGACTGTTTCAGAGAATTTCTCCAGTGGGGCCAATACCTTCTCTTCGTCGACTCACCTTGATTTAGGAAGTTAATAGCTTTCATACACGCATACTCCTCGTTGCTGACCTTCAACTGGTTAAATTTGCGAAAGAGGTAGATCAACCGCTCCATCACCTCCATTCCCTCTTCACTGAATCTGGAGGATAGAGATCACACATCAACGTATACAGGACACAGTCTGTACAATGAAGGCAAGAAACTTATTAAAATAACTTCAGAGATTTTAATGTCTTCCAAGAGAATTTAAAAAAATTGTCATCAAAACTGCTTGAAGTCTGTGGGCACCACTAAATTAAAGTAGAAGAAAAATGACTCAGTTACAAACTTGACTGCTACAGATATTTTAGCAAAAACCCATCTCTTGGTGTTTCAGTTTATCCCCAGCCTGCTCTGACAGAGGAAAAGGTTTGATGGAGCCAGGAATATGCAAAAACTTTGCGTGTGCTTGTAGGCACACTGCTTTGCCTCCATATGCTTGTATGTCCCCAGATTTCAATGAAGATTGTGTCTTTGCACTTCGCTGGGCTAACAGGAGGTTTAACTAAGCAGTTTGGGGAATGAGATGAGATTTCATAGAAATGTGGAGTGATACTTGTCTTGTAGGGCATGAAAATATCCTGCAAAACACCCGTCATCCTGCCAGATGCAAGGGTCAGTAGGTATTCCCCTCCTGCCTGGTATTGCACTGCACCTATCCGCGACAGAGAGCAGCTCACAGCCACGTTATACAGCACTGCGCCGTACTCCTGATGGGTATTTCTGCAGGATAAAAGCACCTCTAGCAATCCTTGGAGTGCTTCCCCCCACTCAGAAGACAAGCTGCTCCCAGCAGCATTTCACATGTTCTTGCCCCTCACCACCTTGCACCTTCCTTCAATTTGTGCTTTCCACCATTTGCAGCAACCCAGCGTAACCTGCACGGGCCACCAGCAGAAACACCACCGCATCCTTGGGGGCCTGGAGGTGTCCCCAACAGCTGCACAGCACCCTGCATCCCACTCTAAGAAATCCGGGATTGGTGCTGCTTTACAGCACATTACAGAGGGATGCTGGCTCTCTGCAATAAACACACCCAACCTGATAGCCAAGTTGTTGGTTTTAAACAAACCCCTCCATTCTACAAAGCTGATAAATTAATTTTAACCTTTGCCTACAGAATCAGCACAATGCCCAGGCTTTGGCTCTGCACAGCACATTTCAGTGTATCAGCTGAACAGGGCAGCACCCAAGCAGGGCTGCTCCGGTGGTACAGGACTGCAGGAACACGGACCCAGACCCTGCTGCAGAGACGCTGCCTCCCAAAACAAAGTGCATTTCCAACAGCAAAAGTGCCTCCAATTTCTCATACCTGTACAGTGCTGTTGGAAGTTGCCTGGATTTAAACACTGAGGAATTACACTGACCCATGTACAACAGTGGCATGCACTTCATTTATCTGACAGACAGGTGAGGAAGCTCACCTCCCGAAAACTCCCAGGAGTGACTCACTGTACTTCCACAAAGCCGTATTTATTGCCTGTTCATTATGGTTTGTTAATTTTCTTCAGCTGAGAGCTTCTGGGGTGAGACATACTGCAGGAAGGCTGGAATCCTTCTCACAAATAAAAATACGCATGAAACCACAAATAACCAATGTTAAAGGGAGTGAAACTGCAGGCTATGGTCTGAGGTTGAATTGTGCAGTCTAAGGAACACAAGCCTTTTCCTTCTAAACCTTCCCCCTCAAAGAGGACATGCAGGATTCATTGCACTTCATAAATGCATATCAAGATCCACCCAGAAAAGCACTGCTGCTAGTGTGGACTGTCAGGGATCCTCCGCTGGGATCTGGATCCACCATCTGTACCAGCCCTGGAGTATCTCAGCAGGTACAGCCGCTCTTGTTTCTGAATCTGTGCCGTTTGCTGAAAACAAGCCACGCGTTTCTCCTGAGCACCCACGCTCGCCAAGGGAAGCCAGCGACAGAGATGGGCAGGAGAAGGCACGTTGATGCAGAGGGAATGTAAATCTCCCCAAACTCTCCTGGGAAATTGCCTGATGTAGATTTTGTGGGTGCAGAACGAGGTCCTCCTGCTGAAGAAGGGGCCAGGCTGCTTCTTCAGGAGCGACATCTCGTGTGTGCGCCATGCAAAAGCCATGGCATAAGCAACAGGCAGAAGCGGAGCCGGAGGGAACGGAGGGCTGCCGGTGTACACAGGCATGGTCCAGGACCATCCTGCACGTGCCAATGCCCCCTCGGGAACACATCTCGCAGCAACACCCCTGGTTCCAAAGAAACCACATATTGCAAAAATGCTCAGAAGTGCGGCAGAAGTGTTTAGGGATGCTTCAGCTGCACTCTGGCATTGTACAGCACAAAGAATAAGAGCACAGCCAGAAAGCCATCTTTGAATAGAACAAAAATAGAACCTTTTTCACTGAATAATACCTTATTTTGGCATGTGTGTTTGTTTACTTCAAAGTTATTTGTAAAATGCATGGTGGAGTTTGACCTCAGAGAAGTGAAAACAAGCTATCTGAACTCCAGGTCACTTCTTCAAGAAAGTAATATTGTAAGTGATGAAAGCCTTGTCGGCTAATCTAAAGTTGTACAAGTTTTCTTGCTCTCAAGCTGACATTAAAAATCTTGCAGGTGCAAGATTGCAAAGCTCAAGAAGTTAATGAGCACAAAGACCACTCAGTCGTCTGTTGGGTTTAATTGTTTTTAGAGCATGCACATTTTTACCAGCCACTCATCACTTCATAAATCCAGGAGAGCTCTTCTCTCATTCCTGCAGTTGAACTGTCTTACTTTTCTGTGCATACTTTCCTCCCCCTTTCAAACAAAGCTGTTCTGTTTTTCACAGCCCTATTTCTTCTCGAGGACTGACTCCTCCACACACTTTTCCTCACAGTTTACACCAGGCAAGTTTCTGGCTGGGAGTTATCGGGATCAGCTGGAGAGGAGGGGGAAGGGAAGCACTATCAGGAGTGCTGGGGGAGGTCAGGAATCTATTCATTTCATATTCATCTCCAGAAAAACAGCACAATAAAAGAAAACATTTGATCTAGCAGGCAAACAGAACATTTAGCCAGTTGTTAGAAGTGATTAAAACACAGGGGCTGCCTTGATTTGTCACCTACCTAAACATTAGAGTTGCTCCCATCCTTTTGCTAAGTAAGAACAGAAATTAACCTCAAAGTGCCAGATTATCACAGCTCAGCAAGATTTCTTCAGCCGGCTGAGATCTAATGAACTTTGGTTTGCAATAATTACTGATCAATGCCAGAGCTCTGCAAAGAAACAGGGGCTCTACGAGGAAACTCACAAGTCGGACACCTCTCCGTAAGAGCCCCTTACAAATCCAAAGGGATGAGTTTTTCCACGACTGCATTGGACAGGGTGACTGACACCCATGACCTATCCCACTGCCGCCAGCAGACAGTCAAGCTATGGCTGAACTACCATAAAGACAACCGAGAGGGAGCCACGCAACCTGAAACCCCTCATCTGTGCAACTTCCCGCTAAATGGCTTTTTTGGTGTGCGTTTTCCCACATTACTAATGACAATTAATGATACTTGAAGAGCTATATCAGAAGAAGAGACTGCAGAAACATTCCACTCCCAAGAACACCTATTTTCATCCATGTGCACAGATCTTCTCTGAAGGACTTTCGAGGCAACCAGCTCTGAATTGCCGGTTTCTGAAGGGCGAGGATTCCTCCTTTGTCTTGTTTTCTTACCTCTCGCTTATATTTATCGCAAACTCAAAATGAAACAAACACTTCTCTTTTGAGGCTCTGACCAGGACAGCAGGAACAAAAGGATGGCTGAATGCAGAACAAGTGTTATTGTGGTTTTCTATGACCCTTACTGTTCCTTGCAGGAGCAGCACCAGATGCACGATGAATGGCCGGGCAGAACAGCACCGCGGAGGAACCTGCCCCAGGAAATGAGACACCTGGGTCCAGCTCTCAGCTCCTCCGCTCGCCTCTGCCATGGTCTCAGCCAGCCAGCCCCTCTGGTTGTCGAAACAGACACACAAAGGGACCTCAAGGAACCGTTAGATACTGTGATGGCTGAGGACCACAGCAGTATTTTAAATCTCTGCTCATCGGACGCGTAGATACCCCAGTGACTCTTGCAAAATCGCCAAGTCTAGCAAGGGCAGAGCACAAATGGGACAGATGTTAAAAGGGAGGGTGGGCAGCAGTTTCCGTAAATCCGACCTATTCTGCTATAATATTGTGAGATTGTGAGTCTACTACCAAAAGGAGGATCTGTCTGGCACCAAGACTACAAAACAAAACACCCAAACCAAAAAACAACACCCTGACCAAAATGATAAATGAAAGGCAGGTTCCTCAGAGCATCAGATAGCATGTACTATGGAAAAAACAAGAGCTAAGTTGCAACATCTTTAAATTTATGTAATCAAAACAATGAAATAGCAATTAATAATGAACACTTTGATAATACAGACAACCAGCTTTGTGAACAACCTTTCCACTGGCCCAAAGGGTTTTTAAACAGGACCTTCCGTCCTGTATCTCAGGGTTACCCAAAGTGTTGCTTAGTTTTACTCTCCCCTTAAAAAAGGAGGTTTGTAGGGCTGTGCTGGAGGACAACATTGCTATGGGAACTTCAAAAAGCACCATATAGCACTATGCACCTTCCCCTGCAGAAGGAAGTTTTGGTTCAACCCTAACTAACCATGGCGTACTTTCTAAGCCTGGAACAACCGTTCCCTAAAAAACAGAAAAGGAAAACAGCAGCAGGTGAGGTGACCCATCCCAGAAGAGGTGGTTAGTTGGTCACAGGGCCAGAAACACGCACCCGACCGCCATTCTCCCAACGGCTCCTCCATCTCTAGATCTCGCTCCCTTACCCACGGGCTCAGCACAACATCTCACCTGTGCAGCTCGTCGTCAGAGGGAGAGTACTTGGAGGTGACGTCTGCAAGGTCACCAAAGATCTGCTTGCTGTAAACAGTCAGCGAGGAGAGCAGGATTAGCTCCTGCCAGGTAGAGCTCAGCAGGCAGGTATAGTCTTTGATGGAGAGTTCACAGAAGAATGGCAGCTTCTTGATCCAAGCAATCTGCCTGAAAAGCAATTCATCCGCCAGACGACACAACAACGCAAACAGCTCTGCCTGAGTCACTTTATACCTGCAGGCACAGTTAATATGAAGGCATAAATACAATTAACAACATTGAAAGACATCATCTGACAAGGGACTTGAAAAGCAAGGCAAATGCCACAGGAATTTGTGTTGGAGTGCCAAATGTGCCGGTGCCCTGAGTGTCACCTGGCAGCAGGAGGCGTGATGGCCAGCACCCAGCCTGCCTGGCCAGGGGCTGCAAGAGGAGCCCCCCACAACCCCTGGGGTCACCCACCCGGCCAGCACCCAGCCTGCTGGGCATGGGGCAGCTCGGCCTCAGAGACAGCCCTGCAGCTCTTGCCAACGGAGGGACTACCCAGCTTTTTTCCACTTGTGTATTTTTCCAGCTTAATTCCATGCTTATTACCGGGCCTTTTGTATAGTTAATGCAGTCTCAGGGCTGAAACCCATCGAACCCACTCCCGTGCAGGCTCAGCCTGGCCATGCAGCCTGGAACCCCAGCCAGCTCCGTGCATGCCAGCTCCAGCCCCAGGCAAGAGCACAGGCCACCCACAGGACGGAGTCCGCTTTGCTGCTTGCACTACGGCTGCATCTTCTCCCAGTGGACGTGCTCCCCGAGCCGATCGGGCTGTGAACGCACGCACCCAGGCACCCCCCTCGCCGTCAGCAGCCCCTGCGGCACAAGCTGCAGCCACGTGTGCAGGCTGGGACAGCCCGGAACGCGCAGCCCTGGGCAGCCTCCTGCCCCACGCCGCACACACTCACCCGTCCTCAATGAGCATCGGTGTGCCGAGCGGCTCCAGGTCCTCCGCTGACACTAACTGATTGATAAGACTGTGCGACTGGGGGTCCAGGCTGCGTGTTTGGGGGGGCATCAGAGCGGAGTGAGCAGAATAGCTAAAAAGGTGCGGGAGGTACTGATAGTGCGTGGACACCGGCGTCCCGATATACTGATCCCTGAGTGCAGCGAATCCATTCAGCTCCACAGACCTACTGGAAAAGGAAAAGCTTTTTAATATACCCCCCAAATTCCACTTGATTCACTAAAATGTTGCATCCAGCTCCATCAGAAATGTTAATAAAAATAGGGAGGAAAAAATCAGAACAGAAAATGCCTTTGTATTTAAATGCCCTGGATTTAAATACTCTGGAAATAATTGAGAGTGTGCAGACCAGACACCTTATACTTGCCTCACGTAGAGCCTGGCTCGGCACTAGTTACCCTTATGGAGATCCGGGAACTGCTGCTGAGCAGCCATGTGGAGAATAAAACAGAAACCCAACTGTACAAAGCATTTCCATCCCAGCTTCCTTAAACAGCCAAAATTTAGGACTGTAAATTAAGTATTTATGCAGCCAGTGAATACAAATATCTCCTAGCTTAAGATGCAACTGAAAGTAGATGTAATGCAGGTGAGAGATTCTTGACATGTTTACAATCAAAGGCTGCATCAGGAGGCTAGCACTCCTATTCCTGATGCAGTAACTGACATTAATATAACACAATCAATTAGTAACCTAAATGGAGTCATTTATTTTCAAAATCTGAGCACAGTGCAGAAAAAGAGCTTATGCAGAATGAGCAGTGAAAGGTAATCAAGTTCCCATGATCTGCCAAAAAGAATATCAATACAAATTAAGAGATATATTTTAAATGTAATTTTAACTCAACATTGCCTTCTTTTTCATTTGCTCATGACCATTTCACCTCCCAGTTCAATTTTTTTTCAATCCAGTGGCTGTCCTTCTTAAAACACAATTAGAAATGTAAGGATCTGCAGGATGCACAGTTTACACAAAGATGCACTCACAGTGTATTCTTCCTACATTGACCCAAAGTATCGCTCAGGGAAAGACAGTCAAGATTACTGTAATACGAAATTCTTCCAGGGGTCATTCCCACCTTGAAGATGGAGTAGAAACGGGTGAAGGCTGGTTGCTCTCAGAAACTCCATTTCCAGGGGAACTATGGTCACTGTCTCCGTTGTTGCTCCATGACATGTTTGCCTCTCCCTCAAATTCTTGCCCAGACATAATTCTCTCAATCTCTTCCTCTGATATCTGTCAAATACAGGACCGTTATGGTTACTTCAGTTGAGAACAGAAGGCAGAGCCTCGGTACGCGAACACCTTGACCATACAGCCACATCCAACAGAGCTGAAACCACCCTGCACCAGGAGAAACGCTTCACCATTCCTGTAGATATCACACCTTTCCTTTAAACTTAACGACATACATGAAAAATTCTATTTACTGCTAATTGCAGTGACCTCCAGTGCCTGCAGTACAATCAAGTGACGATAACACAGCAGGCAGGAATGGACACATGAAAAGACAATGTCAAATACACACAGCAACGAGCCATAAATCAGCCACTGTCACACAGTGAGCAACCTGGGAGTAATAGAGGCCAGTTCATTGGGAACATCACTCAGTACTCGGCAGAGGTAAAGGCAAACAGAAGGTGGGGTAGGCTCCAGTTTGATAAAGCAATTGAGAGAGGCAAGGTGACACATATGAAATTAGTCAGGAAAACATTTACAGGGAATCGTTGTTCACTGTTTTTCCCCAGGTAAGAACCAGATGGCACCCAAAGAAGTAATCAAGCACCTAATACTTTAAAACAAGTATTTAGAGAGTAATATATATGAAATTAAAATAGACTTGAAAAAAATAAAAAAATTAGTTCACTGAAGTATAAAGTTTCAAGGAAGAGCTGGGTACGCTCCTGGAGAAATGTTGCACCGGTAGTGGGGAAAATACAACATAAAAGTTTCTGGGCTTTTTTTTTTTTTTAATTCTGTGCATGTTCCTTAGCGAGGTTGTTGCAAAATATGGAAAGACCTCAAGTTAACATGCTGCAAGAAAGTGCAGTGAACTCTGAACATCGTTTTCAAAAGCCAAACATTGCTTAGACAGTTTATTCCAGTCTTGCAAAAGTGTCAGAAAAACTCAGTAAGCTTACCCAGGTACAGCATCTGAAGACTGCAATAGCTAAATAGTCTCACTGCAGGAAATGGAGTTGATGGCATGACCTACGGTCCAACATTGACCGATCATGCAAGTCTCAGATGAGCAAGGGCCCACTCTGGCTAGCAACACCTGCTGTTTTACTACAGCTACATTGCTCAGAGACCCAGTAAAAATTGTTACCTGGCCAGAAATTAAATGTTTGTTCTTCTTCAATAGACCCCCACAAGCTTTAAGAATCAGTAAATAATGCTGTTACAAATATGATGTTTGCAAACAGCAGAAAATGTTCTATCATTACTAAGAGATTTTATTGTTCGAGCTAGGATCTGATGCTGGCCACAGGCATGGCCGCACTGTCTAATTCTTGCCCTTTTCTCGGTTTGCTATGGAGAACCTTACTGAGCAAGCAGGGCATCTGGTTGCCTGGCTTCTCACAGTTTGGTTTTGGACTGGGGCGAGTAGTCTCTTCTTCGTAGGCACAGAGAGACAAAGAAAATGCTTTCAGTGTTATTTTTATTTTATTAAAATAAATAGTAAACTTTTAAAAGACCTCTTTTCTAGAAGCGAGCTGGAAATGGCCATCATTTCTCACGCGTGCAGTACAAGCTGTTGTGCTGAATTACCTCGTGCTTTACAAGACATCTCCAGACAAGCTGCACCATCAATCAGCCAGACATTTACTGGGTGCCCCGCTTGCAACAACTGAAGGAATTGCAGCAGGCAGCCTGTGAGATTTACTGGGAGCTGCGGAGGGACGGACGTCCTTGTGCGGCTCACAAAGGACAGAGAGCTGCAAGACTGCCCATGAATTCACATAGGCACCCTGGGACTGCGCCGTGTCCCCTCTGAGAACAAGCAAGCACCGAACTTTATTTACAAATCTACAGTTCTTGACGTAATTCTACACTTGTGGAGAGTCTGCTACGCCAGCAGAAGGCAGAGGCAGGGCCGAGAAAGGCTCAGTCAAACGAACCCCAGCCCCATCCCACGCTGAGCTGCTCCCGCGGTCCGAGCCCACCGCTGCGAGAGGAGCTGTGTGCCGAGGCCAAGAGAGCAAAAGCTGAAGGGAACTGTGGAGAAACAGTCAGACACGCTCACCTGGACAGGTCCGATGCTTTTGTTTCTGCCTCCGGGCATGCCATCCTCTCTGATTGCTGAAAGAAAACAAACCAAACCTTGGTGAGGAACACTACTGTTCAGTATTCCAGAAATACATAAGAAGGTATCTACTATTTTGAAAAAAATCTTTGTATCTTAAAAGATTCATTTTGTTCACCAAAACACAGAAACCTCCAGTGCCTGCCAGGGCACTGGAGAGCTCAAGCAGTACACACCATGATCCTCACCCCAAAGGGTATAAACGCATCGATGGGGCTACAAGCATTACTCAGGGAGTTTAGTATTTCTTCATGTGATCCTTGAGTGACAGGTAACGAAGGAATAGCAATCCTTTATCACAGTTACTTCCAGCATAATTTGAGAGATGGCACACAGAAAGCAAACCTACTTCACCTCCAGAAATAATGCAATGAATACCCACGACTGCTAGAAAATGAAATGCAAACGCTGGCGTTTCTAACTCCACTGCCCACAGCCCTGTGAACCATCGCGAGCCAGACTCCACCTGGAGAGACACCAAGCAGTGCTACCGACAGCACAGAGATAAAGCACTTCACTGGTAACTAGTAACGCCGCTGTCACTTCAGACGGTCAGATCTCCTACAGCTATCACGGAAAATGGAGGGGAGATGTTTTACCCAGCCGGCTGCATGCAAAGCTGTTGTTTAAAATTCGAGTTACTAGACCGAGCTATGCAGTTTCATTTCAGAAGGGCAGCCTAGCTTCTCAATACAGCAGCTGCATTTTTAAGGCTCTTTAAACAATTTCCAGGGAGCTTCAGTGAAGTCCAATTAAGGGGATTATCCTAGAGCTGCTTCTCTACCTCCTTTTCCCTTTGCTTTTCTCTTTGTCGGCAGAGCAGCTCTGCAGAAGCAGTCAGCGTTCGAGGACCAACGCTGCTCCTCGTGCGCCTCCTCTCCCGGGCCGGGTCCCCCTGTTTATCAGGTCCCAATCTCTTTCCCACCGCGACCTGGCCAGACTTGGCAGGAGGCTCTCCCCAGCTGCGCGGTGACCTTGCTGCTGCCGGCTGGCCTCACCCTGCTTGGCACACAGGGCTGCAGGAGGCCCTCCCGAAGCAGAAAATGACACAATATTTAAGGAAAAATTTCTGTACCAGAAAAGGCACGCTGCTGCTTGATTTTAAATATCCGCAGCTCAAATCATCCTCGTTTGCCTCGGTGCTGCACTTGCAACTCAGGGATTACAGACGCGGGTTCAGCTAAGGCAATTGTAGCAAGGCAGAGCTATGCACATCCTGCACTTGGACCTAAACTGCGTTTTCCTGAATCAAAACCACCAAGTCAAGCAATGCAAATCACTACGCAAAAGCGTCCTGATGATTTACAACTCCAGCAGTCCGTGACCAGCAGCACAGCGATCCCTGTGGCACCTTACAACACCACGTTACGAAATCAGCAATACAGTTTTAATCCTTCTAACGCAAACTCTATCACCTCCACAGAAGAGCAAGTATTTTTATTTAAAATGCCAGATAGCATTCACTTAAGCACACTGGAGAAGCCACAAACACAGGATATAAAACAATTATGGTTACCTTCTACATCACACAAATCTCTTAAGATACAGCAAGACAATAAGCTCATTTTAACAAACAAGGCTGTTTATTTTCTATGAAAGCTCATTCCAAAAAAACATTATTTTCTCATTAAAAAACGTGGCTGATGTAAAACTAAGGTCTCTCTTACTCCCTTTAGGTTTTTTTAACTTAATGGAACTACAGTAAGAGTTTTCCAATTTGGGGGGAACTTCTCTAGTTTTTCCAATGTATTTTATTGCTAATTGTGATTCCAAAGGCTTCTCGGCTAATTCCATTACAAGCCATGGACATAAATTGTCTTGGTCTTTTGATTTCAAAGCGTAATTATAGCAGACATTAGCTTACATCTTCCTTTTCTATGTCCACATCATTTTATAGAACCCCTTGGAAAATCTGCCTCTGCAGAGTTTACAGTTCTTAACCACGGAGACAACGCTGGTCGTCACCAGGCTGGTCTTTACTCTGTGCTCCAGCTCCCATCGCCCCAGCAGAGCTGCCCTCCCTGCTGAACTGGTTTGATGAGCTGCCTTTCAAATTGGCAACCGTTGCCAGCCACTGCTGAGGGCAACACTTTGCAGGAACTCTTGCACTCGCCACTCAAACCCACTTTAACCCCTGTGTACTAAGAGGAGCTTGTAGTTTGGCTGCGCCGGTCCTTGCAGCAGTGGGTGCCATTTAAACCAGAGCTCTATCCAAGGCAGTACCCAAGCTCATGCATGTTATCTTTATGACTGCTGATATTTTCAACAACTGGAGGTTAAATGAACCCCATTACTCTTGATGCAGTCACCGTCACTCCAGCAGTTCTCCGCTGGCCAGTGGTTTGATGCTTGGCGGACTGCCTTGCCGGACCCTGCAGGCATAGCCCCCGACAGCCAGACTTACAGGATGCAAACTGACTTTGTTTATTTTTGTAAATTCTTACAACCGTTCCTAGCTTAAATGGAAGAAACCGCCCCCCAGCCCCCGGGAGGTGCTCGGCACCACCTGGTATCTGCTGCGATGCTCGACTTGGGTATCAGCAGGGACAAACACACGTTCTTCTGCAGAGCTCAGCCTTCGTGGACCAGCACTATCCCCTGCTGCTTGCAGCTCGGATATGGAGCTCCCCCATCTCCCAGATCACTGTACATTCAAGATGCTTCTCTCAAACGGGATTTTTGGAAGTCTTGCCAGTTGCGTAACCTAGCCAAGATTTGCAACAAGAGGTCGTAATGTTTTTGCTGGTGGTCCATCAAAAAAGGCTTGAGGGAACCTGTATGGTTCTGAAGCACAGATGCCCTCCCCAGAAGAGCTGTACAGGGCTGCACGACAGACAGTCTCCTCAAAGCTGGTTTCCCTTCCCACGCTGAGCTCTGTGCCTTACCTGAATTCAAAACTAACCGTACTTAGACTCTGGTATGAAGTAACTTTGCGACTCCATCACGCAACAATTTGGGCACCCTGGCGGGAAGCGCAACGCTCCTTAACTGCCCACGCCCCTGGGTCGCTGCCTGCGGACTGCCGTGTCCTCCGCAGAGCCGAAGCCGGGGCGGTTGTTGGGGGAAGAAGGAGCAGCGGTCGGTCGGTCGGTCGGTCGGTGCTTGGTAGGTGCTCGGTCGGTCGGTCGGTGCTCGGTCGGTCGGTGCTTGGTAGGTGCTCGGTCGGTCGGTCGGTGCTCGGTCGGTCGGTCGGTGGTCGGTCGGTCGGTGCTTGGTAGGTGCTCGATCGGTCAGTCGGTGCTCGGTCGGTCGGTGGTTGGTCGGTCGGTCGGTCGGTGCTTGGTAGGTGCTCGGTCGGTCGGTCGGTGGTCGGTCAGTCGGTCGGTGCTCGGTCGGTCGGTGGTTGGTCGGTCGGTCGGTGCTTGGTAGGTGCTCGGTCGGTCGGTCGGTGCTCGGTCGGTCGGTGGTTGGTCGGTCGGTCGGTCGGTGCTTGGTAGGTGCTCGGTCGGTCGGTCGGTGGTCGGTGCTTGGTAGGTGCTCGGTCGGTCGGTCGGTCGGTCGGCGGGCCGGCAGGTGGCGCTCCGCCCCCGCGGGTGAGCCGCGCCCGCCGCCCGCCGCCACCGGAGCGTCGCGCTGCCGGTACCGGCAACGCCAGGGCGGGCGGGCGGGAGAGAGAGAGAGAGAGAGAGAGAGAGAGAGAGAGCCGGACACTTCCACGGGGCTGGGCGCCCCGCCGGGCTCGGACAACCACGCGAGGCGGAGGAGAGCGCTTGGAGGAATGGAAACGGCACGCCCGGGTTAGGAGATCGGGGGGCAAGGCGCCGAAAACGAGAACGCACCCAGCCAGCGCTTCGGGTCACCCAGAACTACGCTCGTCAGGTCAAAGACTACCGGGAACCAGCTTGCCTTCCCCATCAAATAAAACCCCCCAAGATAGTTTGTAATCAAAGCAGGCAGGAGATAAGCTTTCCATCTCAGCCCCAAGGTACGTTTTCTAAGGAAGATCCTGCTGGATTTGCGGTAAATTTATGGAAGTTTTAGTGCTTTTGACAGGCGGCTTTCCTGTGAACGATGACACTAAAGGCATCAACAGCTGCATTTAAAAAACAGGAGATGACACCTGTGTCTGGCAGCCAGGAAGGGGTCCCTCCCACCGTCCCACCTGCGCGTCCAGGGGGAGCGCAGCGGCCCCCGTGCTACAGCAGCACCCGCTGCTGCTCAGACTCCTGCCTGTTGCCATTAAACCAAGAAATAGCTGCTTTTAATGGGCAACAACATTTCCAGAGATTAAAAAGTCAAAAGATTGAAGAGTCGAGACGTGACACTGAAATAAATCCCAGCCTATTTTTCATTATTAACTTCTGAGCTACTTAAGATTTTCCATCCTGAAGATGATACCATAGCATTCATCACCTCTGCACACGTAGGGACTAGCGGGTTGCTGTCCTAAACCCAGCACAGCTCGTTCTCCAGATCCCACTTGTCTCCTCAGTGACCTCGTACCTGGCAAAACCACCTTTGGCATTCCCCAGCTCCACACACGGCTGCCAGGAGCCGTGAGTCATCAACCAGAGACAGGCGGTAGGCGAAGACCCTCACACCTTATCACTAGGCAGCAACTGCAGGTCTACGCTCCCACAACAATGAACAGGTAAAGTCTGACTCAGATCTCTTGGGACTTAAATAGCGTATTTAAATGCATTCATTTTTGCTACATTAGTATATCAAAGCACAGAAATAGTGACCACCTCGCTCAGGATAAATGCAAGGACAGATCCACCGCGAAGGACAGTAATGAACTGTTACCTTCCCTGAAAAAAGGGATCACAACAATCAGCTCTCCAAGTACTTATGTGTGCTTTCAATTCATACAGATTTTTCCTCCAGTACAGTAATGAAGTAGTTCAGGAAGAATTTTTTATCCATGCATAATTTTGCTGAAGTTTCACTTTTTCTTGCCAAGAATTTGAGAGGCAGAACTGCAATACAAAATGGCAGCTGAGGAAAGGCAGCATGCCTTGCTAACACTGGCCCCACCAACCTGTGCCTTCACCCGTAAAAAGCCCAGTTTGCTTTACCTTTTCGGTTCATCCCCATCTGGAGGCATTTGAGCAGCCGGCAGTACTGGCATCTGTTGCGCTGTTTGCGTGACATGACGCAGTTCTTGTCTCGACTGCATCTGTAAACCCGCTTGTTGCAGATGCTCCTTTTGAAGAACCCCTTGCAGCCCTCGCAGGAGATGATCCCATAGTGCAGCCCCGTAGCTCTGTCCCCGCAGATCAGGCAGGTTCGCTGATCCACCCGCTCATCTGCAAGAGAAGAGGAAAGGCTTTGTGGTCAACAAAACGGCTTCACCGAGCGATCAGAAACTCTCCTGAGGGGACTGGGAAAGTTTCCGTGCCCCATGGCCTGCCCCGACAGAGTGCAGCAGAGGCACTCACCCAGGAACGCCGGTCTCAGCGGCCCGGCACAGCCCGGCCGGAGGTGCTGCCGGCACGAGGCTCCTCACTGCCTTTACTCGGTCAGCAGAGCGAGGTGGGCAGCGGGGTTTGCCTCCAGCTCTGGAGCTTCACAGGCCTGCCACAAAGCCAGTTCCGCAACCGCCAATAAAGTCATTTCAATTCAACATATTCATAGGAAATCAAGTCCAGAAATTCTCAACAGTGGCAAGAAGAATGAAGTAAAACCCACGTTTGCTTAAAACCCAGCCTCTTAGAAATGCCCTTACACAAAATTTGTCAGAAATGGAATTAGTTTGGGAAATGAAGCACCGTTTAGATCGCGAGGAGCACACGTTACAGCTGTAAGAGGCCACATCGGTGCAGTGCCTGCCTCTGCCACAAAATGGGGTCTCCTCCTGCCACGGGCAGGAGGTCAAACCCATCACTCGGAGGCCAAACAAGTCCCCGAGCAGCTTCCCTGGCACCATCTTATGTATTCCCTTAACAAAGAACAGAGATGAGAGCAAAAAAATGGATGATGTTTTCTCATCAGCATGGCACAAGCACGCTGCACTGCCCCTGAAGTTTATTTTATTCCCAATTTTCAGGTTTTCCTCTGAACACTCCACTTGGTGCCCAGTGGCGCCAGCACCCGCTGTGGGCACACAGTAGGAAAACCGCCGAGTTCCTATAAGGTCAGGTTTGACGAAGAAGCAGCCGGTTGTCAGGCTTGTGCGGATCCATTGCAGAGCACTGGAGAGCAGCAGCGCATGGCTGCAAGGGAAGGCTCCATCTTTCACCTTCCCAGCGCCGGGACAGGACCCTTGGAGCTGGGGCGAGAGTGCGACTCTCCCTGGCAGCCTCCATCAAACTTTGTGCTGCTGTTAGCAGAGAGGAACGGGAACCTTGAGGGGAAAAAGGGTCCGAAGTGCCCTGCCTCAACTGCACAGACCAGGGTGTGCCAGTACAAACATTGTGCCTGGCAGACACCAATAAACGTGAAATACCGTCACACCTTGTGTATTCCCGGGGGCAGGCAGAGGGACCCGCTCACCTCCTCGCTCCCTCCCACGGCTCCAGCAGCACCAGCAAAAGCCTCATGGCACAAGTCACCACCCAGAACCCAAGTGAATTACGTTATGGTTAAGCCACAATGATGTGACTTTACTGTTCCTTTTCCAAATCTTTGGAAGGCCTTTGGATGGCTAAAAATGTAAATTGCAGGACTCGCAGCAACAGGAGCTGTCACATTAAATTTCGTATTTTAAGACACTAATATCACCTCTGAGACAGAGCAGGGATGATGCACGACTCAGCGAGAACCTGTGAGCAGGCAGTGATCTCCGTAGAGGTGATGTCAAATGGAAAGGAAAAAGTAAATGATGGCTGAAGAGACCCAGGTAGTTAACGAAGATGGATCCTCATTACCTTGCATCTGTATAGGGAGGCCTAAACCTTGCTTCACAGTAACACTCAGCTATGCTTAAGATAATGCCAGCAAGTTGCACCAGAAGCTTTTCCTGTAGCAGATGTTTAGCACAGCCAAACAGCTTAACCCCTCGCACACCAGGCCTATCTGCTTTCCCTGCCCCACTGTTGTAACCTACTAATATCCCGATAGTTGCAAACAGAGCTGCACTTTGAAGATGGGCACTATTCAAGTGCGTTCAGGGGTACACACAAATCTGCAGTACACTTTATGGGGTTGCTTTCCCAAATGTCAAATAATCATTACCTGGATGACTAGATCACCCTTGCCAAGCAAGGCAGAGGCACCAAGGAACAGAAAGGGCATCGCTTTGGTTTGGAGCAACAGGACTCGAGGAACCACACTTCTGTCTTTCACTCAGTCGCGCATTTCATAGGGACGCTGGTTAAACCAGATTATTTCTAGTATTTCTTGGCTTGAACACGTGACCGTGCAAATTCCAACGGGCAGAATACCCACCGCTAAAGCGGGACCCGGGAGGTGGCAACAGTTTTCTGCAGCTGCCCAGGGATGAATGCTGCACGTGGTTCTCTATGCAAGCCTCAGGTACCTGGAGTTTAGCTTCAGTGCCTCAGTCCTTTCTCTCTGGAGTTTGTGTGATACATATATTTAATCATGTTTAGTTAAAGACAAGCTGCTTGGGAGACACAAGAAGTGCATATGATTTCCAGGACCTGCCTTGCAGATGCAGGCTGTGCTGCGTAGGAAGTTATTCCTCTATGGCCCAACTGTTCAAAACTCAGAGGAGAAACTTTGCTGCAGGAGCTCATGTGATAGTCAAATTAATGGGGAAATCAGGAGTATGTGGCAGTGCCTGCGGCAGTCAGGGTTGTCCTGTGGGGAAGGGGAAGGTGGGATAGCCTAGACCACATGGCATTTTGGACCTTGCCGGTGGAGCTAGGGAGGAGAGCTGCCAGAGCTGCTTTTCTCTTCCGAGATGGCCGCGAGCTGCAGAGTGAAGGCACTCGAGGGCCAGTGCTCCTTTAGATGCGTCCAGGTGACAGGAGCAGAAGAGAGTGACCCACATGGCACCCTTACACCTCAGCGGGGACAAAGGCTCCTTCCAGACAGCACCCGAGCGGCCACAACGGTGACTTGTCCAGGTGACGAGGGAATTACAGCGATGCTCTGGCGTGGGTGGCAGAGGGTCACGCAGTGTCAGAGATGATGGGTCTTGAGGGGTAAAGGAAAGTGGTTGAGAAGATGAATAATGGGAGGTGGGGAGACGGCAGTAAGAGAAGGGAGACAGACAGACCAGGTCAGAAAAACAAGGAGACAGTATAAGGGACAGAAAGAATAAAAAACCCTTGAAGAGCAAGAAGAAGGAGAAGAGCACAAACTCAAAACAGAGAAACCATCCGGCACGATTGCTTTCAAAAAGATGGCACAGCCAGAGCAGGAAGGGAGGAATAAGGCAGGCACAGCGCCGGGAACAGGCAGGGGCTGAACCCTTGCCTTACACAGGAGATGGAGCGGGGCACGGCAGCTGCCTGCGCCCACCAACCCACCCAAGGAGCAAAGGAGAGAGCTCAGACCAGGCAGACACAAAACTACACAAATCGGCATCGTGCCCGATGTGCTACCCACACCCCGTTGTTCCCGTTTTGGGTCACTCGGTGAAATGACACAGACTTAGAAAATCCCCAACCTTAGGATGGCACCGGCTTGTGAAGATGAGCTGGTTCAAACTCACTTCAGCATGACAACACCGAGCCTGGTTTTCCTCGCTTAGATATGACCAGGGAGTTTTCCGAGACAAAGGTGTTTTTATCCACAGGATTTTTGGAGCGGCAGGAGGTAGCAGTCACAGTGAAGTCCTCTCCAATCTCGATAAAGCCTAAGCAACCTGACAAACCAGTGTGTAGGTTCTTACTATCAGAGAACATGTGAACGCAATAGAAAAAAATGAGCCAAATGTATTAGGATCAGAAATGAAACTATTTTTCAGTTACACAAGCCAAGTAAAAATCTAACCCATCTGTATTCATCTTTAAAAGGTTTGCTAATGCACAGCATGCAAATTTGCACTTCTCTGCGAATGTCACCGCACTTGTTGTAAAACCTTAAGATAAAGGAATGAATGAAGGAAACGCAAACTTTAACTAAAGAAACGTTCGTGATGTCATCACCACACAAAAACGTTCCCAGTTTTACAGGACAGACAACCTCAGGTATGCGCTTAATGAAGACTGCAGAGGAATGCTGCTACAGATCAGGACTGGGGCTATCTGAGCATCTCGCTGAAGGGAGGCAGCTAAACATGACTTTGTAGTCACCAATTGCATAATCTCTACCTTCAGCTATCTGATAAACGCTGGGAGGGGGCCGGGGGATTAGCCTGGGACAGAAGAGTCCTCTATCTGCAGGGTTTAGCTCAGCCTCAGCTTAACTCCTGGCCCTCCCCCTGCTCCCACCAGCAGTGCCATAAATCGTGGGCGCTGGGGGACCCCCGGGTCAGCAGCAACAACCGCGCTCGCTGCCGGGCATGCCATGCCCCAGCCGGGCAGGCTGGGGCGGAATTAGGGAGCCATGAAACTACCGGCTTAAACACACGGCAAAAGGTAGAGGAGGATGGCTGCGGTGGACGGCTGCGGTGGGCGGCTGCGGTGGGTGGCTGCAGCATCCCATGGCAGATCATGGGGCTCCCTCCTCGCCGGAGCAGGCTGATGGCTGAGGATGTAAATGAGGGCTCATTTCCAGGCGCAGCTTTTTTGTTGCAGGAAGAATAGGGCCTCGTCTGGCGAACACGGGAAGCCGGGATGATTAAAGCGAGGAGGAATCAGAATCCTTCCCTCGCCGTCCCCAACTCCCCGCTAGCAGGGTGACGGCGAGGTGGTGTGAATGGCCCCATGGCCACAATAACTGCACATGCCTCCCTGCAGAAGCTGTTAATTGGGTGGGTTTCCAGATTAAAATTCACCATAGAACAGCAGCACACACCGTGAACAAAGACACGGACCTCCAGGAGCTAGAGAGATGCCTGTACACCCCATAAACTACCGCTCAAACAAAACTGGTAGATAAAAAATAATTACCTACTGAAAGTCTTAGAGTTTCAGAGGTTTAAAAAAAATCCTGTAGGAACTGTGACCAGGCCCAAGACGCTCCCCCTGTGGCCCACGGGTTTGCCGGCTCCTGACCTTTGCTATTTTCCACCCTACTTAATGCAAGCGCCTTGTGTAGGCGAACGGTGGGGCAGCCAGGCCAGAATCGTAGCAAACTTTACAGAAACAGTAAAGCATGGGCAAATTTAAAGCAGTTTTGCACTGGGGGTGCTCTGAACTCCCTTAACCTTGAAATTTCAGTAGAATATCGAAACACATAGTAAGTATAATAATTTTAAAGCAAGCAGCCCTCCTTCCTCCCTGGCTCTGTTCCCTCTCATCTGACTGATTCCTCTGGTTTCAAAAGCCACACAAGACAATGTAGCTTAAGAAACAAAGCAATTGGTAAGATTTTTAAATTTTTTTTAAATACCTTGCACATGTTTTATTTCAGAGAGAGAGGGCTGAGGAAGCCCCCCCCTCCCCAATTTTTCTGATGGGTCTTACATTTAACGAACTCATACATGGGATATTCTGGCTTTGTTCTCACAACCCATTGTAGCAGGGGCCACTAAATCAAACAGTTGCTGCTACGACAAAAGCACTCACAAAAATCTCAACCTCATCTTGAACCCTGAAGATTTTTATGGCTACTCCCTCGCTAACCCCTCCCCAAAGCCACATTAAAGGATGTATTGTTTTCAAAGGTCATGGTAGGTTTCATACCACATTTTAATACAATGTAAATTCTCCAAGAATATTATGATGTTACACAAGAGTCACAGAAGACGTAGTGAGAAAGAGAAGAAATCTCTCATTGTCTATGTTTTATAAGGCAAACGGTAGAAGCAATACACTTATTTTTTAAAAGACTTGCTTTTCCCCTCAGTGAAATGAGTAGTCTTGATAATTTTTAGAAGAAAATTCCTAAGAATTTCCAAAAGGAAATACCTCCGAATCCTTGCTGAAGCACATGGCAAAGACACATACAGAAAACACTAAAGCACATGAATGAGCATATAAAATACACAGCAAATAAATAAAAGTATCAGGACACACGTCCAGCCCTCAGCAAGTCTCCATCACCGCTCCCACCTGTATCGCTCCTGCGGACAAACACCCGAGCAGGCTACCGGGAAGCGCCTTTGGTGTTCCGAGAGTGGGCAGGCAGCACGGCCGCATTCCTGGAGGGGGACCAGACGCTGGCTTCATCTTGGCAGTTCCTCACGGCTGTGAGAAGGATTGCACCCACCCCTCCAGATGCAGCGTAAAACCATACAGCACCTACAGCTCCCTGCGAGCGATTTACCTTGGAAATAAGACCGTGTGTCGGTGCAGCCAGCTTGCGTGACTTGTAATATCAGTGCTTTATAATGGAGCAGAAACAAAGACTTTACTTCCTAGAGTGAGGCCAAAAGTGAAGGCACAAACCCTCACCCAAACGCCCAGAGCAGACGGTGCTGGGATTTGGTCCTGTTGAAAAGTGAGAGGGAGGACGCAGAAAGCTGAAGTTTGCAAAACTTCCCATTTTTACAGCAGAACGTGATTTACAGCTAAGGAAATCTTTCATAGCTGAAAAAAAGATTATAGACGACACTCAGCACCGCAATTCATTAATATATTCAACATCTTTTCAACTGTGTATCATTTATTTGCTTTGTGATTAACTCACCCTATCACACACACCCCACAGTACCCTTTAGCTGGGTTTAAATCTCAAGCTGCTAAATACCAGCTGTTTAGGGAGGGGGAGATCTCACACATGTGTTACTTAAATCCTAACAAAATCTCGCTCGCCTCTGATGATGCCTCAAACACAAACAAACGCCTTGAAGGTTTCTTTTTCTCCTTATCTTTCCTAAAGATTTTTTTCACTGTCAATGTTTAGTTTCAAGAAAACCGTCTTCTTAAATTCAAGACACAGATTTGGGGTGAATCCCCCCTCGCTGCGGAGTGCTGCATTGTCCAAACAAGCCCACCCCCGAAACCAGATGCGTTTGCTTAAGGGGCTTTTCTTTAACTTATAATCGATGAACACAGGGATTAAATTTTCTGTTGGGCGGCCCCTCCCCGGGACAGGAGCGACCTCGGCGGCCGAGCCCATCCCTGGGTGCACAATGGGCCGGGGCGTCCCGCTCCTGCTCCCCATCGACCCCGCAGATGGGGGTCCCGGCCCCGCGCTGGATGCGGGCGAAGGCACCAGCGTCCTGCCTGGCCAGGCCGGGCTCAAAGAGCAGATTGTGCTGCCCCGGATCAGGCTGGCCATGGTGAGAGCCTGAATAGAATTAACCCTCTGTGAACTAAAACAAAAACATTTGTGTGCCCAGCTGCGATAAAGGTTAATTTAAATGGACAAGCCTCCTCAAGTCCTTTAAAAAAAAAAAAGAAAGAAGGGGAAAGAAAGAGACTGCCTGCAACCTCATGTTCTGTACTGTAAAAAGATGCTCTAATTATGGAGACACAGAGAGTGTGGTCGCATTTTAAAAAGCACCGACCGAGTATTGAAAAGAAAAGAGGAGAAATGCTGCGACAGAGAAATGGCCAGCGCGTCTCAGCTTTGCTCTCCCTTTCCAGTAATCAAATCCAAAAACAGTCTTATTCCACGCTGATTTTGTTTCTGCCAAAGAAGAGTTCAGTCAAAAGAAAACGCTCATAAAACCCCCAGAAGTCATTGGTTGCTCTTTTCCGTGTAGGTATAAATCAAGAGTGTGCAGCTGATGAAACCCATCACCCTTCCCTTCCCCGGGCTGGGACCTATCACCATTTGCATATCAAAAACTCATCTGCGAAATGCAACTTCTCCCAGGCAGGCTGGGAGCCCCTCTCCCCCTGGCCTTGCCTCTCCTCCTCACCCCAACACCCAGCCCTGCGCCCCGGAGCACCCACGTCCCACGGGACCCAGCGCCGGCAGGAGCCGGCCAAGGGACGAGGGACGCTGCGAGATCTTTGCCCCGCTCCATTGTGCGGCACAGGGAGGACGGGCGACGGGGCCTGATCCTTCACTCCAGCCAGTTGTTGCACAAAGAGTTTGGAACAAAAGCCCACGGCACCAAAATGTGCCCCCGCTAGCTGAAGCGACAGCCTGCAGCCGCCGTAGCAGGCACAAGGGTCTCCATCCCTCGCGCTACCCACCCCTTCACAGGGTCTGGAGATCGATTCCGAGCTTAACCGGCGCCTTCCTAAGTGATCAACTTTCTCTAATCCAACTTAAAAAAAAATAAAGCTTTTTGCATGGTCCCCTGCCCTTGCTCCAGCATGGTCATAGGCTCCAAATTAAAATCTGGTTTAGACTCTATTTCTTAAAATTGATAAATTACAAAGCAGTAAGATTAAAAACTGACTTGCCTGCCTAAAAATAATTCTCTGGGAGCTATGTAAGTTGTCTAGATGTGCAACGACTGAGAACGATGCAGAATTAAGAATATCTAAGATTAAAACAACAACAACCACCACCACAACAAAACGCAGCGGTCCCTGCCTACGAGGAGCCAGGGCCTAGGCACAACTAAAAATCGTGACTTTTCTAAACGTGTGTTACCCGAACACGCGCTGTGCTTTCCTTAAATATTTCGCCCTTATTCTGAAGAAGAGCTTTGCCACTGTCTTCAATCGGGGGGGAGGGGGGGGGGGGGAGCTGTAAAATATCAGTAACTAGTATTAGTCCCAGGAGAGATGGAGCTACGTTATCAAGTGCCTGCATGACCCCGATACTATCAATAATTAACGATACTAAAAAAAGCTCTTCCAGATGGTCGAGGGGATTAGGAAGTTTAAAATATAAACAAATTAAGCCACAAAACAAACTAGTACCCTTTTTTTTTGTCGCTGTTTCAAATGGCATAATCCCGTTCGCAGCCGCAGCCTGCGACGCGCGGCCAGCACGGCGCAGCTCGCAGCCGCCTTAAAAAGAAGGAAAGGGAAAAAAAAAAAGGCGAGAAAAGGGGGAAAAAAAAAAAAAAAAACCCCAAACCAAACCCAAACCCCCAAGCCTCCGCGGCTGTTCCGCTGCCGCAGCCCCGGTCCAGCTCCCGGTCCCCGCACCGCCAGCGCCCGCTCCCCCCGCCGACCCCGGCCCCGTTGCGGCGGCGGCTGCCGGGGGTGGGGGGGGTGTGAGGGGGGGTCGGTGGCGGGAGGCGGCGTCCCCGGGGCCGCCCCCCCAGCCCGAACAAAGGCCCGGCGCCCCGCTCACCTTCCATGCAGGTCGAGTCCCGCTTCATCCCCCCGGCGCCGCGCTCCTAGGGCCGCCTCATGGCGGCGGCGCGGCGGGGAGCGGGGCCAGCGGCGCGGGCGGGCGGGCAGCCCGGCTCGGCCGTCGCCGCCGACCGCGGGCCGGCCCTATGCTAACGAGCCGTGATGTCAGCGCCGCCTCCGACGGGCACCGAGCCCCGACGGGCCCAGCCCGGGGCGGGGAGGGCGGCGGGGGGAGGAAGGGGCCCGCCTCGGCCGGGGTCCCCGCCGAGCGCCGGTCCCGCGGGCGGCTGGACGCGGCGGGCCCTCGGCCGTCGTCGCCCCCCCGGGGGGAACGGGGCGCGGGGACGGCTCCGGGTGGGTTTTGCCCCGACTTGCGAGCACGGTCTGCTGAGGGGTTACGCCAACAGCCGGGGAAAAACCAGAGGAGTTTCTGCGACGGAAATTATTTCCTCAAACCGGTAACCGCTGCCGGCCCAAAACTCCCGTTTGGTTTTAATCGTCGCCCACACGCAAGCTCGGGATGGACGGACGGGTCCCGCTGCACATCCAACCGAACGCGGGCCGCGACGGGCACGGCTTGCCTGCGTGGGCGAGGGAAGGCGTCGTGCCGGCCACGAGCAAGCGCCTTCCCGCGCTCCCGGCGCAGGCGGCAGCCGCAGCCCACCGTGAACGTGGACCGGGATCCCCGGTTCCCACGGGACCGGGAACTGGGGCGCTGCCGCGGCGGTGGTGGTCACGACGGGGTGGGGGATCGGAGCCCTCCTCGCGCGGGTCTGCGTAAGCCAGCCTACGGGGACGGGACGCTGGCGACTGGATGCTCGCCCCAGCTTCCTCAGCGGAGGAACACGTGCGCTTTCTCTGTGGTCATAGAGAGGTTTCCAAAGGGTGAACAGTCAACATGGCACGCGCTCACGCTCTATTTCATAGTCGTCATTTACAGAAACGCGGTAGTTGCCAGACGAGCAGGAGCACAACCTGTTCCAGCATCCCCCTCGGCCATGCCCAACACCAGCGCTCTGGAGGAAAGCCGAAGAAACTGCCGCACGATCCATTTTCTGTCCTCTGAGGCTGCTTAGCACAGGCTTGCTTTAGAAAAGTGATTTCAGCATCAGTTTGTATTGTTGTCATCAACCTCACAAAAGCTGACTTGAAGATTAGTACCCAGACGAATACGGAAAACAAACCTGGCTCTAGAAAAAAATACACCTGCTGAGCCGCGCTGGGAAAGCGGGGTGTCTGCCTTCTGCCTGCAGGTACGCTCTGCAATCAGCTTTCTAAGTGCCACGGTAGCATTTTGAAGTTGGGATGGAGTGGGGAAGAAACAAACCACTGCATGAAATACAGCAGCAGATCAGGAAAAAAAAAGTAGGTGTGCCGTCAGCAGGCACAAGGGCTCTCTGAGTCCCCGTGAGAGCACGTCCCACGGGAGGAGTGGTGCGGTCGATGCTGATGGGGACGTGTGAGCTGTGCAGCCCAGTTCTGGTCGCCTGAACCACGCGGTGGTCTAAGGACAGCGGTGAGTGCGGGGAGACAATGAACAGGGTAGGACTGGTGCACAGGCAGCTGGTGATGGACAAGTGCAAAGGTCAGCCAAATGATCAGAACTTAACAGTATGATCTGCACCAGCTTGTCAGTGAGCTGACATTCACCTTCCTAATGGAAACAGTTTCAGCAGCGCTATTGCTAGAAAGGAGTTAAAATCACACTGGCCATAGCTCCAACAAGAAAACCTGCACTGTAATGAAAAACACTACATGGGACATTGGGTGTTTTGTCTTTTCCCAGTTTCTCTCTCACCTAATTAAAAAATCCATGCTGCTCAACCTCTTCAAGGCGGATCATCTCTGCCTCTAAACTTGGTGGCTCTGCAAACTTTCATAACAACAAATCTGTGTCCGATTTAGCTGCCCGCCTCAAAACAGGTACTACCATGGCAGCACTGGTAACAGTGAGCTCTCCATCAGATACAGCTGTGTGTTTCTCTGCACCAGTGAATGTTCTCATGAATCTCTTCTGCTCCTTCATCCTCCTCCTGGGATGAACTCAACCTTGGATATTACATGGTTCATGCCTCCTTAGTGCTGCAAACATGGGATACCCGATAAGCTGTCCCAGTGGTCAGCTGGGTTTGACCAAGCCCAAAACAACGCTCACCACACTGAGGCATTTAAGGGAAAGGCCAAAAATGTTTCTGCCAATGCCCAGTTCCACCTGTCCTCCAGATGTCTACGCTGACTCCGTTCAAAAGCCATAGTCTGCTTCTGTTCCTCATCCTGAGGACCGCAGGGCTCAACCATGCTCTGAGAAATGGCTGACTTAAAATAAACAAGGCACAGAGGCAACAAAAGAGGTCATATTTCACTCGATCCCAAGCCTGAAATTTTATTGCTTTCTGGTGACATCCAGCAATGCAAATAACCCCATGTGCACGCAAGAGCAAGGCTCAGCAGCATCCTCCTGGCAGTCTGGGCACCCTGCTCCAGCTCACCCCGCTTGGGCAGGGGGGTTTGACCCAACCGTCTGGGAGGTCCCTGCCAACCCCAACCCTTCTGTGATTCTGTCTATTCATAACCCCGCTTTTAACCCATCATTTCTGCAGGAGCAGGTGCATAATGCAGGAGCAAGCTGTCGCAAAGCAGTCCTTCACTGGGCCAGGTCTCCAGTTTGCTTATGCTGTAAATCTGTAAAGTTGCTGTGTCGGTCCTTGACATGCTCTTCGGATTGACCTCTCTTTTTTTACTTTGGAGGTTACCAAAGCAGGGCCGTGCGAGGAGCCTGCTACCCTGCCTTTGCAGCGCATGGCCAAGGTAAGCCATCCCCTGGCTGCGCTGTTTACACAGCTGTTTGCAATTGTGCCTGCTCCCAAATCTCTGCATTCTTTGTCCCATGCGAGCACTCCGCTCGCTCCCTGCGTCCCTCGAAGAAGTGTGACCAGAATGCAGAGTGCTTATTTTGTAACACCACAGTGTGATGTGGACACAGCGCTCTGAAATAAAGCAACTTAATCTCAGGATAACGCACTGACACAAAGTTGCTCACACAACTGCTGTTGGGACTCAAAACAGAGATACATCAACCCCCCACCCCCGCTAATTCAGAAACAACTGCAATTGTAGACAAAACCTGGCTGGGAAAACGGATAATTGGCCAAACAATCCCCAAATTACTCAGAACTCACTTACATTAAATACATGTCACAGTTTGTCCATAATAAATCCTCAAGGGCAGAAAATAATTACAGAGATCTGGAACTGGTCTGTAAAATGAGAGGCCAAACTAGGAATGGGCAGAGGGCAGGAAAAGAGACAAGGAAGATTAATTCTGTTGTCTGAACCAAACAGCCTTAAAGCAAGCCTGGTAAAAGGAAAAATAAAGTGGCTGGTTCTGGTTTTAGCCTGAATCAGCCAATTCCCACCCCAAACAGAAAAAGCTAGCGCTACTGTAACTGACATCTAAAATTTTAGAATAACACCAGTTCATAACAGTAAAAGCCAAAACCACTGCCAAAAACTGGACAAGTGACACCGCTGCCTGCCTAACAGATTTATTGTCTTGATGTTATGGCCATAAGGGACGGGCATGGGAAGCAAGAGGAAGACACAGGAAGAACTCCAGGGTGTGCTGAGCATTGGCTCATCCCGCTACCAACGGGGTCACTTGTCTGCAAGCAAGGACAGGAAAAACACTGAGTTTTGCTGCAATTTGCCCACAGCGAACTGTGATGCCAGGCAAACCAGCCAGAAGACAGTGGAGAAGATGACAGGTTATAAATGTGGCAGGAGAAAAGGAAAATATGGATAAGAGTTGTGCAACGCTTTAAAAGGCATCCTGTACGGATGCAGGCGTGCTTTGAGAGCTTCTTTGTAAGAACATTTTCCCTATTTGCTTTTGGGAGCACGGGTGTTTTGCCCAGGCTGCCTGCGGGAAGCGACTCTGCGGGCAGGAGCAGAGCGGGCACTGCTGGGCACTGCCCCGCTCCCTGGGTGCTCCCTGGGCGCGTGCCATGAGACCACGATTCCACAGAGAAGGAATTCCCAAAAGATGTGACTTTTTCAGAAATGTAGAGCCTAACTGGAGTCACGAGGCAGCGCTGAAATGGGTCAGACACTGCCAGACCAGGACGGCGGAGGTCTTCCAGGACACAGTCTGCAGGCACCGTCACTTGCCACAGACGATCCCTAAAAACCTTCATGACAAAACCCAAATTTGGGCAGAGCAGGGCTGGCAGAGCCGGTGGCCCCAGGACAGGGGCAGCCCTTCCTCGTGCTCTCGCCCTCCCACGCACAGTCACCGTTTCATAATTCTCTGGGCTCTAGCCAGGCTTTGCCCATTTTCATGACAATCGGGGCTCTGTTGTGTCAACGCAGTTTGAGACATCGGCCCCTTTGTGGCACGAACAAAGTCCGGGCTGTGGATAACAAAACCGAGCACATCTCAGCACTGAAGGCAACTAAACCAAGAGCTGCCTCCACATAACTGAGCTTGCCACAGACCAGACTAAAATACTAAAGTGGATTTGATTTCAAGCAACAAATAGCACATAAGGAAATACCAGACTCCTGGCTTTGTTTTTATTTTACTAACAAACGGTGCCACTGGCAGCATCTCCATTTTGCAGCGCCGATGCTCCTGAGCCCGCGCAGTTCGGCAGGCACAGGAACAGCCCCATGCACGTGGGAGCCTCAGCCGAGGAACGACACCCAGCGCCCGCACGCCCGAACCAAGCTGGTTTGCAAATGTAGCTGAATAAATGTTATAAACTCAGATTAAAGCATCTCAGCAGCCTCAGTACTGTGGACGTTACCACTTTCAGCCATTGCAGCGAAAGAACTGGTTCCAAGTAAACACAGCACGTGCTTTCCCCAAAAACTCTGTCCCCCTCACTCTATGTATACAGGTATTTCAGAAAAAATTAAAAAATTAAAATAAAATTGTTTAGAGAAGCTACGGAAGGAACTGCAAGAAATGATAATAGACGTCCACCTGACTTCTGAGAAGTCCTGTGATAATGGTTTAATAACAGATGCGGGTAATTCCTCCGCTCCCTAGCGTTAAACACACAAGGAACGTGGTGTTAATAATTCTGGTGAAGGTATTCACTTGGTGCACATAAAATTAAGCATTTTCCTCCTTCTTACTAGCTCAATAGGTCATTGTGCAAAAGGAATCCTCCTATCAATTTCCCATTTTATCTATTTATATTTTTATTTGCTTGGCTACTGAATTTGCCATCCCAGTCTATTGAATGCCTTGCAAGAAGCATTTCATTGCATCTTGCTTGATGGGTGACAAACAGTGGAGAGCAGCTCTGTGTAACAGAGGAAAAAGCAGGGGGGAGGTTAAGGGCTCCTTAGAGAGGTTGCCTTCAGAGGAAAAAAGGAAAACAAATGGGATTGTAGGCATGAGAAGTATATGGTTTTACTGCCTTAGTGGGCAAGTACAAGAAAGGAGAATTGCAAAGGGAAAAGCTTTACATTTCTATGAGCAGGCAATCGAGCTCCATTCTAAACCCTTCGCAGAAAACGCTTCCCTTCTTATGAGATGACTCCATCCCATTCTGGGAGCGCGTCTCCTGTAACTCCCAGTAACCCAGATTGGGTCACGTGGTATCAGATCATTCTGGAAAATGGGGACAAGTCCTTGAGCTGGGCCCCCGTGACCCGCGATAGCCCTGCAGCACCCTGAGCACCTGCCACTCGCCACGGCGCCTGCACAGCCAGGGCAACAGCGAGCCCAGGACCAGATCCGACCCTCGCACCCTCGTCCTGTCCTTCTGCAGTCACTCGCTTCTCCCACGGGACCAATATTCAGGCACAGAATCCATCAAGCAAACACCGGGTGCAGCAGTGGGGCTTCGTCCCAGCGTATCCCACCCACAGAAACAGCGCACCCCATCACACCAGTGTGTGCACAAATGAGCAGAAATCTCCTCATCCAAACCTGAGATGGGTCCGTGCCTGGGCAGACAATGCAGATGTTTAGCGGGATGTAGGAATGGAGGAGAGGCACGTAGGTCAGAAGGCAGAGAGCATCTCCCGGATTCGAAGAGGCAGGAAAAGTTTTGTGCATTTAAGCGGTAAACTGAAAAGCCGAAAGATTATTTTATGCCTGACCTACATAAAGTGCAATCGTACAGCTACACTGGTCTGCGGCAGTTGCTGGTATTTTTAGTAATAACAGCAACAGACCAAGAGTTTGTTGTTATAACTATTGTTATTATAGTTCTGAGCATCGTTTCTAAATAGGCAGCCTGATGGATGAGCAGCAGTTGTTGATATCCCCAGGAAAAGAACGAAAAACAGCGAGAGGACATTTCCTCAAATTTCAGGTCAGACAGCAAAACAAAGAGGAAAAAACCTTGAGAACTAAAGCTGCAGATTCTGTACCTGCATCAAACACATTGTTACGACTGCAGTTGCTCATTAGCTGGTTTAGATCATTAGGAGCACGGGGCAAATCCTGTTTGTGAACTAACGGACTGCACATCGGTGGGGCTCGGCAGAGGGCACGGGGAGGTGGCACAGCACAGGAACCAGCGCCGAGAGGAGAACCTGAAGGCGCGGGTGACGGGCAAGCAACGCCGAGCGAGGCCGCGAGCATCACTGAGCATCACTCGTCCTAAGCAGGGCCACCTCCACCAAAGGCGAGCGCACGCCTTCTACGGAAAGAGAGAAAACGTCGACATCGGGGTTTACACCAAGTTTAAGACACGTGCTACCCCCAAGCCCGAGCGCGCCCCCAGGTGCGCCGGCGTCCCCGTCCTCCCCCCCCGGTGCCCTCCCTGCTCCCGGCCGCGCTCCTTCACCACGCTCCGTCCCCTCGGAGCGGAGCGGGGGCGCCGAGCGGGAGGCGGGTTCCCAGGCTGCCGGCTGGACAGGAGAGGGCAGCATCCGACAGACGGACCGGCCCCGCCGGGGGGGGAGCGGGGGGGGCACCCCGGGAGCACGGCGGGCCCGACCTCGTAGCGCAGGCAGCGGTACAGCAGATCTGCGACGTGCCGCCTCAGCCGCACCGTAAAGCTGAGTGCTATGTAGCTGTAAACCAAGACTTTAAAATCAGCTTGTAGCGTCCTCGGGAGCAGAAGCCCATCAGCTCTGGTCCAAGTCTCGGGGGCCGGAGTCCCCCCGGCCGCCCGCGCCGCTGTCAGACCGGGGCTCTGCGATACTCTCACCTTCCCTGGATGCTCCACAGGTGACCGAGACAGAAACGAGTCCGCTAGCCGGCTGGTTGGCCCCTCGGTGTTATTTTTGCTGCAGCTATTAGCTTTTCTGCTCTTAGGAGCAGCTATTCAAAAGGTCTTTTTTTTTTTTGCCAGTCGTCCTTGAGTATGACATTTAACTTGTTGAAGTTTGCAATATTCTTTTCAGGAAAAGCTGAACAGAAATGTCCTTCCAGAATTTACAAGAAGGAAGGAACTGTCTGGTATACCCTGACGATACCCACAGACTTCCCTTTAGTCCCCAGGTAACTGGCCAAGAATACATCCATTCAGAAAACAGCGTATTCCACTGAAAAAAAGAACATCACCAGAACTCCCAGCTTCTGTAAGAACCTCTGCCAACACCTCCTCAGCTTGAAGACTGAATGATTTACCACCTTTAATGTATCTCACCTTAACCACCTACAAACCACAATTGCTTCTTGAGATGATGTCAAGTTTAAATGAAATTGAAAATGCCAAAATCTATGGAAAATGTACTTATTAGACATGCAAGGATGATTAAGGAAAGAAAAGACGACACTGGACAACGGGCCAGGAAAAATTCCCATACTCAAAAAAAACTTGTGTAAATTCAACTTCCTTCCTAGAGGGACTCCAAGCAGTGAAGTAAAGGAACCCAGCACAGCAGAGGTGGCACAGTGATCTACCTGGCACTGTTTTACAGGAGTGAGGGGTCAATGCCAAGCCTAGCTGCCTATGAGCATGATTTTTCATGGGCTCTGAAGCCCCTTTCGTTGTCTAGCCGTAACGTGAAGCACCCAGCTCAAAGCTTCACCAGTGGCTCCTTAAGAAAGACACTTCAATCATTTTAAGTTTCTGCTCTTGCAGATGTTGGGGAAATGTTCCCATAAACTGCATAGGTTGTTCTGCCCGCAAAGTCGAATCCTTACGTGTACAGCAGGTAGTGTGATTTCAGCATGACACCACAGAGGAGCACAGTGCTCGGGAAATGAAATCTTTGTATTCTGTCCAGTCCTTTGGAGCAGCCTGGAAATCCAGGGCACTTCTGCATTGCTACATCCTCCTACTAATACTGCTCTCACTTTTCAATAGGGCAAGAGCTGGGTCCTGAAAAAGTAACTGTTACATCCCCGTCTTCCTTCTGATAAATCTGCCCCTAGTCCTTTCCTTCTGATAAACTAGATGCTCCATTTTCACGTCATCTCGACCAGCAGCTCCTAGGCCCCAGATACCACCCATGCCAGAGAGCACGAGGTCCCAAATTAAGATGTACGTGACTGCAAATAAGAGCTAATTTTACTAGACTAACACCAGGGAAAAAAAATCTTCCATCCTCCTCTCTGTGAAGCTACACAGAGCAAACTATTCACATGCTTATTACCGACAGATAGCGAGGCTGCCACAGAGCAGGGATTGCTTCTCTGGGTGTAAAGACTGAATCGAACATGCAGTATTTAAGACAATTAGGTTTTCAAAGAAACTACACTAAACATTTCTTTCATGTGTAATCAAATTATGTTAAAGCAAACCTCACATTTAAACCATTCCATTGGTCAGCTCCTATTTGTTTTCCCTGCACCCTCATTTTTGCTCCAGATCTGTCACATTACATTAACACCTTTCCTACTCACTGCCTACAGAAATAACAGCCTTCGACATGCCTGCACAATCCATTTGTCCTGCTCTAATTACTTTTTGACATAGCCTCTTTTGCTGTTATCTTGCCTTTTCTGACCTCTGTCTGTATTAAAGCCATTTAAAACAATCTTTAAACTCGGTATCTATTGTGATGTGTCTTACGTGATACTGCTGGAGTATCAGGCAGCAACATTTTGTAAATCAAATATTTAAATCTATGGTAATAAGATAATGTACTTGAGGAGGAAAGCTACCACATATTGGTAGCAGCTACAGCTGGCTGTTCATAACATGAATCCCCAGGACTGCAACACATTTTCAGGATGAAATTCCTGTAGTCATAAAACTGCTCTACATAACTAGGTAGCTCAAAGATGAACAGGGTCTTCTGTGCACTAAGGAATTTCCCTTAATTTCACAAATGGGGAGGAAAGAAGGAGAAATTGAGAAAAGTGGTCGTCTTGCACAAAAAGAGCCCCAACAGCCACCAAACAAATTGAGTAGACAGGAAGAGGGCTAAGCAGGGTGCACCAACAATGGCAGTTCAGAAGGAAGCATGACAAATCACACTCTCCTCCAAACCCAGAGAAGAAACCAAGAATGTCTAATCCCAATATCCCTCTGTTTTCATCAAGCCCATTCAAAAAATGTGCCCTCATTTTCTTTTGTGGCTGATTCACAGAAGATGAGCCTCTAATTACCAGCTACTTCCCTGGTTCAGCAGCAGAGGATCTGCTCTGTGCCAAGTGTCTGCTTCGAAGTCAAGAACTTACTCCACATGGTGGAACTAATTTTTTGGATATCAAGTTGATCCCTATGTACATATGTCTCACAATACAGTCTAACTACATCTTCACACGCTATCTTCCACAGGATCCAGCCTCATGCTAACTTAATTGGTAGCTAGTCAATATTTTACTCACATCAGAAGATACTTCACAAGCCTACATTTGCTCTGGTTCATTTACAGGGTAATTATCCAGTTCACACGAAGTCTGGTCTTCTATATACAACCAGTACAGATAGAAGCACAGCTCTGCTGGGAAAGCATAGCTCTATATTTTGTCTTCCAGATGACAGCACTATAAAACCGACGGGGGACAAAACCAGAGTCAATTAAAATACATTAAATGTAATGTAACAATGCTATGTTTTGTCATAGCTATCCAAGAGATTTTATTTCTTTGAATTAACTCTAACTTTGTCCTCAGGACATTAAGAGCCCATGAATGTTGTGGCAAGCTCTTCCCACAACACTCCCCTACACACATTTTTATTTTCCCCTTTTTCTTTCCTGTCAGCAGCCCTGACCACAGAAGCCTGTTTCATTTAGGCATCTAAACATAGAAGAGGCCCGTGGATCCAGGACCAGACCAGTCTGCTACTGCTCTGCTCATAACATCCCTTTTTGTGGAGCTCTTGAATTCTTACGTGCTGCTGGATGACACCATCAGTGGAAGTGGCAGGACGGAGTGGAGATGAGCAGAATTAACAGCTCTGCCTTTGTGTGCTCGTGGTGACGGGAGGGCAGAGGGTGAGCACAGACCACGGACTCCAGGCTTTATTTCTGGAAGATTCAGAAATGCATTCTTGCTGGAAAAATTTTTTGGTTTGTAAAGTGATTATTTTCTTCCTTCCTCACTTTTTCGTATCTATTTCTCAACTTTTTTTTAATACAGCTGTTTGAGCAGACCTGGGATGTCATTATCCAAACAATAATAACTACTAATTATCGTGACCTCACTCACATTTGTATTAATAGTGTATCTAAAATCAATGTACTGTTCCCATGGTGCTTCCATAAAGAAGGTAGCCTAAACATGAACAGGGCTGTGCTGGGTCAGACTGCACCAGCTCCCTGCAAGCCCCGACCTGGTCTCAGACAGTGGCCAGAGCAGATGCAGAGTAAACAACAAATTACAAATACTAAAATTATGCCTTCTCACTTTTTAACATTTTTTTTCTTAAGTAAAATATACATTTATTTTAGAGAAAGACATTTAATTCTCTATTTAAAATAATTCTCCACGTCCAAATCCTTTCGGACCCCCACCAGCGCTCTCCCACGTCCTCTGAAACGCAGTGCTAGCAGTAAAGCCAAACGGCTTCTCTTTATGCAGCTTGTCACCGTCAAGAGGGTTTCTTGGCCTTTACATTTCTTCTCAAAACAGCCACAGATGTCTTGAGGGCATTTGTGAATTCAGGGTGCATAAAAGTGGTTTATATTTTTAATTTGGCCTTTTAAATCATAACCCGACACCACACCCTGAATTCCCCAACAAGTTCCACTACCAACAGCATTCTTTCATTATCATTCACTTTTTTATTTTGTTTGTTTATATGTCTGTGATTCACTTCTGAAGATGGTTGTAACGTCACTACTGCACCATAGCATTCAGTATTATGGCCTGGAAGCTCTAACCAGGTCTGCCGCAGTAGAAGCTGCACAAACAGAAGAAATGGGCAGCAGCTACAGCTTAAAGGCAACAAGTAGTATAAAATGTGCTTGAACAAATTCACGTACTTGCAATTTGTAAATACAAGTTATCCAGCAAATTGTGTCTAGAGCATCCATGGTTAATTGGCTGATTCCTTACAGTCTAGGCAGAGGTTATCCTGAGAGGAGAACTCTGTGCATTTTACGCCTACCCGGGTACCAATTTACACACTCCTGGATGCTGCTGGAAACTGATGAATGGATTGCCAGGGGACTACGTTCCAGAGGTAAGAAATGAAACCATCCTAAATGAAGTACCCTCAAAGAGGTAGAGATGCTCACAAAGAGCTGTAGCTGCTTTGCCATTGATTTCAAACAGAAAGAAACCGGCCTGAGACCAGCATTTGCCGTCAGGTTCTGCAGAATTCGGGACAAGGTCCATGAAGGCTCAGCCAACTTTTCAAAGAAGTCCTACATTTTCTTCCACCAGATGCCAAAATGACGTGGAAACCATCTTGAACTGGAAAAGCAGGAGTCTGAGATGATACTGTGTTGGACCACAGCTGATGGAATGGCTTTTCGGTAATATTGAGCTTGCATGACATCTAATAGCAGGAGCAGGTTAATGCCTAAGTTAATTACTGAAACAGTGTGTGTATATACAGGACCAAAAGCAACAGACCACCAGACCTGGAACCAAGACTGTAGAGATTTCCGACTTTCATGACTTGTAAGTGAAGAGGCTCCCAAGTTCCCCTGCACAGCCGGCAAAGAACAGCATCTCTTCCAGCAGCCGGCTCAAAAGCAGCTGCCCAGCAGAAGTCAGGGACCTTAATTCCTTGTGCAGGAGCCTCGTGTTCAGAGGATACCCAAGTTAGGACAGTGATTACTACTTAACAGATGCCTCTCGATTTCCTACCAAAGGAATCCACCTTTCTCCACCACTGCCTGGGGACAACGGCCCCTGAATTAGGGGGGTTGATTTCTCCTCATTAAGCGTGTCCTGAGCTGCACTCTGCTGGAACGACTGTCCTCTTTATGGCTGCAAACTCAAGAAAAACACTAAAACTTCATGGAACCCACCGCTACTACCCTGAGTTTTACTGGCTTTGCTCTGTTGGGAATGTGAAAATGGCAGATTACCTAAAACAAACAAACTCTCCCCGTTCCTCTCAGGGGGCTGCGGAGCGGGTGCACCCGCGGCACAGCTGCGGCAGCGTGTCTGTGTGTGCTGTTGCAGGACAGACAGACAAAACTGCCCTTCTGCGGCTGCCTTCCGCTTTGCCAGCTGAAATCCAGCCGGCCTCGCTGGCTGCCGATGATTTCCATAAATACTCCCACAATGCAGCACACCCGGGTTTAGCCAGAGGGATCCTCTCCAACGCGAGGTGTTGTAAGAAATGTGAGATGATTTTAGAGGAAACATGTAAGGTTCGGATTTGAAATTGAAATGATCTGCCCCAACAACAGTTCCTGGATTTCAGCATTAAATTTTTGAAATTCCAATCGTATTATATTTTCATGTTGCTTATTTGAGATAAGCCTACTCATTTTTTAAAAGTTAAAAATTAAAATCTGCATTAGTCTTTCTATTGTGTATCTTGAAAACAAGGCAAACAAAAAAACTCCCAGTGCTTACCACCAGTTGTCTTATCAGCAGAAAATACAGGGCTATTTGTGCTGTGTTGTGATGACTTTGCAGCACACGTACTACAGAAAACAGTCTTTGCTATTCACAAGAGACACTTTCTAAATGTTCAGATTCACATATCTGAGCACAGGAAGGGTGGAATGCCATGTGTTAGAACAGGCTAAATCACATGTAGCAAGTTTCTACCTCAAATTTAGCAAAATATGCTTGCACTACATTTATATGAGCAAATGCAGGATGTTAGATAAAGGCCGCACTGGAATTAAAACACAGTCAATATTTGGTTAAATCAAGAGTTAGGCTTATTTCTATAGATACAAATGCCGCTTAACAAAACAGAATATAAATACCCACAGGGCAGAGACCCTCTTATTTAAAGCAAAAAAGACATCCATCTTTTCCTGTGTGAATTGTCATCTGGATATAAGTCTTGCTCAAACCTATTTACATTATTGCTTATCTTTTTTGTAACAAAATATAAACATTTTCCTTACGCCCTCAGACAGCAATCACAAAGGAGTCCCTACACCCACGCCTTAATATATACTATCGTGTAGACTATAAAGTACTCTGATCTAGCCTCATCCACCCACTAAATTGCTCCAAACTTTTCCTTGCACATACGATCTGAAAGTCCAGGGAGAAGCTGCTTTATGCAATGGCAATATAGCGAGTGCAGGGTGACAGTCTAACATGGTGTCCTGCTGAGATCCAAGAATAGCAATGCCTTAAAAGGCAGCGATGTTGAGATCACAAGGAAAAGAGAATTAGGGCACAGCTGTGGAGTTCTGTAGGCTAAAACATAGACTCAATATGTCAGAGAAAATTAAATCACAGGGATACATGTAATTTCTAGTCTCATTTATAACTTAGCTGTAGCTGTGCAGAATTTGTACTTGGATCATACATGTGAGCTGTTATGTTTCTGCACAGAAATAAAAACTGGAATTAATTTTAAAAGAAAAAAAAAGGATTTATATGCTAATAATGCAAACACCTATGTTTCGAACAACGTTCACATGCTATTGCGGCTCAAACACAATTTTATAGCCAGTCTTCCACTCAACTCTTCAGGACATACAGAAAAGCTACAGCACCGCTCATGAAAGAAACAGAGCTCACAGCTTTATCTGCAGTACAAAACAAAGAAAAAGTAAACCAACACATTAGCAAGCTAAACATAGCTGAAAAATGCCTGTGTTTTCTTATGGTTGCCAGATAGGGGAAAGAGACCCTAAAAAATGAAGGTACCAAAACTGAATCACAAACTTTTGCATAGGCTTTTTCCCCCTGATGAAGCGATGTTCTTAGATTTTTCAGAACAGTATCTACATATAAATTTGCTAGTATTTCTTTATACTTGAAGTCCAGTAGTAGCTTCTCCTCTAAAAGCATTCAATATCCACAGAATACAGTCCATTATCCTCTGCCAATATCTACTGTTGCAATCTGTGTCCAACTAATTAATTTTGCGGGATGCCAGGGTCTGTAACCATCAGCATGAGAGCTGCGCTTTGAGCTGGGAGGTTGCGAGCCTTCTCCAGTGTCTTCTCCCCAGCTCCAGACAAACCTCTGCAAGCCACCACCACAGAGATAACTACACAGAGCTGTTAGATGGTAGGAACTGTGGATTCCGTGGGACCCTAGGGATGAAAAGATGGCTGTTAGGCAGAGCAGGACTGAACTCCATCCTCACAGGGAGCAGCGGAGCAGTGCCTCAGCCAGCACAAGTGGCCAGGCTTTACCTGACAAGAAGACTTAAATTACCTCTCTAAAAGGCTCTGAAGGCCAGGGACAGATAAACGAGAAGATGGAGGAGAAAAAGAAGCTGGCAACAAGGCAGCAAGAGACTGATTGGGATGAGGCATATAAGGCAAGCTTTTCTAAATAACCGGTACTTGAGCACTAACGTGATACAGAACAGCAAGAAAATAGAGGTAGGAAGCTGTACATAATTACGACTTTGTTTAGCTAAGTATATTTCCTGTGGAGCTCACAAAGCACGACTGCATGCAAAGCATGCAGATTTGTTGATATCAGCTATCCTTTGTCCCTAAAGAGGTAAATTATACATCTGATTTGTATACAAAGTTGAAAAACCGTTGAAGGTTACGCTTGAGCTGCAGGCAGAGCTGTGGACCAACCACCTAAAGGAGCCAATTCCTATGAATTCCTATGTAGGGATAGTATACGGAGAGATTTTACAAAGCATAGGGTTCAGCAGCCAACAGAGGGGGAGAAGCTAAGACAGCCCAGCGAGGGACCTGCACGGGCAGTCCCGTGAGTGTCCAGCCAGGGGACGGTGTTCAGTGGGATGTGACCTGTCGATCCATCTCCCGCTGCTGGAGTTCCAGAGCACTGCACACGTGGCATTGCTTGGGAAAAGGAGGAATGCGCCATTATAGCCGTCACATGGGGAATGAGATAGCCAACAGCATAGGGGATAAGCAGGAGTAGCGTGTGAATTCAGTTTGCAGTGATGGAGGTGAGAAGGCTGTTCTGGAAACTGCCAATACCAGGAAGGGTTAATAAGGCAGTCCTCGAGCACAGGTACTGCACACAGGGGTACACGTGCACACCACAATTTAATTAATAGAGAAAATGCCAAACGGTTGAGATGAATTGTTTTTCCTAAGCAGAACTATGTATTACCTACTTTAAAGCACAGCCTAGTTCATACATATGCAATGTTTTTCACCAATACCGCACATGGTGCAGAAAACAATCCCGTAAATGAGGATGCAAAATGAGGTCACTAATTCCCTCAGAGCATCTTTTGAACGAAGGCTGATGGCAGCCACACACGTTACCGCCATCCACACTCAGGTCCTTACGGTGGGTGACCCGCTGCCCTCCTCGCGTGGTGGGAGCCGCCAGCCCTCTGCGGTGGGTTTGCGGTGCGTGGCTGCTCCCAGCGCTGCTCGCACTGACCCACTTTCCTGCAGTATTTCTGCGTAGCGACAGAGGTCCTAGCAGGACAAGTGTCACCTCCCAGCCCACGGGATTCTCCATTTCCTACTGCTTCGACTGGAAGAATGTGTTCAGCGCTTCCATGCAGGCACGCACAAACATGGCATTACACTTAAATGTATGTAAAACGCATAAATCCCAGGAAGAGAGGGAATTAGAACAACAACAAAAAAATCCTGTTCTCATTTGCAGGCTATTCCTCCAAAGTAGATACAGGGCTGTGAGAGCAGCTGAATGAATATCCATCCGATGGATCCTGCTAACTGCTCGGAAGAAGCCTCGCAGTTCCCTTCTGGCTAAAGCTCTTTTAAAGGGACTTGGCTTGTTTCTCTCTGGCTGGTTTGAGCATTCCTATTACCCTGAATCAACCCTGCCCTTCGACTTCAACCCAAAGAAATACTAATTAATATACTGAACCAACCAGAAATTTATTATTCCTTCATCACACCTAGTCTAAGCTCTGACACTGTGAGGAAATGCATTTTCCCACCCCAAGCCCTGCACACCTCACTTACTGTCCTATTTCCTATTCACTCAGTCCCTACAGAATTACACTGTATTGACTGCAGATGCACTTGTAGTTCTGATGTCATCTCAAGGCTTTTTCTTTTTTTTTTTTTTTTTAGGTGAAGCATCTATATTTCCTCTGTTCTGAAATTTTGCGCTGAAACTATAACAAGCCAAAAATCTCTTCAATGGGAAATTTCACAAACAGAGGATTATGACTTCAGCTACAGAATAAGCAGCAGGAGCAGATGGAACTCTTCAGAAACAATGATTCCATTTTCATGCAAATTTCCTTAGTAGTTAAAAAAAGACGAAGAAGAAAAAAACCACCAAGATATCAGAATGGTTTCTAAATGGAAGGTTTTTGAATGATGCTAAAAGCAAAGGGCTGGTAGCTCTCCACAATCCCAAGCATTTTAGCAGCAGCCAGGGAAAAAAAAGCATGACAAACTAAAACCAGACTGTGTACCTCCTCAGGGTTGTGATAAGAGAAATGGAAAATGGAGAGAAAGTATATTTTAGTTTTTAAATGGAAAATGGAGTGAAAGTATATTTTAGTTTTTATGACTTTCAACATCATCATCGGCTTTGTGATAATGCATACTTCAGAGCTAATTCTTATGCTCTTTAAGAGCACAGACTTCATTCATGAAGCAGCATGACAAAAATTCTTTATCCACTTGATGACTACAGAAGGTGACAGCCACCGAGAAAAAGACAGCCACAGGGACACTGTCAGAGTGCTAACCTGCAGCGTTCCTCTCTTTGAGTACAAGTGCTCCCCTGATTACAAGAATACAGACATGCATTTTTCATAGCTGAAATGTGGAAACTGAGCCAATTCTTTTGTTATTAATACTGGCAGCATACCCTAAAAAACAAATACATGCACAGAGTTAGCAGACCCCATTTCTGGCTCTTCCACTGACTTGTTACTTAGTTTTGGTCTTATGCCTTCATTTTTCCCTCTCGTTTACTCCTCAAGTGAGAGAATTCAAGATACTCCCTAACTCTGAATGTTGTGAGGATAACTGACTGTGCATAACACGTAGTGTAAACTGTCTCTGTGCCAAACTATAGCATAAAACACTACGCTGTTTTGATACAGCATACATTTTAACTGTAGTAAATGGGAATACTTTGGAAGGCCCATGTAATTCCACTTTTAAAGGCTACTTTTTTTAACCGAGGTTTTAAAGCAGAGAGGAAACTACATGCACAGAAAAGCAAGAATGAAATCCATTGCTGTTTGTCACTGCTTCCCCCCTGCACGATGAACCAGGGGAAATGCTGCAGCCAAGCCTCTTCCCGCGCAGCGTCCGGACGCCAGCAGTGAGCTGCTGCCACCAGACTGCCGGGCAGCTCCGGCCCCAGCGCCCGAGGAGCGGCCAGCTGCGGACAAGGCTAACGGGGACAATCCCTTCCGATTACCCGCTCCAAATCCAAGCGTCCTTCCTGACATGGTCCTTCCATGATGCTGCTCCTGAAGTTTTCATAAACAGTAAGTCTTCATAAATTTCTGTCAGTTCTGTCAAACAATTTCTATCTGCCTCAGTTTTTCTTCTTCCTTTTTCATGCAAAAGAATAACAAGCTTAGCTTTAAATAAGACTGCAAAGTGTGTTAGAGTAGCGGCCTCTGAACCGTGTGTTCAATACCAAGAATACTTCTGTTTAATCCCGTTCTACCTACACTTATCCCTTTCATCATGCCACTGGCCAAATCTTTTCACTTTGCGTTTGCTCTCAGACTGAATCTCCTTCCTTCCTCCCTCATTGAGTTAGATGGATTTAAGTAATGACAGCTACCGAAAGGACAGGGCGCATACAAAATAACTCCCCCAAACGGGCTCAACAAGGTTTATTTTCAAGCTTTTCCTTGCTTACTTCTTAGCAGAAGGATGTACAAGCAGAAACAATTTCCTCAGTTAATCCCTCTTTGACCCGAATTAACTTTTTCCAAACTATTTTCTTAAATACTTTGTTTTACAATCTTGTCTGAATAAACTCAACAATAGACAGGTTTCAATTACCCAAGGAAAGGAAGAGAAACAGCAATGGGGAGGGATAAGAGGATAACCCAGCTGCTCTGACCAGCGCAGTGCCACGTAGCAGGTCGGTGGAAGAGGCAAGGTTGTAGAGTGCAGGACTCCGGGCTCCTCTGTTAGAGCCAGGATCTGCTCACTCAGTCACAACGTTTTTTGGTTTTGCACGACTTAATTCACACTCTCCAGAAATGAGAGCCAAGGAAAAATACTGGCCAGGGCCTCGTACCACACTACCAAGAGGATGGCACTTCCACTCCATACCAAACAGCAGTAACTCAGGCTTGGCACAGCCCTCAACTCCAGGAACTATTCTGTAGTGAAAAGTGCTGGCCTTTGCACTGAAGGCTGCTGTAACATTTTAATAAAATGCAATCAGTCAATGAATGGATGGTCAAACACCGTATCATCATGAATTTGTCTGAAGGCATCTCTATCAGTTAAGCCCCTTTGCTTCCTCTTCACCCCACTGTCAAACTGCATCTCTGCTAAGAGATGACTTTCTGGTTTCTAAATATTCCTGCTGCCGCGTTTCTCACGTACACTTCACCCATTAGCAAAGTTAATGTCGATGCGGATGATGACTGTAGTAAGCCAGTCTTGCCCTTTTCCTGATGCCACTGCGGTGATGGGGCAGCCAGCATTCATCATAAGCGCAGCCAGAAAAGCAATTATTTACAAAACAGCAGAGTGTCCCAAACAGTCACAAATCCTACATTCAGATTAACACTCCGAATTTCTCTGCAGCTACAGTAAAGGCGATATAGGGGAAGAAAAAGACAAGTGTCTATCGTATAAGCCCTCACTTCTTAGCTTGCTGGGCTTTAAGGTATCAAGAGAAATGAGACACATTTGACGCAGATGCTTGCCTGTCTCTGGGTCAAGCACATTGGATCTGAGCAAACTTACTGGAAGATTCTTCCTTCCTCCTTCCCCTGTCTTGTCACAGCCTTTCTCCAGGATGGGAGCTGCCAGAAAGACTCAAGAATAATTGGGAGAAGCACCAGGGAGTACCGGCATTGCCTGTCTTTTAGATGCCTGAACAGATCTCCATTGCTTTTTCCTTTTGACTTGGGTAAATTTTATGCAGCAAAATATAACACAAAGTTGATTACAGTATTGTAAAATGGCTTAAGGGTCGAAAACTGGGTCAAACCCCCACCTCCTCCTCCTCCCAGCCCCATCATAACTGACAGGGTCCTGCAGGGCCCAACTCCTGCTTGCAGGAACGGCACGGCAGAACATCCTCGGCTGCGGTGCCCTTGCCTGGGGAACTTGTTCTCCACGACTGCTCCAGCAGTTCATTTCCCAATGGGAAATGATGTTTTCCATAGATTTAGTGAAACATGGTTCTAATTTAGTAATCGCGATGTACATCCAACTGAACAGGACCTAGTGTTTTGATAATGAGAGCAATATAATTAGGACGAGCCTCAAAATATTCAAGCAACTTAACCATTTGACAATCACCTCTGACATGGGAGGCAGAAAGAGGTTTCTGGAGATTGGCAAACTATTATGTTTATGCACGGTGACAAAACACTGTTTCTTTTTCTAGATGCTAACATTTCATATTTGAGGACTTTTATATTATTTCTGCAAACCTTAGAACTGGTCTACCAGAGGACTTCTGACTCTTAGTTAGTAAAGTTTTAAAATTATCACAATCTTGTATTAGGCAGACAGCACTAAGTAACTGCTAATTCAGGATTTCTAATGTACCAAGAGCGCTAGGTTGGAATCCAATCTAGGCTATAGACCTAAATGTAAAAACATTTATATTGAAAACAATACAATTTTCCCCACGTGTTTGTGTTTTTTAAAGCAAGTCTTAAGAATAAAGCATTAGCAGAAAACAGAAGGATATTATATTAAAAGATTTCATTACTTGGGCACCATACGGGGCCTGGGAAGTACAGTAGGTCCATGAAGCCATGCACAGGAGTTTGTAAAAGCTCCTAGAGTTCAGTAGCCGTTCAGATGGCTTGTAAAGACCATACTGCAGACACTCTTACAGTTTAAAATTTTTTTTTCCATAAATAGGATCAAAGGTATTGTATGCTTTTCAGCCAGTGCGACCCATAACTGACCACTCAGAAGCATATTCATACCCCAATATGCACAAGAACACATATTTTAACAATAGTATCAACTATGTTTTAGAAGAATCTATGTTTTAGAAGTGACTCAAGAAGTGAAAGATAATCTTTGAAAGAGGAGACAGAAAGGAAGCTGTCTGGAAACTGGAGAAGTTACTAGGATGGTTATTGTGGGCAGAACAGACAGCAGATAGGAGCTATCTCCTTCACACTCATGACAAGGAGGTGGGAACCTCTTCATCCACATCAATAGCAGCTGCGTGACACTGATACGAGCCTGGGTCACCATTCAAGCAGCGTATTAACCTTTTTTTTTTCCCTTTAAATTGCTTCCTTTTGGATGAGTTCCGTGTAACTGTCATTTGTTTTTTCATTTAATTTTCATTTTCCATTTACGCATTCATCACCCTTGAGAGTGAATTCTATAGAAATCCATGTCAAGAATGCCCAATCGGGACCTCTGACCCACGCCTCCCCTCCTCTGTGTCCCGGGGCGGGCTCCTAATGCCAACATCATGACACGTCCGAAAATGCTCAGCAAACCCAAGTTCTACTAGACCAACAAAAGGGCATGAACTGCGTTACTGCTGCAGCACCTTCCCTTCCATCAGTCACCTGTGGCTTCACCAGTGCAGTGCGTGCTCACTGCCTCGGGGAGCTGCCAAAGCAGAGGAATCCAGAATCATCAGTGGGTTACCATGGCCATTATGAAAAGCATTTTAACAGCACCGAAACACAGAGAGAGAATGGCCACGTAATGTTAAAGAGAACCTTTCCTACGGTGCATGTTTCACCTATGGGATCGTAGGTTGGAAGGGACCTCAGGAATCATCTAGTCCAACCTCCACTCCAAGGAGGGTGTCCAGTACTTTGGTCTCCCCATGTCAAAATGTCCTCAAAGAAGAAAGAAAGGTCAAGGACTGAAAACAAGCAGAGAAAGAAGACTAAAAAGACTGGAAAAGAATGAGAAGAGAAAGTGGAACAAGCACATTAACTGCTCCCCACTTATCTCCACGGTCTTGCGTTCCTACCGAAAACACTTTACAAAAACAAGGTTGGCGCATCCTCATTGTGCAATTCCAGAGACACTCGAGCGTCTCACTTTACTGTTCCAGCACAGGGAGGGGTTACAGACAAGTGCACGGGAGCAGCTTTGGGTTTTGCTAGACTAAAACCACCCAAACTAGCAAGTTAGTGGAATGCGTTTATCACCACGTGGTCTCGCTGGAAAACACGCTTAAACGCATTTTATTTCTGTCCTGCAGTAGGAACGGCAGTAGTTCTCTCACCACGCTCCGACAGCAGTGTCGTGACTAGCAGGGACACTTGCAAAACTGGATGGAAAGTTGCCTTGATGTTACGTATCGTTCGGAGGCAGCTTTACCAGTGAGATGGGGCGGGAGGTGTCCAACCGCTCAAAAGGAGACGATCCCCGAGCCGTTTTCCAGCGAGCCGTCTACAGCGTACTTCCAAAGCGCCGCAGCCTTACTACGACATGCTATTGCCTTTAAGTATAAATACGTCAGCTCACGTTAGATAAATCTACGTTCACGTGCTAAACACGAGACGCCGCGCCGGCCCGCGCCGCGCGCTGACCCAGTTTCCCAGTGGCCCAGGAGGACCAGAAATAAATAAATCCCCCGGCCCGTGGATTCGGGGAGGCCGACGAGAGCTGACGACCCTGACTGTCTGGCGTGATTAAGGGCCGTGTCACAGCTCGCTGGGGACGGGCACCCTCCCGGCGGGCTCTACGTGACTGGATGCCGGAATCAGGGTGACAGCCCCACAAAAGGGAAAAAGCACGGGGGGGGATTTGGGGGCCGAGCTGGGCACCCAACGTGTCACTTCGGCCTCGTGGTAGGTGCGGTGTGGCGAACCCATGCGTTCCCTAGGGCCGGAGCTGGGGGTTGGGGCGGGGGGGGGGTGTTCGTTTCGGGGTGTTTTGATCCCACGGTGCGACGGAGCTCCAGAAGAAATCCCTAAGCGCTGCTCCGGGTCGTGAGGGAGCCGGGCAGCGCCTCCGCCGCCCGGACGTGGTGGCGGGGAAGCCGCGGGCCGCGCTCCGCCCGCCCGCCCGCCCGCCGGGAGGAGGCAGGTGTCGGTGCGGGGGGCGGAGGCGGTGCCCGGCCCGTCAGACGGCCCCGCCGCCGCCCGGCACCCAAACAACCGGCCCCGGCCCTGCGCCCGCCGGCGGCGGGGGGGGGGGTGGGAGGGTGACGGGGAGGCGGCCCGGGGCGGGAGGGGGGGGGAACCCTCCGGTGCGCGGGCCCGACCCAATCAGGAGGCGACCCCGCGCCGGGAGAACGAATCGGCGTCGCCGCAAAGCGCACATGACCGGCTGCGCCCCTGCCCGTCATCTGGGCCCTATATAGCGGGGCGGGGGGCGGCGAACGGGGGCTGCGCGGCCGGCGGGGGCAGCGGCGGGGCCCGGCGGGGAACTCCGCCGCCCTGCCGGGCTGAGGGCCGAGCCCGAGAGCGGTAGGGAGCTGTTCTCCCTGCCTTGCACCGGCAGCAACTTTTTTTTTTTTTTTTCCCTTCCTTTTTTTTTTTTTTTTTCTTTCTTTCCTTTTTTTTTTTTTTTTTTTTTTGGAAAGCGAGCCGAGCGCGGAGCCTTCCCCAGGAGCGCGCCGCCCCGCCAGGTAAGGCTTTAATCCCGATTAACGGCTCGTTAGGGCTAAGGCCGCCGGGGGGAGTGGGGGGGGGGGTGGGGAGCGGGGGCAGCCCTGCGTCCCGACGTGCTGTCAGGGGATTTTATATTTTTTATTTAATTTGGGGTGGGTTTTTTTTTGTTTCCAGTCTCATTTCTGCACGTGTTCCTTTGTTCTCCGAACAGAAGCTTTTTTTTTTTAAATATATATATATATATCGGCTTAATGTAACACAGCTGGAGGGAGCCGCTCCCTGTGGCTGCCCTGGGGGGGTGTGGGTGAGGTTGGAGGGGGGGGTGTGGGTTGAGCAGACACCCCCCCCCCCTCCTCCTCCTATTCCTCCCCCGAAGAAGAAGAAAAAAAAAAAAAAAAAAAAAAAACTCCAGCCATTCCCCAGCGCTGGAAGTTGCTCCCGGGTCTGGGTCGGTAACCAGACACGCGTGTCGCCCGAGGGCTGGCGGGGAGGAACTGAGCCAGACGGGGACACAAAGGAGGGGGGGCAGCCCCAGACGAATCGTCCCCGCCCCGCGGTAGCGGAGCCCGGCACCGCCGAGCCCCTCGTCCCGAGGGGCTCGGCGGTGCCGGGCTCCGCTACCGCGGGGCGGGGACCGGGAGATGCCCCCGGTGTCCCCGTCCCCCCCCCCCCCTTTTGTCTGGCTCCGGGGTGACTCGGTCCCCCTCCGGTGACACATGGCGGGACGCGGCGGGGGGGGAGGGAGAAGCGCTTAGTCGTCCGCCCGGGGATGATATCGCGACCGGCGACTGCTTAGCGACAGTTTGTTGTTGTTGTTGTTGTAGCGGTTCTCGGGTGAGGTAGGAGAGGGTCGAGAGTGTCCAAATCTCGGGGGGAGGGGGGTTGGGGGGGGGTTAGTTCTCCCGGCCGTGCAGACAGAGCTTTGCGAAGAGGTCTTGCTTCTACCAAGCGGCGTATCGCTCACGTTAATGACCGAAACCATTAACCACAAAAAAACCAACCCCAAAACCAGTCCCCCAAAGAACAGGCGGTAAAATGAACCCCGATATGCAGTATTCCTGCTCAAACTAGCCTACCAGAATTCTTTCTTAATGTAACTTAATCTAACCATCCACAGTTCTTGACTGTGACTCTTGCGATGGGCTGTGTGTGCAAGAAAAGACTCTGTCAACATACGCTTATAAATCTGGTATGTTCTAAGAAAATAATTAAATTTTCATAAACTTTCCCTGTCGGTTTCTTAGCAAAACCAACTCATTTTTAAAGCTACGAGTAGGATTCCTCAACAAGTTTAGAAAGTTGAGAAGGGGATGATTTACCCCCCTTGTTTTGTCCAGGAATGCGAGATAGCATATTTGAAAAGTTAATAAGTATTAAAAGCCACGAGGAGCATTAAAAGTATATTTCAAACTCTTGTGCTTTCTGCAGCTCAGGCGCTGGGCTGCAGACCCGCCAGCCAGTTAAGCATTTGCAGCCTCCACGCAGAGCAGAGGTTATTCACATGGCTGTTCGAGAAACTCCATTCATATATCTGACTACCTGGATTTGAATAGAAACCAGACAGCAATTCTTTCGTCCCAGCCACTATTCGCCCCGCTGGACAATAGAGATTTGTTAGCACACAGGCACAAGCCCTGGGACACAAAGCTGGAGGCAGCAGAGATAGGGGCTTCAGTGCACAGGAAATTACAGCTTTTGATGCACTGTTGGCAGGTCTGCCGGTTCAGAAAAGCAACATGACTGTGCCATGTTTAAGAGCTCCTTACTGCCATTTTTAACCACCTAGAATGTCATAAAAGCTTTATTGTCACAGTACATAAAATCATGAAGTCCATATGGTTACTTTTCAGCTGCGGTCGCTGCCCCGTGTCTGGAAGGCAGAAGCGTGATCTGGCTGGAGATTTTAATTCGGGGGGGGGGGGGGGGGGGGATTAAAAGAATTTTGAGGACAGAAAACCTCAAAGTGTTTATAAAAAACAGATTCATTACTGAGGCAGCTGATGTCTAGCCTGAGATGTGTTTGTGTTCTAATGGACTTCATTTTAATGGTGGCTGTAAGGGGATGAGGCGGACAGCTGATTTCATCATAAAAGCTTCAGTAAATTTGCTCTGTGCATCTCCTGTATCAGTTGTGTAGGAGGACATTACTCAGTTGTGTCAACTTGGCAAATACCAAAATAAATAAGAAAAATAAAACCAAAATGTTCAGTGTCTGGTACCTCCCATTTCCCCTACTTTCCCCCCAGTCCAGAGTTAAAATGAGAACTCCTCAGAGACTGGGCTTTAATCCGCTGATTGGAGCCAATGAGCAGAAATTATCAAGATCAGAAAACCAACCAGCGGGTTTTATTAGATGAAAAGCCTGCCCCTCACTGTGCACGGTGCCTCAGCTGAGGGGCGGAAGTCGGTTCGATCTTCACCCGAATAGCAGGAGGGTTTGGGCTGTTCCTCATTTTCCCTATTTTTCCATAAGTCTTACCTACCCTACCAACTTAGCACCAGATAAAATATCCAGTGGGACTGGGTATTAAGACTCTTGAAATTTGCGCAGGCGTACAGCCTGAGAGAGCAGCCAGGACTGTTTCTACATGCGAGTGTCACTACAAGCGCAGCAGGAATGACTTGGCTCTCTTCTTCACCCAGGAAAAACAATGAAATGGAGAGTTGTAATACATTGATTGCAGTTGTGAAATGTGTGTTTTTATTATGAACTGCAGAGCTACAAAGTACCATAAAATATAGAAAACAAAGGTTGGGCTGTTTGCTGCTCTTAAGCATATTTTATCAATGCAATCCTTGTGACCTCAGAAAAAGGGGAAGAATTTTTCAAGTGAGGAAAACGGGTCCATCTTTCGAGGCACCGGGGAGATACCCAGGAAGACTTATGCTGATGCTGTGCACCAGCCTATTAGGCAGGTGATGGACTTGCTTCCATTGCTCCTTTGAGCAATATAGGGCAAAAAAAGACCTAGATGACTGAAACAACACAATATTTGAAAAAAGTTAAATCCTCTCTAAGGTGCTACTTGTAAGATTAATAAAACGTCCGTATATATGAGGGGCCAGTTCATAATTTTCAACTGCTGTTTCTGAACATTAGAAATACAAATGTGAATGTAAATACTTTTCACAGGAGTCAGTTTTGTCCGAATAATTATATAATTTCCTTGAATTCTCTTCCTGATGCAGTACAATGGCTTGGGTGTATTACTTCTCAGTAAAACTTGGGTGATAAGAATCAGGCTAGATTACAATCAAGCTATTTTGATTTTAATTTTTTTTCTTGCTGGTACTTACAAATCCAGAAGGCCCTACCTAAAATAAGCCTTTGAACAAAAATATTCTGGATTGTTTTTAATAAAGGTTAAGGATATTGATGGCTCAACCTGCAAAGCACTTTTAGATTAAATACCATGGTATTCTTAAAATACAGCAACCTCCTCTGTTACCTGTAAGACTGCTAATACTTGATGTTCATCTGGAGGCTGATTTTAAAACCTACCCCTTGAAAGTGCTGCCTAAAAAAAAAAAAATAAATAAATGCCGGAAAGTTAAATTCTGCCCTTGGAGTTTGAATACCTGTTAAGCATATCACTTTGAATGGCAAACAGACCATTAGAGGTTGGCAAAAAGAGCTTCTGCCTAATCGAAATAGCCATAAAAGGAATGTCTGGGCATAACCCGCCCCCATAAACATCTGCATACTCAGCTTGGACATGGGAATAATCCCATCATGCACGTAAGAAAAGGAGGCTGATGGCTGTTCTTGTGTGGTCAGTTTTTTTAAACTGCACATAGAAATAACAGATAATACAAAAGTCAGTTTTCCAAACTGCAGTTATGGCTATTCCAGTAGAAAGTTTATAAAGACTCACAAAAAAGAAGAAACCTGTTAACCATTAACAGACTTGGAAGCCACGGCTGATACAAAAGACCAACACGTATATATTAATGAATAGTCAGATTATATAGTATTGCATTCCAGGGTTAGTTGCCAATAAGAATGCATCAGGTATGCTGAAATCTAGCAATACACTTGGCAATTTCACACAAAAAATGAGGAGTCCTAAGAATTTCATTTTATCTTGGTGATAGCCAGCAGATGCTGTAATCATTTCAAAACCACAGTATTGATTAATATCACTCGGAAGTTTCAAACGTTAAGAACTCAAAAGACGACAATGGGGTATTTTTACGTTAAGGATAATGTGAAAGCATGGGTTTTTTCATAAGAAGCAACATGGACGTACAGACTGATGACATCACCTTTTTAAATTGACTTCAGTCATTCTCACTTTCCCTGTACTGCCTGAAAATAGTTTGAACCATCAGCAGCTGTCCTGAACCGTAATACAAAGAAATTAACACAGTCACGGTGAACGGCCATTGCATAAAACTGCAAATTTTGAGTGCACTGAAGTGCTGCATCTCAATACCAAAACCGCTTCTACATTAACAATTAATTGTGCCACCTAAATACTCATGCGTGTGAATAAATATTGTAGGAAGCTTGAGAACAGGAATTCTGCCTGCTCAGTAGCAGGTCACTTTCAATCTTAGCTGCCTTGCAACTGTACACAGTTTGGTTTTGCAACACCACATTACTCAGACCTGCGGTTAACCCGCATTTGACACAAGAAGGCCAGACTGTCTGCGATGAGATGCCAAAATGTGATTAAGAGCAGCAGAACGCTCGGGGCGGGCGTGCTGAAGTGGACGGGCACAGAGCGGCACGCGGGGCACTAACGCGTCTCCCCACCAGACACTGGGGCTGCTCCACAGCACAACTCACAACTGCTTTTAATGCCCAGTAGACATCATCTGTGTGTTCTGATGGCGGCTCCAGTGCCAGGCACAATGAACCTCAGAAGTGACGCAGTCATTTCTTGCCAAATACAGGCACATTGAAACAGAGTTGGTGAGGTCCAGCAAACCATAGGTTATCAATCCAGAACATTCCTGTGGTACGTTTACTGCTTCTTAATTTGGTAACCTAAACCAGTTTATAGTTTTCTTGAATTCTTGAAAGCATTCAAGGCTTTACTACTTAGTTTCTTTTGGGCTTACTGGCAGACCATACATTTACTTTAGCACAAAAGTACACATCTGTCCTTTCTCACGTGTAGAAAGTCCGTAGCGCCTTCTGTAAATAATGCTCCATCTCAAGTCTGATGTCATGAATAAAAAGGATCAGTCTGGTCTGTAAACAGAGGTGGTCAGGGTTTAAGCATACAGACTGTAATTTCCAGTCTCCCATATTTGCTTACATTTACAGCTGCACGCATGCCAATGCCCTGGAGTGTCAGCAGTTCCCATTTACATAATCACAGTGCCTTAAATCTGGGTACCACTAGCTCCTGGGCTTCGAGCTGAACAGACTAGACCAAGGGAACGAGAGAGCTCTCACCTAGCCAGAGAACATTATGCCTTCATGAGGAAGTCTGACGGGGCAGTTGCATTACAAAATATGGTTATACAAGGGACATGAAAACTCTCATCTGGATGGAACTGGATGCTATGAATGGCTATTCGTATTCAGATTTACTTCTTTAGGTGGAGTCTCAAATTCAGATTTTTACGTGATAACACGTTTGCACACAAGGTTCACGTGACAAATGCAGATTCTAGTTATAAAACAGAATGCATTCAAGTTTGCCATATATTTTTTTCTGCTAAAGATTTAAATATCATGTGGCTTTAGCTTTCTTTCTGTTCACTGAATATCAAGGTCAATTAGGAATGATGTCTGGCTAGTACTCTCAGAGCAGATTAGACAGTTGCATCAAAAACTAGGACCATGTATAGGTCATCTGTTACTGTGACCTAGATTTCTGAGAATCTGTTCAATTTGTTTTATTGAAAATGTGGTACTCCCTCAGTTCTGTTTCTCATAGCAAACCTCTCCATAATAGCAGAAAATAGCTTTATTAGATACTTAAGAGACGTTGCTTACTACTTCTGCTAAGACACAAAGAAAATCAAATCCATGCAGCAGACCTGTGCCTGTCATCCATTTAATTTTAAAATAACTTAAGGTTCTGAAAGGCTTATGCCTTATAATCTAAAGCATTTGGTCCACATGCCAAATACTAAGCAATCTGAAATACATAATAGCTTAGCTTCAGCTTTGTTTGCCCTATTTAATTCATTTTTTTCCTTCAGTAAACAGTGGATAGATGCAATATTTCTGCAGTCTACTTTGGAAATGAAGAACATGCTGAAATATTTGAGTAAAGTGAGGCTATTTCATTTGTATCGTCTGTATGAGCTTTGTGGTGCCCTCGAAGGATAGTTGGCTTGGATTGCTCAGCCTGAGAGCAGACCAGACTTCCCTCCTAAAGCCCTGGTGTTTACTTATTGAGTATAAAGATTTTGCTATCTGAATTTTGACACTATTGCAGTATATCCACCTATGCTTTCTGGGTTGTCATTCTGAAACCACATAAAAGCAGATTTCCATTTGGAACATTTTATGACAAATTTCCTCTCCTCTCACCGCTCTTAATTGTTCCGGTTAGAAAGCAATTACTGAAACGTAGATCATGCAAACACACCACTTTGTTAGTTTAAGTATTTGGGAGAGGGAAGGTGAGAAGGTCTATCTTAAAATATTAGAAAATATTTTCTAAACACCAATGAGTTGAATGTAAAAGGAAAACTAGGAAAATAACGAAGTGATTGCAGAATCCGCAATTCAAAGAACAGTACGCCAACCAAATTTTAGAATTATCATCATCAGTCTCTGTGGCTTATCGTGCTGTGGTACAAAACACATCTAGAACAGTTGTGCTCTCATCACACCCCAGGAGGAAAGGTAGATAATACAATCAAACAGCAGTAGAAAGGGCACACACACAAAAAAAAAAAAAAAAAAAAGAAAATGTGCCCATAGATTGAGATTCACAGATTAAAGTCTCTAGCACATTATTCCCTCATAAATTGTACTTAGTGAATCTGTTCTCTTTTTTTTTCAAAATTCTAAAGCTAGTTCTACTAAGTCATCGGAATTTTATACTACTTTCATATTCAAACTTTTATATGCATCTTGCAGCACACTGGGACCAATTTATTTTTTAGGCAAGATAAAAAAACAGCAATATTTGGGTGATGTTATCCAAAGATCATTCTTCTAAATGAACATAAGTACATTTTCTCCTTTTTGTTTCACATGATGGCTGCATTTAAATAGGCTAAATGTATAATTCAGAAAAGAACGGCTGAGTCCTGCTCACCTGGGGGTCATATCCACATCCATCCCATATTTAAAAGCACACAAAAGCAAAGAAATTAAATATACAGGAGGGGGGGAGGAACTCTTTCTTCCAACAGAATATTTGCCTGGTAACCAGATATAAGAGAGCACCTTTTTTTTCCCTAAAATAATACTTAGTTGTTCTGCAAGAGTCTTAGAAGATACTTCTATTTTAAATTTTAATACCTGAAGAACAGTTACAAAGATGCTGCTGCTCTCTGAGCAGCATACACAAGAGCAGTGGAAAGAAAAGTATCACAGAAATAGGGCTGCAGTTGTCTAAGGTCAGTGCCGTGTGTGCACGCTGTGGTTCAGATAATTTGTAAACAAGGCTAAATGAATTTGGTGTGGAAATGTGAACAGCAATGAAACGCAGTGGAGATCTGTCCATCGCATGGATTAGACCATGCGTAGGATGTAATAATGTTTTTTTTCCTGACAACAAGGAGCGCTATACATTGAGGCCTCATGGTACCTGCTGTGACTAAACAGGAGTAGCCAAACCCAGAAAATGGGAAGCCAGCATCTTACACAAGTTCAGCGAGATCAGGGCACTTGTTCCGTGTGTAGCACCCATTCAGTTCACGAGGAAGATGTACTTCTCACTGAAAGAATAATGCATTTCCAGCTAAGTCACATGTTGGCAAGTGATAAAAAAATCTCACAACGGCTGGGAGGAGGAGAATGGGGAAGATGATAGGATGGATCGTCACCTTTTTCCTGCTCATTACGACGTCACTGTAATGTCATTTTCTTTCCTTCAGTTATTTACAGTTATTGGAAGTAAAATCTTTATTGTACTGAGTGTATTGTGAAATGGAGTCTTACAAGATGGCAGCATAAAATTGACCCAGAGGTGCCATGCTGCCAAAACTGAACCAAAAAGTGAGATTTTAGAGGTGTTTCTTTTGAGAAAAACTCCAAATCTTGAAGTCTATCAGATGAGAATAGCTGGGTTATAAAGCCGAAAAACAGAAACTAATTATCTTCAAAGGGACAGTTATCAATGAATCGGGAGGAGACATTATGGTTATGAAAAGCAAATTGTTCATTTGATTCCTTCCCATCCATACTGCTTCCCAAGCAGGTAACCTAAGCTTTATCCAGTTAGTATTGCTAATATTCCAAACAGTGAGTCAAATATAAAAGTCCCAATTAGCATATGAAAAAAAATTCTCTATTTTTATATTGTTATGTATGATCAGTGTGTGAACAGGGGCACGCTGCAGCAGTTAAGATGGGGGTCATGCCACTGGTCCGGAGTCGCAGGAAGCCACCTGTGAAACATCCTGCTTGGGAACGGACCTTCCCTTCTGTAGCAGGGATCATGTTTTAGTATAGCCTTTAAAAATCAAGCCATATAAACAAAAGAGATACCTCAAATTTCTCTCCTGATTAGTTTGCAAGATGCTTTTCCCATGTTTGTCAATTGCACATGCAGGTTCTGGGCATTTCTTCAGTATCTCAAATCAAAAAACTAAAATGATTCCTTGTAAGACACACATACGAGGGCAGGCATCACATTCAGGATGAGTTCACACAATGAAGGCTTCGCAGCATGCACTGGCTCATCAAAAGCAAAGATGACCTTAATTCCAAAAAAACAGGATTCTCTTTAACATTATCATCTCCAGCTACATTATACATTTCAGAAACAATAACAAGGGAATCGCAGCTTAGCTGTCAAGACTAGTATGAGAACGGAAGGCATTTTCTGCCCTCCCTACCCTGAAAAAGACTGGCCAAGTCCAGTCTAACTAGTTCCAATCTCAGAGCAAAAAGGCAGTTCTCTGCAACAGAACTAATTTTTGCGAAGACTGTCATACTGATGACTGTGCCAGCAATTTCTAAAATGCTAAAAGGCAGAAAACAATCTCAGTAACAGAATCATCTGCAGTTAGGATCATCTCTCTCCTCAAAACAGAGGCACAGGAACTATGCCTAAATTCACAGCTAATGGGAAATCTTTCTGATCTTCACAGAGACACAGAGTTGCCAGCCAAGAGGAGCAGTCAGCATAGGAGTATCTTCTGAATAAGTACTTATCCTAAATTCACCGCCATAATAAAGATTAAGCGTCCTAGGTCTAGGGCAATGCAGTATTTCAGTGATGAAGAATTGTTAGCATGTTTAATATACCAAAAGAGACAATGTTATTTATATCTACAGAAGCTGCTTACCCAGCAGTAGATGTGTCAGGGCATAGTACAACTGCAGGAATTTGTCAGGAGGACACCTCAGATTCCTCTCTATTAAAAATGATGAATCTAATATAGACGATAATCTTAATGGCAACAACTGTTACCTTAAAAGATGGAGGATAAAAGTTTACAGGAAAGCTGTGCAAATTCATGAAAAGAAAAATGCATTCATGGTTACTGAATGCACAGAAGCCCATCTCCAGAAGTCTCTGTGTTGAAAAATGTCTGGAAGACAGGAGATGGTTAGTAGGAAATATGCAAGTTTCTCCTCCTTGTATCCTTTTCTAAACATCCATTAGCCACTGTTTTGATTGTATTTTAGTCAGAACTGTTTTATTGATTGCAGCCAACAGCTACAATTCAATAATGGTCCCAAACACGAAGGCAGTTTTTTCCCAACAAAGACAATTTCTGAAGTTAGGTGAAACAAGATGAAGATACACGTTATTATTAACACATCCTGGGCTGAGGTCATTTTCATTCCATGTACGCTGCAGGTACAAACAGCTCATAAATGCAGCTTGCTCCAAAAACCATCCCTGCTGGGTCTACTCAGAAAAACATCCGTTATGCCACCCTTGGGGTGCTGGAAAGCTGTTACGGTCCTGAAGAAGCCCCTTATCTTCTCCCCAGTTTGCCCGGGTGAAGTTGTACTTAGTCCTTTGGAAAATTTGGTGAAGAGGCAGTCGGGTCTTGCAACACTGTGCGTCTGATCCCTTCACCTTACACAAAAACAACTTTGGAGACAGGATAGCAAGCTGGAGTCTAATCCAGTACGATCAGTCCTGTGTAAGTAGGTCAGCAAGAAAGCTTCTGACCGTGGTAACATCTTCCAGCCCCAGCCGCCCTTCTCACCACAAGCAAATTTTACAAATACTTCCTTTAGCAGGTAACAGAAGATGGAGGGTTTGGTTCTGAGAGCTTGTGTGTTTGTTCTAGAAAGGTAAAACAAGTTTTGTTTAAAAAATACAACTATTTCAGCAGCTTGGAAAAAGTTCAGTAAAGAACTTAAAAAATTAGAGGGCATCTGATTACTCAACCTGGGATGTCACATTTCAAGAACATCCAGACTAGCTCATTCATAAATGCCTTATCTTATCATGTTTGGCAAAAACAATCAAAACTGAAATAATTTTACTCTTCTGCTAAAATCACTTGCTGTGACTTAGTCCAGTATTTCCCAAGAACAAGGAGTATGTAATATAAAATAATTTGTTTTGTTGCAAAATCACCTCCCTGTAGTTCAAACAAAGCTTTCCACTCTTCCATATGCTCTTGAAACAGAAGTTCGCACATCGAGTTTCTGAAGAGCAAGTCAAACCATTTTTCCCTGCTAACACCCATCTTTCCCCCTGCAAAACCAGACCCATTACCAAGCTCAAGGCAGTGTTCCTCTGCTCTATGTGGCTCATTTGTGCAGGTGAAGATACTAACAGACAGGACAAAACTCCCTAGCCTTTGCTGGTTTGCTTCAGAGAACTTTATTTTACTGGTGACAGTCTTTCTGATTATTTAATTGCTCTTATCTTTTCAGAAACCTGTTCAGCTCAGTGATGTCTTTAGGGCAGTCTGTACCAGAACCGGACAAAGTATCATTTCAGCAGTTACAGAAGAACTAAAAGCAGATGCAACAGCCTCTGTTCCTATTCAATATTTCATTGTTTGCACAGTAGTAAAAGTCAGATTGTGCACACACATGCAGTTAATTATCTACCATAGCAAGTACCACTTCATACAGTGGAGTCCTTTATGTTCACACATGGTCTATATTCCTTGTTCCCAAACATGTAACTTTGCATTGGACTATACCAAAGCAGTCACTTATGCTTGATTTATCTAGAGATACAGACTTGTGTCACTTTTCTGTCTAAAAAACCCCAAACCTGCTAACACCTGCTACTGTGTTTCCCCCAGGCCAGTAACAGCAATGTTTTAGGACAGGGCAAACAGTCACTCTAAGACTGCACCAACTGGATCAAGTTCCCACTTAGAATTGCATTGAGACCTACCCGTTTGTCATTTTTTAATCCTTTTAACATTTGCCACAGCAAATTTGTATCATACCAGTTTAAGTTGTCATACAGCATTAAGTCAAACACCTTACAAAAGTCTAGGGTATGTTGCATCCAAAAGCAAGCTTGTCAACTCAAAATCAGATCAAAATAACTTGATAAGTCCTCCACAAATCACTGGAAACTGGTATTAACAGCATTTCTCTCGGGTCCCAGAAGAGCTCTGCATTGATTTTCCCTAGGATCACTGTCATAGCACTATGTTTTAAAAGGGCAAATGGAACAGACTGGTAACTGTCCCCTGATTTCATGTAGTCCCAAGACTTGTCAAGTAGTAGGCAGTCCAAGGAGCTTTTAGACAGTTTAAAAAAATAATCTCCAATGCTAATTGTACAAGACAGCTGAATCTGAAGTGTTTGGCCATGGCATTACTACTTAAATGCTTGCCCAAATTTCAGTGAAACAACAGCAATAACTAAAAATACTGCCAGCGATTACATGCTCTTGTCTCCCTGTTGTCTCGTCAAGGTGTATTTGCATGCTTACGCTGCTGAAGTCGTTTACATCTACAAAGAAAACACATTTTTGTAATACAATTAAAGCTTGTTACAGGACAAAGTAAACATGCTTGCCCATGGCATTTCCATGGATGCTTCAAGGCAGGCACTAAGACTCTGTGTCGTGTGCTGAGCACAATCTCAGCCCTGATTTTCATACGCTGGAGTTGCACACCTCCCTTGTAAGAGTCACAGCTATAGCACTAGGGGGTGGAAGGGAAAGCATAGCTGTTTTACTACCAGATACATGCGTTAAATTTATTTAGTGACACCTTAGGGCAGTGCCATTAGGATTCCTGCCCTGCTATAAATAAAAGCCTTATTGTGAGGAACTAATAGAACGATTGAATTAGGGTGTAAGAATTGTTCAGGCACCATAAATACACAGCACCAGAAACATCCACAAAATTAACTAAATCCTGTCCCCGTACTTCAGACAATCAACAGGTTAGCAGCCTCTTAGTTTCAGGGTTTGTATGCATATTTTGAGGAAACCATTTTCTTCATACAGAAACCCATTATCTCCACTGTAAGTTGAAAGGAAACCCCATGTGCTCTGAATCTACAATATTATCATTGTAAAGTTCTACTTCAGCAATCCACTACCTCCCTGATTCACGTCACTACGCTGATGACCTCAGAGGGATTCCAATTTATAAGGCGTTCCACGTACAGAGCTAACAGAGTCAGGCTTTCAGAGACCCATGCCCCATGGTTGACTGCCTTTAGCATCCAGGGGAGGTGTCGGGTCCACTTAATGCTTTTTCCGCAACAGAAAATAATAATTAAGCAGTAACAATAGAGGTGGCAACTGTCAACTATGGGCTGGTTTCAGTGCTTGCTAGGCGAAAAGTCTGAGAGGAAGGTATGTTGAAGATTCATGGCAGGTAATAACTTTCAGGGTGTGTCAGACCAAACTAAGCAGGCCACAGAATAACAACGTCAACAGCATCTTACCAGTTCTGCCACGCTAATGCAAAAAAGCGAACAGAAGTTCTTGTACAGTAGGCTCAGGCAACAGTCATGTACGGACTTTTCTAACTGCCCTCTGCTCACCCAGCTCAAAGCTGTTGTGGGTGCTTTGCTCCCCGCTGTTGAGGCTTCCATTAAGCATAAATACACTTCAATAGGGAAGCAAAACAGGGAAGAAAATAGATGAAAAATGACACGACCTGTTTTGTGGTAAGACACAGGCAATCACTTGAGCAACAGTAACAAGAGAAAGTACTAGGAGTATGTGGAAAAGAAATCTTATCTCTGTGCTGGTAGCACTCACTACTGTAGTTTTCACATGGCTCTTACTGTAGCAGGTAATCCTCTCTAAAGTTTCCTTCACTATATAGATCTATACATATGTATGTATGTATATACACACACACACACCCCCTCCCCAGAGAGAGAAAGGACTGGAGAATGGAAAGAGAACATGGATTTTGTATGCAGTTCTGGGGGTAAAACTTCCAACAACAGAACAGTTGTAAAGATTTCATCTTTTTCTATCCTGAGCCTTGCACATAGTGCCCAGTTACAGTTTCCAGAGAATTATTTTATCATTTCAGAATCTGTCCAAAAATCTGATGGGGAGCTTTGAACTTTGTAAGAGGGAAGGAACATGCAGCCAGGATACAGAAATAACATGTACAGTTTGTTTTTAACATTCAGAAGAAATTCACACTCTCAAATCATGAAATGAGAAGAGGAAAGTTACCAAGTCCAAGGTCAGCAGAGGTACAAAAGGAGGAACAAGTAGTGAACTGAGGAAAAAGCCTCTCTCAAAATGTAGTTTAAATATAAACAGACTGGTTTGGTTTGTTAAAACCAAAACTTCATGGTTGCATTGAACTTAGTTTCCTTGATTTATGTTATACCTACCACATGTAGTCACCCTTCACACTGGGACACTCATGAGGCTTAACACTCGAGGCTGGGCATTGCTTGTTATTAATTCAAGTTTTCTTTGTTCTTTCCACCAGCTCCTACTCCAAAAAGATGGCAAGAAAAAGGTGAGACTAATTCTCAGAGAATTCTTTTGATTTTCAGTATCAGTTGATGTTTAATGATACCATTAAAATCAGTCCATTTAAGTGCCACTACAAACTCTATTCTGGGAGCAAGCTCATCTCTTAGACAGCTTACTCAATATAGTAGATGGTTTCAGGTACTTTACTAGACAATACACTTACTGTTAAGATACATGTATCAGCTCAGGATATTCAGAGACATTTAGCAGTCCCTACGACAAGAGAAAATACTCTCAATTAAAAGCAAGTCTCCAGAATTTAAGTGATAAATTATCCCCACTAACGATGTAAGCTCCACTTCACTTACAGCAAAGTTATTTCAGATGTAGCAGCAGATTTAATTTTTAACAAACAAACTGCAAATAATTCCTCTCTCTCAAACCATGCAAGCCAGGTGGAAAAAGTGATGATAATTGGACAGATGCAATATAGAGATTTAAAGAGAATAAATCCCTTTTGCCACTTTTCAGGGGAAAGATAATGCAATTCATTTATTCTAACCAGTACATTCTTAGGCAGACATTTACATATTCAGTTTAAAACATGCAGTTAAGCTGCTCCAGTAATGTTCTAGATCACATTAAAAATGATCCAAGCATCAGAAGGACTTCTCATGCAGTGGTTCACTCTGGGGAGGATTTCCCATACCCCTGAACGCCAGGCTGCTCAATCTCCATTACAGGGAATGGAGGAATCCAACTTTAAACAGTTAAAGTCCAGCACTAAATGTCTCTGTAAACTTGCCCATGGCATACAGACTCACTGGTGGTTCAGTGATGCCCTTTCATGCTTTCAGCTGCCACAGACACAACTCTAGAGGATTTACCAATGAGTTTCTTGCAGCATGTAGGGCCACAACATCTCAGTAGCTCAGAGTATCAGACAAGTTAGCGAGCAGAGGGAAGAAACGATTGGGTGAAGAAGCTGCAGCCAATACCAAAAACATTCTAGGGTCAAGTTAATCTAGTTGGAATTGAGTGACTGAAGAAGCATCGTGACCAATCCCCATTCTACTTCCCAGGAAGATGTTCCTGCCATTGAAGGGTCACCTTAGTTGAACCAAGCAGTTGCTGAGAATCTGCATGCCGTAAAGCAATGGCACAAATAAAGCCTTTAAAAACCCACGGTCAAGAAGAGAGGGGATAGGAGCTGTACAAATAAAGACAGACATTATGTACTCCAGTAAGAAGTAGATCCCCCCTGCCACTCTCACTTTCATTGGTTTACAGTTATGGGTGTCCCCCTGACTTTTTTAAGTGAACTTTATAAAGAAATCTGAAAGATTATAAACACCCTTAGCATAGCTATTTAGAATATGCATATCCACAGGAGGAAAGGCTTTTTCACAACTGCAATTCAGATATATTCAAAGCTGTTTTAAAGAAACACTAAGTCAACTTAGCATCCATAACTGTAGTGTTACACTTCTGCAATTCATTAGTCCTCATGGTTCCATTTCGTAATTAAAATACTTGCAGTTTAAGACTTTACAATAAAGAATGTGCAGTCCTCAGCAGTGTTTCCACTGCTAGTCTATGGAAAACATATGCATGGAAAATATGTACAGCGCATGTATACAGCCATCTTTGGATAGCTTCAGTGAACATTCAACGCTGTCGGTGAGTTTGAGAACTAGAAAAAACCATCGACCGTTGACTGTACCTTGAGGTTTATCACAAACCCTCTGTTAAATGGAAAGCTTGAACCTTCATAGTTTTTCACATATGGTTGCCATTAACAGGTCATGATTTACAGATTATATTATGAGCTACAGAGGTTGAGTTTTTCCAGTTCTTCTACTTTCTCCAACAATGAATTGGTGTATAAGAAATGTTTGTTTTGTCTTAAAATATTAAAACTTTATACTAGAGCAGAATTTCTGCAAAACAAAGTATCTGAGAGTAACGGAAGGTTTTGTATGGGCAGCACAAAAGCAGTAACGTATCCACACCATATGGTATGCTTGGAAACAAATCTGAGCATGGTGTATGTTCAAAATAGCAGAATACAGGCCAGATCAGGAGGGAAACCTCGTTTCCATTTGGGCTGGCAACTTGAGCTTCACTGGAAAAAGCTTTGGAATGTCAGTTCATTTGCTCACAGGAACCTGCGCTCGATTTCAGCAGCTGCTCACCGGGAACGCTGGCCGAGGACCGGATCCCTCCCAGCAAGGTCCAGCTGCTCCTTCGACTCACGCTGTCGCTTTACGACTAGGCAAGCAAGAAAATGTCCTTCCTTTCAAAGGAACAGAGAGTCAAATGCACAGGGACCTCAGCAGTATCTACATGGTACCCCTTCTATCCCGTCTGGGTGACTAGATGTAGGACTGTACACAGCAGGCTCTGATAGCGCATGACTTCACAAGGGCGCAGGCAGTTGGTTTGCCCCCACAGGGACTGCAGAACCCATAAAAGAAGAAACTACTCAAAGCATATGCCAGGGAATGTTGTCTTAGGCTGCTCTAGAAGAAGAGATGTTGTAACATGTATAATTTTACTTCAGTATACAGTCACAGATGGGCAGCACTTAATAAAATAGATACCTGTCTCAGGACCAAGAGAAAGCACAGGCTCTTGAAAGTTAAGGCTGTTCCCTTCAAGCACACTTTGCACCTTTATATGCTCATATCATATGACCTAGTGGCATTAAAATATCAAAACAGGCCTCTGTCAAAACACATGCCAGTAGAAGGTGGTTCAGCTGATAGTTACACGCACCATCAGAGCCTTCCTACCATAAAGGACTAAAATGCATAACGTCTAAAAATTTTGAACCACGCAGAAGTTCACCATCTGAAACAGTTGCTCAAAGTGATAAACCACTTGTCAACAGCAGTGGAGACCTCAGTAATCATGATGGCATTGTAGTTCTTTTGATAGCCAAGAAGTAGACTCAATGAGGAAATGATAGGCCAAGGGGTAATGGCTTTAAACTGAAAGAGGATAGTTTTAGATTAGATGGAAGGAAGAAGTTCTTCCTGGTGAGGGTGGTGAGGCACTGGAACAGGTTGCCCGGAGAAGTTGTGGATGCCCCATCCCTGGCAGTGTTCAAGGCCAGGTTGGATGGGGCTTTGAGCAACCTGGTCTAGTGGAAGGTGTCCCTGCCCATGGCAGGGGGGTTAGAACGAGATGATCTTTAAGGTCCCTTTCAACCCAAACCATTCTAGGATTCTATGATAAATGCTTTTAAGCAGGATGTGTCTCATACTTGCGTAATGCAAATACTTCCAGGATGAGGCCCAGCCCTCACTGAGAAAGAGGCTTCTTGAGAATTTTTGGAAAAGAATTTAAATGCAAGAATAGGGAAGGTTCAGTGAATGCGCCATTTTCAAACCCTTGGGGTACACAGAGTCAAAAACTATGTAAACTACAAAACAGATACTCCTGACCACAAGAATCTGTAGTATAAGTGGAGTAACCAAGCAAAATAAATCACCTCTACCAAAAAAAGGCAATTTATACCATATTTTTAACGTAGTTTCTAAACTGAAGAATGTTTTTCTACTACTCTCCCTGTGAAAGTGTACTTTCCAGAAGTCACCAAGCTTTTAAGAAGCCCTAAAATAGTTGTTTGTCCTGAGGTGAAGACGACTGCCATACTATTCCATGTGAAAACACAGTAACAGCGGAGCAGTCTGAAGGAACAGCACTGCACATCTTTAGCATCTAATGGCTGCAATCAACATTCATTGCTGTCGGTGGGTTTTCATTTCTATCAACTCACTGATCAATGAATGCAAACTGCGGACCAGCTAGCTAAGAGACTGTGCAGTCATACATCTCGAGGCATCTTTCCAGCAGAAAAGTGCCTTTTTGCTGAAGAAACACTGTATTAAAGTTCTGCCTCCCAATAACTGTGTAGGGCAGGTCTATAGCTCTGCCATTATCTCACCAAAGTAGTTCAGGACACGTCATCCAGCTCCTTCATGGGTGCTCTTTGCCACCTGACAGCCACTGTGAAGATTAACATCTTACACAGTAGTAAATTCCAGATAAAATAAGTATTCCTTGTAGAAAAGCAGACATTGTATCAGGGCACAAACACAGCTTTTTTTGAGGCATACTAACTGTATGAAGCATGCCACCCATCTTGTTCTGTGAGAACAAGCTCCTCTTCGATTCAATACTTTAAGAGCTTCTGCAGCAGTGCAAGAAAGATCCTGCCCTCCAGCCCCCCAGACACTCGTGCATTGGACCCTCACAAGTCTATGAAGTTATTTGTCTGCTGAGGCAGTAGTGTTCTTCTAAACAGAGGAAAATCACAATCCATCCTCAGCGCAGACGGAGTTAGTCCTCCCTATCATTTATCAGCTTCAAGAGAAAGTGCTTCCACGTTGAATACTTCATAAATACGAAAAGCCTTCTGTTTTCAAGACGGAAACCTAATCAACAACTGTCAGGTGCATTTCTGTACAAGTCTATACTGCTTACTGAAGCACATTAAAAATAGTACCTTGTATTAGGTATATTTTTGCTGTGAAGTACTTTTCTAAAGAAAGTTTTACTTGTGCAAACTCAGTAACTTCAAATTTTTCTCATTATGCTACAAATTTGAACATTATGTGTAATCTCCACCACAGCTTTACAGCACAAATGAAGGTTTAACTTGAATTCTTTAGTTTGGAGCATTGATATCATTTGTGCTGTAAAGCTGTGGTGTTGGCTCCCAGTGACTTTTTTTGACACCTTTACTCTTCCTAACCCTGAAAACCAGCCTCTAGCTACACAGCAAAAGCGATCCGCAAAGACAACACACCAGAAAGGTTTCTCCACACCTACAAACCAAACTCCTGTCAGAGGTTATACTCCACAAGCAGCTCTAGCCAGGTGATCTCCATCCTGGTATTTTCAACTGACAGATGACAGTGAGCTGCTACTATAGCAGCTCTTCTTCCTGAAGTTAAAGCCAAGACAGGTCCATCTGTATCAGGAAAATACCAGAAAAAAACACAAAGAGAAAATGCACTTCTATATTGACAGATATTATCAGGTTGTTGGTCCTAGCCACATTTCACTGTTCACGTTTCAGCCACCCGCCAAATTTATTCTTTGTTTTACAGCATGTAAGCGATAGCAACAGAGCCACCTCCCTGGACAGCATCATCATAACCCTTCACAGCACTCTCAGCATAACACAGCAAAGCCATCCCATTACTACTGAACAAGAACCTTCCTGGCCTGGGAAAGGGTCACATTTCAGAGGATGATGGGTGAAAACAATAGCCTTTCTTCCATCCCTCTTTCCCCAGATTCCCAAAGTCTCCATTGCCAAGCCACCTTATTCTCATGACAGATACTCCTGAAGGACTTTACACCATGCTGGACTCTGCAGTGTGATGTAGTCCTTCCCCTAGAAACCTTTCCCTGCCCCCCTGTTTTCCTCCTCTCCTTCAGGGCTTGGGATCTCCCTGTGCTCTGGGCAGGTATCGGAGGTGCTTCATCAGCCAAAGAGGAGTTGCAGGGCAGAGCAGACCCAAGGTAGTCAGTCAGCAGAAGCAGGGAGCTTTGCAGTACAGTCAGGTCCAGGGAAGTTAGTTCCAGCCAGCTACACACACTGGAAGGCACTGAGCCCTACCACGCTACTATTTTAAATATTGTTAAAAGATATTTCACTTTGTTTTCCTAGACACCTTAGAAGATATTTGGATAACCTGCAGTGATCTTATTTAGCCCAGGTTAAATATGAGCACTAAAAGCATGATGTAACTCCTTTAAGAAGTGCAGGGGGATTTTTAAAGGGGCAGAACAGTTGATCAACTAACTCAATGTTAATAGAAGTGACACCTAACTATATAGTCCTTTGGTAAATCTCTACTTTCATCATCAATAAAGTGTAAACCTAAGCTTTACCAGGTCATAGGAAATGAAACTTCCTCCCGAGTGAGACAAGCTGTGGAACAACACTGGGTCCTATGAAGTGGTCAGTGAGAGATGACAAAGGACTGAAGTTGCAGGGCTTTGGCTTGAAAGGGATAATAAGAACAGGAGGGGGCAAAGCAGAAAATTCTCAATGGTTTACCATCCTGCTGCAGAGAGCATCCTTCATTGCTGTGGTGGCCAGGGCAAGCTTCAATTACAGCAGAAAAGATACAGGTCAGAAAAGCTTTGTGCAGGAGGAAGGCTAGTGAGTGCTGGAGCTGCCTGCCTAGGGCAGGCAGGGACCTCCTGCTCTGTGGGTGTCCAGGGAGGATCAGACACATACTGCCTTGAGACAAAGAACCACCGCCTCTTGAGCTGTCCTCCAAATATTTTTTTTAATGATTTGCATGACACACCTGTGCCCAAGAATGCCACTCTCTGGCCAGTGTGATGCAGCAGTTGCAGACACTACCGTGCAGTGAAGGCAAGAGGCCCCCGAGATGCATACCACTGCTCTCCAAAATGCCACGCTCGGCGAGGAGAGGGCAGGGCGGGACTGAACAGGGAAAGTGGGTGCTGTTTCGCTCAGCAGCGGTATTGGTCAATTCACTGTGCAATAAAGGGTCCAAATGCTTTTCTTATGCCTTGACTCCCCCAGTTGCTTATGGGATTACGTTAAAGAAACCTGTTCAGACATGCTGTGCTGATATCCCACAATAACTGTCTCCCTAAGCTTGCTGTACAGTTCAAGTCAGAACAACTTACTAATGACTTTTTAACTCCAATTAGGTGAATAGTCAAAATAAATCTCTCATTGCTTGTTCTGCTAAAAGACTTAAACTTGTTCAATTTTATACAGGAACAGCTTTACTGAGTTCAGAGATACAAGCTAAATGGACCGAACTCTTTGCAAAATTGGGGCTTTAGAAAAAAAACAATCTCTCCTCTCCCCCAGCCTGACAGTGAAGGGCTCTTTTCAGTCACTGCAGTCACCCATAGCAAGCATTTCCACTGAAACCCTTGGTAAGCTTGGTAGTTTGATATAGAGAATTGACTACAGTAATATAGAAGTGAACAGCCTGAAAGCATGCCCACCGAGTTGTTTAAACATGAAAACTAGACAAATGACTCATTTTTGATGCAATTTGACATTTTGCCTTTGAAATTTCAAATTTTTCAGCCTGTTTGGAAGACTTATTCAAAAGTGAGAGTGCACAATTTGGATTTTTTCCAGTGGCATCTTAGATGATGTATAAGAAAGCACTTGTATATTATTTTAAAGACATTTCAGCCTACTGGTTTTCCCCACATACACCTCTATGAAAATACAAAAGAAAATACGAAATACCAAAGTCCTGACAAAGGTGTCCATCTTTACTGCAAGGAAATGTGAAAACAATTCACTACAATTACTCCGAATAAGACATGTCAGACAAACAGGAAAAACTACAATAAAGGGGCCACCCCTCCTGTTTGCTCATGCGTGACAAGCAAAAGGCTTAAGCAGATACTCAAGATCTCAAATGCTCTGGATGCACAAATGAGCCTAAGAATTCCGTTTTCTACTGTGTTGTAAAAATCCTCAAGTTTTTTTGCTTTAATCATGTTTGGTAATGAGACAGCAAGGGAAAAAAACTTACTAGGGAAAGACAGGTTAGCAGACACGTTCAGAATTTTTCAAAATCCATGCTTGGGAAGTTTTAGATATTTCTGGCACCAACTGTTCACTCCCTACCAGAGATCACCACCCCGCAGAACCGCCTGCCCCGGACATGAGCTAAGGCAAACATGTCAGGATGATGCTGAGCACCGGCATGTTCAGTGCTGCCACTGCTACGGAAGTTGGACAGCTGAGGCTGGAGAAGTCTCGGAACTGCCCCAGCAGGAATTGCCAGGGCTCATCTGTCAACACCCGGCGGCTCTGGCAGGCCAGCGACAGCTAAGCTTGCTGCAGCACTTTAAGGACATTGCCACCCAGCTGTCCGCCCGGCCCTTCGACCTGCTGGCAGGACCCTGGCAGCCCACCAGCGTGCCCACACCCCAGCTGCTGCAGCTCAGCCTGCCCACCAGCACTGAAGGGGTGGTTGATCAAAAGACAGGAAGACATCAAAAGAACTCAAGGAGCTCAGTTTATTTAGTTTATCAAAAGTTTATATAAATATCTTCATAGGGAACAGAAGTTTGACAAGCATTTTTCAGTTTCGCAAAAGATAACAGACATGAAAGCTGTAGCTAGACAAATTCAGACTAGCAGTAATATACAATTATTTAAGGCAAAAAGAGAGGGTCATTCAGCTCATGTTGGACAGCCTTGGTTTTAGGATTTGGTAGATACATTCTGATGTGAGAATACTGTGGAAAATTTAGTTTTATTTTAGTACCTTTTAATGCACGAGAGGCCTGAATGCAGTAAATCTGAGCTGCGTCAGGCTACGAAGGTTCAGAGTATTAGCTAATATATCTTCATAAACTATACGTGTGTCTAAACAGCAACTTAAATTATTCTACAATGCATGTGAAATTATCTCTTTCCACATGAAAGTGATCAACTACATGAAAACCTAGCTAGACGCCTACAAAAGAGTGCTTTATTAATCAACAGGCAAATAACTGCACAGGTGTTTACAACTCAGAGCCTACTATACATTCATTCCACATGACTGTTCTCATTATAAAGGAAGGAACCATATATTCCTATTGTAGAGGAACCACAGTTCTCCAAAGCTTCAAAGTTCTCCAATAAAAGTAAGTGCAAGTCCATCAGGTCGATGACATATGTGGAAAGGACAGTGTCCTGACTCTGGAAGGCTTTGAGCAGTTCTGAACATCTGAGTATTGTTTTTAAAATGAGCTGTCAGTTAATAGTCTGCCACATTTGAAAACTCCAGAGAGTTTCCAAGACAGACCCAAAAAGTTGCTTTAAATGAAAAATTTGTACAGAGCTCATCCCTCTATTATGAACACAATTGTTTTGAATTTATGCCTGTAAATTCCCCAAGTCTGACAAGGACTTGTTGCCATCTAGTGGATTATAATCGACAAAATGCATTTGGTCCCTCGACCCAGCACATACCACTAGATGGAGTATTAAGAAAGAATTCTTAATTCATATTATTGTAAGTGTCCAGCAGCTCAGATTTTTGGTCTCAAAGTTACAGGCCCAGAATTACAGTGAAATTGAAGAGGATTTCACCAACTGCTTTCAATTGCATGAGAAATTTCAGGCTATAAATTTTCAAGTATAATACTGAAACACTTTAGATACTTTTATATCAACATAATTTACCAGCACACAGGCGTTTATATCACTAACATAGGCATCTACTTTACAGCTTTCACTGATACATCTTTTGTGGCAAAAGATCTTACACAACCTACATTCTGCTGGTGTAAATAGTGATGTACAGCCCTGGCCTATGCTGCTTTTGTGAGAAAGATCTGGTCAACAATTGATAAGGGAATCCCCACCTCCATGAGTACGCATTAGCTCTACAACTTCTCAAAGTCTCTACCGTGAAGTATGAATTCGTATCTTTGGATTGTCTCAGAATGAGAAATTCCACCTTATCACATGTGGCAAGAAAAAGGGGTACTTACTGCCCATGGAGTTCATAGGAAGGACAGGAGAGGAAGAACTCATCTGCTCCACATCTGTAGCTAATGGAAAAGTGAAAATGAGAAAGTTGTGATGTGCATGTTACCAAGAAGTCTTTAATTTTGAAAACTTTCATTTACATTTAAAATTGAATATGCGTTTCTTTGATGACCTGAGGAAGCTGCTTTGAGAAGCAGTTAATTTTTAACAGTCTCATCCTTCCCTCTTTTAAGATGCTTCCATCTCCTACATGTTATCTGCAGATCTACTTTTCCGATCTGTCATATTGTTAATCTGTAACTTGTGATGTTTTGAGAATATCAATTCAGAACAATTTCCAGCACAAAGAAATTCTGAATTATATCAGCTTTAAACTGTATATAATATCAACTTGTAAGCAGAGCATTACTGTGGAATGAAAGGACATGATGATCTCCCATCTGTTTCCAGTGCACCTTCAAACGATTCCTGATAGGAAGAGAGATCCCCTTCCAAATGCCAATATTTTGCATGCCTTTGATCTGAAGCAGTGTCAAAAACAAGTGTCTTTAAATACAAGGCACTCCAAAAGCCTTATTTTCTAACAGCTGAAAGAAGAAATGGAACCACCTTCCTGCATTTTGCCAATGAAAAACCCCAAAGTCAGAATGGGATCTGAACCAAATGCCTGATGCCCTCCGCATTTTGGGAAGGGTCCACCTTTCCAGGACCCAAACCAGGAAAGAACCATCTCCCAGTAACAGGGTCAGTTTTAACCTAAGATTAAATAAAACAAAGATACATTCTTTGGGGCTTGATCTCTTTGTCAAAAAACCCACATCCACTCTTAGCACATCACCACAAACACCCAAGTCAAACAAATCAATTTCCATCTCTATCATTTTGATGCTAGCAGATGCCACATAATTATATATTCTATAATTCTTGTTTAGCTTTAAGACCAATAAATGCATACTACGAGTTTACATTCCTAACCACAGAATACAGTCCCAGAAGCATAACTTCAGCCCACAGACAGGGTTTGCTGTCAGTCCAAATCCTGCATTTCATATTCTTACAATTCCCATTTATTCAGCAGCAGGCAGTTCCCCGAAGACCACTGTTTACACTGAAAAGTGCAAAGTTCTGCTCTAATTAGGCAAACCACAAACAAATGTAAACATTTTAGCAGACCATTTTTACAGAATGTGAAGAGCAGACATAGCACAAAGCTTATGTTAACTTAATCCTCCTGCCATGCTTTCCTGCCACACCTAGCAAGCACTTTGCTTAGGAGCCTAGTCAGTGTTGCTACACAAAGCTAGCAGCTTTAGTTTAACATGCTAAATACCAGCCGCCGTCAAGAACCGCAACACACACAATGGCAGATTTAATCAGAAATGTCCTGGGTTATTCCTGTCCTATTCTCCATTGAATTATCAACACATTTACTGCCTAGAAAATCTAAACATTAATTTATAATCTATCTTGGCTCTTCCTTGCAGATCTTGCACCAATGTTCAGAAAGCTGCATGCGACATGCTAGACTGCAGCATTTCTGACAGTCACACTCTGGAGTACACTTCACAGGTCTCTGGTATGCTTAGAGAAAAACCTGATTTTGGATCTTCCTATTTTCTACCTTAATACTATAGTCTCCCTAATGTAGGAATTGCTAGCCTTCTGAAAGAGCTAGCAGGTCATACACTATACACATTTTTATAAGTAAAAACGATTCTTCATATGCAGTACAGCAATTTCAGATACCTGGAAAGAGTTTTGTGTTTTTTCCCATTTAAAGCTACATAGGCTTTCACATATAGCCAAAAATAACCCAAAAAGTAAGTGCAGCGTTAAAGTTACTTTTATTCTTTTGAGAGTGGCAAGATTTAGCTGGTGTAAATATCAGTATTGAGCACAACTCAGCTTTCAGAAAAGGTTGAAGTAACAGATTAGCAGATGGTCATTTAAAGGTTACCTGCTGCTCTCTGGCAAAAAGAGGTCAACTGCCCAACAAGCCAGCCAGATGGCAAGGAGCAGGCTCCAAGTGGTCAGCAGCAGTCAGTACCGCTTGAGAAGCCATTGTGTAAGGAACAGTCTCTTATGGTAGTAAACTACACCTGCAAACATCTGGAATAGTTTATCAAGTATCATTCAAAAAGCAACCACATAATACATGTGCCTTCTGAAGAGAAATTTGAGTGGTAAGCATTTAGAGAACGAGTGTAAATTTCTTAAGTCCTGTAGGTTTAGATTGTTCACTGTAATGCCACCTGAAAGGCTGTAAACCACAAGTGTAACAGTATTTCCTAGCTATAGTTCGAAAGGATAATTTCAGTTCACACTTGAAATTAGATATTTTGATTACAATTTCTAATATGTTCACCAAGGCTAACACTGTGGTCACAGCTGTCCGGCTGTTCAAGTTTGAAGTTACTAGAATTGCCTCAATGTCCTGTCAAGTGCTGCTGTAAACCAAGCACTGCCATCGCCAGCAGCTGGCTGAGAGCCCACAGAACATGTGAACGTGGAACATGGCAAGCCTACGATATCAGAAGAGTAGTAACACCTCAACATTTCTGTTCTTGTGCTACTGGCAGATGGGTTTTCATAACCTATTAATCTCAAAATCATTCTTCAAATTTTTTTAATGAAGTACATAAAAGCAGAAGTACTTATCCCACAACTTGCCTTGAATAGGTGGATTTTAAAATTTCTCTCATCCATGTAAGTTAATATTAAAAAAATTCAAACAGCTCTTTATGAAACACGGCAATGCTAGTTTTGTTCTCTTATCCATAACCCCTCACTCCTCCTCCCAGCCCTTTTTATCTTCGTAATTATATGCAACACATTAAACTCCTAAAAACAATTCAGCTAAGAGAGAAGAGATATGGATTAACAACGAGCTAAGATTTTGGAAACTGGTTTGCTCTAAAAGATGAAAAGGACAAAAGTCTGCTCAGCTATGAAGAACAGCTGCTGCCAATACAACTATTTACCCTCTGACCTCTCCTCTGCCCAGTAAGTGAACAGTGCCAATTGTTTTCTTGTATTATATACTGTTTACAAGCCCTGAGTGGCATGAAAGGAATTAATAATTTAGCTCATGGAGCTGATGACCTTTATTGGGGTACCCCTATTTGCTGAGCAGAAATCAGAGCAAAAAGCTCCCTTGAAGCCACAGGGTTTCTTTAAGAGTTTTTCACTTTACAGCCTAATTGGCCACCATAACATAAATCAATTATTTCTCCTGTTTTAAGCAACAATGCTACCTATTCTCAACCACTTGATTTCTAACTTCCCTTGTATCAAGCCAGGCCTTGTTCTTTGACTTTTACAATTGTCTAGTGAACACGATGGCAAGGACAGCTTGGAGAACTTTGCAGGATTAAGAACATTTGGGAACACTAGCAAAAAGAGGTTATGCTATTTTGAACTTCTCTTGACCTTTGACTGCCCTTGTCTCTGTTTATGCTAATTGAAGGGGTATATGGGCTACTCCTAGAAATGAACTTAGCCTGAACCTGTGACATAGCATTGGACTTTGAAGATATCGGTGCATGAGTTTTGGTACCCCCTCCCCAAAGGTCATCTTACAGGAAGAGTACAGTAGGTAAAACATGGTATCCTGAACAAATGCAGGGATACCCAAGATCAGAATAAGCAGAACATGCCAATTCAGTGAGTTGCATCATCTTCCACTGACTTCTGACCAGCTGCTAGCCTGCTGAAGATCACACACATGCATCTGTTTGGTAAAAATGCAGTGGTGCTTGTGGGGTTGCAAACAGAAGGGCATTTGCATAGTAAAATCTCAGTAAATTGGATAACATTTTAGTAAAGACTTTCTGAAATATGCATGCTAAAAAAGAATTCTGACCTTGGAAAAATGCAGATGATGTAACATAGGATTATAACTTCTCCCTCCAAAAGCTGAGACTGAGGCATCAGAACTTCCAGGTAAGAGATGGCAACAACATCCCTAAGACCTTTCAGTAGAATTATACTTCTATTATCATTGAATAATTCAGGTTGAAAGGTATCTCTGGAGCTCATCTAGTTGAATGTTGCACTGGAAGCAGACCTAGTTTAAAGGTTGGGTCAGCTTGGTCAGGGGCCTGCTCACTCAAGCTTTGAAAGTCTCCAAAGATGGAGACTCCATGGCCTCTCTGGACACCTCTTCCAGTGCTGCATCACTTCCATTAAATGTCCAGTAGGAATTTCCTTTGTTGCAACTCATGACCATTGTATTGGCCTTTTGCCATGTACCTTTGAAGCACCTAGCTCCATTTTTTCCAATAGCCACTTTTAAAGAACTGGAAGACTGCCAGTTAATCCCCACTCAGCCTCCTCTTCTTCAAGCTAAACAAATGCAATTCCCTCAGCTTGTCCACATTTGTCATGCTTTCCAGCCCCCAGCCATCTCAGCAGCCCTCCAGTGGGCTTACTTCAGTTCAACCTGTCTTCTGCCAAGAGGCCCAGAACTGCACAGAGTATTCCAGATGTGACTCTGACATGTCCCACAGAGAGGAGCAAGTGCTTCCCTCGACCTCCTGGCTATCCACAAGCCAGCACACAATGAGCTGTCGTGCCCACAAGCCCACCCTACTGACTCTGTCATGAAGTTCACCAGGACCCCCGGTCCTTTCTACAGAGCTGCTCCCCAGCCTGTACTGTTGCATGGGGTTATTACATTCCAGATGCAGGACTTGACATTTGTCTCTGTTTAACTTTGAAGTTTCAATGAACCCTTTCCTTCAGGTTACTGAGGTCCTTCTGCACTGCAGCTGTGCCCTCCAAAGTATCAGTCTGGTGTCATCTGCAAGTCTGATGAGTGTACTCCATCCCATCATCCAGATGGTTGATGAAATTGCTAAATAGTACTGTCCCCAGTATCGACTCCCAGGGACAACCACAGAATAACTGACCACCAGTTAGTATGTGAACTCTTAAATGCTACCCTTTGAACCAGACAGCACAGTTGGTTTTTCACCTACATTTGCCTTGTAGCCCAGTTTGGCTACAAGGATGCTATGGGAGACTGCATCTAAAACCTTGCTTAAGGTCAAGGTTAATGACAAAATTGCTCTCTTCTCATTCACAGATCCAGTTTTTTCATCACAGAAGGAATGAGGTTAGTCAGGGATGATCTTCTCTTGGTAAACCCATAGTGAGTGTTCCCAATTACCTTCCTGTCCTTCAAGTGCCTGGAATCATCTTTAGGAGGATTTGCTCCGTACTCTTCCCAGAGACTGAGATGAGGCTGACCAGCCTGCAGTTACCCACATCAGCTACTACTCAGCAGAGCCAAGTTAAAGGTGATTCATTATCCCTTATCAGCTAAATTTTGCTATACAGAGAGATTCCTCCCTTTTCCCCTACATTGGGTAGAGCTTCTTGGCTCACCTCAGCACCAAAAACACATGCTGTTTGGAAAGAGGACTGGGAAGTAAGGTCATCTCATGATAAATATTTTTAATTATTTTCATTAACATGGAAAACATTCACAGTTCCAGCTTACCAACATAACTGAAAGGAAACATTCACAGCAGTTTAACATTCTGTGTACTTTAAGAGCTATACCTGCACTGTATTTCTCAATAAACACTACACAGACATTGTTATTTTAAATGCCTGTTTACATTCCAGTAAAATTCTGTCAGCATGGTATCTGATTTATTGATGCCATCAAAAGTCACAGGATTCCTGAAATGCCTCCTGAGACACAAAAATCAAAGCAGAAAGGAGATGCATGCTGCTGCGGTATCAGCTTTACCACATACGTTATGGGCTAGATTTCCAGAAGCCGCCTGCATTTTCTGAAACAGAGCCCAGTGCCCTCCTTGAACGCTGACCACTACTGCTTCACCAGGAGATTTAGCAGGCTCTTCTGTAAAATGGGGTGGTACAGATGGAAGTGCTCTCAGAGGCACCGCTTGGTAACAGCAAGGTTCATTAGGGCTGCTCTCAGCCAACTCATTCCTCTAAAGGGTGTTCATATAAATTTTGCATCTTATTTTAGACTTTCAGGCTGACATTCAGTCACCTAGTGCAAGCCATCAGAAGAGCTCCACGAGGTACACTGGGTATTCATTCAGAGATGACTGAAACTACAATAATCAAACCTAAAAACATATTTTACTAGAACACCTAGTTTCTTTGCCTGTAAATTGAGATTCATGTTAATCTTTCTCCACAGATGAATACTGAAATGTTTTACAATCTTTTGGTGACATTTCCTTCCACTTTCAAAGCATTTTATTTGGAACCAAAATTACATGTTCTGAAATTCCTGAAGAAGCCGGGCACTTAAGCACTGAGGCAGATCATCAGTACTGCAGTGTATGTTCACATTCAATTATCTAAGAAAAATGAGGATTTCGGAATACAGTATTTCCTTTATTCACAAGGCTCATCTGTTTTTAAAAGGCACTCTATCCTGCCTTGAGGACAAAAAAGCCTACAAAATCAAGTAATGACCAACAGTAAAAATTACATTCAGCTGAACTTGTATTTTTAATTTGAATTCATAGTTTCCGTTTGCAGTCTGAATATTTATATTGGGTCTTCACTTTAGGAACCTCTTGCTATCCAAGATACTCTCTCTGCAGCTGTAATTCAACAGTATAATTACTCTCAATCTTTTTGATAAGCTGAATAAGCCAAGGCTATCAGGCTGCCTCCATCTTTTGGGGCAATTCTGAGTATTTTAAGATATCAGCATCAGAGTTTTATGCAGCATTACAGTATCAGCATTCCACTGCAGCACCATCAGTATTAGGCAGTAAACGTAACAGACCTACTTCCAATTTCCAAAGGACCACTTAGTGCTTTTTGCTGCTGCATTGCAACAACAGGCACTTACGCAAAGACTTCCATCTGTTTCACAGCCAATGTTTCCCAGCATGCAATGCCCTATTCCACAGCCATGCTGTCTTTGTCCCTAGACATGAAACTTTGCATCTTCTATACCTGGAGTACATTTTGGTTGAATAGGATATTGCCTACCAGGCAGCCCAGACTACTCCAATATTGAAAGATTAATTGCATGATCATTCTGTAAGTCTGTGGAAATTCTTTATTGACTTTTCGATCACTGATAGTGTTGGCCAACACAAGGCATACTACTATAGCAAAATCCTCCTATTGAGTCTGCTAGAATTACCTACATTAAAAATAGAATTAGCCGATACTGTACAAGAGTAGAGATGCCACTAATACTTTTTAAGAGTTAACATCAACCCAGATTAATACTCATCTACTGATAAATAACAGCATATTATGACATACAGAATATGCCAGAAATCATGTTGCAAATTAGCCTGTGTTCCCAGAGGCGAGAGGTTCTAGACGCCAACCAGTGCGTCAGGCTAGAAACACTACTGTAAATGGGCCTTTTCACCACAAAGCAGGTAACGTGCCCTTTTAATTCCGCAGCTAGTGCATGAATGGCACTGACAAACTGGGATCCTGGAGAAGCACTGACATGTGATAAGTCTGAAAACAGCTTTTTTCCACTAACCTCAAGGTTAATTAATTTAACAGCATTTATCTTCAAATTTTAATTAGTGGAGATAATATTACAGCTTCTAACTAATGGATTTCAGCTGCACACTGCCAATGCCTAGTAGGACTTGGCTTGCTACACTGGCCTGGAGATGGAAAGACTAACTAGTACTTACTAGTGGATGAATCGTGCTCTGTGGGAGGATCATGACAGAATCCTAAAATGTGAAAAATAGGTGTAAGCACTACACATTGAAACAAGTTTCCTCAGTGTTACCACACGTACGCAGAAAGACTGAATCATCCAAATCAACCACTGAATGTATAATCAACATTAAAACAGCATTAGAGGGAAAAAGCTTTACACAACTGCCTGGGTACAGTACATTCCTATAATGCTCAATTATGAAGTGAGATGGGTGGGTTGCAGCAAATATGCTCACTATCATAAAAAAGCTACCGTTGGTGTTCTGTATTTAAACCTACAAGTCTTATGGTTCAGCACAGAGTGGCATCTCTTAGAAATATGATATATTCTGTATTGTATAAATCAATCACCAGAGCTGTAGCTCTCACTGCACATCACATGAGGACCAAATCAATGAATGAGCTTAACATTTAATTTGTCAGTGTGAGTATAGCTGTAGTTGTTGCTCTGTCATTTTTGCAAGGTCTTCATTTCCTACAGGCTACCTGAAAGTGTTCTGTGGCTCATGCTGACGACTGCAATAAATGACCTGTCCTTCAGAGGCAGAGGGATCAACCCAGAGTTTCCCATGCCTGTGGGATGCCCAGTGTCCAGGGCAGGCAATTCCAGGCTGGGGCTGATGCTGCAGCAAGAGCCAGCACTCTGCTTTGTGGCAGGCACAAGACAGCACTGTGCACCACAGCTCATCTGAGCTCTGCTCAGACCAGCACACACCCTAAACCTCCTCCTGAAAACAGATACGAAAATGGCTGATAAGCTGCAACTTTACAGTTACCTGGACCCAGAGAGCAGTCACAGCTTGCCACGACTGTAACGCCTGCTAAGGAATCCAAGAGGTTTATACCCTGCTAAAAATATTTTCCTTCCATTATTGATTCAAGTGTCCTGCTCACGAAATTCAGTGATCTACAGCCTTCCAGTCTCATTGAGTACTTCCCTTTCAGCCCTACCAACACCAGTATCTTGGGTTTTGTTGGAGTGAAAAGCTTACATTAAGCATTTGGCCTCCCAGGGATGGGGATTACATACAGGCAAGAATCAAGGGAAATTTGATTCTCTCTCCCCACCTACCTCTCTGCCTACTGTCTACCATGTTTGCAAACCGTATTAGCTCCTGCTGCTTGCAGTTTCAGAAACGCTTCCCCTTCTCTTTGGGGCTTATTCCAGCCACATCTGTCTACTGCTATAATCTCATTTTGCAGGCTACCACATCTCTTATTAGCTTTTAATTGTGGTAACACACATCTAAGCACCTTAAAAAGCACATCAGAGACTGACAGCTAGACAATATTCTTCATGATAGAAGCATCATTCCTAACATATGGATATTTGTGGATATTTTTCTCCACTTATACTAGAAAATTACCCTAAATACAGGAAAAATGCCTGCATTTTTGAAGGAAGCTCCCATTCATCTCAATGGGAAAATAATTTTGGAATTTACTACATACTGTTGCTCTGAAGAGCAATCTGAAATTTTAATTCTAGTTTAATCTAACCTTATAAAAATAATACAGGAGTTTATGTTTTGGTGGTTTCCATGAAAAGGCAGTGTACAATTTTGCTTTTTTAATTCCAGGTTTTAAGACATATGATTACAAGCTTTGTAATTCTAAAATAATTGTTACATAGGGAAACCTATCTATATTCTTCCTTTTGAAACAGAGTAATCTACTAGGTAAGCAAACAAAAATGTTCAAAGATCAGCATTTTAAACTTTTTTTTTCAAAACCAGGGTAAACATTCAGTAGCTGTGATTTACTATTCAATTTTTTTATGCAGCAGCAAAAATACAGCTTAAAGGAATTAGCTCATCAGTAAATCATCTCCCACTGTACTGACAGCTGGAGATGTAAAGCGTATCAGTATTTCCTCTTCTGTACATCCATACAACTTGCTCACCACCCACTTCAGGAACGTAAGACCCTGCTTGCGAGCAGGCTGCCATCCCCTGGGTGCAGCCTCTGCCCATCCCTCCCTAGACAGTCTGCACTGGCACTCTTCAGCCACCTCCCCCAACACCCAAAGCCCCCCAAAAGCAAGCACCCCCACAGCAGCAACCCTTCAGCTGCTACCCAAGAGCAAGCAGGAGCATGCACTCACAAGAGATCACAGCCAGGCCCAACGCTGGAGCGAACACACTTCATCAGTGAGCCACTTAAAAACAAATCATCACTGAAGCCGAGGAGCTACTGCTTGTGATAAGGGGCTTGCACTCTCTCCTGAAAGCCTCAACGTGCTAAAGCACAAAACAAGCACTACAGAAAGCCAGTGATTTCAACGGGCAGCAAATCAAATTAAAAGAAGTCAGGCAACATTTCATTTGAGGGGCAATTCAGGCTGATGCTAGTCTTGTGTGTGTATGAGGAAAGAGACTCAGTACTTCATTGTATCTGCTGAGGATCCACGTGAGCCTTCCAGCTACCTGACCTGTAGCATGCTCATCTGCAAAGCTTCTCAGCACAGGCAGAGGACACTTCAGCTGGTTAGAGTCACAACAAATATTAGCATGCTTTAAAGTTGTAGCTTAATTTTTAATCCCTGTGATAAGAACCATCAAGGGCTTGTATTCCTGTTGCTCTGCAACATCTCGTGGATGTTGCAGCATCCATACAACACAGCAATCCTTGGGAAGGCATCACTCAGTGCTACCATTAGGACTGCTCCCTCTCTACAAGGCCATTCTTTGAGGCTTCAGACCAGCCAGCCAAGGCAGGACAAGACACAAAACAAGGAACAGAACAAGTCACTGCAGACAACTGGCATAGTTTCAGTTCGGACATCTCCACTGAATTAATAAAAAAGTAAAAAAAAAATCCCTGAAACAAAGCAGCAGATAAGCACCCAGCAGCTCTGCCAGCTTCCAGCAGTGATTTAGCCTCCCTCACTTACTCTGCTCCTGCAGTGCTTGCCAAGCTTCTGCTGCGAGGTGGACGACTCCTGCACTCCCTTTCCGAGGCTCTGCAGGGCAGAAGTCCACCACAGCCCACATTTGTTCTGATATTACTTCTCTGGCAACTGTCTCAACAACACTTGACATCTTCATACTTACAAACCAGAGACTCTTTGAGTTCTCACCTCATATGTTAATTAGAAATTAATCACTCAAAAGCAGAATAAGAAACACTCCTACCTGGGCACTCCCTGCTGTTCATCACTGTCACTTTTCACAGATGGCCACGTTCTGCTTGGCCAGCAGTGTGGGGTAAGGCTTGTCATTTGAGCACAAGCCTACTGCACCCCCACCCCAACCACAAACCATGCCCAAGCCTGAAAACATCTTACTCCACTAAAGAAAAAAATAATCCCAGTGTGACCTGATCTTTAGCGGACTGAATAAGATGAGAATGGTGCTAGCACTACCCTGGTGCTCTGGAGAGGGCCAAGCTGCACAAGGCAAGCCTGGGAACACCTACAGCAGGAGCTTCCAGCACACTCAGGTCAGCTCCACTCCAGATGTCACTTAAGCTTAGTTCACGCAAACCCACCATTTTTAAGCTATGGATATTTAAGTGGATACAAACCTCCTAGATACAGAAGAAAGATAGGTGTGTATATATATATGTTATGGCTTACCCCTAGCAGTTTTTCATTTTATGAGCTATAGGATGTTATCCTCCTTGCTGACAAATAAGACAACTTTTATACGAAAAAGTTTCAAAATTCCTAATAATCAAGGCTCTACCCAAAAAGCAATAGCTCAAAAAGAGTCTAAGAAAGAGGGTTTCAACACCATTGTAGACCAGACTAGTGCTGAACTAAGAAAAAACCTCAAAGATACCACCAGCTCCATAAGAAAGCTGCAGAGCTGGAATAGTACCCTTTCAGAGCAACAGCCCACAGTAATGATACTCTTGACAGTAGAGCTGAAGCTGTTTAAATTCGTACACTTACAGAACAAGTAACTCTGTACCTTCACTGACTATGAAAAAAGGGAGTTTGTCTCTAAAAACACGTATTAATAAGAAATCCAGCTAGATATTTAAGTAGGGTAAGCCATTACAGTAAGTCTCTAAAAGACAAAAATTAAATTTCCAAGCAGTTAGGTGTGAGCATGCAGTTTTATTCTCTGGTTATTTCTACATATAGACCATTTTACCTTTTTTTTTTTTTAAAAAAGAGATGTACTTGCAACAATTCCACATGGCCATTTTGTGCCTCAACTTCATTCTCATTATTTCTGATCTTCAGTGTTCATCCAAGGCTGCCATGAAACAGTTTACCAAACAGCACAGTACACTGTTGTACCTAACCTCTTTTGCAACAGAGAAAAGCCATAAATATACTTCAAGACAGCTTTAGATTCAAGGTCATTTCAAAGCTTTTAATTACTAACTGGGATTTTGTCCTCAGCATTTAAAAGCAGCTGGCAATCTTATTCATTATTAACTGTTATGCACATGCATTGCAGACAAACCATTTTTAACACTTGAGGCAACCGTAGCAGGGCTTGCTGGCTTACCTCTGGCACCTGCCAGCCACAGGCTCTGAGGCTTGCTATGCCCAATAAACCACCCCAGCATGTCATTTAAAGATGCATATTAAACACCAGGGTTTGACAAACTTAAGAAAAAAGCAGTCAAGAGTGTTTCTGACGCAGTGTTTCTCAAGTTTTAAGGGTTAGAAAACGCTCCTTCTCAGCTAATACAGGATGCCCTGGAACATTTACCATTATTCCTAAGGTGTTTTACAGAAGGCAGCTCTATGCCAGGAAAATGCACTTAATGTTAGCCAAGTCAGTGAAGTCCTGACTCATCTTTTCCACGAAGACAGCACAGAGGAGGCTGGCCGTTCCCCCCAGCCCCACAGGCAGTGCCAGTTGAGGTAGGCTGCCTGCGGTTAGAGCCAGGCTGGGGCTCCCCCTCGGCCGTCCCCAGACACTGGGGACCCCAAAAGCCTCTGCCCCGAGGAGCAGCCGCCGCCAGCCTGGCTGGGAGAGCCGGAGGCGAAGCCCCACGTGGGAGCGGGTGCACAAAAGGCTCTTGCCACGGAGGCTTCTGGACTCCCACCACCAGGGAAAAACTGACACTTTCTGAGTATATTTGTGAAGGAGTAAAGTGCTGGGCTTTTTAAAGTTACAACAGTTGTTTCAAGTTTCTGCAGCTACTGAACTAGAGAAGGAAAACAGACATAGCACCCAAACCACGCAGCCAAATCTGTGTCACCCCCCACCCCACTACACGCCCATTAAAGTGGAAAGCAGCACCAGAACCAGCACCCAGAACACCTCTGTGAGCCAGCGCTGCCTCTGCAATTACCCACGGCTGTCCGAGCCACACTTGGATCAGGCATCCGCAGAGCAACACTAAGCCAGAGCTCATTAGGGCCATTAGCTCAATGCCTCTTATTTCCTATGAGGCATGCAAGAAATGTTTTCCTGGTGAAGGAATTCTAGCAATCTACTTGTCAATTATTTTGCCATAAATATTATGGCAGTTCTTATGTAACAGCTATAGCAGAGGTTTCCATAGAAAGAACAAAGTTATAAACAACTCTCCTTCCAATTTATAGCATCTTACTAGAAAATAAGAACTCAAATAACCCCTATCCACTTGCTACAATAAAATATCCTACAGGTGTTGACAACTACTGTTTACTTATTACTGGGCAACCTGTATTTCTATATATGGGGGGTTTTTAACATAAGTTAAAGATAGAAAAATAGGACAAGCATCCAAAGGTACATTTCTTCCCCAGTACCAGTTTGCAATACAAGCTATTTCAAATTTAAGTTGTTTCATGAAGAAAGTGCAAAATTTTAAAATTCTGATCCCCTAGATAAAAACATCACGCTCCTGTACTTGCTGCTTACAGAACACAGAGGTTTGGCAACAGGAGACAAAACCTTCACCTATCAGCTACAGAAAGGTAAAGGGAAAAAACCTCAAAAACATAGCTCAACATCACTGGAAACAAAATCTTTAGTTCAAGCTTAAGTCACCTATACAACATTAAACTGTTTTATTCACAGATTGTCTTTTGTAAAACACAGAGTCTCTTATACCAAGGGTATAAGTTACTACTTGTGAATGAGCACGGACACAACACTTTTTTCCTCTGTCAACATGAAGGAACATTTTTGGTAGGGCCAGCAATCCCTGTTTCCCACATTGTGTGATTGATTACGCTCTACCCCTTAGAAGAGTTGATTGGTTTCCTGGTGCCAGGAAAATGATTGATGAATATTTCAAGCCATGGGCCTCTCTTCCTGCTGGGTGTCCTTTTCACATGTCTCCGATGGGCCTGGGGATTTTTTTCAAGACTAGGAAGTGTCATTTTTATGGATATCATCCTGTGATAGGGACAGTTCACTGAGCAGAGGCCCTATGTAAATCAAAGTGAAATACTAAAGGTCAACTCAAGTGTTAAGGTGACAGACCCATACAGCATGTATCAGGTAAGCAGGAAAATAGAAGTGGGCAAAGAATAGCTTCACAAAGTCAGAAAGCAAAGCGGGAGGCACCAAGCAACTACACTGTTAGCTTGCTACTGCGAACTGGTAGCAGCAAGCTATTACACAACACCAGCAGTGAATGAATGCACGTTTCCTCAGTTTTCTTCCATTTTGTAAAACACTGCAACGGGGCCATCAGAGACCCATTGTGGTGGGAGCTTGGGTTTTTTCTCTTTTTAGACACATACACACTCTCAAGAAAAAACAAACTTTAAAGCTCAGAAGAACATTCTGGCTGGCAAGCACTACCTAAGAATTTCTGGTGAGGCAGCAATGATGAGGCTAGGCTATGAATTCCAGTTTGCATACTGGATCAGTGTCATGAACATAATAAACCCACCACAGAGTTGTATGAAACTTCAAAGCGATCTCCAAGCATCTTACAGTTAGCATAGACTTTTCATTTAAAATAAGAGAATGTAATTAGTAAAATACCAGTTAGTTTCTATGGGTGTTCAAGAAAGTTGATTAATCTGACACCACAAAAAAGTTACCCAAATCAGTGTTTCTTCACAAGACTGCAAGCTGCAGGAGAGGATCACAAAACCACAGAGCTCTAACACAGCTGCTATAATTTCAACTAGTTCATACAATACTACAAGGAAAAGCTCTTCCTGCTGCCAGTTGTAGCTTTGCTGCTGCATAGAAAGGACTCAAGTCTTCATGACCATTATACAGGTGCTATAGGCAAATATGCTGGTGTGCTGACAAACTGGTATGGAACTGCAGTGGCAAAGTATAGCTCAGCTGTACTGCTCAGGGAGAAAGCGCCCTTTCCAGTCCCTGCCAAAGAATACCACCTTGAGAGAGCCTGCTTGGAAGAAGCTGGATGCTTCTGTGGCTGTGTTCAGTATTAATCTACCCCCCCAAAAAAAAAACTTTGGTGTATATAAGCACCCAGAAATTCTCTCAACAATTCTGGGATACTCCCATGAGTAAGGTACAGTCATATGCCGAGATCAAAACCAAGTTCTTTTACTACCCAGATGGCTCAGTCCATGAGGGCTGAGCAAAGCAAACCCAGCCCCTGCTGAACTGACACCCAGACCTAACTCTGGAAAAAGCCTACCTTAAAAATCAAGCCCTGAGCTTACATTCTGCTGCAAAATAAGCCGAGATCTCAGCTGGCTTGTCACCCACCTTAAACCAAAGCCCCTCTAACCAAGAATGCCATATAACACTAAGTTATTTGCAGGTAAGAATAATCACTGCTTGTGATCCACAAAAAGGGCATTTATTTACAGCTATTGATAGAACAGGCACAGGATACAGAGTCTTCTGGCAAAAGCATACACAAGACATCTAAAGTAACATTATACTTTTGTATAATTCTTTGTAAGTATTGCCAAACAACATTAAAAAAGTCAATTACAGATGTGAGACTGAATGAAGAGATTTTTGGAGGACAAGTTGGTGTTTGGCAGAACTTTCAGAGACCAGAAGTTCTTTTCAAATTTTTTTACTACAACCGCGACAGCCATCATTTAATCACTTGGCTTTAGGATCTGAGGGCTCCAAAACAATTCCCACAGATAAACCTTGTGCTTCTCAGTAGTGCCAGAGTCAGCATCAAGTAGAATAAACCCTAGCATTTATAGGAGCACCACACTCATTTACAGTTTCAGAAAGAGCAGACCCACTAACTGGTTAATTATCAGTATAGAGAATTCACCACGCTGACCCGAGCACAACAGACTTCTAGAAATATGTACCACCACTGCAATTCATGTCATATAAAACTCCATCAACTATTCCAGCAGGAGACAAGAGAATTTTGAGATTTAGTCCCAAAGGCTTCACAATTTCCATGTATTTCCATGAAAAATATTCAAGGTTTCCGTCAAGTTTCAGCTGAGAGAGATTTCCAGACAAGGCATCACAGCAGTTTGTAGTCAGCCTGGCATTAGAGCCTTCGCAAATTTTTATCAGTGGTCTTTTTTTCTGATGCATCCACAAAGGTAAAAAGGGCTTAAAAAAAATTAATCCTTCACACTGACCAGATATTTCTCTAAGTTTAAATTTCACCACCTATACAAGCCTACAACTGGGATGATTAGGCAACGGAAGGTAGACATGTAACTTATGTTCTCTGAAGGACGCAGGGTCCACCCTTTGTAAATGAAGCCTCCTTATCGATGAGCTGGAGTAGAATTCAGATACTCCAGACATATACTGCTTTCAAGATAAGTTACTGGTAATCATTTACCAATAAAGAACTTCACTAAAGCTAGCCTATTGGTGGTATACTTCCTCTTTCTACAAAACCTGTACAGAATCATTTTTATCAACATATAAAATCTGGAAGTCTTCTAATTACCTCATTAGAACTATAGTAATTAAGACTAAAGCTAAACCTCGAAGGGTCCTCTTGTCCCCCAACTTCCCTTTCTCAATTAACTCTGCAAAGTGATAACTACTCTGGCTTAAAGGCTAAAAAAAGGAAAGGATCAAAAGGCTAGTTTAATACAGCTGGAGGGAAAGAATGCATTTCAGCTCACCAGCAACCATCTGATGAAACCCTGGGCCAATTCTTTATGTAAATGACTTAATTAGAATTACCAGATTACACTGCTGAAGGCTTTATTTAAATAGGCAGTTTATCAAGACGAGATATTGTGCTCTCATTCTTGGAGAATGCTAGTGTAAATGCATTTGTTCAAAGCTACCACCATGTAAGAGTTGAACAATAATTTAATAAACTACTTGCACATTCATTCCCACCCCACCATCGCCCCCCCCCCAAAAAAAAAACCACCCAAAAACCACAAATGACTTGCCAGAGACAGGACAGAAAGATGCAGAAAGATGACTATTGCTTCCCAACAATCAAGAAATAGTCTCCTAGATAGAAAAGTTTCCTCATTGTGCGTAATAACAGTATCTTTATACTGTTTAATAGCAAAGCGAGGAAAAAAATCCTGTTGTGTCACAACACACTGCATCTGCTGAACATACATTGCTAGTCCTGTTTTTTGTACAAAAAGGCATGCATAAACCCATTTTCCTGATTAATGATCTACAGAAGCCATCAATACCAAATTCCAGCTTTACACTGAGAGTATTTTTCCATTTTACCATCAAATCAAACAAAAAAAAAAAAAAGGGAATTTCTTCCTAAATTATTTCCCATCATACACCCAAGCTGAGAATTCTATTATTTATTATTGTCTATTATTATTTTAAAAAGCAAAAGCCATCCACATTCAGCAAGGCAACACCGAGTTGAAATAATGCTGTAGCTTCTTGTTTATTCAGAGACATTTGACTTTAGCAGCATTGCTATTCAACAACTCAATTTGTTTTTCTTCCTAAATCTTCAAAGAAATGTTTATAGCAAGTAAACTAAGGCCTAACTATATCAATGAAATAGTCTTTGTTAAGCAAAGGCTTATCTCATCAGATGCAAAGCAATCAAGCATAAAGAACCACTAAAAATGTCAGTGTGTGCCAGTAAAGTTTGAGTGTGCTGTGGAAAAGGGAAGGGATGCAAGCAATGGAATTTTTCTTTGAAAACCTTACATTCTTTGTGCTCTTACAACTTTCCTCTTCTTTCTGGTATGAAGTTCATCCAGATTAGTAATCTACCTATCTGAAACTCTGATAATTTTAAGGGAACACAAAATTCAAGTAGTTTCCTGATACATAAATCTGTCTTCCAAAACCATACCACACAACAAAGAGTCCAAAGTTACCTTAATTCTAGATAGCCTGCTTTATCGCTATTTTAGTTAAAACATAAAATATTTAAAACTGTGTAAAAGCCATCATGTTTCATTCAGAGGAAAAATACGCCAGCTGAAGCTATAGGGAAACTGGTCTTAAATGGGACCCTGTTGAGAAATAATTGCTAGTAGTGCAGGAAAAATGAATGCCCTAATGAAATGATTTTTAAAAATATTTCGTTTTACTCATTGCCATTGGTTTGCTCCATGACAAAATATGTTTCTTACGTGGAAGGGGATGTACTCAAATTGGTAAGGGAAACCCCCTGTCTTATATGCTAAGAACGTCAAATGCCTCCCCCCCCCCCCCCCCCCCAAATAATGAGGCTGAAATTAAATCATGTAACTGCATGTCAAAGTTACTCTGACGCTTCTTTCACTGAAGATGCCAATAAACTTGCTGCAGTTTACTTGGGGTTAACACAGAAGACACGTGCAGAGCTTAAGTTCATTAATGATTTTAACATAGCCACCAAGAATATAATCCTACTTATATATATAGATAGATAGATACACAGGAGATATATGTCATACAATTTTAACTGTTTTCATAAAGAGTGAAGATGCTGTACCTCAAAGTATGAAAAGAGCTATGACTCTTCCTTAAAAAGAAGAAACGTTAAGAGTCTTCATTTGCCATTACCGTTTGCAGATATTTTATAAGCCAACCAAGTAATAAGCCAATCTTTTCTGCTCCTCCCCCGGCCGCTGTAGGCTTTAGGAAGACTGAAGGTCAAGCAATGTCTCAACACCATGCCAGTATTTCACGTTTTTGAAGGCAAAGCAGTAAAAGGTTGTTACATCATCCATTCAAAAGGCTAACCGCAGCCACAGGTACAACGGCGATCACATGAAACAGCTATGCAAGACATGCCAATAACTCTTAAAACTAATCTGATCAAAAGAGATTCCCCCCAAATCCCGCAATTCTGTGGGAAAAATAGTAAATGCAGACCCAGTATTGATATTGTTGCATTGTTAAGGACACCGAAGCAACGAACACCACCCAAATTAAGTCAGAAAGTTCAAAAAGCACTAAGGATGAAAAGTATCCTTCATCCAACTGGACATCTAAATAAGAGAGGAATAAAGTGTTTCTATCAGCCTCACAAAGGGACACAATTCAAAATTACATTTCAGGGTAATTATAGAAATCCCCCTTTCTGTAATTGCCAGCACTGCATATGTTTTGGTAATGCCTGTATCTAGCAAATGCCGGTGATGTTGCCCGATAAGAAGCCTCTTTTGTCTGAGCAAATCCTTTGTAGAAAAGGGTACCTTAAGATGGTAAAATGCAATTGTAAACCATAAAAATTGGCAGGGACATTCAAGTGCAGATGCGGTATCTGCATACTGGAAGTGTAAAAGCGTCCCAAATGGTGCCTATAAACCCCACCAGCAGCCCAGCCAGAAAGCAGCAGCATACACGCTGATCAAATAAACATGTTGCGTGTCTTCCGAGGTCTCCCTTCTTTGTTATATTTCTTTCCTGCCCATTTTCCAGGACCCTGTCTTACACCCCTCGTCCCTCCCGAACGGCCTGCAGCTGCCTCCCAAGGTCCCTCATCCCCAGCGCGTTGCTGGAACCAGATCCGTCCCCGTACCGGGGACGGGCACCCAGGTGTCAGCAGGAGGGAGCCCGCAGCACACGGCGGACCGACGCCGAGGACAGCGGGAGCCGGGAGCGAAGCCGCCCCTCCGACAGCGGCGCGGAGCGAAGCGGCGGGGGCTGCGGCCGCGGGGCGCAGCCAAGGCGGCTCGGCCGGCCCGGGAGCCGCGACACGGAGGATGTAGATGGAAAACAAACAAACAAACAATCCTTCGGATTCGGGGTGCTTGGGTTTGTTTGTTGGGTTTGGGGGGGGGGGGTGTCCCCCTTCTGGAAAGAAGGCAAAACCCGCAGGGAACCCCTCGATCTGGGCAGGGCGCTCGCTACCAGCCCGGGGAGAACCCCCCGCCTTGTCCCGCCGCTCTCGGCGAAGGCGGCCGACCGGCACGTCCCGCCGAGGCGCGGCCCGAGCGGCGGGGACCCTGACAGCGGGGGAGCCGCGGCGGGCAGGGCGGGCAGCGCGCGCTGGCCGGCGCGGCCCTTTGTTGTGCCCCACGGCCGCGGAAAGTTGCGGCCGCCGGCAGCAACCCCCCCCCGCCCTCAACCACCACCGCCGCCACCCCCGGCGGTGGGGCGGCAGGCGCAGCCCCCGGTACCGCCGCCTTGCCGGCCCTCAGGGCCCGCACCGCAGGGCCCCGGCCTTCCTCCTCCTCCTCCTCCTCCCCCCCCACCCCCGCCCCCGGCCCTGAGGGGCGCCCGCGGCCGGGCCGGGCCGGACCCCGCGCTCCACTCACCGTTGCGGGGCGGCCCCTTAGCGGCGGCGGCGCGGGGCTCCGGGAGCTCTGCGGGTGGTTCCAGCTCCATGGCGGCGCCGGGGCCGCGCCGGGCCGGGCCGGGGCGCGGCGGGTCTCAGGGGCCCCGGCGACCGCGCTGCCCCATGGCCGCTCCGGGCGCTGCTGACAGCCAGAGCCGCCGCTGCGGGCGCCGCGCTCGGGCCGGGCCGGGCCGCCCCGCCCTCCCGCGGAGCACGACGGGAAGCGTAGTCCTCCAGCACCTCCCGGATGTACCCGCGGGGGCGCCACGCCCACCCTCCCCCGGCCACGCCCACCCTCCCCCGGCCCCGCCTCCGCCCGCCAGGCCCCGCCGGTGCACCGGGACCGGCGGGGCGCTGGGGGGCACCCGCCGCCCGAGCCCGGAGCCCTGCCCGCCGCACGGGGCGGCCCCGGCGCGGCAGGGGTTTACCGGGCAGCCCCGGGAACCCGCCTCGACTGAGGAGAGGGGATCGGGCAGCCCCGGGGAAGGGGCACCGGGCGGCGCGGCGGAGGGAGCGGGCAGCCCCGGTACGGGGCATACCGGGGTGGCGGGCAGCCCCGTCCGGGCCGGCAGCCAGCCCCGGTCACAGGGAAAGCCCCGTCGGCCCCGGGGCGGCCAGCTCCGCCCGGGCGGGACCGCGCCGCCCCCGCCGCAGCGGCGCCGCTCCTGGGGCCGGTGCCGCCGCCGGGCCGGGCCGGGCCGGGCCGGGGCGGGCCGGGGCGGGACGAGGCGGGCGGCTCCTCCCCGCCGCCGGGCCGGGCCGGGCGGAGCGGGCGCTCGGTGCGGGCGCTCGGCGCCGCTCTCGCCATGCGGGCGCTGCTGCTCCCGGCGCTGCTGCTGCCGGCGCTGGCCGCGGCGCGCGGCGCCGCCACGGTAAGCACCGACCGGCACCGGGACCGGGGGACCGGGACTGGGATCGGGACCGGGGGTGCGCACACCCGCCGTGCCCCCGCGGGTGCCCGGCAGCGGGCGGGGGCGGCCACCGCCCCCCCTCCCTGCGGGGTCGGGGCGGGCGGTGCCGGTTCCGGAGGCCCCGGCGGCGGCAGCGGTCGCCGCCGTGCCCCGGGCGGGCTCCGAACGGGGGCCGGGGGGGTCCCTAAGGCGGAGCGGGCGGGGGCGCGGCCCGGCCGTGCCCCGCCGCCGCCTCCGGCCGCCCCCGCCGCGGGCAGCGAGAGGAGCGGGCGGGGGGTGCCCGAGCAGCCCGGCACCCCCGCGGGCAGAGCGTGAGCCCGGCCCCGGCCCCGCACCGCTGCGCCGGGAACCGAGGACCGTGTGTGTCCCGTGTCCCCGGGCCGGGGCTCCCCGCTCTGGCGGGCACGGACGGTGTTTTCCTGCAGGAACAGGGTTTGGGGGCAGCGATATCCCGGCGAGCTCCGCTCGGGCGGCAGCCCCGCTCTGGCTCCGGCCGGGCCCCCCCCGGCCCCGGGGGAGCGGAGCGGGGGGAGCCGGCATACGTCCCCCCCCGCGCCGAGCCCGGGCTGCCCCCGGGTCCGGAGCGTGGGATGTTCCCAGGGAAGGGCCGGTTGCGGTTTTGGTGCTGGTGCTCCCTTCGCTGCGGGGGGTTCGGCGGAGGGAATGTTTGGGGCCGCCAGCGGGCTTGGTGGGTTGGAAGGTGCCCAAGCCCCGGCGCTGCGGTGATGAGCTCTGCAATTAGCGTCTCCGCGCCAGAAAGAACGGCCCGGACAAGACTTGCCCCACCGAGATGAGAGGAGAGCGGGAGCGGGACGCGGCAGCGTGCGGGAGCCGGCCTCTCCCGGGGATCCAGGAGCCCTCGGTTCCAGCCCTCCCCACGGGCGCTCTCCCGTGGGGTCGGTGTCCGCAGCCCGGGCAGGACCGGAGCCAGGATGTCGGGACCCAGCCCGGAGGGAAGGTGCTGGGAGCGGCCCCCGGGGAGGTAGGGCGCTGATGCCAGGATCACCAAAGCGTTAAAAAGCCAAGGTTTTCCGAGTCATTTGGTAGAACGAGATGAAAACACAGCTGCTGTTGCCAACAGTTGGCTTGGGAGTGGTGTCCGGGGGGAGCCCTGCGCGGGGGCTCCCGGCAGGGTTCCGGGGGTGATGCTGTCTGAGGGACTCTGGGACCCGCAGCCCATGGACCCGCGCGGTGCTGTCACCTCCTCCCTCCCTCCTTCCCTGCGCGCAGGTGCTGCCCGCCGTGCTCGGAGGTGTTTTTTCAGTTCTTGCCGTCTGGATGAGATCCCGTCGGTGGGCATTTGCGTGCCACACAAGCGCTTCGCATGGTCGCGTCGCCATGACCGACACGGGATGCCTAAGTAGTGCTAGCGCGCAGGGCCTGGCCGCTGTCAGCCATGGCCTGGCTCTGCCAGCGCCGCTCTGCCTCGGCTCCCCGTGCTGCAGAACGTGTTTGACACGTTGTGCCAAGCCAGGGAGGGGGAGGAAGAGGAGGGTGACATGGTTTCCCTCCCGTGACGGGGACATGCCTTCCAGCAGCTGTGCGAGAGGCGCGCAGCGCGGCAGCGTGCTTATCAACACAGCGTGTTTTCCTCCGCGACAAGTCCTCTGGCAGCAATCAAAGGACAGCTTAAAAGCTGGCCAAGGTTCATTGTCAAAGGTCCCGCTTTCTCCAAATAATGGCACAAACTCAGTGCTTGCATAGACACTCTCGCAAGAGGTCCCAGAAACTAGGCAGTGCTGGGAAAATTACCCAGCTGTAAAACTGGGAGCGAGGAAACCCTCAGCAAACTGCAGGGATGCTCTCCCACGCCAGCCATGGGTGCGCAGCCCCACCGCGGAGCTGGGACCTGGCTCCCGAGGAGGGGCAGCACCCGCCTGCCTGCACCCTGGGCCAGGGTCTGCAGCGAGCGGGGGGATTCAGGGAGAGAGCCACCCAGAGACCCCGCGGGGCTGCAGCAGCCCCCACGAAGGTTTCTTAGGGAGCCGTCAGATTCCCACCCTGAGCGGCCGGCGCAGCGTGCCGGCCTTCGGCAGGGGCTGCCCCGTGCCCCCACATCCCGACCCACTCGCACGCTGTCGGGGAGCGGGTCCCGTGTGTGCCGGGGGGCGCGGGGTGTCCCCTGCGGGGTTGGGGTACAGCCAGGCACCCGCTGGTGGAGGACGCCTGGCCGATGAACCACGGCGGGGTGACCCCTGCAGAATGGACCGCACGGGGGCCTTTTTTTTAAGACTTCCTTGTTTATAGCCTTTTTTGTATAAATAGAACATACGGTTCCTGTTTAAGGAAGCCGTTTAAAAGGCAGAGCGAGGTTTAATGTTACTACCCCGCGTGAAGGCAGGCAGCTGCCTCGGCTCTTGTGCAGCGGGGCGCACGCAGCACCAGGGAAGAGGCAGCCGCTCTCCCCCCGGCCCCCCGCGCCCGTTCGCACCTCGACCCGAGGTGAGCGGATTTTTCTGTTGCCGCGCGGCCGCGAGACAAAAGCGGCTGCCGGGCCCCTGGGCCGCTGGCTGCCCGCCTGGCCGGCTGCCTGCCCGGCCGGCTGCCCGCGAGGCTGCGCCCTGCCTCGGCCGGGGGCCGTTTGCTGGGAGGCAGGAGGGAAACGGCTTGAACCGGGAGGCCTCCGGGGAAGAAGTTGCCCCTTCGTGCCGCGGGGGAGACTCTCAGTTGCCGGGCCCCTCGTGCGAGCCGCTGGCACGGCTGCTCCGGGCGCATTTGCTGCGCAGGGCTGCAGCCCGCTCGCGCCAGGCGTGCCTCCCGCCGCGACGCTGCCAAGGGCGGTGGGAGGGAACGCGCGGCCCGCGGCCGCCCGCTCCCACGGGAATTGAGCTTCCAGCACAGGCAGCTGCGGCCCTTCCCTGCGGAAGGTGCTGACGGCGGGCGGGATCGCAGCGTGTCCCCCGGGAGTCGGGCTGTGCTGCGGCAGTGGCAGCTTCTATGGTGGTTGGCGCGTGGGGTGTTGGTGGGAATGGGGGACGCCGGCTGGGAAATCAAGTGGGGATCCCATGGGGCACACCAGGACCTCGGGCAGGGTTCCCACAGGGATGCGTGAGCAAACCGGGACCCCGTGCAGGGCTCCCACGGGGATGCATGTGCACACCGGGACCTCGTGCAGCGCCGTGCGCGTGGAGGGGCAGAGCTTGTGGCGAGGGCAGCAGCCCAGATCAGGGGCTGGGGAGCTGCCCGGCTGCGTGCGGAGGGACTGGCAGCTCGCGGCCGGGCTGTGTAATCGTCCTGCCTGTTTGCACAAGCGCCGGCATCGCCATCGGGAGGTCAGGGGGCCCCAGGGAGGTGCGAGAGCCTGGAGAGGTGGTGTTTGGGGAGGGGGTCCCGCTCCCTGCCTTGCTGCTCCCTGCCGAGAGCTTGATTAGGTCCTGTTCGGTTTACAGCCCCCTGAGCCGCCTGGTGTTTTCCTCCCAGCCAGCGGGACCTTCGTTTCCCTTTGAAAGAGAGAGGCTTTTTTGAAATGCAAAATGCAGGAGGTTTTGCTGCTGCTTTAGGAAGTGAAGCCCCTCTTCCCGGCTGTGGGGAGCTGGGGGTCCCTGCCAGGCGGGCAGCGCCCAGGGAAAGCTGCTGCCCGGGTGCCACCGGCGCGTCAGCCCGATTGGGTGCGGGAAGGACGGTGCCCACGCGGCCGTGGGTGCTGCCCACAGGCAGGACATCGGTCCTGTGGGCCTCTGCCCTTTCCCACGCCGCGCTGTGCTCGGGGTGGGGGGGGGAGGATGGGAGAGCCAGAGCTAAACTCCTTTCCCAGCTCTGCCACCGTTCTGTTTCCCAGGGTGAGTCAGAGTCCCCGCGGACCGAGCTCTGTCCCTCTGGGGTCACCGCGCTGCCTCTCCCCTTTCTCCCACCCTCCCGGCTACTCGGAGCAGGCGCATCCCCACATGGGGCACCCAGCGCAGCCCGGCCGTGCTCCCCGCCAGCCCAGACGTCCCCCACGGGTGCACAGCCGGTGGCAAGGTGTGAGAGGGACACAGCTCTCCATCCCGCCGGGCAGGCTGAGCCGTAGCCTTATTCCCGAGCGCAGCAGGGAGGGGAGAACGGTTGCTTATCTGCAGAAACCAGCCGAAAAGCACCCTGGGCTCCGTAGCGTGAGTCAGGGCCATGTGTGGAAACAAGGGAGTCCTTGAGTGTGTGCCTCGGGCCATTGCGGGAGTCTGGGGGGGTGGAGCTCGCCCCGAGGTGGCTCCGTGTCACCACGAACAACGGACCCTGTGTGGGCTCGGGGCTGGGGGTGTGGGGGGGCAGAGGCGCTTCTGGGTCTCCTCGCCATCATCCCTGCTCGCTCGGGTCTTGCTGGAGGCTGGGCAACAGCTACAGAAATGGGACCAAAGTACCTGGGGCGCAAAACGCTCTGGTGGCTGTGTGGACGAGCGGCCGCCCGGGTTTCATCACCGTCATCCCCGTGCAGGGTGGCGGGACAGGGTGCTCTGGGACAGACGATGCCCCACGCTCGTCGGGGCATGGCCAGGAGCCCCAGGGGCGGTGGGGGACCTCTGGGCATGCAGCAGAGAGGGGGTCGGCCGTGATGGCTTGCCGGGGTCGGCAGCACCCTATGGGACGCCCGGGTGGGACACCAGGCTCACAGGTGTCCCCGCAGGCGCTGGGCGAAGCGGACCAGGTCCGGATGACCTCGGAGGGCTCCGACTGCCGCTGCAAGTGCATCCTGCGGCCGCTCAGCAAGGACGCCTGCAGCCGCGTCAGGAATGGCAGCATGCGGGTGGAGGACTTCTACACGGTGGAGACGGTGAGCTCGGGGGCCGACTGCAAGTGCTCCTGCACGGCCCCCCCCTCCTCGCTCAACCCCTGCGAGAACGAGTGGAAGATGGAGAAGCTGAAGAAGCAGGCGCCCGAGCTCTTCAAGGTACCTGCAGGCGTGGCGGGACCGTGGGCTGGGGGCCAGAGACACCCCCCTGCCACGCGCAGGAGCCCACGCTCCCCGTCCCTGTCCCGGCAGATCCACAGGGCAACGGAGTAGTGCAGTTCCTGCTCTCCGGCCGTGAGCAGGGATGGGGGACACGGGGGGGCATCCGCAGAGGCTGCGCAGCCCTGCCCCCTGCCCTATGGCCCGTGCCCCAGCCCTGCTCTCCCTCTGCAGCTGCAGTCCATGGTGGACCTGCTGGAGGGAACGCTCTACAGCATGGACCTGATGAAGGTGCACTCCTACATCAGCAAGGTGGTGGCCCAGATGAACACGCTGGAGGAGGTGAGGGAGCTCTGGCAGGCACCGTCCTGTGCAGCACGTCCCGTCTGGCTGCTCGGGACCGTCTGGGTGTGCCGTGAGCTCTTCCAACCTTTCCTCTCCTCCAGACCATCAAGACCAACCTGAGCAGGGAGAACGACTTCATGAAGGAGAGCGTCCTGCACCTCACCGACCAGATGAAACGCTACGAGAACTACTCCGACATCATGATCAGCATCAAGAAGGAGATCTCCAACCTGGGTTACCAGCTGCTGCAGAAGGATGCTGCCGCCGTCCCCGAGAGCAAGGCACAGGTACCCCCCGGGGACTCGGCCACTCGCAGGCACGGCCGGTGCCGCTGGGCTGCTTCTGCCGCGGGGCAGAGCCGAGCTCGGCCGGGCTTGCGGCGCGTGCCGGCAGCTCCTGCAAGCGCATCGGGGTGCACCGTGCCAGCAGCCAAGGGCCGGTGCCTGCGCCCGCTGCCCAGCACCGTGGTGGGAGGGAAGGGGGTCTGACCAGGTTGTGCCCCCCCCCCCCACCCAGGACACGGCAGGCGGACGAGAGAAGGAGGCAGGACGGTACCCCAGCACCCGCAAGGCACTGGGCGACAGGGCGGCCCCCCGAGCGCCCAAGGAGAAGCAACTGAAGCCCGAGAAGGCCAAAAAGGATAACGCAAAGGCCAGGGGGGTGTCGCAGCCTACGCCCAAGCCCAAGCCACCCGCACACCAGCAAACCGTGGTCCGGGGCATCACGTACTACAAGGCCGGGCAGGTGGGGGCAGCGGAGGGGCCAGCTGGCGGCCGCGGTGAGTTCCCGGCATGGGGCAGGGGTCGGGGGGGCTGGGAGGGCTGGGGGTTGCCCCCACAAACACACCGACCCGCCGGCTCGTCCCCCCCACAGAGAGCCCTGTGAGGGGGGCGGCTGCGCTGGAGCGGCAGGAGGAGAGGAGCCCCCCGCCCCCCCGAGCTGAGGGTACCCCAGCCCAAGCCATCGCACGGGCAGAGACCACCGTGCCCAGCACCACGGCTGCGCCCAGCACCGCCCCGGCACCCCGCACCACTGCCCGCAGCCTCCCCGCCACCGTCCGCGGGCAGGGGGCTGACAGCACCGGGGGCCCTGAAACGCCAAACAGGGGTAGGTGAGCGGCGGGGCTGGGAGGGGGGCACCCGGCCCAGTGGTCCCAGCACCCGTGGCCAGGCTGGGCCAGCAGTAGCCCTGGCACGGGTGAAGGGCTTCCCGGCCCCGGCAGGGAAAGGCTGCCTGGGGCAGGGGTAAGCCTTCCTCCTCCTCCTCTTCCTCGGTACCCAGTGAAGGAGGTGGAGTGCGAAGGCACCATCGAGTCGGTGGAGCCCCCCACGGAGCACCACAGCTACGGGCGCAACGAGGGGGCCTGGATGAAGGACCCGGTGGCCAAGGACGACCGCATCTATGTCACCAACTACTATTATGGCAACAGCCTGGTGGAGTTCAGGAGCCTCGACAACTTCAAGCAGGGTGAGGGCTGGTGGCCGAGTGGGCGCAGGGGCCCCGGCTTCTCCTGGGTGGGTGCCCAGCGCCACGCAGCGCCGGCTGTGCCGGGCCCCGGGGTGGTGGGCAGCAGATGGGGCCCTGTGCTGGGGAGCACCCATGGGGCGGCGAGGGGGACACAAGTCCCCCGCCGCTGCCGGCACTCTCAGGCCATCGTGCATGGGACCCCAGTGCTGCAAGGGGTCCCAACGCCTCTCCCGCCCACTTGCAGGCCGCTGGAGCAACCTCTACAAGCTGCCCTACAACTGGATAGGCACCGGGCACGTGGTGTACCGGGGAGCTTTTTACTACAACCGCGCCTTCACCAAGAACATCATCAAGTACGACCTGAAGGAGCGGTACGTGGCGGGCTGGGCGCTGCTCCACGACGTGGTGTATGAGGACACGACGCCCTGGAAGTGGAGGGGCCACTCAGACATCGACTTCGCTGTGGACGAGAGCGGGCTCTGGGTCATCTACCCCTCCGTGGACTACGACTACTCGCAGCAGGAGGTGATCGTCCTGAGCCGACTCGACCCCGGGGACCTCTCGGTGCGCAGGGAGACCACCTGGAAGACGGGGCTGAAGCGCAACGCCTACGGGAACTGCTTCATCATCTGTGGCATCCTCTACGCCGTGGACACCTACAGCCAGAAGGAAGGGCACATCTCCTACGCCTTCGACACGCACACGGACACGGAGGCAGAGCTCCGGCTGCCCTTCCTCAACCAGTACGCCTTCACCACGCAGGTCGACTACAACCCCAAGGAGAAGGTGCTCTACGCCTGGGACAACGGCCATCAGATGACATACAGGCTCCACTTCGTGGTCTAAGTGCCCGGCCGGGTCCCAGCTGCACCCCTGCGCCCACCCTCCCCCGTGCCCAGCCGGGGTCCCCCATCGCAGCCGGGCCCTGGCACCCCGGCCAGGGCTGCGGCGAGACCCCAGCTTCCCCCCCCCCGCCCTCCCCACCCGCCGTGCCCCAGTCACCTGCACCATGCCCACTGCATCCCGGGGCAGGGGGTGCAGGTGAGCGCAGCCCCCCACAGACACCCCCATGACAACGTGGCCTCTGGGGCCTGTGGGGCTGCCCCACAGCTTGCAGCTCAGCCGGCGTTGCCTTCCCAGAGACGTGGGAGAGGAGCCCAGCCCCACATCCCTGCAGCAACAGGAGGCAGCCGGGTCTGCGCCGCCGGTGACGTGGCAGCGCCCGCCCCACGCCGCCGCACTGAGCACCCGCCCGCGCCGCACCCAGCATCAGCACCGCTCCCTGCGTGACCGCGTGCTTACCGTGACCGCCGGCTGCCAGCGGTGTGAGTGCCTTAACAGCCCGGTGCCGCCTGGGCACCGTGCCCTCGCCTGCCCCGAGCCACCGCGGGGCGGGCAGGGCCCCCTCGCTGCCGGGGCAGGAGGAACAGCTGCCGATTGCTATTTTAGGAGACGTGATTAAGATGCCTTTTGCTTTTGCCACTCATTAGCGTATTATTTAAATGCATTCACCAGAGCTGTGCAAAGTCCCCTCTCCCAGCAGCGGGCGCAGAGCAGCCTGCCTGCGGTGCCGGGGTGCCCTGCCTGCACCCAGCACCGGGCAGGGAGGAGGCGCGCGTGGCCGGGGAGCCCGCGACTCTCCTGCTCTCCACCTAAGGCAGGGCAAGGGGTCGGGAGCGCTTGGCTTGGTTTTGGTCATTTTAGACGTGAACAGTATTAAAAAAATAACAGATGTGAAACCGGGTTGCGTGCGCTGTCGTTTCTCCCGAAGTCGGGCAGGGAGGAGCGGGCAGGGCGGGTGCTCACCATCCCCATCCCGCGCCCAGCTGTGCCCAGGGGTTGCTGGCACACATGACTGCTGTTCATTGCACATCTGGCTGGTGCAGCTCCGAGCACCGCTCCCCACACTGGGCCTGGGGAGGGCACCCCACATCCCCCTGGCAGCACCCAGCACGGTGCCACGGCAGCACCCACGGGCCCCGGGCTGGGCAGCGCAGGGGCAGGCGAGTCCCGACCGCAGACCTGGGGGAACAGACCCTGCTGGGTCCTGGGAGAAAAGGAGATTTGGCATTTCCAGGTCTGAGCTGCAGCCCGAGCAGCAGCAGCCGGGAGCTGAGCCTCACTGCCGGGGAGAGCGGGAAAGGGAGAGGAGAACAGCTGAGCGTGGGCACGGCGGGAGCAGCTGCCCTGACCCCGCTGCAAAATTTGGCAAGTGTGGAGCTTGCGGGGGGGGGCCCGAGGGGTGAGAGCAGTCTCTCCGGCCCAGCTCCTTCCCCCTCCTGCCCGTATGTGCCAGGGCAGGCACCCCTCGGCACCGGCGAGCCCCGCACACCGGCCGGGTGTCCCGTCGTGGCCGGGCTCCTCGTGCCGCAGAGCCGTCACCGGGCAGCTGAGGCTGGTGTCCCAGGATGCTGCCACGGCTGAAACGTTTCCTACCGCAAAGACCCAAAGCTGGTGCCGGGCACGGGGCAGCCTGGCATCCCCTTCCCTGCCCCACGCCGCACCCAGGCCCAGGTCCTGCTCTGGGTCACGAAGGCACCGACCGTCCCTGCCCCTGCCTGTGCCTTGGCCCCAAAACCCCCCGCGCTGGCGGTGCGGTGCATCCCTCGCTCAGCCGCAAGTCCCACCACGAGAAAGGAGCTGGCTGACTTTTTCCCTCTGGCTGGGTCCCTGCCAGGCTTTTATCTAGTGATCCCCAGCAAATCCCTGTCCAAACAATACGGATTTCTGACATTTTTTTGCGGTAAAGTAAACTCCCAGCACATCTCTAATTCCAGGGCTTTGTTGTTCTTCAGCGGGCGCTGCCGTGGCTCTGCGCTGCCTCGCTGCGCCAGCTGGGCTGGCTGCGGGATGCCCGTCCACTCCCCTCAGGAAGAAAACACGGGGGAACGGAGTAATTAAACCCGCGTGGCTGGAGGGCAGCATCACCTCATTGCAGCCGTGGGGCCTCTTGCAAAGGCACCCCTCCGAGAACATGCCCCCCGCTGCAGCTAACACCGTGCTAACAAGAAGCTCTAATTATGCCCACATGACGGACATTTCATGAAATACATTCTCCCCCCCGACGGCTGCCTGGCCTTGCCCCCAAAACTCGCAGCCGCATGCGCCGACTCGGCCAGGCTCTGCAGCCCCGTCCTGCCGCAGCCCGGGGGCAGCTGGGGAGGGGGCAACATGGGGCGATGCGGGGTGATGCGGGACGATGCGGGGTGATGCGGGATGATGCGGGCTGGTGTGGGGTGATGCGGGATGATGCGGGGTGGTGTGGGGTGATGTCAGGTGATGCAGGGCAGCGAGCTGGCAGCAGCGTGAAGCCTCACGAGGGTTTCTTGGCAGCGCAGGGCTGCGCAGCAGCAGCGCAGGCTGTAAAAGCATCAGCACCATAAAAGCTGGGGTGCGGGCACTGCGAAAGCAGCCCCCCGGCACACGGGGCTCTGCCTGACGTGCTCAGCGCCAGCAGCAGCCTCCTCCCGCTCCCCACCGACAAAACACCAGCAGTGAGCAAAAACAAAGGGACTTTTGTTTCCCAGGGGGGTTATCGTGTTGAGTCCTTCGGGTTTCCCAGACCCCTTACTGCTCCACACCCTTTTCTCAATCTAAAGTCACCCTGATTCCCTTTCTCTGCTATTATATGTCAGGGACTCACACCCTGGGTCGGGTCCATGGAAAAGGCTCCGAGCGCCTGCTCCGATGCTCCTCGCCTGCAGCCCGGCCAGCCCCTCTCCGTAGCCGGACTCCGGGATGCACGGAAACATCCCTCACTCCTGCTGCTGCCCGCAGGGACGTGTATCAGATGTGCATGTGGCAGAGGAGCTTCAGCCCCAGCAGCCCTTCGCTAGCTGGTGCTGGTCCTGCTCCTGCTCCTGCTCCCTGGTGTGGTCGTGGTCCGTGGTCCCTGATGCCTGGTCCTGGTCTCTGGTCCCAGGTTCTGCTCCTGGTCCCAGCCCCAGTCCCAGGCAGGATAAGGCAGGCTGCGGAGCATGGGGGTCCTCAGGCAGGACACGGTGAGGACGTGTGGGTGGGGGCAGGATGGGCTCCCGCCGCGCCGGGCGCTGCTGACTTCCAGACATTCCTCCTGTGCGTGGCCGGCACCACCTCGGCTCATAATGTGATTAAAAGATTAAAATCTCTCAGTTCAGCAGCAAGCAGCAAATGAAGCTTGAGATGGGGATGCTGAGGGGCTGCAGTGCCCGAGGCCCCCGTGACAGCAACGCGGTGCCCGGGGAAGGGTGGCCAAAGCCATCCGGGCCGGTGGCTGCTGGTGCTGCAGCCCTCCTTCCAAAACCACCCTCCCACGGGTACTGCTGGCCCCTCGGTGAAGCCGGGCAGCAAAGCCCTGACACCCCCCCTGCCTCCTTCTCAGTTACTGGCCGGGGTTGGTTTGTTTGTGGTCGTTTTGCCTCATCCCTGGCCCCGCTGACCAGGCTGGCCGTCCCGCTTACCCTGCGGCTGAGCTCGCCCCGCCAGCACTGTGCCACGGTGCTGGCACAGCGCAGAGCTGTCCCGGGGCCGCGGGTGAGCCCCGGGGGTGGCCAGCATTTGGGCAGGCAGGATGCACAGCGGGTAGAGCGCGGCACCAGCCCCGCGCCAGGTGACATCCCGGACGGAGCCAGTCCCGGGCCACAGCCTGTTGGCACCTGCTGAGGGTGCACCAAAAACCTTGTTTCACCCCGGGTACCGGCAGCCTCGGCTGGTGCAGCCGAACCACCCCCGGCTGCAGTTTTCTCCCACGGGAGGGCCCTGTGCCCAACCCCTCCCTGGGGCACGAGACCCTCCAACAACTTGCCCACGGCCACACAGCCCTACCCTGGCCACGGAGAGGCACGAGCCGCCTGCTCAGGGACTGCAGGGCCGGGACCGGCTGCGCTCGGAGCATCTGACGGGGGAGTCGGGTCCTTCCCTCCATTCTTATCTCCATCCGGGGGTGGCTGACCCGGGGAACGAGGCGACGTGTGTCCGGCAGCAGGTGGAAGCGAGCCCTGGGGCTGTGCCCGCATCACAAACATGCTTCAAAGCCAGAGCCAGCAGCACCGAGCGTCACAGGGATCTATTTTTATTGGACTCCCTGACCCTTCTCTCTGCATGGTCCCTGCTGCCGGCAGGCCTGGGCGCAGCCCTGGCAGCGCAGCAGCGCGGGGAGGGGAGCCATTTCCCGCTGTGCCTCTCCCTCCCGCTCCCTGGGGATGTGCCCTGGCTCCCTGGCACAGCGGCAGCATGGCAGGATGGTGCTGGCTCCGCTCTGCCCACACACTCTGCTGGGGCATCCCTGCCCTCCGCATCCCTGAGCCGCGGCTTGCAGGGCAGCATCAGGACGGGCACGTTCCTGCCGAGACCCACCAGCTCCTTGCACCCAGGGCCAGCAGGGAAGGACACGGACAGCGAGGCTTCCCTGGAAAGCGTGTGGGTGCCCAGCATCAGACCTGCTCGAGTGCTTCCCCTTGGCCGGGGCTGCGCTGGCAGCAGGGAGCTGTTTCTCTTGTAACTGTGACGAAGCTGCGGCTGGAAGCGCAGCAGGGGCTCAGGACGCGAGTGTTGACCAACCCAAACAACGCTGGTCAGGCGAGCCTCAGCTGCTTCTGGCTCCGCATGCACCTTCCCAGCACCCCGGGGCTGTCAGAAATGGTGCAGAGCAGAAGCCAAGGCGTGAACCCACCCCTGGACTGGGGGCCTCTGCATCCCTGCGTGTCCCCCTCTCTGGGCTGGGGCAGGCAGAGAGGGCACAGCCCAGCACAGACCCACTGCTCCCAGCATGAACCTGCTGCTCCTCCCAGTATGGACATGCTGCTCCCTGCAGGGACCCACTGCAGAAGGTGGAAGAGACAGCACCCGCCTGCCGCCCCCGCCCCCCTTCTCTGGGCCATATAGGGCACCGTCCTGCTCTGCACCGAAAATAGAGCTGATTGTCCCCAGGGCTGGCAAAAAATTCACCGGGGGCTGCAACTGCGTCATTGCCCGGGGAGGCAGCACAGCCGGGCAGGGAGCGTGGCCTCGTGCCCAGCGGTCCTGCCTTCGCCCGGGCTGGGGGCAACCCGGCTGCTGCTCCGCCTGGATCCCTCCTGGCAGAGCTGCCCGGGCACAGCCAGACTCCGGGACCAGGGTCTCAGCAGGTGGCCGCGCATGGGACATGGTGCTCAGCCGTGCCGGCAGCCTCTCGGCAGAGCCTGGCGGTCCCCACGTCCTCCCTGGGGAGCAGGAGGCTCAGTGCCAGCGCCACAGCTCTCGTGCTGTGCCCCCATCCCATCGGCCGCCCACGCTCGGGACGTGTTTGGCGGGAGAACTTTGGTGCTGCCAGGGATCCTGGTTGGTCTCTGGAGAGCCGCAGGGCAATGCGGGGCGATGCGAGGCCATGGCTGCCAAGGCTGCCGACCTCAAGTGGCAGCGTGGAAGGGCTGGGCGGCGGGAGGCAGCGGCGGCCGGAGGGAAGGGAGGGGAGCCGAGGGCCTTGGCGGTGCCGCCGCTGACTCACCAGTGGAAAGAGAAATCTGTTCCCAGGCTCACCGCCGCCACCTCCAAACCACCCCAGCTCCCCTGGCACAGCATGGCACAGCAGCCGCTCAGGGTGGTGAGGTGCACCCTGCAAACACCCCTTCCCCAGCAGCCCCCCACAACGGCACAGCACGGGGCGGGGGGAAGGAGAGGGCTGCCCGTGGGCCGTTCTCATGGCCGGGCTCTGCTCGCCCTTACACAGGGGCTTTCTCCATCACCCTGCGAATGCTCAGCCAGGCTGGCAGGGAGCCAGGAGACCCGGCACACAGCGGCCCCCATCTCCTGGGAGCCCAAGGGCCACCTTTGTCCGGGAGCTCCCAGGACGGCGGGAGCAGTGCCCCGCAGGGCAGCGCCTGCATCCAGACACTGCCCGTATTCATGGGAGCAGCCGGACCAGGGCAGCGTGGGGCCAAGTCCTCCCCCAGCCCAGCCAACAAAATGGGCATTCAGGGCAGGGAGAAGGCGGCTGCCCCGGGCAGACCTGGGCCGCCCGTGTGGCCGGTGGGACGCGGCATTTCCCCGCCGGGCCGGGCATTCACAACGCGGGGCCTGTTGTCCACCAGATGCGCCGGACACACTGCTGCTCGCACGCAGCCATGCGGGGCTGCCTCTCTCCCGGCATGCGGAGGGGAGTGGGTGCCATGGCGTGGCCAAGGGCAGCTGGATGTGCCCAGGGTGGTCATTCCCAAGCTCCCTGCCCATCCTGCCCTGTGCAGCACCTTGTGCGTCCCGCCATGTGCCGCTCCCTGCACACTCCGCTGCATGTGGAAACTGGGGTCAGCCCTCGGTGTTAGCACTCCGGAGTGCTGCTAAGGAGCCATCCCAGAGGAGGGAGGTGCCCGGAGCAATGCCAGGAGCCTTAGAAGAGCCGGGGTTCGTGTTCATCGCAGCAAACACCAGGCAAGGCAAGTGGAGCCCGGGCTTTCCCACCCAGACCTTGCACAATCTGCATCTGCCCTCTCTGCAGCTCCCCTCTTCCCCCAGACCCCCTGCTGCTGCCCAAGCAGCAAAATCGGGTCCAGGAGCAGGTCCTGCCAGCTCCCAGAGACACCATCTGCACTTGGCTGGTGCCTGCTGTGCCGGGAGGTTGGGGAGAGAAACATCTGGACCTGCTGAACACTTTCCAGGGCGCATGGCCAGGGTTCCCTGCGCGGTGGCATCAGCGCCGGGGCCATGTACCGCAGTCAGCCAGCGGCTGTTCCTCCTTCCTCATCCCCACCCTGGAAATTATTTATTTGCTGAAGAACAGCCTTCCCCAGGAAGTCTGCTCTAATGCTGAGGGACATCTTCAGTTACAAGGGAAAAATAAACAGTTTGAGCCTCAGAGGCCCTGATGCTCTGCAAATACTGGTGCTAAACCCAGGGCCAGTGTCTGCAGCTGTGCAGGGTCAGCATGGGAGAGGGGCTCCAAGAATCCCCATCATGCCCAGGCAGCGTCATGCCAGAGGGGGACAGACCCCACGCTGCCGGCAGTGCTGCCTGGTCCCTGTGAAGGCAGCACAACCCTGGGGTGCTCCGGGGGGGTTGCCCTTTGCTGGGGGTTCTCCCTCCCCACCACGCTCAGGCCAGGGCAGCCCTGTGGTCACGCAGGCACTCGTCCACGTTCCCCCCCCCCCCCCCCCGAGCACAGCTGGGACCGCTGAGCCAGGGCAGCACCAGCACGGGTGCAGGCTGTGGGTAGCATGTTTACCTTAGTTTTCTGTGCTTAGTTCTTTTTGTCCCCGTTTCCCTCCTGCCCCAGCACGTTTGCAGAGAGTTTGCGACTGGCTGTTTTGCAGCAGCAGCTTCTGTCAGGGAGGTGGGACCACACGGCCACGTCCTCTGGGGCTGGCAGGTATAGTGGGAACCAGCACAGACCACTGACCACCCTGCGAAGCTGGCGACACCAGGAGGACTGGCATCCGCCTTGCTCTCGCAGCAGGAACAAGTGTCTTCTCCACCTGTGGCCTGGAGGAAGCTTGTGCTACAGCCCATCACCTCACCTCTGCATCCTTTCAGACAATAGGTATGTTGTTCCCGATAATTTAACGGGCTGCTTGTCCGTGGGATGTCTTCTCTAACAGCATAGGGGAATTCTGACGAAAGGGCTGGACTGGTTGGCTTTGCCACCCTGCTACAGGTGGATGGAGTAATTCAGCCCCAGGATTTAGTGCGGTGCCAGAAACCCATTTACCTCCTCAAAAAGCTGCTGTGGACTGCACACAAACCGCAGCTTGAGCTGTTCTCCAGTGACTCCTGCTTCAGTGTGGGATGGCTTCTGGGCGCAGTCCTGGCTTCCCAGCAGTATCTGGCAGGTCGCCTACTCCCCCTCCCGACAGCAGAGCGCTGCGCCAGGGTCCCCTCTCCCGAGGGAGCAGTCCCCCACTTTGCACAACCACCCTCTGTGCAGGAGGCAGAAGCAAAGCGTGCCCTTGGCAGCAAACGCCGAGTCCCAGCCCAGCCCAGTGCAGCAGGCAGGCTGAGGTGGCACCGAGCTGAGCACCCCGTTTTGTTTTCCATTCACAGGGGTGTACAGGAAAGCTTTGAAAATACAGCAGATTGTAACTGAAAACCCCATTAGATACTTGAGAAGTTGTACAAACTGATTTACCTTCAGCGGAGGCCTTGCTCTGAGCAGGCAGTTGCACTGGAGAGCTCCAGAGAAGCCTTCTAACCTTAATCATTCCGTCTTTGTAACTGCACCTTGTAGAACTGTAGACGCCCAAATACCAGCAAAACCCTCCCGGTTGTGACTTCAGGATGTTCACAGGTATCAGCTTCAGCTGCTATTTATTTTGTCCCTGCAGTTCAGGCACATGTTTAGAGTCTTCTCTGGGCATGATGATGTTCTGTCCAAACCTGTGAGTTCCCCTTGGATGTTTGCTGTCTGGTAATTAGGGTTTTCTCCACCACCCCTTTTTGTTCCCCCCACTCGTTACTGAGTAGTAAATGGCATGTTATTGTAATCGGATCTTTCAGAGATCCCCTCTAGGCAGTGCTGCAGGTCCTGTGGCTGTGACAGCCATTTCACCTGTACCACACCCTGATGTTGCCGTCAGAGGCTCTGCAGTGCATTCACCTTCTTCCCGTCTCTGTTTTCAAGCCACCCCACAGCTCATGCCATGCAGGAGCAGATTCTGGAAGGCCACCAGGGCAGCATTACCTGTGTTTGCTTGTCCACGTCAGGAATGCTTGTAAGAGCCATCAGGCTCCCCTTGGATGCACTGCTGGGGGAGCACAGGAGTACACATCTCTCCAAAGGAGAAGCCCAAACGCAGCCTGGCACGATCCAACAGGAGCCTGCCCCAGCCTGCTCAATTTCCACCACAGGGGACCAGCCTCTCTCCTTTTTCAGGCGTCAGGTTCCTGGGACAGAGTGTGCGGATCAGGGACCCTCTCAGTGGTGTGCTCCTGCTGCTTCTGGAGGGCCATGCGTGCTGGCTGAAAAGCACATGCTTCTCCAGGAGTGGCTTGCTGCTAGCCACTGCAGGATATTCAGAAACATTAGCGCAAAGCATTTTCTAACCCTGCCTGCCTTCATGGTAACATGAACATGAGCCAAAGGAACAGTTCCCACATACAACACTCTTATCTTATGGCATGCTTCAGCGGCCTGGACCCACGCGGGGCCTAGGCCCAGAGCTGTGCCAGGCTGGGTCTCCTTCGCTGCCAAACATATCATGTTCAGGTCCACACTAAGCTCCTAACAAAGCCATCGCACAGCCAGTATTAGCATCATTGTAAAGCTATCCCTCGTAACAGCTCAATATATGGAAAATTCACTTTAACACACACAATTGGACCTCTCTCTGGTTAACTCTTGTTTGAGGCTTAAAATCCTTCAGATCTACACCAAGTTCAGCGAGTACAATTAAGATCTTTTTTCTAAGCAGAATCTGGATCCAATCTAAGGACTCCCGAATGGGTAGAGAATATTTCATGTTAGAATACATCAGCTACACTAACACAAACCATGACTGCTGCATCGCTAATGCCTGAGCAGCACTGTGTAACCCTTACATCAGAACCAAAAAAGGCCTTCGGAATCGCAGCTCCGTCTCCTTTCCAAAGGTCTCCATTCCAAAGAACTCCACGGAGGACGGAAAGTCAAAACATTTAACTATTTCAGTGCTTCACAAGTGAAAGCATGGAACCATGAGACTGGGGAGCGCCTTGAACTTCAGAGGTAACCACCTTCTAATTCAGCTTTTCTGAAGTCTGGTTTCCTGATTTCCTCTGACCTCAACCAGCCTTCACATGCACAAAGAGCACTTGGTCTGAAACTCTCACACGCTCTACATTTTCCTAACACTTAAATGGAACGCGGCTTCTTCTTTTCCCATCTCACAGCGTGTACTGCTGTATGTTAACAGCCTGGTCGGACTACTCTCATCCAGAAGAAATACCTGTGTGCCACTAGAAACACATCCTCTCGATACTCCTAACTCCCAGGGCGAGTGCAGTCTCAGCCTGCAGACCTCATCACAGGCAGCGTTGCAGCTCATGTGACTTACTGCCCGCAAGCACCCCTGCAGTCCTGCCGCAGGTACCCTGCACAGCTGGGCACCCACAGACCAAATATCCTGGATCCGAAACGCACCTGGGCTGACAGGTGGTATCGAGTGGATCCTTCACCTTCGTCCTAAGAGCACCCTCTTATTCCAGGAGCTGTTTGCCAAGATGAAATCAGTCGCAAGTGGGAACATATCTGGAGGAGGATACCAGACCCCAGCTCCTGAGCAAAACTGAAGAAGTTTCCTGGAAAGGGGGCTGCAGCAGCCCCCTGGCCACCTCTCGCTGCAGCTCTGGGCAGCAGCGGTCAGACTAGCGACCAGCCACCTGGAAGGCACCTGACTGAAGCAGAGTCCCAGCAGAGCCAGGCAAACTGCTACTTACAGCATCCACCCCAACCGGGGGTGGACGGGGATTCTTTGGCGCTACAACTAGTTGCACAGAGATCCAAAACAAGCGCTGACAGAATTCTTCAGTTTCAATGAAGTCTGCTGAAACACCTCAGCAAATTCGTTCATTTCCATAACATTTAAACACTACCACAAGACAAAAAGTTTAAACGTTTACTCTTAAGCTACTGAAGTGATGAATACCGACTCACTGTGTAAACATCTGTGTAAATCTTCCATTAAATCAATTTCAAGTTAACTACATTTTACGTTAAGTTAAACCAACTTCACAGATCCATACTCATTTGCCTGTTCTTCAAAGAAGGAAATAATCTTAAACTGCAAGTTATGTTAGTATTTTCATTAGCAATAAAAGTTCAAATAAACTTTCTGTGAATCCTCCGCTTTCTCTTGATAAAGCCAATGATTTCTTTATCCCACCACTACTAAAAAAACCACCAGTGACAGCTTCCAAACATAATTCTATTTAATGACACATACTCAGCTAATTAAGAACTTCGGGTACACTGCAGTTTTATGCCTTGATGGCATATTTCCGGACAGGGTACAAACGTTCTTTGCGCTGCTGTTTTTTGGTCTTCAGATTTTCTTCGTGCTTATTTAATCTCCGTCGCATGGCACGAGTCTTCTTCGGCCGCAGATCAAGAGGCTTATACTTTTTGCCCTGTTTGTAAAAATACACAACAGTTGAGTTTGAGAGGCTACAACGTACCAATTGGGCACACAAGCTCAGAGAGAACCGAGTTGCCTGTAGGAACACCAGCAGCAGTGTTTTAAGTTTCTTTTTATTGGGACTATCATCACAGTCTAAAAGTTTGAACTTCTCTCCACTGGGAGATTATAACTTTTATACCAGTTGTACTAGCTTTGACTCAGGTTTAAGTAATGCTTAATCTTACAAGTCCCAGTTACCCAACAGCTCTTGAAATGCTCTTTTTTCCCTACTCCATGTAATTCAAACCTAAAGAAGCAATATTTTAAAAATTATAGAAACTTATTGAGATAAAAAAATTCCTTGGTCACCTGCAACACGATTAAAATTTAGGAGCATTTCTCCAAACTGCATCTTGTAGAAAGTATACTACACCCCAGAGAAGCGATGCTGCCCAGAAGACTCTCCCAGCAAAAGCAGGTTCACACCGAGCTTACAGAATTCAGGATAGTCTTGCAATAATATTTAAAAAGGAACCATGACTAAAGAACTTTAAAACTGAACATATATGAGTATTTTTTTCTTGAGTTAACAATCTCTTTGAATTAACAATCTACAGAATCAGTTCTTTCTTTCAACTATGCATTTGAAAATAGTAAGAGAAAAAAAGATCACTATGCAAGACGTTTGGACTTACTTTGTAAAACTTCCTCAAGTTCTCCTTCTGGGTCTGATTGATAACAGTCAAGACTCTGGCAATGGATTTGCGCACCACACGTCTGCAGGTGGGGAAAAAAGTATGTCTTGGAACACAGCAAAGGACAAACACCACACATTTAAAAGCCAGTATGCAGAAAACATGCACATGCTCCAGTCACGTAACTCCCACTACACCGTGCTGTAGCAAAACCCTAACAGCTTCCCGCATCTCAGCTTAACGTCTCCGAGCAAAGAGATGCCCAAACCCATTTTCAAGCCTACAAGTTAGTGTGTTCCTCTTCCATACCGTCTTTTTCTCGTTTTACAGTACACAGACCCTGTAAGCAGCTCTCGAGCACACAACCCAGGCGCGAGCACTCCCACACGGTACCGGCTTGAAGGCCGTCGCTCCTACACCCACTGCTCCGGCAAGCCCCCCCCCCCCCCCCCAGGCCTCGCCGCCGGCCCGACCCCCACTTACATCTTGGAGAGCTTGGAGGCGGCCCCGCCGGTCACTTTGGCCACGCGAAGCTGCGACAGCTCCACCTTCAGATCGTCCAACTGCTTCAGCAGCTCCTCCTTCTTCTTCCCCCGCAGGTCTCGGGCCTTGATCTTGGCCTGCAGGCGGGGGACAGGCCGTCAGCCCCGCTCCCGGTACCCCGTCGCGACCCCGGGCCCACAGCGGCCTTCCCCAAGCCGCCGCCCCGCGGCCTCCCGCCGCCCGCCCTCATCCCTCTCTTCCCCGCCCTCCCCCCATCCCGACGACGACGGGGCCAGGCCGGCAGTGTGTGGCAGCGGCGCGGCGGGCTCTGTGCCACGGCGGGCCGGCCGGTAGCGGGGGCGCCCGCGCGGATGCCGCCGGATTACGCCGGGGGAAGGCAGGGGAGCGCTCACCATGATGGCAGCGGCGGGGCGGAAAGGACGGAAGCCGCGCAGGGCCGGGAGGCGGAGGGCGCTGCCGGCCGGAGCCTACCAATCCGCGGCGGGGCGGGGGGAGGAGCCTGTGCCGCGGCGCACCCCCCGCGGGCGGCGCGGTGGTACCGGCCGCGGGCGCTGACAGGGAAGGCGGCGGGGCAGCGCCGCCGGCCCCGGGGCACCGGCCCCTCGGGAGGGGGCTGCTGCGCGCCGCTCTGCCGCGGCGGCTCGGTGCTGCTGCTGCCGCCCGCTCTTCCTCAGCCGCCGGACCCCTGTCAGAGCCGAGCCGGTGTTCTGGCGCTGGCCGAGGTGCGGCACTCTTACCCCGGCAGCGGTGGGGGACGCGACAGCGGGCCGGGCGGGAGCGGCCACCGCGGCGGAGCGGGGCAGGGCCAGGGCCAGGGCAAGGACCGTGCGCGCAGGTGGCCGGGCGGGCGGCAGGGAGGGAGCGGGTCGGGTCGGGTCCGGGGCGGCGGGACAGGCCTCCCCGCACGGTGGCGCCGCCTCCCGCCGTATCCAGGCAGCCGCGCCGTGCCTCACCGGCCCCGCGCGGGAGGGCGGGGAGCTGCCGATTGACGGCCTGCGCCGCCCATCAGGAGACGGCCTCGCCTTTAGCCCCGGGCGCTCCCCCAATAGGAGCGGGCGGGGGCGGGGCGAGGCCGGCCCAGACTAGCGTGAGGCGGCAGCCGCGCTCCGCGCAGCCGGAGCCTTCGCCGCGGCGGCGCTGGCAGCTCTGCCCGGGAGCTGGCGGAGGCGGCGCGGATGGTGAGAGGAGCCGCCCGGCAGCGCCTGCCCCGCACCGGCCCGGCCTCCAGGTGCGGGGAGGGGCGGAGCGGCGGCGGCGCGGGCGGGCGGGCGCGGGCGGGGCGGCGGCGGGCGGGCGGGAGGGAGAGAGAGGCGGCGGCGGCGGCGGCGGCGCGCCCCTCACCGCTGTCTCGCCCCCGCAGAGCTCCAGGCCCAGCGGAGAAGCCGTGCCGCAAGCGGAAGCCCAGGTAAGGCGGGAGCGGGCGGCGCGGCAGGTGCGGGCGGGGGCGGCCGGGGCTGTGCGGAGCATCCCCCCCCCCCCCCCCCCCCTCCGCCTCCGGCGGGCTTCTCCCGGCGGCGGGGCCGGCGTTAGGCGCCTTCTGAAAGGAGCCGCAGCTTCGCCCGGGGCGGGTGGTGGTGGTGGTGGTCTGTGCCCTGGGCCGGGGCTGAGGGGCAGCGATGGCGGTGGAGGCTGCTGAGGCCCTGTGCCCGGGTGCACGGAGCCATGCTCGCCGCTGTCTTTGCTGTTAAGGGAGAGGAGAAATAGGATGTGACACGTCTTCTGCTTAGGCCTTGATTCGTAGCGTGGCTGCAATAATTAGGAAAAGGGCCCCCTCTTTATTAACTTCTCTATTCTTTATGTTGCTTTCCCTCTCGCCACCCCGCCTCTCCCAGCTGGGGAGGCGGTGGGTGTTGAGCCGTGCCTTTGACAGGTAGCTGCATTTCAGCATCAGCAAATTAATCCTTTGGGATCAAATATTGCTGGATTTTACAAGAGCTGTCCGCGCGGTGCTGGATATCCAAATTGCAAGTTCAACGGAATCATCGTGGATTTGTTCTGATTTAAAACTTTTATCTCAGCACCGCCCTCTTGGCCAAATTCTTGTTTTGTATTGTCCAAAGCATTTCTCAGTACGTGAGGTGAAACGCCCTTGGGGATAGAAGCTGGATGATTGTCATGTCGTGTCACCCCCCCCCCCCCCCCCAAATTTCTTGCCCATTACTGGCTATAAAAATGCCAGTAACCAAAGGCTGCCTCAGATAAAACATTCAGAATCAAGACTGCAGGTTTTCGGAGGCTGGATCTAATCTTCCACCACAGAATAGGACCTGTTTTTATCAAAGCCAGAGTTGCACTTCTGTAATTTGATAACCGGGCTCCAAGCTTCCATGCTTACGCTGTGTATCGGCTAAGCAATTCTAGCTCTCCAACCTGCAAAATGGATTCCATAATTTAAAAAAATCACTAGATTTCGCAAGAGCTGTCAAAATGCAATCCATAATTCTCAGCATCTTGTCGAAGATAATGCAAAGCAGCACTGTTGGACCATACAATGACTAAAATGCTAGTATAACTGAGTCTCCCAGCATGCATATGCTCTCCCACCATTCCTGCAAGCAACAGAACTGCAGTGTTGGTAGCAGCCTTCGGAAATCGTAGAAGATCATCCTGGTATGGATCTTGCTGTGGAAGTTTGCAGATGTGGTCGCTGCTCTGTGCATCTCCTTACCTTGTATGAACCCTGTTGTGTAGCAGGTGTAACTTCCCTTCCTCAGACTGTTGAGGGAGCGATTAAGAAGCATGACACCTGACTGTAGGTCATGTTGGTAGAAAAAAAGATGTTTCATTTTCAAATCAGATAAGTCACTCTCTTTTAAGATGTTTTGATAAACTGGATCACAATTTATGTTAAATGAAAGAAACAATGAGTCACTTAACTAGAAGCAAAGAGCATAACTCTCCAATCATTCTGGACTGCCAAAATAATACAGATAGCTTACACAAATGTGATAGTCAGGTTCTTTGCTACAGAAAATGTAAAAACCATTCACAGCAACTATATGGAGAGAAGAAATATTTTGCTGTGCCACAAAGGAGATTGTGATCATTGTCTTATCTTGAAATACAGGTACAATACAGCCTCAAAATGCAATTGGCAATCCAAGTCCCTTAAAAACATTGGAAGATTTTATCACAAAAATGACTAGTTGGGCTAAGCTCTATATGTAAGAATGATACAGACAGCAGCACTGTGTTTTGTGTTCAACATGCTCAGCTGAGAAACTAGATCTACAAGTGATAAAACGCTGGAAGTGCTTAGCAGTGGCAGGAATACGTACCTTGCCTGTATTGTTTCTCGTTTTTGTGTTACTGTTTTATTTGATGGAGGCAAGTAATAAAAATGGAGAATAACAATTCAAAATGTTGAGAAGCTTATAACTTGAGTTAGTTCTGCACTGAAATTAAATTGTGTAGTCCAGAATGTTGCACTGAAGGCACAGATCTATGAAGGTGGGAGGACGGGGGATGTAGCTCTCCCTCCTCTGCTGCCAGCGCCGCTCCTGTCACATGATGTGACTGCACAGTCCTCTGCTCGCACTGCAGCTGCGCTCGCCCTGGCGTGTGCCAGTCAGATTTCGCCTCTTTTTGCATCACTTTTATTCTGGTTTAGCTCTGTTGGCTTTAAATGGAGTCGTTGATAAACTGCCGTGGTATAAATGGATAATGGGAATTCATTTCATCATCTGGACATGTTACTTTGTTGGCTTATCTTTTATTCTGCGTGGTGTGCTTTGGGCAGGGAAGGAAGAGTTCTGGTGTGAAAGTCTATTCTGAGGTGACGTTACGGCCTAAATAGCTAAAATTTAACTGTATTTTAAACACCTCCCCCTAACTCCACAAAGCATGATACAGCTATCTGAGTCTTATCACAGAAATCTGTGTGTTAATGTCTTTTTTCGCAGAACTTTTTGTAGGCTTTTTGGCTTTTTTTCACAGAAATGTTCAGCTGGAGCAGTCTTTGTAGAAGCAAAACCAGGACCTGTACATGCAAGTTTTGTAATAATTTTATTCGATATTCTTGCACAAGAACATTCTGCAGGCTTGGCTTTTGTAGCCAAGTTGCTCTCTTTCAGCACATAAGCTCTGTTCTGGATATGTAGTTTTTAAACAGGCTAGAAACAAAGGTATAGAATGGGGTATGTGTTGCAGCAGAAGGAAACAGTTTAAAGGAGTGGACCAAATTGCGTGTGGGAGCTTCATGGAGGGTCAAATGGAGGTCTGTTTCTATAAAGTATGTAAGTTAGTTGCCAACACAAATATTACCTAGCAGTTTACATGTGCTGAGAGAATGCAGTACAGCCCTGCAACAGGAATAGAATAGAATAACCATCAATCTGGTTCCCTGAGGATGTCAGTCAAGAAAGGAAGTGTGTGATGCCAAAAAGCCTGGATGGAACAGCAGGTTTAGAGGACTCGTCGTTTGAAGTATTTTTAAGTATTGCTATTATTATAATGGAACACAGACTAGAAGCTGAATTTTTTAAAAATAATTAAAGCAGAAGTCAGCAGAGGGATTTCTCTGCTGTGTGGCAGAGGAACGGTCCGGGAGCAGTTCCCACTCAGGAGGGTGAATTCCCAGAGTGGTGACACTCTCCGTGCAGTTCCCAAGCTTGCTGGCAGCTTACCGCCAAACATCAGTTTGGAGGGAAGAAGTGAACTGAATGGATCAAAAAGCTTTCCCTAGCTTGTACTGCATTCTTTTTGTCAGAGTAAGGTTCCAGTTGGAAAGCAGCCATTGACACCTTGGCTGAGACTGCTAACATCTAAGATGCAGAGTGTGATCATAACTGCCCTTCAGATCGGACGCTGGCCTGAACTGCCATTTGGGCCATGTAGTAAATTTCACTTGCTAGGAGGAAGTCTCTCCATCACAGTAACATCAAGCTGTATTGTATAGCAACTGTTCAGTTTTCAATTAATGAGCGTACATCAAAGAGTTAAAACATCAGTCATTTTCTGAGTGAAGAAAGGAAAAAAAACCCCAACCTATCTTGTAGCTCAGATGCTTTTCAGGAACTTGGCCGCTCTAGATGTGAGAGGCATGTGCTTTTCCGCCCTGCTTTAGGTGATGGCTTAGTTCAAGGGGGCCCAGATTTGGCTCAGTCAACAGTTGTGTTGGCGTCTTGCCATCAAATGTGCATAAAATGGAGCTGACTGCAATTCCCTCCTCACTCTAACATGGAGGGGCAGCCCAGAGAGACCTGAGGCCCCGGTATGCCTTGCTGTAGGTTGACTTGGCTGTGAGAGTTATACTGGGATGTGTGTTCCCTGCAGCGTAAGCTGCTGTATTGTGACTTGATTGTTGCTTTCGAGTCCCTGGGTTGCATTTTGGTGTCTTGTCATAACTAATGCATTTCAACCCTTGTTGTGCTTGTGCTTCCAAAATCTTTCTCCCTTCCCACAGCGGCTTACGTGCTTTTCCAGATGTATGAGGTTCATATCGCATTTGCAGACTCTTTCTATGATTTTGTGGCTTATGTGCATTGCCACAAAATCAAGATAAAACACAACTGGCATTTTAGCTGCTCCAAGAACATTGTGTGTAAATAAACCACTAAATAGTTTAGCTTGTGAAATGTAAATACACGCAGCTCAGCCCGCTGCAGCTGATGGTGTTTTTCTATCTCCCTTCTTCCCCTCCCACCCCTGCCAAGAGTAGGCTAGCCTGATGTTCTTTTTTCTATTGCTCTTTCATACAATGCAGATGACTACAGAGTACCATGTAGGTGGTATGCAGGCACCACTACAGATTCATGATTTGAATTTGGATGAAAGGAAGCACTTGCATCCTCTTCCACATTGCTTCTGAACCATCTTCTGGGGATTCCTGGAGTCCGATGACCCAGAAACTGCCTTGGTCTGACTTTGAGCTTGAGCTCATTTTTAGTAGTGATCTAGTTAAGTCAGTAGAAGAGCAGAGGCCCAACTGTGATGACATTTTTAGCCTTTGCCCTTTGTTCATCCTATACACAAAAGGTCATGAACTGCAGTGAAAGAGGGATCACAGAGGGCGGAGAATGGACAAAGGTGGAACAAATTGCCAGTGGCAGAAACATAAAGAAGAGAAGCAAAAGTTTTGTGTTATGAAGGTAATTGGAAAAGGCCACGTGCATCCCATGGTGGTATCGTAGTCTCTTGTATTTAAAGTGCATCTGCCCATAGTGAATTTAGAAGAGTCTGCTGGTAAGGTGTGGCTTAGATGATCTCAATGTAGAAGGCAGGAAGGGACAACACTCTTGTTTCCATGGTATAATGTTAATGAGCAGCTCCGTGTTGTTCTGGGAGAAAAGATGCCAAAGACGCGGTTCTGGATACAGACAGGTGTGCTTTAAGTAATAAAAGGATTTTTAAAGATGTGTAAAACAAATGAAAAGCCTGATTCTATAGACTAAGTACTTACTTGAACCTAAAATAATAGGATTGGCACTGCATGCTGGATATACAAACTCATTTGACTCAGAATGGAGTCGAATTTGTGGTGTTGGCTGTCTCCCTGCAGGAAGTCTTGAGACTGTTCCTGTTGCAGTGTCAAAGGTAATGCAGAGGTGGCAGCTCATGTTAACTCTGAGGTCTTAATATGAGACTGTTTGCAAATCTGGTCTTCTGGTATGCTGAAGAATGAACTACACATTCATGTGAAAGTATTAAACTTTCAGTTTGCAGTAATAAAATAAAATTCTTGCATAACTCTGTGTGCCTGCTGTCTGTCACTTCCACTTGATACAGCAGCGTGCATCTGGAAAATTGTGCGTGCGTGTTTTTATCTTGTTTTCCTACGTATCCCCTTACCGCTCATTTTCCCTTTTTAGGAAACAAAGTTTATGCAATTGCACAGTCAGGCTTCCTCTTTTTTCTTCTTCTCCAAGCAGCTTTTAAATCACTTGTCCAATGTAACCGGTGTTGCTGTAGGGAGAAAGATCCTGAAGATTATCTAGCAAGTTATTTTCACAAAACTCGGAAGTTGAAAAAGAGTGACATGTTTAGTGCATTTGTTAAAGGGAAGGACAGACAGAAGAGAGTTGTTACCTTTTGTAGGAGGCATCTGGCCAGACACTCGGCATGTGTGGAGCCCCAGGACAGTTGAAGCATTTCCCTTTGCTGGGTGGGAGAGCTGGGGTAGTTGTGATGGGTAGGGCCACATACAGGTTGATGTGGGACCAGGCTTCTGCTTGCTGTAAAAGAGAGGATGACTGTTCATGCACAAGTGTGTGGGCTAGTGTCACAGGCTCAGTTGGGTTTGTATGTTTTTAAAAATGTCTTCCCTCTTGCTTAATCTTTAGAGATGCTACTGCTTCTGCAATTTAGCTGTAAAAATGGTATATTTTAGTAGGAAAAATATTTTCTTGGAGAATTCCCAATAGGAATAGAACTAATTGCATTTGCAGGTGATTTTCAGTCAGCCACACTGTAATTTGTTTACAAAATAGAAGTTTTTCACCCTCCTATTTCAGGCTGCATTTCTCCTTAGTGCCCTTTTGAAATAAGCAAATGCCCAGGCAGAGTGAACACGATTTGACCAGCTTTATCAGCTAAATAAAATAGCTACTTGTTTCTCTTTCTTAAGTTACATTCTAAGTTGCTTTTATTGTGGTGTTCAAACAAAAAATGCCTCCAAAGCCTGGGCTCTGCCCAAGTCCCTTTCATTGTGTCTTCTGTGTGCATGTTTATACAGCAGCGAGCATAGCTGGTACAGAAACACTCTAGTTGTTCTTTAAGCTAGACCTGGGTATTGCTGTCCTTCTGGACTACAAACCCTACCAGGAGTCCTGGTGTGGTCTCAGCCAGCTCGCAGATGCCTCCTGCAGTGTCCAAGTGAGCTACTGTAAAAGGAGCTTGGTCCATCTGGAAGAGCTGCAGCCACTGCAGTGCAGACATGCCCTGAGGTGAACAGTGGTTGGGGATGAGAAATGTCTGTGTTTGGTTCCAAGTTTTACTAAAAACCTTGGAATAATAAAGAAATCCTTTTTTTTACCTCTATATATTTTATAAAGAAATGGTCTAATGTATAACTGCTCCTTGCAATTCCCTCTGAAGTACTGACTCCAGCAGTCTGCGAAGCTTTTAGTGTGTGCACACCCTTGTGTTTCGGAGGAGGTTGTTATTTCTTTCAGTGTGTCTTGAGTGGAACTTAGTTGTGTCTCAGGAACTTCAGGACAGTGGCTCTCAATGCAGAATTAGGTATTCTAGAGAGAGGAATGAATTTGGGTTCTAATTAATTTTGTGTTGTCTGAGGCTCTGTCACGACTAGCGCTCTGAGCAGATTACATGGAAACACACAGATGGTTTTCCCAAAACATGCAATATAGCTTTGAAAGAAGACATGAGAGGCAAGTATGCCAGTCTGTAGAAGAAAAGGAGAGGCAAGTAGAGAGCAAAGGTAGACGTCTTGCTTGACAGAGTTAAGATCGGATGTTTCTTGGTAGAGATTTGAGACATGATGGTTCCAGGCTTTGGGTATGAATGATCAAGAGCTTAGTTTTATCTGTGTGATTAATTTGCGGATAAGAAATAGATACCAACTGTGCATCTGGTTTTTGTCGCGTCCCCTTTTGGCAGTGATGCTGTGGGAGATATGTCAGGAGGAAAAGTGAAAAGAGAGCTGGTCTCTTTGGCTCAGGGTTTGAGACCTTTAAAATCCTGATAGATTGGAATGTATTTTCCACCATTGGTTTCTGTGGAGAGCTGTTCTAATAACGTCTTAGTTTGGGGAAATTCCTGTGTCAACTAGGTGTGAAAAGTGTGTTTGCTTTTGCTTTTGCTTTTTGGTTACCACTTGCATCTCTAAGTAAGGAGTGGGAAGCATTTGAAAAACAGAGTTTATATTTCTGTGCTGTGATTTCCTGATTAAAATGATAAAACTATCCATGAAGCTGTGAATCGGGATGCAGGCATCACTTACCCTTACCATTAGTTCACTTGTCTAAGCACATACTTCCTACTCAACTCCAGAATTATAATATTAATCAGAGCTTCAACTGTAAACCCCAAGCCAATTGTATTTGATGCAAGCAATGACACCAGATCAGCAAGAGTTTGGGACTTGTAGCTGGTATGGCAGTTTACTGTTCTGTATTACATCTGTCACAGAGAGTTCATTCTGATTCTCAGGCTAACGGTTAATCAATATAGTCAACCCACCTTAGTCTACTGCTTGGTTTGCATTTTGCTGTCTTCAGGTGGGTGGGTGAAAAAAAACAAGAGCATTTCTTCCAAAGAAAGAGAACGCTCTTCCTCTCCCTCCTATACCCATCCCCAACATTAACCATCCTAGATTGTCCTGTTAGATTTGTGTCTGCTGTCCTGTTCAGAAGGTTGTGTATGGGTTATTTAAGGGACAGAGCTGAAGGCTTGGTAATCAAAACAGCTGGAGCCTGAAATAAAATAGAGATTCTCATTCTAATTTTAGCCAAGAAGCTTCACTGGGTCACATTGATCAGTTCTCTGCATTGTAATACATTTGTTCCTGTGCATAGTATGAATATTTAACATCCAAACTTTATCTTTGGAAGGCTGGAATGCCATGGAGATCAGTATTTGTAAGGTACGTGAAGTCACCTGTTAAATGACACAACAAGTGACGTGTTCTGATTTTTGGAAGAGTTGCTTCTGAAAGATGCGCTCATGCTTATACTTACAAAATCATACAATTTTTTCTGCAAGTGATAGTTTGAAGTATAATGTCTAAAAATTTAAGACTAAATTCTTGTGGTTTTGAAGAAAGACAGGTTGTATATCATGTATGTGAAGTAGCTGTACTCCATACTGCTTGTGTTCCGCAGTTCGGAGTCTAATTTCCTTGGTAAAATACCAGACAGAACAAATGTGCTGCTAAAGTCTTTGTAAGGAGATTGCCTCTAGTAGTACAAGATGAGAGTTTGAAGTCTAATGCTGATGCTTTAGTGAGAAGAGAGTTACTCTTTCAATTGATCATTTAGGTGAAGTAGACAAAACACTGCTAATAGGTACTCACAGCTTTTATTCTCTAAATACTCATGTGATGAGGCTGTCCAGGTTGACTGGAAGGCAGGAGACAGTCAAGATTCCACAACTGAGCGGAAGCCATGGCTCAAAAAAAAGGCAGATCGGTTGTACAAGTGCTCTGTCAGGAGGTCAAGGTGCCTTGTCCAGCCAACGCTGCTATGCAGCTCTAGGAAACTGCCCCGATTCTGCCTGTCCTTACTCAACAGGGTTTATACACTCCTAACTCCAGTTGCACAGTATGCCATACACTTACAGTAACACTGAATTTTCTGTGGAGTGAGGTTTTATTTGCTTGTAAGTGTCAGGTGACCACCCTCTTCTACCAGGCAGCTGAATGGCAGGTCATAGTGATCCTGGCTAAGTAATAAATCTGGCTAAGTAGATGTGTATGTAATACAGTTATTTAACACATCTATGCTTGACTTTCATTGTCGGCTTGATTTCCTTGAACCAGAGTATTCTTTCACTATTCACAAAGCGTGCCTTGCTTTACAGGCCTGAGTCCCAATATAGGGCCAGTAAGGAGCGCATACCGTTGACTTCAGCACTCTTTTTTTCCTTCCAGCTGAGCCTGGAAAACCTTAGCCAAAAGACGGCAAACCACAGGGAAGTGGAAACGTTTGTGATGTAAGTGGCACATAACTTTAAAAATACTGGCTAGCATCATGAAACTTTCATCCGTTTCCCATACCCTGCCTCCTGCTGCCTTTCAGCTCCAACTGCTTTGCATAGTCTTGCCATCCTCTGGGATGCCTGTAAGCTCTTCTACCCTGGGTGCTGCAATGGGATGAATTTGTAAAATCTATGAATGTATTGTACTAAGCAAACCTGGAGTTGTGCGTTCTGAGAGCGCGTTGGAAAGAACCTGGCATGCGAAGTGCAATGCTTGGCTAGCACAGTTTTTCTGCCTTGTATGGCCTGAGGAGTTGGCAAAATCTTTAAGAGAATAATAAGTTCTGCTGGAAGTCACCATTTTCTGACATATTTTAACAGTCTTTTAAACCGATGTTTCAGTGTCTCCTTTTGCAGACTCTGGAGATCACTTTTTAAACATGTACTACTTAAGAAAAAAGAAGAAACATTTTCATGCAAAACTGCCCAACAGTTTATTTTGCATGAAAGAAAGCAAAAAGCATCAAACACAAAACCAAAAAATTAAGTAGGCGCTATTTCTGGTGTAGCTGGGCTGTCAAAACTGGGAGAACTGTCTGTTTGCAGAAGAGGAGCCCAGATCTGTGGGGTTACTTCTAGTATCAAAGAGAAGAAGTCCCTACTGGTTGCATTTTATTTATGTTTTTCATTTGGAGCTTAGAAGTCCCTGAGGAAAGGGCGATGTGAGTAGCTATATTCCTCCCTTTGCTGTGCCCACTTGCTGTTTCTAATAATAATTCTTTCTCCTGTCTGTAATGCTGCTGCATTACAACACACTCTTTAGTGCAGGGAAGACCTCCTCTTTTCCTGAGCTGCTTGTGATAGTAGTTCGTTCTTTGTACAGCATCAAATACCACCCCCTTCAGAGCATGATAAGCCAAAACCAGTGCATGAGATAACTAATTTCATTTTCCTTCTCTGTCAGCTGGAAAAGCCAGCTTTACCTATCATTTAACGGCTCCTGTTGTCCTCTTTCTTTCCATCTTCCCTTCCCATCTTTCCTTCACATTCAGGCATGTGCTGTGGCTGAGTGAAACCAGGGATTAAACTGCAGCAGCGCCTGTCTCATGTCTGTAACCAAAATGCTTATTTGAATTTGAGATCTGTAGAAGAACTACCTTCTGGCAGCTTTTCTAAAGATATCTCACAGAGGGAAATTGTCATGCTTATTACTACTCCACTTAAATCTTCAGTGCTTTTATTTCTTTCTTGGTTGAACCCCTTATTTCTTTTTCTGATTATTTTTTCCTAGAAGGACGACTCTGTTTGCCCATGACGTGATTCAGTCTTAATATTTTTATAATGTATTTTCTGTATGGTGTTATTTTATAATCATCATGAAGATGAGTTTGACATGTAGCGAGTAAGAAATTCAGTCAAATTCTGAGCAGAACTCATACTTTTAAAATGTAACCGTTAAGGATTTTCAGTAGGACTTTCCACTATACCATGTACATGTGTAAATACACTGGATAGTTTAGAAGTACTCCTGTTTTCCGAGTGTAATATGTGGCAGAGCCAGAACATGCCTTTAATTATCCTGCAAGAGAGTGAAACTTGATCTCATCCATTGTTACTGTCCAAAGCTGATTATTTTGAGCATACTCGTTCTGTCATCCCAGAGGTGTTATGTCTGTTGCATCTATTCTGTCCCACACGCAATTGTGCTTGCATCTTCAGGTCATTAAGAACAGAGATAGTTTCATAATTGTGTGGGTAATTAAGGTTTCATTTCATTCTACTTTTAACTGTGATTTAGCTGCTTTATTATAAAATAACCCAGAAATGAGGGCACATTGAGGCTTCTGTGTTTAATTTATTAAGTACTAATGGAATAGCTTTTCATAAGCACCCAGAATCCTTTCTGTTCATTCTGATGTCTTAGATCAAGTGTCTTCTGGTCACCTCCCCCCTTCTAAAAGCATCAGTAGAAAATGAGATTAATTTTTGCATCTGTCTTACTGTTAAGGTGCTTAAGGTTGAGTGGGAACAATACCATCGAAATGTTTGACAAACAATGAATTTAGGCTAAGCATGTCTGCAAAGCTGGTAGGTATAATTTTTACAGACCATGATACAGGGCAGAGTTTTTCAAGTTTCTCAGAGAGAGTTCTGTTCAAAGCCCTTTTTAGAATAAGTATTAAATGTGTAATTCAAAGCATGCTGATGAGAGTATGCATTGAGTGTTTTATTCCAGGTCTAACATGCGAGTCTTTCTTTTATATCATATGAAATACATATGGGTATCCAGATTAGAACCAGGTAGAAGGCATATTTGGAATGCTGAATGGTAGGGGTGTTTTCATGGCAGCAACTATCGTAATGAATTTTTTTTTTAGTTTACTGCTACTAGCTGTATTTCAGTCTTTTTTGTATCAACATTCAATTGCTGAGTATTGGTTTTAATGGAAATTAAAATCATGAACAAACTTAGAAATTTTAGCAGAAGGTCTGTGAAAATTTTGCCATCTCGCACACACATGCACACACACACACACACACACACACACACACACAAGTTTGAGCTGCAGTACCTTAATGATACGAGTACATCTCTTTGTTTTAAACCACTGTTTTGGTCACGTTCAGTAGTAGTGGTATACAGTGATAACCTTCCCTGGAATACCGAGAGCCTTCCATGTTTGTGATGGTCATAATCTGTTTAAATAATATAAAATGTAGGGGTAATAATATGCAGTGGAACTGTTACAGTTTTCAGCACAATCTAGTGTTTATTGTGTGTGCTAAGTTCATGTGACATACAGTTCAATCAGATGTCTTTTATTGTTGTAGTAAGACTGCCTGGCAGGCAGGCAGGCCCTCTATACATAAAACCTAAAGATGCTTCTTGCAAATGAACCTGAACTTTTTGTAAGATACTCATTCTAGAGGGTACAGGGGTTTGTTTTCTTCCCCCTGAACTAACCATCTATCTCTGTATTCTAGTGAATTTTTTGTTCTCCCATCCCTTCTTTTAGTATTTGTGTTTCTGGTGCTTCACTTTGGTGGTGTGGGTTTGTGGTTTTTTGTTTTTTTTTTTTTTTAGTTCTGTGTTTTTTGTGCTTGTGGCAACTTCACTTTACAGTGGAACTTGATCAGGCTTTTATTGATATTTTGATCTCTAAAGCAATACAAGCTAAAGTCTTGATGTATGTATACACCTGTTGGTATATGTGATTTTTAAGATTTCAACTTAGTTGTAGAGTGAAGATGTAATTTTGCAGGTACTGTAGTTTCATGTCGTCTGTGTGGAACAGTCTGTTTTACCAGTAGGGATTCTTTTCTGGAGATAAGTTTGAGTGACTGAGACTTAACTTTATTTCGTCTCTTTCAAAAAGTGAATTCCTGACTATTGTAGTAAGTGTGTTCTTTTTGGTTGCTTCTTCATGTAAGTCTCTGCCTCTTACTCCTCACCCTGCCTACATAATACCACATTCTAGCCTAAAGTCAGGCTACTGGTTGCATTAATACCATCTGTGTGGCTTGATTACAGCAATCATTTTTTCATTTCTGAACCTGTGAATAAAAGAAAAACTGAATGTCCTAGTGGAGCGTCTCCAGGGTATACTAATTTTTCAGGTCTCCATGCAATGTCAGAATGTGCTTAAATGTGGTTTGTTTCCTAGGTTCCTTCATCAGCAGTCTCTGATAAGAAGACAGGTTGTTCCCTCTGCTTTCGGCAGTTTCTTTCCATGAGCAGAAAAGGTGCTTTTGCCCTCTGCATCAGTAGTAGGTCCAGACCCACATGCCGACAGCTGTATCAGAAGGCTGACCATCCAGAGTGTTCCCCAATGTTTTATTTTCAGTTGGTAATCTCTCTTTTTTTTTCCTTTTCTTTTCTTTTTCAATTTTTTTTCTTTCTCTCAGTTCTTCTCATTTTCCACCAGCTAGTATTGTGCTAAATATTTAGGAACTGGCTGGGCTTGGAGTAGGCTTTCAAAATATACCTTCATTGTCTATAACCGGAAAGAGATTTTTTTTCTCCTTTCTCTGCAACAAGTATTCTTCCTGCCTTCTGATACCTTTCAGATTGGCAGGCAGTGACTTTTCTAGCATATCTTTTATTGATTGCATAAATGGCTCTCTTCGCAGTGGGTCTAGTGGACTCCCCCAACATGAGAACTGCAGTTGGTTTTACTCGCCTATGCCAGGGCTAACCCAGACTCAGCTGGCCAATGTTAGCAGTGGTTGGGGTAGTTGGATAGTATAACTTAAGGGTAGCATAAAATAAAATTGACTTTACCATTAAATTAAAGGAATTATATACAGACTGTATGAAACATACTTTGCAATTTAAGCAAGCTCCTCAATTTTTGAAAATGTATCTGAAGCTGCTCTAGAGTGCCTGGTCTACCACAGTGGAGTGCTGCAGAATCCAAGGGCCTCGCTGGAGGAATTAGGGCACCCTTGCTGCGGAGCACACAGAACCTGGGGTATTGTCCCTCTTCCTGAAATTCCTGAATCACCTCCTGGCTACTTCTGACATCTGTTTTTTAGCCCTCACTGTTCACTTCGATTTCATACGTTGGTGCTTTAAGTACTCAGTGTTGTTTGTTTTGTGCTGTGTGAACGTAAATGTTTAGAGATTTCAAACACAGGCTGGTGCTTCTCAATATTCATGTCCTGCTTGCTAGGCTCATACCAACAGCTTTTGGCATCTGGTTGGTATGTTTTGAACTCTCTTAACACTGTCTGGCACCCACACTGCAGCTACTTGACAATATGTAGCTACTTCCTACCTTTTTCTGGAACTCTTCCAACAAGTAGTTTGTGCATTGCACCCAATGTTCTTGCACTAGTGCTCTAGTGCACTGTCACATGGGTGTGTAAAAGACAAGTGAATGTGTGCTGCATCTTGTCTAAACTGGGAAATCATGAAACTGCTTGGTTGGCAGGATATGCTCACTAACTTATTCCCAAAAGCTGGGGGGGGGAACTGCTGATTTTTTCTGTGTTTGGTAGGCATGAAGTGTTGTTCAGGGGAGTATTTCTAAAGTCTGGTTATTGTGAAAGTTGTTCATGACAATTGGTGAAAGATGCTTCTGGGTACTTTCCAATGACTGTAAGGAGTTAGCTTTGCCATTTCCTGGCTTGAACTGGGACTTGTAGGTAATTATTTGTGTGAATAGCATCCAAACAGAGCTTCTGCACAAATGGAAACTTATTGCTTAACAAAAGTGCTTACCAGAACTGGTAGAGATGTTGCTGAAAGTAAAAGCTCTGCGTTTGCCCAGTTAGAGCTGTGTTTATCTTGCACAAAAATTCTTAAGAGAACACAGAAGAGCTAATGACCTGGCAGCCATTTTCAGGGGAGCATGTTCTGTTGCGGCTGCTGAGAAATCTGGAGCTCACCTTTAGATGATCAAAAAGATAATTTTATATCTATGTATGTTTCGAGTAAGATTTTTAAAAGCCACTCTGCCTTTATAGGCTTTCATATTCTCTACTTACTCAATACTAGGATTATCTACATTATTATATCTTAGGTTTTTCGTTCAGGTTATTACCGTACAATATGACATTTTGCTCATATCAACAGTAAAAATAGATCTGCAAGTATAATTGTGGGCAGTGCAACCCATGTAATTAAACAGTCATGAGGAAGTAGAGAGGAAGCTGGATATTTTTTAGCATTCTGTCTAAAATTGCTATCTTTTAGCAGTAGGAACTAGTGAGCTACTGTTTTCAGCAGTTAAAGAAGAAAATTAAATGAAAACAGAACTGAGGCTAGTCTCTAAATATGGCTGCAGGATAAACACCTCTGCAGAAAGGCAAATTTAGAGAGGATTTCTTTGTCCAAGTATGAAATCCAACTACTGTTTGTGTTGCATTCCTCTTGTTGGCAGTCTTGTGTTTGTGAATACAGTCCTCAGAGTTATTTTATTTTATGACTCCTGTACCGCTTTTTATTTTTAATTTTGCTCTCTTAACTAGTGCATTGTGCAATAATTAGTCCCATGCTTTGATTCTCAGCTGTTATTTTTAATGACTCTTGAGACAGTAACCTGTGGGAAAATTGCATGCTCTTTGTTACCATCTCCATGGAACTGTACTTGCATCTAATCTGGATGAGTTCATAGTAGTCCTCAATTATTGAGTAATACAGCTATTTTCTTCTTCACAGGACTGAGTTTGCTCTAAAAGAAATCATGTCATCAGGAGGAGCTGAAGATGATATTCCTCAAGCAGAGAGGAAAACAGTGACAGACTTTTGCTACTTATTGGATAAATCTAAGCAGCTATTCAATGGCTTAAGGTTAGTGCCCTTTTGACAGTATTCCTTCAGAAGAAGCATTGGAACATACACTTTAGTACGTGAGTGATGCTGAAGTCAGTTGTACAACAGACATTTCTAACTCAAACCTAGTAAGTCTGTTTAAGAGAGAACCATGTGCATCTATGTATGGGTAGTTTTGTCATTTATCTAAGAATGTCTGTAGGAGTAGAGGTTCACGTACTTCTTCTGAGACAGTAGGGAAGGAAATGTGAGAAAGGTGAACTGAATGTCTTGGTCATGTCAGTTAACAGGAAACTAGAAGTTGGAAATTCCATGAAATTGATAGAATTCATACTGAAGTGTTGTGTATGAAGTATACAATTAAGGACTAGGTTTGGCTTTGTGCAGTCAACAGCATGCAAGTCCAAAACCCCATACTCCATACCAAAAAAACCCCAACCAAAACCCCCAAAAGATGAGAAGGATTAGCCTAGGTGGGAGGGAATATTTTTTGAGAATAAATTTAGGAAGTGATAAACAGGAACATCCAAACCATAGCCTGTATGTGTCTGGTGAAACAAATGCTTAATCTGAACTGTGGAAAAAGGTAAAACCTGCATTTATCTACAAAACATCTGCGGTAACATCTAGAAAGTCTAGCTGTTCTGTCAGCATCAATAAGGAGGGGTATAAGAGTAAGGGGAGTTCAAGGCAAATGGTTCACCTTTGGACAGTGATATAGGCATCCTGTTTATGCCAATATATGCTGAGCTAAAGATTATGTATTCAAGACCTGTTTTATTTCTAAGCTTTGCTGTAGAGTCTCTTAAGCAACATGGTTTTTAGCTCAAATCTTGTTGGCAGTTCAACCTCTTACTGGTCTCTGAGTAATACAGTATGTTTGGGCCCATATAGCTTGCTGTTATTCAAACACAGATGGTTAGAAAAGATGTTTTTAATTCCCCCCCCCCCCCCCCCCCCCCGCTCTTGATAATCCTTTCATGTGCTTTAGAAGTTGATTACCAAATCCAAAACAAACAGTTTGTGCTCCAAAACCTGAATGGTAGATGGGCAGTAGAGGCAAGGGGTTCTTGGTGATTGCATTTGACACTCCATGAAACAGAGTCTAAAGCAAAAGGACTGAGATCTTGAGGCCAGGATTTCCAGGACCATGTATGTCATTACATTGGCATTCTGATATAGCTTGCTTGGAATTTTGGCCAGAGTCACCAAAGAGTACATGTCTGGATGCATGATGCTCAAGTTCAGATCACAGAGATGGCAGAGTATCTACAGCCATTCTGTGTCTTCCTTTGGGCATGGAGGGAGTTAGTACTTGTATCAGATTTCCAGATAAGAGATGTAGTTCCCGTATATATCCACGGTACTTTGCCAAAAAGAAACCTTCTTATCCAGCTGGATGGAAAAAAAGTGGAAAATACCTTTGGATGAAGTTTGGGCAATAAAAATAGAGAGATGGGCTTCAGCAGCCAGTTCTGCTGTGTGAAAATAAGAACATACCAGAACGGGAGGCTGCCTCTGTCCTTACTGTAACTTGACACAACTAACATGGCTGCTTCTTACACTGAACTTGACCACCATTTCACCTGTAAGACCTGTGATTCCTACGGGCATAATGACTGGATAAAGCAGCATTATAATTTTCAGGTATCTCCTCTGTTAGTGCTTGTTCTCTTTTGGGTAGTTCACCTGGAAATGACTTGGCAAGTATCCTAATTCTTAGTCCAGTTTCTTGCATTTCCCTCTAGCATAATAAATGCATTTGATGCATGCCTGCCACCTTCTCTTTTGAAGATGATGATGGCCTTTGCTGCTATGTTTTATGGCATTCTCTTGTCCCTACCATGTTTCATGGAAAAGAATTGATGGGGGAGGGAGAGGAGAGCAATGATTTTCTTCCTGAAACCTCCTCTGGGCACTTCAGCTACAGGGAACTGAGCCTATAGCTGTGTTGGCAGCTGCCTAGCTGTTGCTGCTGCCAAAAATGCAACGGCTCAGCCTGACACGTCTTTGTTTCAGTAGCATTTCCTTCCTCTCTTCCCAATACAGATGCCAAATACAGCATTTGAGGAAAACATATGATGATCTGCCAAGGTTGCTGCTCCAAAGTATACTTCATGTTTGCACTACCAGTGATACCATCCTTTTGTGGCCATGCCTGCTAGAATAACTTAGAGGGGAAGTTGTCTTTCTAATGTCTGTACTCCCTTTTTGAACACCCTGAGCTGTAAGTTAGAAACAGCTGTTAATGAAGGATGTTCTAATTGCTCTCTTCTCTCCTTTCTCCATTCCCACTTGTTTTTTTCTTGGAAAAAAAGCTGGAAAGAGCGAGCGTGTTAGGAAGCAGTTTTTCATGGTGTACTGTCACCAGTTACTGTTTTCTTTTTAATGTTAAAAAGTGCTTAAATATGTTCAGTATCACATAGAAGCTTGAAACTTTAAGAAATGAAGAGACTTTCCACATATATCATACTTGCCTAGACTATAAGGTCTTGTGGCTCATCGTGCAGAGTGCAAGAATTGCAACTGCTGTCCTTTCATGGAAAGAGGTGATGGTGTTTAACCATTTATTTTGTGGACTTCTAGTAGGATGCAAGTTGAACCTCTTAGTTTTATTCCATGATGCTGCTGCTGATTTAGAAACAACAGGACCCTGTTAGCTTCAGGTAACGCTGCAGGCTTGTCATGGTCTAACCCCAGCCAACAACTAAGCACCACACAGCCGCTCTATCCCTCCCCGCCTTAGCTAGATAAGGGAGAGGAAATATAACAAAAGGCTCGTGGGTTGAGATAAGGATAGGGAGAGATCACTTAACCGATTACCATCACAGGCAAAACAGACTGAACCTGGGGAAAATTAACTTAATTTATTGCCAATAAAGCCAAATCTTAAAACACCTTCCCCACACCCCTCCCTTCTTCCCAGGTACAGTTTCACTCCTGAATTCTCTACCTACCCCCCCCAGCGGCGCAGGGGGACAGGAAGTGGGGGTTACGGTCAGTTCGTCACACATTGTCTCTGCTGCTCCTTCCTCCTCAGTGCCAGGACTCCTCACTCTTTCCCTGCTCCAGCGTGGGGTCCCTCCCACGAGAGACAGTTCTCCATGAACTTCTCCAATGTGGGTCCTTCCCATGGGCTGCAGTTCTTCAGAAACTGGTCCACAATGGGTCCCTTCCATGGGCTGCCGTCCTTCAGGCACAGACTGCTCCAGCGTGGGTCCCTGCGGGGTCACAAGTCCTGCCAGCAAACCTGCTCCAGCGTGGGCTCCTCTCTCCAGGAGGCCACAGGTCCTGCCAGGAGCCTGCTCCAGTGCAGGATTCCCATGGGGTCACAGCCTCCTTTGGGCATTCCCCTGCTCCGGCATGGGGTCCTCCACAGGCTGCAGGTGGGTATCTGCTCCACTGTGGACCTCCATGGGCTGCAGGGGCACAGCCTGCCTCACCACGGTCTTCACCATGGGCTGCAGGAGAATCTCTGCTCCAGCACCTGGAACACCTCCTCCCCCTCCTTCTTCACTGACCTGGGGGTCTGCAGCCTCTTACATGTTTTCACTCCTCTCTCTAGCTGTAGTTTCTGTGCCGCAGCAACTTTTTTTTCCCCTTCTAAAATATGTTATCACAGAGGTGCTACTGGTGTCGCTGATTGGCTTGGCCCTGGCCAGCAGTGGGTCCATCTTGGAGCCAGCTGGCATTGGCTCCATCGGACATGGGAAAGCTTCTAGCAGCTTCTCACAGAAGCCACCCCTGTGGCCCCCCCCCACTACCAAAACCTTGCCATGTAAGCCCAATACAAAGCTGTACCCTGTCTGGTGCTGGGACGAGACTGGCTTCTCATACCGATTGCATCAGTGAGGCAAGTTACTGTGAGTGATACTTGTGTGTTTACTATCTTTGTGGGATATTAGAGGCAATGCGGAAGCTACACCACAATGTCATTGTCCCACTGCTGCTTAGGTTCTGGGAATAGTAGCCTGTAATTACTACAAGCCTATGAACATAACAGGAAATTGTCTTTTTTATCACCTGTCAAAACTGTGAATGTATTTAAAGCTCTGAATGTTAAACTTACAGTTATTGTAACATTTCTTTTTGAAGTGTACTGCTGAGTCTCTAGGACTTTCTCAACATCTTTATGTCTCTGGAAGTTGTCCCTGTGTGACAACTTCCATGTGGTGCTGGCCAGACAAACCTCAGCACCTTTAATTGGTTTTCAGCCAGTATTATCTGGCTTCTGCCAACAGCATGGCTGAAATGAACTACTAGCAGAAAATTAATTATGAGTACATAAGTAGTGCTGGTCTTTGTTGAGACTATACAACAAGAATTGGATAAAATTCTGGACTGTTTGTGGAATTCATCTACCAGCCACTCTAATGTGGCAAGGGAACCAGTCTTCTGTGCCCAGTGAGAGAAACCCATTGTTTTAGAACATCTGAGTTTGTGTCTTCGTGTCCAGTTTGGGCTGTTTTAAAAGCCAAGAAATTGGAAAGATTTTCCACTTGTTGTTGGAGGCTATTGTAATGAGGTGTGTAACTGTCTTCCTTGTCTGGATAGAACTGTCCTAAATCAAAGCATCTCCATTCCCTCCTCTGCATCTGGATTCCTTCTTGTTGCCATTTCCTCCCTCCTGTAAAGCTGATGGTCATCAGTAACAGCATGAGTGAGTACCCCTACTCCTGCCTGTTCTGTACCCAGCATCCTCAGCCAGGCACACCCTGGAGGAAACTGAGGCTGTTGCCTTTTTCTCCCCATATTGCTGTAGTATCTTTCTGCAGATCTGGAAGTAGCAAAATGTCTTGCTGTAACGTAGGTCTTTTGGTCTGAAGTTGGGTGTGTAATTGCTTCTGGATCATATATTCCCTGTTTCCTTCAATGGGAGGAGCTGTATTAATAATCCACTCTGCAATCAACCCAGTCTTTAGTATTCTTTTGGGCTATTTCTCTCCAAATAATGCAGATCCTTTGGTCCAATTAAAAAAACTGCACTAAATGTCCTCTTTTGCTTATGCATCCATTTTCTCGCAGTGAAATTTCTTGATAGTGGGAGCAACATGCATATGACGTTCTGAACACAAAACAGTAAATGGATGGCAGCAATGGCAGCTCTTGTCTGCAAAAATCTGTGGTGAAACCACAGTAATGTATCGTCATAAATGAAGTTTTATTACAGCCATGTCAGAATACTATCAAAAGAACGAGTGCTACTGTCTGTTTCCATGGAGATCTTTCCTGTTCCCTGGGGAGCCAAGGAATCGCGTGGTATTGTGCAGCTATGCCAACTGCAATTAGGCAAGCATGCTGCTTGAGAAATATACATGTGGACAACAACGGCCAAACACGTGTATGCTGTGCTAACAGAGGCTTTTTAAAATGCCACTAATTTTCATATATTCAAAACTAATGCAGCACAGTGAATTGAACTAGGTTTTATAAGCATGCTTAGGCTTGTACAGAGGTAAGCACGGGAAGTTGACAGGTGAGGTATAAAAAGCGTATTGGCTCTGATGAGGGATATATGCATAAGCATGATGAGCAAATAGTTACCTGCTTATTTCTTAATTTGTGCACATACCTACTTCTTGGTGTTTGAGAGAAGGGTGTGTTTTCTTGTTTCCTTATGTTAAGACCTTTGCTCAAATGTCCTAAGCAACTTGGCCTAGAAAGCCCGATTTACTACTGGTAAGATTATTTGAGTCAACTTGCTAATTCAGTCATTCTTTAAGTTAGTGCCAGGGAACTTTGATTTTTTTTTTTAATGATCAATTTTAGTGTTGTTTTGTATTCATTTTTTTTTTAGCATTGAAATGTGTGGATGTGCTAATTAAATTTAACACTACCTCTTGCTATATCAAAGCCTGCAATATATCTTAGGCATGTATTTGGACAGTTTCCTAACTTCTTTTGCTTAGCTAAAATGTTTACATCTATTACAACAATAGAAAGTGGTGAATCATTTGTTGCATTAAATGTTTTAAATTTGCATGTGTTTATATCAAGCTATATTCGGATGAAGATGTTGGTGCCTTGAAGCACATGTTTACAATTCTGTTAACCCCTTGCTGCACCACAGTATGTTCCAAGATGTTGAGCAGCCAATTACAAGTTTTAGGGGATATTTTTTCCTTTTTTTGGGGGTGTGTGTGTGTGTGTGTGTTAAAATCCTGCCCAGATTCCTTGGCATATTCACAGAATAGCAGCAGCAAGTACTGGAGTGGTTTTCCAGGCTGGTTAGAGTCATAGCTGATAACGGATTTATTTTACATGTAGTAACTAAGCTAGGTCCCTTCAGGCTGTGTGGGAAGTACAGTTGGCTGATGAGCAAAGGAATATTAACTTCCTTTTCCACCTAGGGTGCTGTTAAAGCAATTACAGTTAGCAGAAATGCACCAGTATGCTGCTCTGGAAATTGTAGTATACTGCTTTCCTTGTCTTACTCCTCCAGAGGACATGGCATGGTTTCCAAAAGGTGCTGTTTCCCTTAGTCTTGACCTCCCAGGCTTGGAAGTAGAATATGCTGCTTTTCTGTGCCTGTCTCCTGGAGACTGAGGTGTTGGATGGTATGTTAACCAGCACAGTGATTTGAGAGAATATTCCCTGAAGAAATCATTCTTGAATCATATGAAAGCTTATGCTGTCTTGAAAAAGCTGTTCCACTTCCACTTGCAGAATTGTATACCTCCTATGGATTGGCTTCAGTGTGGATTTGTAGGCAATGTGCTCAGTGAGACTGAGGGTTTTGGTCTTCTCTATTGCATTTCTTCCAAGATTCAAGTAACTCCCAGATGACGGCCTTCTGTTAGGATTGAGAGCACAAATGTTTAAAGCTAAAATCCTTAGGACTACATCATAGTTGTGGGGTGGAGGTGGAGGGAAATATATCACAGCGTGGAAAGTTGAGTGGAGGAATGAAAGCAGAACTGAACTGTGTTGACTAACTTGCATGTAGCACTGGAGACTGATACCAAAAAAACCAGAAGGTCTCAGGTTCTGACATATTACTAACTATGAGTTAGAGGGTGACAAATGTTGTGGTGATGATGTAACCTGACCCAGTGAATGTTAGCTGTGAGCATCCTTAAGCTTGCTTGACCTGGTGACATTTGGACAGCTGGTTTATGTACGATGTTACGGGGTCTGTTTCTGAAACACAGTGAACAGCTTTATCCAATTTAGAAAGACTATTTCCTTAATGAGTAGCAAGAAATATTATCAGTCTAAATGAACTAATTTCCATTAGATTATTCTGCTTGCTCTTGGGTAGGGTTGTTGTTTGTTGTTTTTTTTACTGTGATATTTTAAGAGTCCAATTTAGCTTTCTGTGCATATAACCATAAAATGACTTCTCTTCTAGCAAGACAGTTAAGATGTTTTCAATCACCTGTTGAAAAATGCATGTAGGAACATGGTCATTTTCTATTTGGAGTGATTATTTGTAGGTCTGCTTTTCTGATGCTGTTGAGAACGTGTTGATATCACGGGGGTTAGAGAGCATGGATTTCTTTTTGCCCTTTAGACTGTATTTGTCCATAAATACCAATGGTTTTGAACATATTCAATCTGACTCATGTTAACACGCTCATGGAAAGCACTGCTTCCACCTGCTGCCATTCTGCCTGTTGGAGTAGCCATTCCAGAACCCCAGGCACATCTGGAGAGAACAGGATCATGTGTACAGTGTGTCATATGTTCATAATAGATACTGTATAAATACACTGTAAATATACCATATGTTTCATAACTAACTTAAAAGTGAATGTCTGCCTGTATAACTGGTGGAAGCTGTTGGACAGGACCCATCTTGTTGAACCTTTTGGGAAGGGAGAGTCAGCCTTTCATAAGGGGTCTGTGCAGGGGGACTGTCAGTAAGCAGCTGGACAATCACTCTCAGGTAGGACATTAAGGATTGTGGATATTGACAGGCAATAAATACTAGAATAATTCTGCTGTTCTTTGAATAAGTGATTGAATTACTCTTACTGCGTTTGAAGGCCTAGTTACTGTCTTAGTAGGAAAAGTTTTACATCAAAACTTAGCGTTAAGCTGCACACCTTCAGTTTGATGTTATAGTGTTGTCCTTTTTTGTATGGAACCTGCAGAGCTCAGGCAGTTTGAGACACTGGCTTTCTGTGTCCCCAGTGATTAAATGTAGGCAATCACTTGCAAGATTTGCAAAATGCATGGGACCTTTATTAACATTGATAACTTCAATCGTTTTGTATTTTAAAAGTGACTAGAAAATTTGTCTGAAAGTAGGAAGCAATAATTAGGAGACAGCACTGAAAAATTTCTTCCTCCCCCCAATACCTGCTTCTTTCTCATATATATATGCATATGCAGTCTTTTCTTGTACATATGTTAAATTAATACGCTGTCTGGCTTGTGGCATGTTTTTAGGGATACTATGGTCAGATCTGGATATATGTACTTTCTACAAGCTAAACAGGATTTCCTTGTAGATTCCAGTAATAACAGGTTTTGAGAAACTACAGGAATCTTGGCTCTTGTAGTTCTGCATGCAGGCAGAGTTATAAAGAATTTCAAGTCGATTCTGAGCAAAGCTATTCCGACATTGATACAAATACACTGCTGTCATGCTGGGCTGACTGGAATTTACTCTGTAACTGTGTTTGCCACTTGTCTGTTGCAGGGATTTACCTCAGTATGGGCAGAAGCAGTGGCAATCCTATTTTGGGCGAACATTTGATGTTTACACCAAACTCTGGAAGTTTCAACAGCAACATCGGTAAGAGGATGTTGTACGCACACATGTTCTGTGGATTTAAGTGCAACTTTAATCTCTGGTATGCCTATGGCCCCCAGTTAAGACTGAGCTTTCACTGTGTTATTCAAGCATGGAGGAAGGGAATAGTCACTTCCTGTAGTGCTCACAGTCTAATGAATTAAAATGTTGCAGAGTTTTCAGTGTGACTTTAACAAAATCTTTTGCTCTACTTGAATGCATGTTGCTTTAATGTATTACCAAGGAGAAGCTGGGATGATGGCTTCTGCAGTGCAGAACCCATCTGGAATGGTGTGAAGCATCTTGCTGCAGCGTGGGCTCTGATCTTTCACACCTTACAGTGCCTGCGTAGTCTGAGTGTTCTCCTGGGAAGCTGTGACCTTTTGTTGTGTGTATTTTGTGCAACATACTTGTGTCTAGCTCTCACAAGATTATGCAAGATAAATGGTCCTTGTTCTGGTGTGTGTATGCAGTGCAGTTGGCTCTGTGAGGGACTGCTATTGGGAATGCCACACCATTAATGAAAGCTGAATTTGGCCCTACAATGGCTCTTTGTCTTGTCTGGTGTGATGTTCTGAGAAATTCTGGAATGCCTTTTAATCTTTCTTTTCTCTCTTGTGAAATAGACAAGTATTGGACAATCGGTATGGGTTGAAGCGGTGGCAAATTGGGGAAATTGCTTCCAAGATTGGGCAGCTCTATTACCATTATTAGTAAGTAAGCACAGAAAAGGATTCAGTAGGGGAATGCAATGTTAGTGGCAGCTCCATGCCAAACATCTGGATACTCAGTCAGGAGAAATCAATGTATCAGTTGAGTCATGAAGCCTGTTTCCGAATGAGAAGGGACTTTGGGACTGCATGGGGGTGCTGCAGAGAAAGGCACCTGTGAGCCTGATACCACATTGCTAGTCACATTGATACTGCCTAAGGACTTATCTCCTACCTCAAAAGTGTCTCTAAGTCTTCCATGCATGCTGCATTTGACTCTTATACAAAAGTGTGATTTACAGGTTTGGGAGCTTAATGTTCCTTTAAACTTTTCAATTAACCTGTCACCTGTCCATATGGGTACAAGATGGGCAGATTTGATTGTTATCTGAAATGGAATCCAAGCTCTGAAATCTGTCTTCCCAGCAGGCACAAAGAATGAGAGTCTGGCTTTCATATGATGTTACTTGAGGAGGGAGTTTTGCCATTGATGCACAAGATGGTTGAGGGGGCAGGAAGGGAGGGTTTGGCATGGATTTCCATCTGAAGCAGTGAGCTAATCTGATTCTTCCTCTGCAGCTTGCGCACTTCAGAAACCAGCTATCTCAATGAAGCTTTCTCCTTCTATTCAGCAATTAGGCAGAGGTCATACTACTCCCAAGTCAACAAAGAAGACAGGTATGTCTGAATGAGTGCCCTCGTTTTTTCAAGACTAGAATGGTGTATGAAAGCAGCAAATAACTATAAACTGTAGGAGCTTAACTGGGATAAAAATCAGTGTTGTTGAAGGAAATTTCTTTGAATCCTCCTGCCATGATTAAAAACCTCAGTATAAATAAGAGCTTTGCTGTATGATTGGAGGAATATTCTATTATCTGGTCCTGGCTAGAAAGCTATTAGCCCCAAAGTTCTGTCATTTTGAGTCCTGAGCAGTATCAGTGCTGGGACCTAGTATGCTGTGGCTTGAAGATAGGTCAGTTGGGCTGAAGCGGAGGAACCTGTTTGATTCTAATCAGGCTTTTCAGGGGAACATCAGTTAGCACTGCAGTACAACAGCCCACTGTAACTGACTGGGACAAGGTCCAAGAGCTTCAGGAGGCATAATATCTTCCTTTAAGACACTATGCTGAAAAAGGTACACTTTGCAGGGCTGTGTTGTGGTAGTGCAGAAGATGTGCTGCCTGCCAAGAACATAGACAGATATAAGTAAGAATAGGTAGACAACTCAGTTCTGGATCCTGATCTTACATTCTAGCCAGTAAAGCTGGGCTCCCTCATCAAAGTAAAGTTAAAGAAGAAATGATCTGATGTCATCGTCAAGATAAATGCAGAAGGGTAGTTAGGGATTTTCCTGCCAAGCATTCAAGGATCTCTGGACTTAAACTAATTATATGTCTCTAGTCTTGCTGATGTCCAAATGCATCTGTTTGCCACAAAAAGATGAAAGTTTCCCAGCTCTGTTCTGATATCTGTTGATATCTATTATCTTCTCTCTTAAAAATCTCTCAATTTCAGTCTGAATGTTTGAGCTGTTTCAGACAAGGTAGGATTGACCAAGCATGTTTCTAGGTGCTGTTAGAAGATTTTAGAAATGAATGAGTAATTATGGGCTATGCTGACTTGCAGATCTTTAAGTTGTCCCAGGTGGGTGAACTCTGAGCTAGCTGTGATTATCATGTGATGCAGTGGGGTCAGATAGTGCCCATGAACTGTCAAAAGGTTTGAAGAGCTAGCAATTATATCTGACTCCCATGCCTGTTCTCATGTAAGGAGACTGTGGGGAAGGGAGAGGCTGTGGCTTTCTTGATGTATATTTTATGTCTTTCTACTCTATTTTAAATAAATCTCTAAGCAGCCAGGTAGCTATTGACTTCCACATGAATTCAGTTAGAACTCTTAATCTGCGGAGTGTTCGGCCTCGCCCTGGTCTTAAACTCCTCCTCTCCCTTACCCCTGTTGCTTACCTATGTTCTATTTTAATCTCAGATTTGGCTGTGGTGTTTTTGTTGTTGTGTTTAGGCCTGAATTAGTGGTTAAGAAGCTGCGTTACTATGCAAGGTTTATAGTGGTTTGTCTCTTGCTCAACAAAATGGATGTTGTAAAGGACCTTGTAAAGGTATGTTAAAAATGAGGATAAAGGTGGTAAGGGGTGGGAGGTTGCTGGTTATTGAGGGCTTTTCTCCTAATTAAGGAAGCCATGAGATAGTCTATTTCAGTTGAAATATCACTCATTAGATCTGTGATGTTAGCTGTTGCTGCAGCATAGCTTTTCCTCCTCCCCCCCCCCCCCCCCCCCAATTGATTGTGCTGTTGTATGCCACAGAAGGAAGGAATAACATGGCTAGAGCTATGGAAAGACTCATTATGATGTTGAATATTTGGCTAGAGAAAAACTTTACAAATTTGTATAATTAATTAGGAATAAACTCTAAGATGCATGTTATTAATCTGAAAATGTGGGGATCATCCAATAACTCTGAGTACATCTTCATTCCTGTGGTGGATTTAAGACATCAGTGGAATCTCCCCCAACAAGCCTTCATGACACGCTGTTGCTTGGAAAGCCAGTGTCTCCTAGCTTGATGTTGAGCTTTTTTCTCTTCTCTTCCAAATTGCTGTTGCTCTGTCCTGTGTCTAGAACACATCCTGAATACATTTGCTACCTTTCAGAGACCCATCAAAACTAAACCTTGCTAAATAATGTAGATATTGCTGTGAAATTCGAGAGGCTGGATCTGCATATGTCTCTGCCATGGGAGTAAAGCACTGAATGCCTATAAACGCAAGTCTTTAGGTACAACAAATAGAGTATAGGCCAATGTTGATCATTGCTTTTCTAGTATATCTGACATCCAACATAGTGAATATCTTCTGTGAATCAGACATTTAATAATGACACTTCAAGCTCAACTGATTTGATAGCATTGTTTGAACACCAAGTAAAAATACTCCAATAGCTGCAGCCTAGATAGGGAGGTACGCTTTAACTACAACAAAGGAACAGCATGCTTCCCCTGACAGCATATGCTTCCCAAACCCCTCTAACAACCTTGCTGCAAGCAGCTTCTGGTATTGACAGTTTTGTGTAGGTTGCATTACTGTCTTTGTGTCTAAGCTTACTTGAACTGCTAGCTTAGCTTAGTAGCAGCTAAAAAAGCCATACCATTCACTTTCTCAGTGTATTTAAAGTTACTTCTAAGCTGAAATTTGAGTCCTTGGTATCCATAGCTTATGGTAATAACCAGTGACATAGCTGTATGTGAGTGGGATAGTTATACTTAACTCCAGATATTCTTTGCATTTGGACGTACTTAAAAGACACTTTGCATTGCCAAAACTCAGTGTAACATTGGCATTCTGTCTCCTGAAAGAGCGCGTTTTGGCTGGCATGTTAGTCATAAGTGTGCTGCATATGTTCTCAAGTAATTTATTTTTTTTTATTATTCTTAAAGGCCAGCACAGCTAACCAAATTGTAAAGTTACCGACTGCTTGTTAAGCTCTCAGTTTAAGAAGTGACTATGTCTGTCTTTGAACTTTTTACATCAGGAGCTGTCAGATGAAATTGAAGACTATACTCATCGTTTTAATACTGAAGATCAAGTGGAGTGGAACCTGGTTCTTCAGGAAGTGGCAGCGTTTATTGAGGTGAGAATACCATTTCCTTTTAGTTATTAGCTTAAAAGTAAATTTTTCTGACCTGTTCACCGAAGTGTTCTTGTATTACCACCTCTGTGTGGTAAGCAGGTGTGCCATGTGCAGGGACAGTATTCCTGTCCAATTTAATCATTGAAATGTGTTCACAGTAGTATAACAGTGACAGCCATTAAAGTGTCTGAAGAGTCAGACCTGGTCATGTAACGTATTGAAGACAGAAGCATGAAGCTGAAATACACTTGGTCACCTTACTGTTTTTGCTCTTGGTGTTCAGAAAATGGTGGAATTGAAAGCACAGCAGTTTTCATGATCAAGATTTTGGAGAGACTTCCAACTCTAGTTCTGTTGTTGTGGAAGCCAATCCAATTTGCTGATGCTTAGGTGTGTTTCAAAGTGTACTTTGTTGGAGTACTGGTCTATTACACTGGGAATGCATAAGCAGTATATAATGGAAAATATAGTGTAAGCATGGCAGTTAACTGATAGGCTCTTAGCACAGTTGTAATGTGACCAACTTACAAAGTTTGTTAAAAGGAAAAGAAATTTTTTTTATTCTGTCAAATGAGACAGTGTTCTACTTTCCTCCTTTTGTACAAAATGTCACTATGTAACATGAGTATTTATTTAAATATTGCCAGAATGGATGGCAGTGTTATCATTCACCTTCTTTGCTATTTATTTCTAGGAAGGGGAGGCGAATTAAAAGAGTACAGGGTTCTTCTGTGTTGTAGGAATGTTTAGTTTATACTTCATGAATTTGTAAGGTTGTTGATGACATTTGGTTCCTCAGGTATAGAACAACTGAAGCAGATTTTGTGTCATTTGAGGAAGTATGTTTTTCTATTTGCTCTACCTTCATGTGCTTGTACCATGTATTTGTTTGCAGTCCCTGAGAGATGTTGCCTTTCCAGGTGGTAAGACATGACTCTGTAGCCTGCATAGAAATATATGTATGGCAAATTAATTAAAAAATCTGCCTCAAATGTTTACTGTAAGTGACAAGACTTTTGGACTTCTCTCTGACTGCAAATCTGTATGTTTTCCTGAATTCCTGATTTATTCTGGTTGCTTTTTTTAGGCAGACCCTGTCATGGTTTTAAATGATGACAACACCATTGTAATCACCTCTAACCGGCTTTCTGAAACAGGAGCTCCATTGCTAGAGCAGGGAATGATAGTGGGACAGCTTGCTCTTGCAGATGCGCTGATTATTGGGAACTGCAACAACCAGGTAAAAGAAATTCCAGGGACTTGGGCCTGTATCTTTGGAGTTCAGAGTCCTTCCCCCTGTGACATCCCTTCTGATGATGTAACAAAGATTCCAGTAGAGGCAAACATTAAAATATTTTGATTGTGATGTATGCAGTGGCAACAAGAAGAGGAGGTTCTCAGAAATAAGAGCTAAAAATGAAATATTAGATATTAGACATCTTATTGCTTATATTCATCATGTCAATTAAGTAGATACAATTGATTTTCATATACTGGATTGTTCTTAAAAACAGTCAAGCCTGAGAGGCCTCTGGGGTATGTCTAGAAAAAGCTTGACTTAGGCTTTCATATGACATACTCCAGCTTGTTGCAACAGGAAGGGGTTTTCAAAAGACATTCAAGATCTTGTTTTTTAGATGATGATGATAGTGAAGTTGTACAGAATTCATGACTTCTCTCTGAGCTCTTTTTTCAGGTAAGCAAGGGAGTTGTATCTAAACTACAGTTTGTGTATCTTTCAGATTTTGTTTGAATTCATAGTACTTGAGTTTCAGCAGTTGATTTGTAAACATCCCAGAAAAGTCTGTAATTTCTGAAGTCAGGGTCTGCACTACAGTGAACTGGCCAGGTAGACCAGTAATAAATAGACTCTGTCCTCTGCAAGCTCTTCTAAAAGTCATTCACAGGTCTTTAGAGATTCAAAGATGACACTGACAGATCCTTGAGAGACAGAAAATGGTCTGTCTGGTATGCAGTTGAATCTCTTCCCTGGATAATTCCCAAAAATACTGTTTAAGTTGTATCTAGCAGAATAAACTGGTTGACTCTTTTTGCAGGTCAAGTTCAGTGAATTAACAATTGATATGTTCCGAATGCTACAAGCACTTGAAAGGGAACCAATGAATTTAGCATCACAAATGAACAAACCTGGAATGCAGGTAAGTTCCATTTCAGTGACAAACCTGGCAACAGATCTTAACTGGGTTTTGTTTGTTTGTTTGTTTTAAATGGTGTATTCTTTCAGTATTGTCACTGTGCAAAGCAAATTGGTAAAGCTGGTATAACTCTTACTGGAAGTTAGTGAAGAGTAGCTCAAACCTGTGGAGTTTGATCCAAGTTATGTGTTGTTTCTGTCATCATCTGTTTCCCCCCCCCCCCCCCCCTTTTTTTTTTTTCTCCTTAGCAAGCCTTCAATAGTGGAAAAAATAGCAGAAATGAGTATTTGGGCATCATTTCACAAATGGTTTACATTGGTCTAGCCGAGGTATTTCTGAAGGGGTGCCATGCCTGTCCTTGTCCATATACATCCACCCCTTCCTTTGTTTTCACTCTAGCAGTCATGCAGCCAGATAAGTTCATCAGCTTGCTAAGTCATCTGAAAGTTAAATATCCCCTTCAGAGAAAGCATAAAATATATTTTATCTGGAGGCAAAAGGAAATATGTAGATTTTCATTTATTTAATTGAGGAGTGAATTTTTTCACTCTTTTCTTGGGTGATGCTTTAGAGAGTAAGAAAGATTTAGATAACAAATTTAAATGAGGGATAATACAAAGTTCTGGTTCAAATACTGTGCCTCTTGCTTTACTGTGTAGTAGGAAATGCAGCATGGGCAGACCATTTGTGTGGGAAGTATCTTGAAGGTGAACATTGTAATAAATGGAAATTTAGAGGGTTATGAAGCTGGTTTGGTAATACACGGTTGTTGAATTTGTTGTGTTTTGTTTGGTTTTGTTTTTTTTTTTTTTAACAGGAGTCAACGGAGAAACCAGCCAGGCGGGAAAACCCCCATAAATATCTACTTTATAAACCAACTTTTAGCCAGCTATATACATTTTTAGCAGCATCATTTAAGGTTTGTGAAATTGGTGAATTTATTTGTAATAGAAAAAATATCCAGAATGTATGTGACACTGAATAAGATGTGGTTGAGATAATCTTTTATACTTCAAGATAATTAAGCCTTTTTGGCCTTAAAATGTTCAATACAATCTTCAGAGAGGATGGAAATATTATAGATATGTGTAATTTGTATAATAAAGGCAAATCTGTTGACTACTGTTAAGGGAAAGAAAAAAACTCATTTTAAGACAGAACCCCAGATTGCTGTTAGACAGCAGTTATTATATCATGCTAAAATACAGCCATCTTCAAAGCAAATCTTGAACAAATCCTGTGCAAGCGGTCTTACTACTAGCTGTCCAGTATCAAGCATGGTGCATGGCAGTACTATGGAAAGCCCTAATTAATGTGATGTAATAGTTGCATATGATTTAATCTTATCCAGTAATTTTTATCTGTGCGTGTGTAGGTACACACACATATATACAGATATTTATATTTATATATACAGACATACATATATAACAAGAGTTTGCTATATAAAGTTTATATATTTCATATATATACATATATATATATAATATAGGAAATATTTCTTGAGGTAAGAGAACTGGAGAACAGAAGAATCTTGACGATGTTCTTCTACTTTGTGTCGTGCCAAACACAATCCAAAATCAGGGAAGTATGTCAAGAAACTGTTGCTCTTAAGCACTGTGTACTTGGCAGGTCTCCAGTTCTGTATTTCATTTAAATTGTATCTCTCTCCTGCACATGCTATATTTTTATGTGCCTGTCTTATTTTGTTACCCACTGCTGTCTTCCATGTAAGTAATCTATACATTTGTAGACTTGTTTTAATACAGTTCCTGTGCTTATTTTAATTTAATAAAGTTGCTGGCCTCATTATGCTTAATTATGACTGTACAAGTCAGCAACTTAAGATTTAGTAGTAAAACCAGAATATGAATCCTATAAAGAAACAAGTTACAGTTTGTTTCAAGAAACAACCGTAAAGAAACAGCTGGTGAGGTGAAGGAAGTGCATCCTTACTACTTAGAATTTTGGGTGCTTACATGCTCAGCCTTTTACAGAGAAATTAAAAGCATCTGTTTCCTCTTGCAGACAGCCCATTAGAAAGGTGGAAAAGAGATTTCTTTTACACGTCTTTACAGAAACCTGGATGTGTTGTGCTTGTTGTCCAGCTGAGAAGGGTCAGGGGAAGAGGCAGATGTTGCAGACCCTGGGGTATTTGGAAACAAAGAACTTCCTTTAGGATCCTCAATTGTTTGGGAGTTAGGGTCTGCATGGATCTTGGCAGCTTTTGGTTTCCGTATCTTGGAGAGCCTCAGATCTAGCTAGGTAGTAAGAGAGTCTTATGTGGAAGCAGATGATTTTTTAGTGCTGCTTGAACCTCTAATATCAGCCTAGAGGTCTGTGTGGAAGAAAAAATTATGAACGTATCATCAGTTTATATTTTTGTCTGTGTGCTCACCTATTTGAAGGGGTGTATGTGGTGGGGAAGGGTATATACACATATGAAGAATAGAGTGAAGGGAAGCCAGAAGCAGGAGTAGCACAATCTTAAATGACAATGTATTTATGAAGGTGATGATTTAATATTAAAACAGACTTATACATTTCTTCTCTTGCCACTCTTCTCTTTACTTGAATTTCAGGAGCTGCCTGCAAACAGTGTACTGCTGATTTACTTGTCTGCCACGGGCGTGTTTCCATCAGGTCGTTCGGATAGTGAAGGTACAATAAAGGAATGCTCCCTGTCATGAACAGGGCTTGAATTCTCTTTATGTTCCGGGACAAGTGACCAAGAAAGATGTCACAAAGCTCCTTTTAAAAGACAAGTCAATTTTATTCTCCCATCTATTTAGTAAGATAGCCTTTTTTTCCCACAAACAATAGTTAATTCCCTGTGTTTTAATTAGTGTGCATTAACCTGAGACCTTTTCAAAGGACATATCCAGTTTTTGATGCATCTGAAGTATTAAAAGCTTCACCAATTTTGAAGACCACATGGCTCAGTTGATGCATCACTGCAAAGTTAATAAAATGGCTAAATGGCACTTTGTGATTCTTTCCAATCTCCAGTACTGTGAGAACATACGGTCAGGGGATGGGTGGTAAAAGGGCTGAAGTGTCTGCAGGGACTGTTCTATTTGCACGCTTGTTAACCTGACAATTCAAGCCCTTCTCATGATTTTTGACCATTCCCCTCACCTCATCCTCCTGTTCTTTGCAACCTAGCAGAATATTTGGATGCAGCTGCAGTCTAAAAGCTGAAAACTGGTTGGCTGAAGTAAACACAGTCAAAAGATCTGTTTATATAATTTAAGGGGGGAGGGGAAGTTTTTAACATCCTAAATATTGTACACGCCTCATCTGTTTGAGACTTGCATTCCTTTATAAAATGCATGCCTTGTCCATCCCAGTGCATGATTTATAGAGCTCTCAAAATGTTAAAGGAAAAAAATCCCTGTCAGCTTTGGATTGTGGCAGTGATTTTTTTTTTTAAATGCTTTTAACATTTTACTTTTTGCTGCAACTTGGTGATAGGTTCTAACTAAACCAAGTTCTTTAAAGCCTGTGATATGTCCACTTCACTGCATGTATTGTTTCAGCTTAATACCTTACTGTAGAGGCATCCAGGCTCTGTTGTCTGAAGAGCTGTGTAGTCAGACTTCAGTTTTCATTAAATGAATCCCATTACAACTGCATTATTTTAATAAGGTAGGGTAGTCTGCACAGACCAAAAAATTCTACCTTATTAAAACAGAGAGCAGTTGCAAGTTGCACTGTTTATTGCCTGTAAGCCATTTGTGTTTGCCAGATCACACGAGACATTTGTAACAGTGCTAAATTAATGTATGTTCTGTTCCGAATTTTGTATTCCCAAAGCTTCCCTTAAAATGGAAAGGTGTATTATGTATCCAAATGTGAAAAAATTGCATTTGGTGGCCAAATATGGGTCAACCAACTCTGCAAATGTATAACAGAATGAGGAAATCCTAATACTTTATTTCACTAACGTTACTGACATTTCATACCCATATAAATGGCAGAATATTTCCTGGTATCTTTAGCACATTTTTTCTGGTGTAGGATTTGATATTTTTTTATAGTCATTACTTTCATCTTTGCTCTTCATCAGACAGTTAGGCGGGTAGCTTAGTTGTGCAAACTTAGCAAAATACTACTTTAGCTTACCTTTGGGACATGTGTCCAGGCTGTGTGCATGTAAAAATTGTGAATTCTGTATTTGAAATCTTAAAAAAATAAACCTTTGCTGCAGATTTGAAATCTGGTTTTGTCTTTTCTAGGAGTACTGAAAGCATATTCATTCTCTGAGCTCTCTCTTCTCCCCTTTGCAGTGTTATAACTGCGGATGATAGTATTATATTTATTCTGAGAGGCTACAGGGGTTTTGATCGATTTAGCCTTATTTTTTGATCAAATTCTGAATCTAGAATATACTAGCTCATATAGTAATTTTACAAAGATATTAATTTTCCTGTATGAAATGTGTAATGGGTTTTAATCTTTTTGCTAGTAGTGTAACAAGAGCCAATATTTGGATCTTTTGTATTATGTTTATGGATAAGTAGCGAATAAATAGATTAGAAGTTATGAAGTTGCATCGCTTCCTTCTATTTCGTAGATGGTGAAACTACTAAAAACGCATAAAATTGAATATGTAGTTAGTAAAAATCTCCAAATTCCTCCATCCTCTCCTTACAACTGCAGTAGTTCAGATTCACTTAGTTTTCTGGGATTTTTTGGTTGCTTCCTCCCTTTCATATAATCATTAAATCCATAACAGAGGTGAGTTGCCTCTGCTAATTTTAGCTTTCTTTTTGCCATGTGTAGGTCCATATGATTTTGGTGGCGTTCTAACAAATAGTAACCGGGACATCATAAATGGAGATGCTATCCACAAGCGAAACCAGTCTTACAAAGAGATGCATTGGTAAGTTTCATGAGTGTGACAACTGCAAATTCAGAAGAATTTGTCTTTAATAGAGAAAAACACATCAAAGTCTCTTGAATTCAAACTCTTCAGTGCAGGACATCGTAATGTAGATTGGCTTGAAGTTGAACAATTAGAAATGAATATGCAACTCTAAATGATGATTTAAACACTCAAAAAGTATTACTGTGACTTAATGTAAATTCTTTATTACTGGAAAACTTCAAATTAATGGTGGATGGCATCTCAAGAAGATAAACATCTCTTGTTGGGAAAGAATTAAGTCCAACAGCCCATATTATAGAGAATACCAAATTAGTTTTGCAGTTACTCTCTAAGGATGAATCTGAGGACTGGGGCATGGGGAATCTGCTGGCTTTTTATCTGGACATGGGCAGCTGTGTGCCTGAGAAGCTTGTGCACTGTCACAGCTTTGCAGCGGTTCTAGTGGTCTGTGAAGTGTCCCTTTCTCTTTTCAGTCTTCACCCTGGAGATCTCTACCCTTTCACAAGAAAGCCCCTGTTTATCATTGTGGACTCTTCAAACAGTGTTGCCTATAAGGTAAGGTTCTTGAAGGCAGCTACTCGTATGACAGGATACAGTGTCAACCCCTAGTTAGCTTACGCTTTTAACAGGATATTTTTTTTAAACAGTTTGTATTCAGTCTTTCTTTTCTTTTGAGGTTGTGCATGCTAGTCAGGATCTGATCCTATGAATAGGAACAAGAAGGAGAAGCACATGAACAGCCGCTCATTGGAAAGTAATAAATCCTCCTGGAGGGAAAAAAGGTTCAAGATTTCCAAGGTCTCTGGTGGGAGGTTTATTTTTGTTATATACCAAAGACAAATCTTGGTGTGTGTGTATGGGGGAGGGAGATAACTAATCTGCTTTTTTTTTTTCCAGTCATCCAACACTCAGTCGCTTTTAGCAACAGAAAGGAGTCAAAGCATTGAGCCTGATCTTACAAAACACGGGGTCTCTGTGTCTGAAAAGTATCTGAACCAAGGAAATAACAAGACTCAAATTAGCATCCAGTGTTACTGTAGAGTGGTATATGCTTGGACAATGAGCCTCCTTCCTAGGGGGCTATGGACATACAGTAGAATTACTCCATGCCAAATCACCTTTGAGAATCTGCAATTCGGGTAATACAGAAGCAGGCAATTTCAATCTCAGTTGCCAGTTGAATCTGGATAGCATTATGACATTTATTTTATTCATGAATGGGATATTAAGATTGTGCTATATCTGGGTAAAGTGCCCCTTCCTTATGTCTTCCTTTTTATAGCTCCATTATGTGCAGTGAGAAAAGTGAACGTTCACAGCTGCATTTCAGAGGAGGAATAGGGACGTCTAGTGGCCAGATGAACTTGTTCCTTGTTCAGTATCCACAGTCTGCGTCATTTGTTTTAAAGGCATTTGTTGGCCAATGAGAGGTACTAAATCAGTAATCAGTATGATTCAGAATAGTTTTGTATTGAGCCAGGGAACTTTCACCTGACGGTCTTAATAATAATCTAGCCTCTCTGTAGGGTTTTTGGTTTGTTGTATTGTAATGCATTTCAAAGGGCTTTTTAAATACTACTGCATTTAACTTCACTGCACTAGATTTCTGTGCAAATCTGCTTTTTATTAAATTCTCTTCCCCATTTAAAGGGAGGGAAACACAATTGGAATGATTTCACTTGTCTTTCTGAGAAAATGAGGATTTGGTAGGGTTTTATTTTCCTCTGCTCTTTCCTGACATTCATTCCAGTATAACAGCACGGGGGTTTCATTTTGTTTCAGGGGAAAAAGTGTGGCTTGGGTTTGGATTTTTGTTTTGTTTTGGTTTACCCCCTTCCTTTCTGGTAGAATTGCTGAAAGATGTCAAGTGGATCAGTTCTGTAAGAGAGAGTAAGGGATTGTTGGTCATCCTTCATTCAAATACAGCTCTGGATATACCAGGGTTCTGTGGACAGCTTAGAGCAAAGGATCTTTTTGAGGTCATGGATTCCCGCATGTAGATTTGTAGCTCTTGTGAGAATAACCATCAACTGTTTACAGTAGAATTCACTTTTGTATTACATATAAATTTGATAGTTGAATTTTCTTTAGATTTTGTGGGCACACAGTAAGCAAAACCTGTAACCTCTATTTAGTTTCTTTTCCTTGTTCAGCAGTGAACTGACCATCAGTAGTGTAAAATACACCAGTGTTCCATCTGTTAAGCGCACAAAGCAGCTGGTGTGAGAGAAGTCCAGCTCTGCCTGTATATAAGGAGTATAGAAATGTGAGTTTTGGAAATATTTCAGGGCAGGATTATGGAAGTGGCTGCTAGGAGCTCTGACCCAGATCACAAGCATGTGGGCACAACTGTGAGGAAACTAGAAAGACAATGAAGGAAAAAAAAAAAAGAGCATTGACCCCTACTAAAAAAAATGTATATTCAGCATTTGAGAACTCACATTCACCTTCACAATCTATTGCCATTGAACCTAGGCAGATATATATGTGGGCATGGGTTTAGGTGTTTTGTTTTGTTTTCAGCTGAAGGTAGATGGCAGAGCTCTCAATCTCAGTATTTTCTAGCCCTTGTAAATTTGTGTCTGTCATGGTGCTGTGCATGCTTACGTGCTTGGTTCCTGGTTGCCAGAATATACTGGTAGTGCTGTCTGACTATCCTCTGGGTGTGTTGTGAGGTGCTTTGTAGACTCAAGCACTGGCACAAACAAAGAGGTTCTGGGCAATTGTGTGAGAAGTTGAAGTCAGTGTGCTGACTTTTTTCCACATGGCTGCTCTGATCTTTTCTGATAGGAGAGTAGCTATCCTGACATTTAAATGTCACTGCTAGCAATACTGGCAGTAACAGCAACTGCTCACACATCTTTTTCTACAGCCCGTTTCTGCTCTCCTGCATGCATTCTCATCCTCTCCCCCTCTCTGGAGGGCTTAAATGGTGATGACTGAAAGTAAGTCCTGCCAGGAAGTGACTTGCCAGTTTGTCAAATCAGCGGCACTTGAACAGCTTCCTCCCATGTATATTTAGCTGAAAGTGGAAGATAACTGCGAATCGAGCTTATCTACTTAAAGCCATGATTTTATTTTTTTTTTAACACTTCCATTTAAATATAGATGGCTGTGTTCTTGAAGGTTACCACTGTATATTTGGATTAAATAATATTTTTAAATCAGTTATCTTCTTGTAGTTGTGGTTGTCTGAGATTATGGTCAAATGCAAAGTCTTAAAGAAAGCAAACCAAAACAAAAACTCCAGCCAAGTAAGAATGCAAGGCCTTTGTCAGTGATGTGGTATAAATACTTAGCTTAGTAAAGCTTACATGTGAAGTGACTTCTTTGGGAAAGAGATGTATATGACGTGCATTTTAAAAAGCAGCAATGCTTCTGTTGGAAAACTTGAATACTGAAGTAGAAAAACAGAGTCAATTTTGAAACAAAAATGTGTTTTACCCTTTTTTGAATTGTCCATGCACTGAAAGGTAGGGCATTCCTTATCCAGAGATGCTACCAACGTTTAGACTGCAGGGCAGGTTTTCCCAGTGCACCTTGTGGTCCTCCACTCCAAGCCGTGGCTGTAACATGCTCCTGTTCCTTTGTTGCATGTATTCCCACAGTGCTTTTCTATGGAAATCAGGAGCAGAGGTGGTGGTGGTGAGTGAATCCTGGTGTTCACTTGGACTATGGTAGGCAGTTGTGTCTGGCCCAGAGCTGAGACAGGTACCTGGAAGCTTGAGAGCCTTAACCTCCTGGATCTATAGTTTGGATGTAGTGACAGGCATGAGCAGCTGTCTTCCAAAGGTTGCGTTCTATGTTAAACCGTGTAGTTTCTCCCCTTTGCAGGACTTACTAGCTATGTTGACTTAACCTCCGCTGGGACAGAGTGCAAAATGATCTCAGATACTGTCAGTGAGTAATACCTTTCCTGAGATGTATGAGTGACCCTTGGTTTTGCTTTATAGCTGTAGGCAGTGTTTAATTGCATTGTCATTTTTACTGATGGAGTGTATGGAAAGTCTGCTTTAGTCTCTAACTGGATGATACAAGATAGAATTCAACATGTGAATCTGCTTGTGAATACTAAGCATCCATGTTACCTGAGAATGTGTAACCTGTCATTTTGTATTCAGCTCAAACTGGCAATGTCTGGGGTGACTCCTGGAGTTTTAAATGTTTCTTTATAGTACTGGGTTGGCCTGCAGTTACTGTCTTCATGATAATAGTCTTTGTTTCTTCATTAGAGACCAAACCTTAGTATCTAGCATTATAACTCTCACTTGGACTTTTAAAGAAATAGAAGAGGTTTTAGGACTAGTCAACACTGTCAGATAGGGAAATGTTTTATTTTGATTAGACTAGATTACTATCTTTAGTATTTAGCAGACTTAGATTAAATTAAATCAGTGAAACTAATTTAATTGAAATATACTACCCGAAGGGAAATTTCATTTGAATTAAACAGAAGCCAGAAGAAATTAAAAAATTAGCTTTTTGATGATTCTACACAAGCAAATACTTCTGGTGATGTATACCTTACATTTGTAACCTGCCAATTTTAAGAATATAATCTACAGACGTGTGTTGCCCTCATGCTCTGGATGCATGGTTTGAATGTGTGCTCTGATAGGATGCAGACATGATCATTTACATTTTCTATGGCTTTGCAAGCCTTCAGTTTTATGAAGGCTGTTTCGGTGAGACGTATGATAGCTAATGAGGTTGTGTAAATGATTATTTTTTTTCTTGTTGATAATTATTACCAATCAGTATACCTACCAGACAGATACACAGTAGGACTGTTATCAGGTAAATGTTGGTGAAACTGGACAAAGGTGTCGTTTGAGGTTTCTGGAGAAATTTGTGTCCAACAGGACACTTAGGCAATATTTAAGGTGCAGGTGGAAGGTGCATGAAATTAGTATTGTAAAATGAGGGTTCAGTATAGCAGATGTTAAGGTTATGACATACTTGCTGTAAAGGAATCTTATTTTAAAACTTTTCTTCACTGGGCTCTTCTGTTACACCAGAAATAGTTCCTCCTGCTAGAAAGAAGAGGGGAAAGAAATTACTTTGACTGGATAGTTCAGCTGTTACTGAGGAAAGACACTAGATCTATTTTGACCTGAAAGCCAATGGCTTTACTGCAGAACATGATTTTTTTTCCAAGTACTGTATTACTACTGAAAGCTGTATTTTCATGAAATTAGTTTCTGCTGTCAGTAGCAGTGAAATGAGAGAATTAGAATTCCTTTAAAATGCAATGGGTTATATTCCTTCTATGCTGTGATCTATGACCAAGTCAATTTGTCAGCCTCACTGCCAATGCTGAACTGTGTGATGGGCATTAGTGTGTTTTCTGGCATTACTAGCCTTTGTACTCTTAACCTGCTGAATATTCAAAAGCAAGGAAAGTGACCATCAATACTTCAAAATTCTTATCTGTTACAGAATTTCACAAACTTATTTGGACAACCATTGGTGTGCTTGCTTTCTCCAACAGCATATCCAAAAGCATTACAAGGTATGTGTAGTATTGCATTTCCTAACAAGTTGCCATTGCATCATATATTTATCCCAAACAAATATAACTTAGATTCTTTGTGAAAAGATAGCTTTTCATCACTATGTAATCCCTAAATCAGATTAACATTTCATGAAGTAATACGATAAAGTTTAGTTACTGTTTATGGCAAATAATTTATTCTAACAATGAATACGGATAGCTTCAACAAGTGCTAGGAGGCAAAGTCTCTCCTACATGGAGACTCAGAAAATTGCCAGTGCAGTGCTGGAGCAATGATGATGATTAGCACTTTGGGTAGCTTTATTACTCCCAGAAAGTGAGCAGAGTCAGTTTAAGGCATCAACTTTTAAATGCCAGGTGTGGAGCAAAATTTTCTCAGATCTTGTTCTGATTTTGGAGGGTAAGTTAAAGAAAACTGTTGGCTTTGTAAGCCCCGAGAAGGTGCGTTTATAGTAGGAACAGGCAATGAAACATTATGTTCTTTAGTCCTTGTGACTACTATAAAATAGAAATAATTCCAGACTTTCTTATTGGAATTTGCTATGTTAAGCTTATTATCCATCACAGAGACAAATACAAAGGTCTTGCTTAAGCCACATAGAGTGATATTAGGCAAGTATCATGAGAGAATGTGCAAGAAGTGGAAGCTTTTCATTTGTTTTGAAACTATTCCTGTTATTTAGCTGGAACTTAAGTCGAAAATAAGTACTGTAATAATGAATCCTGTCTTAACAGAAACTCTGAAAAATAGAACTAACTTTATAAAATGCTGGATGCTTATATTGTGTTCATGGAACAGTCAGGAAAGTCATGCTGTAGTTCTCGAGCCATGCTACACTGCTAGAGCATCATGCAGAGACTTCTTAGCTGAACGTAACTGAGCCCCTGTGTCACTATAGCATTATACCATGCATGCTGTGTGCCCAAGTCCTGGAAAAAAAACCCAAATGAACCAAAACAAGTCAGTAATCCTTGCTGATGAGGAAGTGGCCTTACCATTTAGGCATATGATTTTATGTGCATTGCCTTTCTTTTTGACTTCTCAGTTAATTGAGATAAAGCTTGGACTCCTGTCTATCATGTTGAACTGCATGGAGTAAATGAGCTTTAGGATATTGTGATGCCCAACAAAGGGCAACTATGTAGACTTTGGGGTGTGTGTGTATAGGTTCAACTGCCAGGTTTTTTGAATGGAATAAGAATGTCCATGTTTAATACTTCTCTTTAGTATTTATAATCAGTATCTTCTGTCAGTTGTTTCAGTTATGACTTTTGTGTTCAAGTTATGTGCTCAAAATGAAGACATAGACCTCCCATGATTCATGAGAAAATCTCATTTCTCTTGGTGTTAATACACATCTCCAGTAAGTCTTTATTGCTAGTCATTGCATCATCGTGAGAACAGATCTGCCACAAGAGGAGAGAAGATGTAACTAACATAGAGGAGTAGTTCCTCTGTTACAGAATTTAGTGGGTGAGCAACTTCATTCAGTGGTAGGGACAGCTTTTCAGTTTCATGTGTCAAATGTGTCTCTTTGTCTATTTATTTATTTATTTATTTTAGATCAGTCTCAGCGGGGTAGCCTCTTCACACTCTTTCTGAACAATCCTTTAATGGCATTCCTGTTTGTCTCTGGATTATCAAGCATGCGTAGAGGATTGTGGGAGAAGTGTCAAGATTACCTTAGAAAAATCAACCGAGATATTGCCCAACTGCTGACCCACTCACGATCCATAGGTACGTGCCTAAAGATGCACAACTGAACCTTAGTGTGCTGCTTACGGAGATGCTGTTTTTTCTTGCTCAGCCTTTTGAAAGGACAGAATAGTGAATAAGGGGAATGCACAAGAATTTGTAGTGCTTTCCCCCAAGTCTCTCTCTCTCCCTCCGTTTTGGGTTTTTTTTTTTGGTCTTGTTTTGTTTTTTTAAAGCCTTTCTAAACTGAGTTTTCTTTGCCTTCTCTACAGATCAGTCCTTTCTTCAATTTTTTGGGGATGAATTTCTTCGCTTGCTTCTAACAAGATTTATCTTCTGTTCGGCTACTATGAGGATGCACAAAATTTTCCGGGTATGCAGGGATATCTATCCCTTTGTGAGAATGACAGTCCAGTGCATATAGAACTGCACTGCCTCAGGATGGAAGGGTCTTAGGGCTAAGCGTATCGCTGTGACTTCAGAAAGATAACTGATGCTCACATGGTAATGCTTACAGCTTGTATTGAATTGGTGCCTTTGTACTTTGACTTGCTGAAGCCTTATTCTTCTACATAAGTAGCAGACACACTCTAATTCATTTATGTCACTCTGAACAGCCTTGTCTGCTAGAAAAATTCCTCTTATTAATTCAAGATTATTATTTCTACACAACTAAAAAGGTGTAGAACAAGAATATAAGAGGAAGTGGGGAGGAGTGGAACGTTGTTGCTGGAATGTATTCTAGTGTGAATGGATTTTGAAAGGTCTTTGAAGTGTAAATGAATAAGCTAAGCAGGAAGATGGTATTTTCCCTCCCTGTTGGTTAATGCTGTGCCAACAGTGAAGTTTGCTTCTGGATCTACACCATTTTATATAAGTGAGTCTTGGCATATAAACTGCCTGCTCCATTTTAAACACTACAGAAAAAAATGGAAGTTGAAGCACAGAAAGGTACAGTATTCGTCTTGTTTAACTGCAGACATCTAGTAGCTTTCCAAGCCTAAGTTAGCTACCTAGGCTTCTTTGATATCAGGGAAAAGAAGCATGTCTTCTGACAGTGGGGATAGATTTGCCCTTAGTGTCTTAGGTACTTGTTTTAGGATGAGATGAATCTCCCACTGGAGATGCTTACATGTCTATAATTTCAAGAAATGAACTCTAGCGTAGTAGGTAAGTGTATGTGAAGTCCTTTTGTCTTTTTTTGGTGTTTCCCCCCCCCCCCCCTTTTCGCAAGGCTTCTGTGAACATATTATTAGCCATCTTAGATGAATGGGCATTTGTATTGCCACTATGATCATCTCTGAGTCAATGGAAAGGGAAAACTGAAAATGCTAGAATATTTTCTCTTTATGTGGCATGCTGAAGAGATTAGGATACCTCTTAGGTGAAACTGGCCTTTTGCAATCTTCTTTGTAAAGGGTGTAAAAATAAATGAATGTCTGATTCTCTTTGTTTTCACTGTCATCTAGCAGGAGACTCGAAATTATCCAGAATCTTATCCTCAACTGCCAAGAGATGAAACGGTGGAGAATCCTCACCTCCAAAAGCACATTTTGGAGCTGGCTTCCATACTGGATGTTAGGAATGTTTTCCTGGAAAACACCCTTGATGACTATTAAAAGAAACTGTCTTACTGCAAAGGGGTTTCCCTGGCCACAGATTTTGAATGGTGCAGTTTTATAATGTGAAAATCATAAAAGGAAGTACTTGATTTTATTTTTAAATTTAGGACCATTATTTTAAAAAGTAATACTAAACAGCTGTTAGTTTAGCTGTTCCATTCTGTATGGGGTCAATTTTATAAGCAGAAGTTTTCATGTCTTTTAAATGTTAAACTAAAGAATCACTAGAGGTTTATTTCTGGTCTTGTGGCTATCAACCACATTTCCAACAGCTGATCCTAAGCATAGAAGTATTATTGGTTACCTTTAGCCCACGTTTGTGGAAATCCTTTATTTTTATACAATTTTAAGAAATTGGAAAAAATCAATAGAAAAACAATATTTTATCCCCAAAGAGTCTGGATTTGAAATGGTAAAGATGGAACCACATAGTGCAAACCAACAATAGCAATAAAACAGAGTCCTTCACAAATATATTTTTGCAGTCTTAGGCAAGTAAGTAGACAAAACTGTGGACAATTAAGTTGCATTTGGAGCAGTGGGTTTGAAGTGAAGTTGTAAAGATACTTAATGCTCCCTATAAATTTGACACAGCAATTTTATATATGAACTTTGTACTGCTGGCCAAGGACACAATTTCCACTCTTCCTGATTGAGTAGATGGTTAGCAGATGAACAAATTACAAAACTAAGAAAGCTAGCCCCCATCTCTCACTGTAATATGGGTCATCTTGCCATTTGTATTGCTGCCAGAGTTTTCAAGGAGGAGGGGGCATTCTTCATTTTGAGGTACTAGATGGAATTACATTTCCAGCAGGTGTTAATCCCTCCTTTCCATATGTGGATGGAATGTGTGGCTCCCACAGTGTTACCAGTCCCTGACAGGAGCTGAAAGAATGTCCCATATAGTGCTGAATACGAGCCCTTCCTATCACTCATTTATCTGATGGATCTGTGCTGGATCCCTGTCCCTGAGGAGAGATGCTGATGCTCCTCTTGCAGGTTAAACAAAGTGTGTGCTGCCATAAAGCCCTGTTAATGTTTTGCATGCCCACCATTGCATCTCAGTCCTATCTTTGAACCAGTAAAACTGAGGGGCTGTAATTATGTGTGGCAGCACTATAGGCTCCCTCAGCTCAGTCTGGGTATGTTAAGGAGTAGAGTGGCCTTTGTAAAGGCACTTGCTGGACAAGGCTGTTCTGACTGCTGGGAAAAGTGCTTGCTGACTCGTTTGGACTGTAGTGCCTTCCTTGCAGAGCTACAGGACCTCTTGCCAACTCCTGACAGTGAAAGTGTGAGCAACAAGAAGGAAATGAAAATATTTTAAACTATTAAATGAACAAGTCACTGTTCCATGAGCTGCTAGAAAAGAAGTGAAAGGACAAGTCTGATCAGTGCTTTTATGTTGAACCCAGCCATGTTTCTGTTTTTAGAGATGCAGAACTTGGTGACTACCACAGTATCATGGTAAGCCTGTTTGGAATGCTATGGTACAAGGTATGATCTAGTCAGTCAGAATAGCGAAGGGCAGCAGGTCAGCACTGGTGGACCCTGTTCAGCTGAGGAGAGCACAGGATGGTCCAGTAAGAATCGCTGGAGTGTAGCTGGGAAGTTTGCATGAAGGTTCTTTGTAGCTGGGCTGAAGCTTATGCCATCCATTCTTTAATTTCCCAAAAGTAAAAATTTCTATGAATGCTAGTGTTTGTTCTCAGCAGTCTTGAAGCTGGTATATTGAGGCCCCCACCACTTGGTGCTGCTCTTCTTTGGACTATGGCAGGACTTCATTACCTGGGATGTGGAGTTTATTTTAAAGAGTGTGTGTTTGTGTGTGTGCATGTGTATTCTAGGCGTTTGTGTGTATATGTACAATACGCATACATCTGCTGGCTGGTGTAAATTGTAAATATGTATATATGTATAGGTACTTGTATATGTATTAAAAAGAATGAAACAGTACAATGTCTATATACAAAATTTATATATACACACATACGCCATTTTGGGTGCATTCCACAAGGTGTTGCAGATCCTTTGTGGTTGTAGTAAAGGTTATGGTTCTTCTGCCATTGTAGTTTGCTGTTTCCACTTGGACCTTGACATAATTCATAACTGATTTCAGATACAGGAGGCCTTAGTTAGCCAGGGGAATGAGTACTCCTGTATGTATTACAGTGATAGGATTATTGTATTCTTAACTGTGAAGCTGATGATCTGCCTTTCTGGTAGGAGGTCCCCAGTTATTAAAACATGGGATTGTATGTAGAAGCTAGAGATACAGAAAGCCTTTAATGCAGCAGCAAGTGAGAGACGGGTTATCTCTTGGCCTGCCTGCTGTTCCTCCACCAGCAGTGTTCAACTTGCATGGAAAAGGGGAATTTAATATTCCCCAGCTCACTGCCTTCCAATCAAATGCTTTTGTTTTGCTTTAGCTTTTGCTTTGATGAAGCTATTCTCATTTTGTTTCTGTATATCTGGAAAAGAGTGTGCTATTTCTAAGCATAGGAGTGATGATGCTTCCATTAGTGTGGGCTGGTCAGCCTCTGTGGGACGTTGCTTGTCAGCTGCCTGGGAAAGCCTTGGCAGACTCAGTCTTCATTTTAGCTGGGCTGAAGCAAGGAGTCCTTGCTCGTGATCTAAGAGGCTTCTAATCCACTTTGCAGCCCTGAGAAGAGGTTCTTTTTGCTGGTTACCAAGGTAGATCTAATGAGAGGAGAATGCACTTTTAAAAAACAAACAAACAATAACCCTGAAGAAGCTAGAATGTAGGAGGAGAATATAAGGCCTTGAAAATTAGTTCAGAAGTTGAACTTATCAGCGATGACTGTCCAAGCCAAAAATTCATTCTTGAGGTCCCTCATTCTCTTCTTACCTACTGACCTTTTGTTCAGACGTATGCTGCTGGCAGGGATATTCAAAGATAAAGATTTCGCTCCTGTTGTGTCGGTAGCAGTACAAAATTGTACTTTGTAAGCAAAAGGCTGACACCTTCTGTCTGCTGTAGCTGTAGATAGGATGAGTATCTGGTCTTGGATTTTGAGCCAGCCCCCTCCCTTCCCACCCAAAGCAACTGCATTCAAGATGAAAATACTCGTATTTTCCCCTCCAAGTAAAAGCTTGTCTTGTTTGAACTTACTAAGTCATTCTAAACTTGTGCTACTGTGTACTGTGTGCTATGGTCGTAGGTACCTTCTTGATGTATGCTTGTGTGTACTGAAGAAAAATTTGGTTTATGTATCTAGCAGTCCTCAGTATGGAAGCAAAGCAAAGACTGAACCATTTTTAAGTGAGAAGAGAACAAAAGGATTTGTTCTCATTTGCCTAATGCCTTCCCTCTTGTCTTGTTCTCCCTTTCTCCATATATCTTTATTGCTTATGTTAGCAGAGAAGACTTGCCAGCACCAGGCAATACCAAATTAAGGGGGTAAATTCTGTATGTAATACACTGAGAGGAGAATGTGATCTGGACTTAATGTGTGCTTACTGGACTACTTCTGCCTAGCTCCCTACTGCATGTGATACGTTCAAATGAATCCTGCTCCCACAGTAGGCACCTCTATTTGTACTCCTGTTCAAACTGGCTTTAGAACACCTAGCCAAAGTTACTGCTGTTGCCTTTTGTTTCTTCCCCTCTGACTTTTCAAAATAACAATGACGGGAATACAGGGTTATGAGTCTTTAATACTCCATTTTTTAATTACTCTCGGGATGCGATGTGTCATTTTGCTTCATGTGCAAGCTAAATGGAGCACTGACTTCTGTGAGCTCTGCAAACTGGACTTGCTCCCTGGAGTGCTTTCCTGAGAAGTTTCAGGGTGGTTTGTTTGGGTAGTTGATCAAAATAATAGCCGTCAAGTCATGACTTAAGAAACCCCTCAAGCCTATTCCCCAGAGAGATGTGCAGTGATGTCTTTTAAGGATCATAGGAAATAAATAGAAGGGGGGGGGGAGGAAATTAGGCTTCAAATAATAATCTTCAAAAGCTATAGCTTCAGTAGCTCTGGTCAGGCTTCTCCTCTAAGGTCGGGATGAAAGTGCTGCTCCAAGATTCATGCCTGGCATGCTGTTGTGAAGCACCTCCCCTGCCCTGCCACCCTTCCTTGTGCTCTAACTCCATGCTGTGCTTCAAGTCTGCTTTTTCCTGAAAGCTAAAAAGCTTAGTATCTGTCTGAACAACTTTTTTGTCTCGAGGCTTCTTTTGTAAAAGCTTTATCTATGTTAGATTCTTCAGTAACTGTTCTGACTACAGATCACCAACGGCAGAGCCCTCATTTAGTCCTGCCTGTTCCACGTGAAGTGGCTGCTTTGTGTCCGTAGCTGATTTGTGGTGGCTGCTGCTGCTCCTGGGGCTGAGGGAGCTCTGCAGGCAGTAACAGCAACAGTAATCTTACAAACAAGGGAAAAAATCTGATATATGAAGCTGAAAGCTGCCCTGTGCAACTCAGTAACATTAGATTAGCTGCAGTCAGCCTCAGCGTGAGGGATACTGGCGCAGAGGACAGGGGCAAAGATCTCCAGAGCAGAGAATTTCTGAGGTGGCTCTCTTACATTTTTAATATTTTTTACTTTTAGAGCAATACTGTGTCTGTGACCAAATGTATTGCAAGTGCTTTGAAGATTTGGATGTCCAGAAATAGAGCAGGGGAGGAACACATCAGACACACGTTATCTGCTTTATATTTAGGAGTGAAAGTAAGCCACGGGTTTTTTGGTTGTTTGTTCCCCCGCGCCCCCCCCTTCCCCCCCCCCCCCCCCCCCAAGCCATTACTCTGCCAGGGCAGAGGAGATTTAGTTCAAGATTTCTGAATTTGAGAGATCTTTTGGGGGACTAAAGACTGTCTCTGAATTCCTGTTGACTTATTAACGTACCAGCTGCCCAGATGCACGCATAATGTTTTGCTCTTAAAGATCCTGGTTTCATTCACATTGAGACCAGACTTCAATGCATCTTGCTGGCCCAAAGGAGTCCCTGAGCAGTGCAGATCTTACCAGATCTAGTAAGAGCAGCTGTTCCTGCAAGAATAAAAGCCTGTTGTGAGTACCTGCCCCACTGACTGCAGATTTCTTTTGGCATGTGTTCGTTACCACTTCAGTATTAAGTGACTTGTTAGGAGCAGGATTCCACCTCACGCAGGCTGAAAAGCACAAGTTGCTTCTCCCCTGGGCAAGGCTTAGCGAGAAGGACAAGGGGAATGCAGGCGGGAGAGGGAGGGAGCGTTCTGGAAACGCAGAGGAACTGTGCCTCGGAGAGTCCCTCTGCAGAGGTAAGAGGAGCGTTTTGCCTCTCTGAGAATCAGATTATTTATTACCAAAAGTAATTTTATAGTGAATTGGTTTAAAGTTATTTTACAGCCATGTGCCTGTATATCATATTTTGGTAAAAACAGATATTTTACTTAAAATATAGTTATATAAATAAACTTTTTTGGAGCAAATAGACTTTTTTTGCAGGGGATCTGTAAATCGCCGAAGCGATGCACTACCAGAAACTGTTCTGCCATTGTTCTTGGTGTCTTTGGGAGGAAAGTATGTTTGTATTACTGCTGGAAATCTCGGGGGAAAAGTAAAAGCTAAGACGAAAATGAGAAGGACTGCTGTTAACTCCATTTCAGAAACGACCACCCGTCTTTCCACCGTGGTTTGTATTAGTACTAAAAGCCGAAAGGCAAGGCCTGCTTCCTGCTGCCTCCCCCCGCCCCTTTCAGCCTTTTCCAGTGAATTTCGAGGAGATTTCTGTACGCTTCTGTTTCCCTCAGCGGCCCCCCCGTCCCGCTGTCCCCCCGGTTTTGCTGTGTACGAGCCGTTCGCTGTTCCTCTCTCTGTATCTCGGGGTCGGCGGGCACCGGGGGCTGCTCCCCCCCCCCCGCCGCCGGGGGAGGGCTCTGCCGTTCGCCGGGCGCTGTTCGTGTTCCCGCACGTGTAATTCTTTGCCTGTTGTCAGAACTACCTTGCCTTTCCGGCCGTGTCCGAGGAGTTTATTGTTAATAAACTGTGGCAAATGCTTGTAACGAGGCGGCTGCTCCGGGGCGGGGCGGGGCGGGGCGGCGGGCGGGACGAGCGGGGCCGGCGGGCGGGCCCGCCCCAACGCGCCTGCGCGGCGGCTCGCGCTGCTTCCGGGCCGCGCGGCGCTTCCGGGTCAGAGTCGCCAGAGGAAGCGGCGGCCGAGGCGGCAGCGGCGGCCCTGGGGTCCCGGCGGCGAGGCCAGGCCAGGCCAGGCCAGGCCATGGGCGGTGAGGGCAGGAGGGGGGCCGGCGGGGCAGGGCAGGCCGCGGAGCTGGGCTGGGGAGCCGGGGGGTGGCGGGGCCGGGCCGCAGCTCTCGGTTGGGGGCCGCGGGTGAGCGGCGGCGGGTCCTCGGCTACCTCAGAGCGGGGCAGCAGCTGCCGAGGACCGGCCTGCCCCGAGCTTCCCTGGCCCTTGGGTGGGGGCCGGGCTGCGGAGACCCGCCGGGCTGCGGAGACTCGCCTGCTCCCGCAGCGGAGGCCGGCCCCGGCCGCTGCTTGTCCCGGGAGTGGGGTGGGGTGGGCAGCGTGCCGCAGAACACGATCACGGTTGGGGTTTGTTTGGGTTTTGTTTTGTTTGTTGTTTTTTTTTTAAAGGGTTCTGCTCTGGGTGACTCTCTTCTTAGGGTAATATAAGAGGTGTGCCATTAAAAGGCATTTAGTTATTTTTAAATGCTTAATATGGGTAGAAATTTTTAGTGTGGAAACCATTTCTCTTTAATTTGCAGGTACTGTTAGGCTATGAAGGCTTTAATGGAACTAGAAATGCAATAAAACAGTTGGTGAGGCATGAAATTAAATCTCGGCGTCTGGAAGCTTTAAACAGAGTGTCAGTATATTAAACATATTGGAGCTACTGGGCTTTCAAAGTACCTGGATATTTCCATGCTATAGAGCAGTAAAATGTTTGCAAAACTGAAGAAGAAGATAGCGGAAGAGGCAGCTATTGCTCCCAGACCAGGAGGAGCTGCCAGGATACCCAGGTCTGTTAGCAAGGAGTCAATTACATCTGTGGGAGCAGACTCTGGAGATGACTTTGTAAGTTACACCTTGCTTTGAATTTTGATTTTTCTTACAGCATTTCTCTTATGGTTTTACAGACAACCATTTAAGTCTAGCATATGAGCTGAATATGTATTGTAGTGTCTTTGTAGGTGTGCATCTTAATGCATAAATGAATCACTAGCTCGAATAAACTTAAATACTGAAGAGAAAATATTTGTGTGTGAACTGCGGTAGTTACCAGAAGGCTCATATTCCCATGTAAACATGAGTAACAAAGCTATCTCAATAGAGAACATTCTTAAACATGCATAAAATATTGAATAAAGCTGTAGTAACGTGTAAGGTACCTATCTGTAAAATTAATTACTGAAGCAGTAGGAAAGCAAGCCAGGCACTGGTTAGCTATCATTGTACCATGGATCTGCATTTACCTCTTGGCTTCCTGGTGCTTTTCCTACCCAAGCATATCGTTAACATCACTGCCAAGAACGCGTATGCAGTTTTGTTGCACTCAAAACCATTGTAGTTCCTCTGACGTCTGGTTTAAATTCTCTTTTGTTATAAAGTGTTTTTTAATCAAGTGGTATCATTCCAGGAGCGTATGGGTTAAATGAAACCCTGTAATGCTCTGGCACCTCTACCCCTTGATGGTGATCATATTTTTGAAAACCTGGATTAAGACACAGTGTCGCACCACTGTTGGAGCCAACAGTATACGCTGTATTGCAGCAAGTTGCTTTATCGTTCTGTTTTGCTGTCTGCAAAATGGAGAGGTTATTTACACAGTTGAACTTCAACTCCTTTTTTTTCTGAAGTTCAGCTGAAATTACAGTTTTGTTAAGCAGAAAGTTGGAGGTCCTAATGTTTAAATATATTTTACAATGGAAATATATTAGTCTTGTGTTTTTCTGAATTTTTTTTGGACTTAAATTCTCATATAGAAATTTCATTCATTGTCTTGCAAGTTTAGAGAACAGAAAACAATGACGGTAGCTGAAGTCTTGAATAGTTTTCAGAAAACCTCCAAGAACTAGTTGTTTTAGCAATATTCATTTAATTGCTCTTACTGTTGATTTTTATGGAGCAAAAAAAACCCCATAAAGAGTCATAAGTCAGTTATACGGTGGATTTTGCATGGAGAGACCATTGCATGGAACGACTACTGCATCAGTGCTTATGCAAGCTTATCCCACCTGAAGAGCGTTACTGTTTCTGTTCTACTTAGTTTCTCAGAAGACTTTTGCTTTGACCCATCCTGAAACCTGTACTGTAGAGCCTGATTTCCCTTATGATTCCATTATGCCATCTCCTCAGTGATCAGTTTGAACAACTTGTTTTCAGTATAGCTTCTTTTAAAAGCATTGTATTTCATGGAACAGGCTAGCATTGCAGAGCTGACTATTTAAGCCCTTACTGTTTTTCTTCTTCAGCATTTTTTACACATTCTGCTGTGCTAGTACAACTTTCCCCTTTATGTGAAAAACTGAAGCATTATTTCTACGTGGGATACTGTGTGTTATCATGGAGTTAGTATATGGCAGGATTGCTTTTTTCTAAATTTTATAAGTTACATGAGTGTTGTTTTTCTACCAAGGCTTCTGATGGAAGCAGCTCTAGAGAAGATCTTTCATCCCAGTTGTTCAGAAGAAATGAACAAATAAGAAAACTGGAGGTCAAGCTGTCTGGTATGTGTCTTGATACATATAAAACCCTACTAATTTAGGAAATACTTTCCTTTGAACTTAAGTGGTTTAATTTATTAAAAATACATGGGGTTAGGTTTTTTTTGAAAATGGATTTGTAACAACCCTGTTGATTGTCATCTAGGTAGCATCTAGTATCACTGATTTTTTATAAAGACGACTGCCTCTTTTCAGCTGATTGCATGACACATGTGATTTTGAACAGCTGGGATACCTTTCTGTCCCTATGCTTCAAATAGTCCCTTTCCCAGCTTTTATTTTATTTACTCTGTGTATGTAATGGTTTGTTTCTCTTAGGATCTAAGCTTTCTGATGTTGACAGTAACATGGTGCCATCCTTAAAGAAGTGAACTTTGAAATGAAGAAAAAGCAAAGGGTTCAACATATAACAGTGTTGAGGCTTTTTTCTTTCCAAGATAATACCTACTGTAAAGCTGTGGTAAGGGCTTTGCTCTGACACTGCTTTCCATGCCTATTGCATGGAGTGGATGAGAGACTAGACTAAACTGTGTTATGCTGCTGCTTCCCAAAGGCCTTGGGGAAAATAAGGAAAGGTTATAGCTAGCTCAGGATTATTGTAATTTATTCTGGAGACTTATCAGGCTCCTGTTCAGTTCAAGAAAATATAGGATTCTAAAACGATTTCACATTGCACTTTGAAAGGGCAAAGTGTTCACCTCTTTGAATAAGGTAAACTCAAAAGTGCTGGTTGGGGCTTAGTATAAGAGAAGGAGACTCTAACTATCAAGAGGCTTGTGCAAGCAGCCCAATCAGTAAGTAAATCCTCCTTTCCATTGTACGTAAACTTCTCCAAGGTGTGTGTGTGTATTTTCTTCTGTTTTGGTTTGTTGTTTGTTTGTTTTTTTTTTTAATATCTCCTTCCTTGTCAGTTCTGCTTGGTAGGCATGGTAGTAGTAAGAGTGTGAGATTGTTACCCCAGTGGGAGCACCAGTCAGGGCTTAGCCTCAGAGATACTGTGTGACTTGAACAATGAGCAGCGTGGAACAAGGATGCAAGCGTCTGTGAACTGCCCCATCCTTGCATCCTCCAATGAGAGAGACCTTTCCTCAACAGAGTTAAATAGATCACTGTTTTTGAATGAAGTAAAAAGTGGGGATAGTTCTTTATTCTCTGGTACTGCCCTTTCTTGTGTAACAAGCACACCTAGGAGAAGTCCTCCTGTTTGTACCAACCATTTACCCTATGGACAGTACAGAACTATTTACTTGTGTTCATTGCTATGGTCACCCAAGATCTCCTCAGCAGGAATGATTTTCTGATTAAGAAAATCATTGTCATTTTCCACTCATCCTTTTTTCTTTTTTTTTTTTCTTTTTCTTTTTCTTCCCCCCCCCCCCCCCACAAATTTCCTTCCCCAATGTCTGTTCATTCCTGGTCTGTGCGTCTCCTTCCTCACACAAGATTATGCTGATCAGATCCGAAACTTGCAGAAGATAAAAGAGAAGCTTGAAAATGCATTAGAAAAGCATCAGGATTGTACGTACTTTTTCCTTTTTTTTAAGTTGAAAATTGTTATGATTGGAAGGAAACGGGTTTGATGTACATGTTTTAATCATTTCCTTTCAAACTGTGCACCTCTAGGTTGCAAAGAATTAGAACGCAAGTTCTTGCCTTGTTTACAGTGTAAAAAGCAGCAGTAGTGTGTTGGCTGTTGAACAAAGTTGTTGTTATACTCCTTTTGCCAAATTTGGGGCTGCCATGCAGGAGGGACCTTTCTGAAAACTACAACTTTGTTATAATCCAGTGATGAACGCTGTTTCTATCTTCTGTTATTTCTGGCATTTGTCCAATGTGCAAGCAGTGTGAGGTAATAAGTGGCACAGCATTAGTCCTAAAGAGTCAAGATGGGGCTAATTACTTGCAGAAGAAGCTCTTTAAAGTTATAAATAACTTAAAGAAAATTAAGAAGCAATTTTAAAAAAATGAGTTTTTAATATAGCTGGTGATTCTCTGTTGATAGCCTCCATGAGGAAGTTTCAGGAACAGAATGAAGCTCACCAGGCAAGTCGAGCCAAGATGGCTGAAGGAATGGCTTTGGCCTTAGAAAAAAAGGACCAGGTAACAGAGCTTGACCAACTCAACTTTGGACTGTCTGTGGAGATCTGAGTGCATGACCTTGATGCTTTAAGCAGGTGTCGCCATTAATTAAAATAGTTATTCAGCATTGTGTATGTTTAGTATGCCGGTGTTGAGGAAAGGAGTGTTAAGTTCAAATGCCAGAGATGGTGTAGGACTTGTCATTGTTCTGACTGTTCTGTTTTTAAAAAAAGCCCACAACAATTTCTAATGAAATTAAATTAAATTAAGCCTGTACTTGGGTTTGGTAAGATTCAATTGCAGTAGACCTTTTGCTTTTATTTTACTTTGCTTGCATAAAGTTATGTATTCAGATGGCATAAATGATTCCTCAGCCTTTATATATTAAAACACTAGCTGGTACTTTTCCTTTGCTGATTATTTTTTTAATCATTACCACAACTTAGTATCTCTGTTAACAATACAATTTTTTATTTTTTTTTTAACCATAAATGCTGTCCTTGAAAGTCTACAAATTGATTTTTTTTTTTTTTTCCTCCTTTCTTACTTGTTCAGGAGTGGATAGAAAAACTGGGTCAAGTTGAAAAGGTAATTAACCTTTGGCTTTTTTTTTGGGGGTGGTGGTGGTGGTTTTTTTTTTTTAATGTTTCCGTGTAGTGTATTTGCAAACACCAGCCTGCACACTTCCTACAACTCAATTCTGTTCAGCACTTTTTATTATTTGATATTTGTTCAATGGGAGAGGCCAAACATTTGCTTTTGTTACCAGCCCCAGAGCTTCAGGAGATATTTCTGGAATTGTTTTTCAGTGGGGAAGTAAAGAATGATGGCTTGCGATGAGAAAGATGTACTTCTGTAAGGTGGAACAATAGTTTCCTTTATTACAGAGGAGGCAGCTGGGATGCAGAAGGAGGTAGTGACTTCATCTGAGATCTTGCAGTAGGTCATCTGTTTCATAAAATAAACTATTTTGTAGGGATTTTTTTAATACAGGCTTTCAGTCTTGTAGTTGTTCCAGCTGTTTAGCTTAGTCTATTTTAAAGTATCTCTGATTATGAAGACATTAAACATTCTACTGTTCACTGTCCATTTTTAAGAGTTCAGTTAGGTGATCATTGGCTGCATTGTAATGAATATGGATTTTTTTTGAGATTTTTGAAGTTCAGTAATTTGCTCCACATTGCCTACTGCGACATGAATGTGAAAGAGTTTCTAGTGCTATATATGGCACCATGAGAGAGCCTTACGGCTGCAAGACAAGATTCCTTTCCCAGAATTTAACTAAACTCCCATTGACTTGAAATGGCCATACAGATATTCTTGGTTTCCTTTTGTTTTTGTTGGTTTATCAGGAAAAAAAAATGCTTGAAACACAGTTACAAGAAATGAAGGAGCAGAGTTTGAACTTTTTTCAAAAAAGAGATGAAATTGATGAACTGGAGGGCTTTCAACAGCAGGAAATTGCCAAAGTTAAACACATGGTAAGATTTTTTTAAACTTTTTTTTTTCTTTCCTAAAATTTATGTTAGAGTACCAAGTTAGTGGTAGCTCTGCATTCATTTTTTTAGCCTTTATGCTCGTATACAGTCTTGGTCACTGTCAAAATCTCAGCAGTAGGTACATGCATTCAATATTACATAGTTTATTTCAACAGTGACTTTTCTGGGAGTTATTTATTATCTCATTTAATTCAGCTCATAACTTAATAAAAAGGACAAGTTTCAATGAGAAGGCTTTATCAGTATTACTGGGTCATCTTTATTGTCTAAGATAACATTCTAATATTCAGCTTTTGAAAAAGGAAGAATCTCTGAGCAAAACAGAGCAGGAACTAGAGGCATGCACTCGAGAACTAACCCACACTAAAGAGGTGCTTCAGGATGCAAGCAATGAGTCATCAGGCCTAAGGAAAGATCTTCAAGAATTGCAGCAGCGGTTCTTGGAGCTAGAGGCACAGAGGTATGGATGTGGTGTTCCATGAGGAGCAGTGTATGCATTTCCCCTATACTTTTACTTCATGCCCAGCTCTGCCTTTTTGGAAGAGTTTATGTATGTAGTGAGTTGACTGAATAATTGCTTCTGGTATGCTGATGTGGATGTAAATGCCAAGTTCATGTTTCTTTTCAAGCCAATTAAAGTAGTACTTGTTTAGGGTTTTGTAAGCATGTTATGATTTTTTTTTTTCATAGTTAGAATGCTTAACTGTCACTTTTTTTGGAAAATGTATAATCAAGCAGTGGCTGGTTTTAGGACAAGAAAATTTGTTGCTTAGTTCATTTTCATAAGTAGCAGAATTATCTGCTAAAGATTATTTTTCTGGAATGGTATGTCACATTTTTTTATTCTCTTTCTGTGAAGAGATGAACTAATGACAGCTGAGACAAATGCAGAAAATAAGATCACTGCTCTGGAGTTAAGAGAACAGGAGCTACAAACTGTCATTCAGCAGCTTTCTGTAGACTTGCAAAATGTAAGTTTGAGTTAAGTGAGATTTGATTCAAAGAGCTCCTTGTCTGCAGAAATTAGATTAGATATCAGTTATGTGTTTTTGGAAATCTAACTTTCAAAGCAAGTAATTTCTCAAAATTTTTAGGCTCGAATTGCTGGTTCTGGTTGTGAGAAGAGACTGGAAATGTTACAGGTGGAGCATGAATCTCTGAAGGTGGAATATGAACAACACAAGCAAAAGGTTAAGTATTTTCAGATGCGTCTGCTGTTGGCTGGTATCAAGGTGTACATTTGGGTAATGCATGTGAGCTTGAAATTTGGTGTCTAGAAAGTGTTTTGGGATCATATCGTCTTTCCAAATAAGACTTTTCTCTTTCTAATGGCTTAAAGTCAAACCACAATGGATTAGCTGAAAGGTTCACTACAAAAAACATGCTGTGATTTCTTGTTCTTACAGATGACTTTTGAATTTGTTGAGAGAAATAAACTTACCGAACAGTTGCAGGAAAAAGTGTCTTCCTTGGAAAAAAAGCTAGAAAGAAATCTTTCAGGAGATGAACATGTGCAGGAGCTACTCAAAGAGGTAATTATACATTTATAGACTGCTTAAAAGTGCAATCTTAATGAGATTTTTTTTCTTTTTTAGGACATACATTACTTCTCATACATGGAAAGAATATATGATGATGTAATGCAGGCACATTTGTCCCTTCAGTGTATATTGGCACGCTGTCTATGCTGGACAGAATTGTGTGGGTGTCTACATTGAGCCTGTTCATGTAGATATTGCACAGCTGTCTTTATTGGTCTTCCTGCATTGTCTGTTTAGGCAATGCATCTGACTGCTTAGAAGCAAAAGAGCAGCTTTTTAACATTTCCACAGGAGGTAGAACAACTTGGGAGTTTTATTGGTTAATCCTTACAGTGAACGCTTCTCCTTGTTCTTCATCTTCTATTACCATGCCTTGCAAAGCACTGGGACAGGAAGGGAAACTGGTTTTGCACATAGGTGTTTGAACAGAATGTTGTATACTGAAAGCTTGAGCCTCAGAAGTGTTAAGAAACAGCTGAAAACAGAAAGAACTTAGCTTTGGTTAATGTCTTTTCTTTCATTACTTCATCTCTTTCTCAAGCACTGATGCTCCTGTTCAGAATCAGCTTGGAGCTGTGCTTCCCCAGCTGGGTCTGGGGGAGACAAGGGAAGGTATGCTCTTCCTTGGTCAGGCTTACCTACAAGGTATATCACCTCAGTGTTGCTGTGATAAAATAGTTTGGCTTAGTAAACTTGAGCCAGTTTAAAGTCCATGGGGCGGTAGTAAAACATTTCAAAAGTGACTACCATAACTAGCAAATGTTTTACCTTGTTTGTTTGTGTATTTGCTGTGATGCAGGGGAATTTAAGCTTTCAAAAAATTTTTTTTTAATCCCTTAAACTTGGCTTGGGTTAGAAAATTACAATTTAGCTGCTGATTAGAGTTTATATCTGGATTGTGACAGGATGTCAGTGAATTTCCCATTCTTAATGATGTCATCCCCAGGGCAACATGATCTACAGAAGCCCTATGCAGTAGCATCAAACTTGCTGGCTCCCAAGAGCAAAGCTGCATTGCACATCAAAATAACTGTTCCATTTTAGTTTGACCCTATTAATGAAATAAAAAGAAAAATCTTAATTGAGAAACCCCACTTACCTCTTTGTCCATCCTTCCTCCTGTTCATCTCAATGTAATCTTCAGAAAGCTACTCTTGAGCAAAAACTGGATGAAACCAGGCAGCAGGTACTAACAGACAGAATGCATCACACTGAGACTGTGAACCAGTTGGAAACACAGGTAAGTATTTTTTTTATTTCACTACAAATTCCCACTGTTTCCAGCATTTTTATGCCCTATACCTCCTCCCCTCACTGCGCTTGTGCTCTCAGCCAAAGGTGAGACTGTATGTCACATTTATCTGGAAAGAAAAGTCTAATTGATTAATGTCTCTGGTCATCTCCTCAACTGCAGTGGTGGAGAAGGGCCTAGAGGTTATGAAGTTAGAGATTTCATGCATATCTTCCCTGTCATAAGAAACAACTAGCTGAAGTGCAGGCATTGCTGGGCAGTAGTGGTATGGTGAAGAGTTTTTAAAAGCAGCGTGTATCAAGTGGGCAGTCCTCTGAACTATGTGGTTTCATGGTTCTAATGTTTACTTTCCCCTAATGGGTAACATTCTGTATATTTTTTCTAATAACATAGATGACATTGGATCAGGAATTTAATGTATGGTTATATTTTTAGAATAAAGAACTGGAACAAAAACTACAGATTGCAACAGAAGCATTGAAAAAGAGTGAAGAAGCAGCTGCTGAGCAGGATCTGAAGATCCAGAAGTTGGTGAGTACCCTGCATGATGTTTCACTGACCAGTAGCAGATCAGTCTTCAGCATCTCCAGAGACACTCACTTCTCTGTGTTTTGTTACTCACGTGTTTTCTTGCTGTTTATCCCCTAAACTAATGTCAGTATATGAGTACATGATGCTGCTCCCAAAGGAATAGTGTTGCTTCGGTTTGAGTATGTGTCTCATGGAATGGTGTCCGATTCTTGTCAGAGCTTTAAAATACCATTTTATTAATGTAGTGTTCTTTATTTCTCTTAAGCAAACTGATCTAGAGGACGAAAGAAGTAAACTACAGCAACAGATTTTAAGTGAGAAACAGCAGTATGATCAGAAAATTACTGGGCTGGAGTCTCAAATTGCTGCTCTTGAAACAGCTTGGGAATTTGATAAAACAGCTACTCAGCACAAGATCGTAAGTACAGAAACTGTTAAGTGGGCCATGTGGGTCTTCACAAAATGGTTTTAACACAGCTTGTAGACCTTGCATATTGTCCAAATGTTCTTATTCAGCACTCCTAGCATTATAATAGAAGATCTCATACTTCGAAAAGCTAAATATGAACAAAGCATTTGATGACTTTAATTGTTTAAACAAAGCGTTAGAATAATTGTACTTGGTATTTAAGCAATCTTTATTTTACAGAGCCAGTTGGAAAAGGAAAAGGAAAATCTTAATGGAAGCAGAGCAGAGTATGAGAGCTCTTTAAAAAAACAAGAGTCTGAATTGAACAGGTTAAAGGTAAGGCCTTAATTGGTTAGTGACGTTGGTTAAATACAGAGCTGTTTGAGAAACAGTATTACATTCTCCGTACTTGGAGTCAGACTACGTTCAGGTTGCAGATACTTAACAGCTGTAAATCATCTTTGGTACTCAGTAGAAATGTATTTGAGGAGCATTACAAATAGCTGATCCTTTTCTGAAATAGAATGCTTGGGTCTGCCTAAATGAGACAGAAATAATACATTCCCCTATTGTCAGGCCTGAAGAGCTTTTAAGTCCTGTTAGCAGGAATGAATACAGAATAGTTCAACATCAAATTCCACTCATAGCATTCAAAACAAAAGTTAAAAACTTAAGTCGGTCAGGTATTTACAGCTTATACTCAGTCTTTTGACTGTAATTTTAGTGTTGAAAGTTTTTTTCTGTAGCTACTCTTAGATGCACAGTTGGAATAGAGGTCAGTTGTAGGAAGGAGCTACTTCATTGTAACAGAGACTTCAAGCTAAAAGATCTTTTAAGCATTGGATATGATTGGCTCCTTGCATCAGTTCTGTGTTGCTCTTGCACATGCAGATAGCAGCAGTCCAGTAAAACAGAACAGTAACTCATTTGGAAGCGTAAATCATGCTGTTCTAGTTGCTAATGAATTTGTGTTTAAAGATGAGAGACTGACTTGATTTTAGTTGTCTTGAGTAACCTCTGAATTACTTCTGGTTTGCAGAATGAATTGAGCAGCAGAGAGACTGTCAGTGTTGAAATTGCCAAAGCATTGGAAGAAGCACGAAAACAGAGAGAGGAATTACAACAGCAGGTTGGTTAATACCGACAGTCTAAAATATTTGGGTGCTCCCCACCTTGCACAGACCAGACTAGATTTGGACTTAATTTTCATAAGTCAGGAACATGAGTCAGAATCATATCCTCAGCATGCAAGACAGCAGTGGTTGCCTCAGTGAACTTGAAACTTAAGGGTGTCTATGTAAATGCCTGCACAAGAATGTGATCAACTTAGGTGAGTTATTCCATTGGAAGAATGTAAAATGCTGCTGACTGCAAAGTTAAGGATATTGATAAGTTTGTAGGCTCAAGAGTTATGGCAAGTTGTGGCAGTTGAATATGAACAACTGAGGGGAAGACCAGGTAGTAGCAAGTGAATACATTTGCTCAGAATTAAGGTGACTGGTATTTCGGAACCCTTTAAATCTGTAAGATGATGTGTAGTCCCAGTAGGTCAGCCGTCCTGAGCCATTGACTAGTTGGCAGTTTGTTTTAAGGAAACCTATTCATTCAGTTGTTTTGATGTAAACACTGAAAGGAACATCTTTGTCCCTCAGCAGTTCTAAAATTGTAAATTTCCTCATAGGGAGGAGGTTGTATCCAGTATCCAAATGTAAATTCTAGGTAGTCTTGTTGTCCTCCTCTTTTATTAAAAAGGTCACGGTGGATAACATGAACTTGTGTTTCTTTAAGCTGGGAACTGCCAACTGCGCAGGTTTGACCAAATTTCGTCCCATCTTTTGGTTTCTTTATTCTTCTGGGATTGCTGTAGATCTGTGCTTGCTTGGTCCACCTGTATGTGAAAGGGGTATAAGGCAATCTCTGGTTTTGCTGAGTGGCTGTTTTACAGCTGCCACCTGCTGGTTATGAGGCAATCTGTAATTATGGCACAGAGTTTATCAGAAGTGAAGTGTCCTTTAGCTCTTACAGCACATTGACTTCAGTGCTCTTTAATGAGGTCAGCATTGTAGAGGTGATGTCTTCTGTGAGTCTCTGGACAGATTACAGACATCCACGTTGTATTATCTGTAACACTAATGCTGCACAAACCACTTTTTCAAGGTGTTGTATTGCCTAGCACAGAACTCAGGCAGCCCCTGCCAGTTGTAGATACCAGCCACTGCCTTTGTCACTGATACAGGAGTTCTTCTCCAGTCCTTCCCACAAAAAAAGAAAAAAATCTGAACTTCTGAGGTATGTTGAAATCTTTCAATGCCCTCTTCTAGTTTTATATCTAATGATTTTTGTTTGTTTACCTGCTTTGAAGGTTTCACATCTGGCTTCCTTAATAAAGGAAAAAGACCAGCTGATTGATGAAAAATGTGATATGCTTCGAAAACAGAAGGAAGAACTAAACCAACTCAGTCAAGGTTAGACCAAATGAGTCTACTGTATCCCACACAGCTTTAAGTACAGTCTCTAGTTCTGGGCTTGCCTGATAGATTGTCTGATTGTTGCTGAAGGATACAAGATTTTGAAAATTCTAACAGATTAAACATGGAAGAGAAATCTAGGATTATAACAATCTATCTACTGCGTCCTTAAAAACAAAACCACTTTTTAAAATCAGAGTCTTATGTTTCTACACCATAAAATAACAAATCTTGCTGTACTTTTTGTAAATTATTGTGGTGCGCAAAACATGAAATAAATTATACAGATCAAAACCTGCTACTTCGTTGCACCGCTTTTAAAACTGCACTTGCTTGAAATATGTACATTATAATAAGCAGCTGCAAACTCGTATTCCACAGTCCTACTAAAAAATGTAGTCATCTTCATTCAGTTCCTAACCCCACCATGTTTCTCTTTTGTGTTGCCATTATTTACAAAGGGAACAACACTGTAGCCTCCTGTTGCATGTACCATTCCATTGGCTGGCCATGTGTCGGTAGCCATTTGTGCTGGCTAGCCATTTGTGCTCACAGCTCAGCCCCAAGTGTTCCTGTGCAGCTACAGCACAAGTCACACAGACTTTTGATGGTGTCTTTTAGAGCAGGTCTAATTGATGGTTATGTTGTTAAGTATTAAAATCACCCTGTCTTTCAGACAGTTAGGCTGCTCCTTCGCAAAAACATGCATGTGTACTTGGGTGGCTTAAATTCCATCGTCTTTTCTGTCTTTATGACAGAGCAAGGCAAAAAGTTCAGAATTTACTATCACTAACTAGCTTCATTTAAGAAAAATAATTAGAAACTCTCATTTGGTTCAGTAGACTGATACTAAGCAGGTCTCACCTTTCTCAGATCATGAAGCTGTCTTGCTGCAAATGCATCAGTTGCAGTCTGACATAGAAGCAAGTAATAGCCGAGCAGTGGAGAAAGAAGAAATGGCAAGAAAGGAAATTGATGAACTGAAGTTGCAGATGCAGGAGTGCCTGTTGGCCAGAGAACACGAGAAAAATGTGAGTGCGGTTGCAAATCTGATCTGTTCGGACTTCTCTGGAAAATAAGTAGGTGTGCAAGAGACCCACTGTTCTGTCATGCCTGGTGATACATGCTTGGAGCTGTTTACTCTGACAACTTGCTTGTGACCTGAAACACCAGCAGTGTAGACCACCATTATTTTTTGTTCACTGTCTTCCTAAAGAAAGCTGTTTCCAGTCAGATCTGTGACTGGTTTATGAAAGACAACCCCTTATTTTATTTGACTCATAAAATGCCTTGGGAGAACCATTATGAAACCAATAAGACAGAAACCCAAAAGTAATAAGCAGGCCAGGGAGAGATGTAGCCAACTAGGTAGCCACTAATGCTTTCTGTTTAAAAAAGCAGCCACCCCCCCTGAAACAACAACCAAAAAGAAGTCTAGCTTTCTTCCTGGGGAGTGTTCGTGGTTTGCAAATGTCATGTTATCTCTCCAATTCACCCTTCATTTTTATAGGTTTCAGAACTAGAGGAATCAACGAGAGCCTTGAACAACAAGCGTTTCCATTCTCCAGAAAACCATGTGGTGGAACAGAATGGAGAGATAGCAGCTGCAGACATCATTCAACTTCAGAAGGATAACAGAGAGCTGGAACAGCAAATTGCTGAGAAAAACAAGGTGAACTGAAACAGCAGAAATGGCTGTTAGTCTTACCCCTTTTAATTAGGAAGCTGAATAATTGGTGCTGCCCATGCTGCAGCCTTAGGACAACAGGCTTACCAAAATGGCAGATACGGTTTGAATCCAGTATTCTGTGACTAAATTTTTTTCCTCTGGATTGTTCAAGGATCTAGGAACAGTGGATAAAAACTGCGGCCAGAATCGTAGGAATCCTTATCTCTTTTGGAGGAAAGATGCACCAAATGATACCATTTACAGCTTTCCTGCAGAGCCCTTTTGTGTGAATTCAGGTCACTTCTACTGTGCTGTCACACAAAAGGCCAAGTATACTGTCACAGGCCTGCTAATGTGTGCAGCTAGAAAGGCAAGACATGCGGGTTGCTTCCTCAGAGCTGTCAATGTTGTTTAATGTTGTTTCATTCATTACACTTGTTTGTCATGGGTTTTTCCAGATACCTGTCAGTCAAAATGTGTCTTGACAATACTGTATTAACACTATACTTTGCTGTGCTTACAGATGATAAAGCAGCTACAGCAAAGAATGACAGAACTCAAGAAAACCCTCCAGAAAGAGTTGGTAAGGGTTATGTTTTTTCAGTCTCTTCAGCTGGCACTTACTGACAGTTACTTGCACTACTAATTGCAAAAGCTTAACTGCTAGCTAGAGCATAATTTTTTTACTAGGGATATCTGAAGTTCCCTTGTGTTTGCAGGCAGATCAGTGAACCCTTAAATTAAGGAAGTGCATTATTCTGGATCATTTATTGAATGGATGGTGTGACAGGTAGCCACCACCACTCAGCCTTTGCAACAGAGAATTTTAGCTACAGAAGACCTGTGTTTGGTAATCTTGGGCATTTAATGCCTTTCTGAGGTTTGATTGCTACTGAGCTGCCATTCAGCTAAATTTTACCATAGGACTCATGTCTGCCCCAGGGAAAGCTCCCCTTTAATCCCTTTTACAATAGTTTTCCTCTCTAAGAAAAAATTCTTCTATTTTAAAAATAAAATCAAAGGAGGTTTTAAATTTGTTACTTTTGTTCTGAGCTTGAAAATTGTTATGGAGAAAGCCCACATTTGAAAGGTGCAGAGCAGGTTAGTGATAAAAGAAAATTATCAGGTGATAGTTTCTACCATGGAACCAATTCCATGCTGGTTTGGGTAATGTACATGTAACGCTAACAGCAACTAGCTTCTGTCTTAGAGTCTATGGAGAGGTGAAGACACTTCTCTGCTGTGATCCCAGGAAGGATAAGAAGCTTGTCCTATTGATGTCCAGGTTGTACCCACCTTGTGGATACAAGCCCTCTGTGTTAGATATCTCAGACCTGGATCCTCTCCCAGTGTCAAGCTGACAGAGTCTACAATGTACTTCCTCTTTTCCTTTTTTTTTTTTTTTTTTTTTTTTAGAAAATAAGGCCTGACAGTGAGGTACCCGAAGTACGTGAAAAAGCAAATTCTGAAGTGCCTAATGCTTCTGTGACTGTCACAAACAACTCTGATTTAAATGACTCAAGGGAGATAAACTTTGAATACCTTAAACACGTTGTACTAAAATTCATGTCCTGCCGGGAATCTGAGGTAAAGATGTACACTTACCTTCTCTTTCTAAGTCTGTCTTTCTCTAGAAACTGCCACCTGTTACCTGCTAAGGACACTTCTATGCCAATTCCATACTTCTTACACTTAAAAAGTTGTTGACTGATCCAGCACAATGAAGCAAAATAGCTAACAGTGATATGTTTGAAAGTACAGATTATTATTATGAACTAAATGAAAGGGAAATGTGAATTTTTAAGAGGTAGTTATGTCTGGAAGTTAAAGATCTGAAGCTATAAGACATCCCTCTGCGCTACTCTAAAAAGCGTATGGAGTATGTAATTAAGAGTGGTTGTACATTTAAGACAGCAAAAAAACCCCAAGAAAAGACATAAACCACTTGCTGTTGATCTGTAAGAGGTAATTCCTTCTGCATTTGAAGATACTTCACATTCTCCACATTGTGTCAAAGAAGTTAAAGGTAAAAAAGTTACGCCAACAATATACTTCACTTAATTACAAGTCCGTGGCTAAGATCAAGAAATAATTCTGCAACTCCATGGTATCCAGAGTGCTTGACTCCTTTACTAACTCCACATTGTGTGCCCCATTTAGAATATTAGTACTACAGAGTTAATATAAAGTGTATATTTAAAATGCCATGATTCTTTCCACTCCATGTGCTGGTTTGATCAACTTTTCAAAGCTTAAAAAAACTAGGATGCCACAGGAGCCAAGCTTCTTCTCTAACTAGGCTCCCCATTGGTCGTCTTTCCCGCAAATATGCAAACCAGCGTTAAAGAACAGAAAGCCAGGAAACACAAACAGAAGAAATAAGATAGAGGCCATCCTAGTCTATTGGAACTGGGGATAACAGCAGGCTGCTGGTCTCCTCTTTGCGGTTGTGACTAAAAAGTCTGTGACAAAACCCACAGAAAAACTGTGCTGCACTGCAGTCCAGAACGTAGAGCCCAAGAGCATCATAAGCAACAAAATACTGTGGTTTTTTTCAGGCATTCCATCTAATTAAAGCTGTATCTGTGTTACTGAATTTTTCACAAGAGGAAGAAAACATGCTTAAAGAAACTTTGGAGTACAAGGTAAGGGTTCTGTTCCACTTGTGGTCTTTAACGGGACTTCCAGCAGATGGAATGAAAACTCTTAGATGCTGGGAGATCGTGAAAAGTATCTTCTCCAAATGTTAGCTACAATAATAAACGTAACTTACTATTAAAATGTCAGCTAATCACATAGATAGGTGTTGGAATTTGTCCATTTCAGTGAGGGAAGTAGCAACTTTCCAGTGCTTCAGTGAATGAGTAACAGCATAGTTTTGCCCAGTGGACTCTGTCTGTGGAGGGAAGCTAGAAGCTCCTTGCCTGGAGTACAGTCGAATATTTAAAAGCAGGAAGCCTTTCCATTGCATAAAATGAGATCTCCTGCATGTCCCTGGCTATGTGGTTATTAGTGAGTGTTCATAAATGAGTGCTGCCTCAGTTCCTTCCGTGTCCTGCATTCATCTCTGCAGTCAGTAAGCTGGACACGTTCAGTCTACTTATGATTGCAACTGAGGGAGATTTTCTCGTCATCTTGTTAAGGGAACGGTTTAATACTAGATTGACTAAAGGTACTGTGTTTAAATGACTGTAGATTTGTGATTTGTCATTATTTTAAAGGAATATATTAAGTGTAATCTTCAGTCATCTTCACTGTGGAAAGTGGATGCTGTTTCTTCCAGATTGGATTGTGTGAAACTATCTTTACTTCTTCAGTCTGAAGTTTGCAGCATTCCGTTTTATAAATAGTTATTTCCATCAAATGATGGGAAGTTGCTTCTGTACCATATTCTTTCTTTTTCAAATCTTCAGCTTCTTAGAAGTGTGAACCTAGCATATGTGTATTGTGCTTTTCTGTCCTAGATGTCGTGGTTTGGGTCAAAGCCATCTCCCAAAGGCAGTATCCGGCCGTCTATCTCGAGCCCAAGGACACTGTGGCCTTAAGGGAACCTGAAATTGGACAGTCAGCATCTAGCCACTTTTTTCTGTGAAAAGAACGCTGAACACACTAATTCAGGTGTGTCTTAATCACTGTCATTGCAGTATTTTGTACAAGAACTTTTGACACTGTTTACAAAACTAATACTGTGCAAGGAGAAATTTTCACTACAAACTGAAACACCTCTTCTGGGTTGGATTCGGGGACCATTGTCTCGATGGTCTCTTAATGGAAATCAGCTCCTTGTGCTCATCGGTCTTGTTTCTTGGCACCAAAGGGTAACGTTAACCTCGCTAATACTGGTGCTGGCAGTTCAAGCTTCTAACGCGTGCATCTGTTATGATGGTGATTCCAGCTTCTGTTACAGAGTGCTAGAGTTGAGTAACTCTAGGCACAGTAAAGCTTCCTTGTCTTGCTGTGGAAAGCAAGGAATGAAAAAAAAAAATGTTGGCAGTACTGTATTGAGTTTTTGACGGTTTGAAAAGCCTTTCAAAGAACAGGAGCAGGAGCTTTAACCAAAAAAGAAATCTGCCTTGCCTATAACAATACTGACATAACTAATAGTTTGCATTTTTTCATATCACTGTGTAATTTAAGGTGCATATATCCTGGCCTGCAGTCCTGAAGGCTGCATGTTGATGACGATTATTTAATTTGAGAGCACAACTTTAGAGTTGTCTGATTTTACTTTTCTTAAAGAAAAATAATAATTAAAATGGTCTTAATTATAGTACCTAATACTCAGTCGCCTTTAAAACTAATCTATTAGCCTGTACCATAGGTTGTTAGCATTGGGAAGAAGGGATAGTAAACCATTTTAAATTTTTAAAGCTGAATTCCAGGTATTGTAAATGCACACTGAGAATACATTTTATTTTTTAAAAAAAAATAATCTAGTGACAAAGGGTGAAGAATATTGGTACTAAACGCATTGATTATTTTTTTTTCCTCTTCCAAGTCTGCTAGCAACAAATCTTTATAACCAGTATCCGCCTCTTTGGTTGTGGTTTTCTGTACTTCAAATACTGATGCTTAAAAACTGTTACAAACAGTGGGCTGTTAACTATGTTCTAACTACATGGTAAGAGAAATGCTGTTCATGAGGTTTTTGGTTTTGAGGGCAAAATTCAACTCTTAACAAATAAATCTGGTTCCAGCAGCTTGCTTTCCTTCCCCCCTTAAGAAAAGGGGACCAAGGTGGCACTTGCCTCACAGAGTAGTAATACAATTTTGCCTGTAGTTATAACACCACTGCGAAACCTAGATGAAAATGAGAAGCAGCAGTAAGTCTGACTCCTTAAGAACTGGACATATTTTCAAAAAACTACATATCTGTGGAATTGGATGAGCAGGCTGCAATTCTGGCAATTCTCTTACAAGGAGGTTTGTGTTACTAACAGTAATTTTATTAAATATATTCCAGAAAAGATATTCCGGCTATGCTGTAGTGGAAATAGGGTCACTGTTCACGTTTTTAACTTTGCTAACGGGGGTCTGAATGACCTTAGTGGTGGCAGTCGATGATGTAGTGTTAAGAGTTACAGCATGTGAGCTGCTCCCTGCTTCCATGCACACTTGTGCTGTGGTAAAGATGAAAGTATCCTTCCATGTGAGGTCAGTTATCAGAATGGTAAATGTGCTGCAATTCTTTACCCTGCCTGGTCTCCCCAGTTTTTGTTGATCAGTCATATCCCAGACACAGGTATTCGCAGTAGCTATTACCTTGGCACAAGTGACACTCCTCAGTTTAGTGCTAGGTTGTATTTATTTGAAGTTAAGAAAACCAAAAGGATTTTTTAGTATGCTAAAGCTTGTCCAAACACAGGCTTCAGTAAGCTGATGCATGGCACTTAACAGTAGCATACAGAAGTTTATGGGAAGAGTACAACTCTGCTCTAGTATGAAAATAGACAATCAAAAAGTGGGTTTATATCAGTTGCTCCTCTACTGAAACAAAGTGGGCGCAGGATAACCCTGTTGGTTCTGGGAAGCTTTTATTCTCTAAGGTCTTTTTCTGTAGAATGTCCCTTTGCCCTGGCCTATTTCTGTGGGACCCGAGACCAGGGGACAGGATTCCCTCTACTCACGCTGATGCCTGCTGAATGACTAATCGGTTTATGTTGATCCTAGCTTGAAAGGTTACTGCTGAACAGTAAGAAAAGTAGTACAGGCAGCCTGGAATAGAGAGTGACAAAATAAAATGTGAGATTATATATTCACTAACACAACTTCAATTTAAGATCCCAGAGCTCACACAGGATCAACTTAACCATAAACTAGTTCTCAAGTGTTGAATTTTCTTTTGATATCAGAGCAAGAATGGTGTGTATACATATATATTAAAAAGCTAATGCACTTTCCCTTGTATAAAAACAGTGGTATACATAATCCTTTCTATGGCCATTGGATTTCTTTCCTTCTATGCTGTAAATATGGATTGTATTATGAAACACTATGAAATTTGTGGTGCAATACATTTTTGGATCAAAACCCTAATCTTGATTTCTTTCTCTTTATAGTTCTGGTTCTCTCTCTCCACTGGGATGCTATAGCTCTTTAAAATTGAGAGAATTTTAAAGCATGAAACAAACCTCACCTTCTGCCCAGAGTAAGAATGGGTGTGTCAGCTATGTAATTAAGGCCTCCATTTCTCATAGGGAGTTATGCCAGGAATGAGGTGGAGTGCTTCTGCCTCCTAAAATCATCTCTCACCAGGGACAGCTGCTGCTGTGCTTTTAGCAGCTGATACAAAAAAAAAAAAAAAAAAAAAAAAAAAAAAGACTGAATGGTGCAGGGCCTCCTTGAGCAGCTGCTTCACTTGGAGTATGCTCATTTGTGCCAAAAGGAAGGCTCCTTCCTGGCAGATAACCCTGCCAGACTCAGGGTGCACACCGCCAACCGCGACCCAGAGGGATGCCGTACAACCTCATGGCTCTTGCCAATTGTGCTGTAACCGACGGTGGAGAGAGCAATGGTTTTGAGTAGTTGTGCTCTGTTGGGACAAATCATCTGTGCATACTGACTTGAAGCAGCTCCTTTTGCTGTACTAAGTCCTTCAGAAGGTGAGGATGCACTAATACATAAATAATAGGTTCTGCAGTATTTTCTTGACTTTCTAGGATGGACAAGAATATAAACATCAAATCATGGGTGATTATGCATTATACTCGCTGCATCTTAGAAGTCTTGATTGGAACAGCTGAGCTTGGTCTCACTCCAACCAGCATAGGACAAATTCTGTAAATAGTTGGAGTTAAGAGCATTCATACAAAGGTGGACACTTAGCTTAGAATTGGCATACTGCTGGCCTGCTTTTCAGTAAGTGTCAGAGTTATGATTTAGTGAAAAATAAATTACTTCACTCATGTGATCCAAGAACTTTATTGATGCAGCAGGCACTTTACACTGAAACCAACCCCATAGTCCAACTAGTCCTTCAACTGTACGTACAAAACCGCCATTCTAATGAACACTTCTCCTGCCCGTAAGCTGTCGGGATCTTGCATCTGCCAAGGACATAGCTACCTCTTAAATAAGCAGTACACACAGGATCTTGTATCACCACACTTCGGTAAAGCAGCATCTGAAAAATACCTGTTCTCTTACAGTAATAGGAGGCAGGAGTGTGCCGTCTCTCTGCCTTTTAAAGAAGGGATCAGGAGAATGTCTTGGCTCCTGTATTTGATAGTCGGAATATGCAGGAATACCTTTACTCTTCCCCCACCTTTAAGGTTAAAAGCATTCCAAGAGGAGGTTTCCATAGTATTTCAGTAGATTGCAATCTCTAATAACGATGGACCAGCGTCATTTCAGCTAATTCCTTCTTCTGAGTCCAAAACTGAGCGTCATCTTGGTTCAAGTTAATAGTCTTTTAAACAGTCTTTCTTGCTGTAAGAACTCTTACTATGGAACCTAGTCCACCTACTGCTAATGCCTGTGGGGATGGGAAAAGGAGAGAGGTTACACAGAGTCACTGCGTCATGCAAGCCAGCTACTGTGTCGCACGTAAAAGGCATCTTAAAAGAACAAACAATTAAGTGTTTAATAACGGAAGAGTATGTGGCTCTTCTCCAAAAACTTACTTTTCACACATAGGCAGCTTGGGCTGTTCCACCCCTTTTTTGCTCTTGCATCTTTAAAACAGTTAATTGGAGAAAATCTGTTTGCTTTCTCTAGCACATGCAGACATTAAAGAAAGACATTTTAGGTCGTTTCATTTAGGTACTGAACCGTATTGTGCAGTGTCAGGTTTCCATGATGAAACTGCATTCCCCCCACCAGGCTGCAAGGCCAGGCAGTGGTGCTTCTCTCCACACAACTACTCCAGCACACAAAGCACTTGCACGGACTGGTTTGCCCACACAGCCCAAGACCACAGCGCAACTCTTTATGCTGGCTGCTACCACCAGAACAGGAAATACAGTTCTTGGGTTATTCCACCTCTCTGTGTCTCTGCAGGTGCCTTCTGCCCTGCTGACGCCTTTACCTTCCTGCAGTGGCAAGTTCTACACTCACACACTGGCTCCTCTTTGCTCTGTGTGCTCTCAACGATTTAGGACGACAGTTAAAAGGCTATGGGGGAGCTCAGACCTGAACTCAGATCCTTGCTTGTTCTGATCTTGGGAAGTTTGAGGCTCACTTCTCTGTAAATATAGATGAGAGTGATCTTTGACTCAAATTACTGCAGTATGTACATAGTAACATTCTATAAACGTACTCCGTGACATAAGAACCAAGGGACTGAAGGGTAGACAAAACCAAATACAGTAATTTAGTAACCTGTATACCACTCAATCTGAAGGGAAAAATTACATTCTCCAAAATCTAACTATCTTTGGGATCTAGAGAAGGATACCAATGTCGCATGTCATTGATGACGCAGAATGTCTCACCTCCCATATCCCTGAGTGGGAAAGGAGGAAGAGCTCGTTTCAGTTTCGTTTGCATCCCTCAATGTAAATAACGTATCCTTCTAAAGTCTAGATTATGGATGTGATTATGAAAAATATTAAAGCTGACTGCTCAAAATGAGGTGTGTTTTACTTTGCAGACATAATTCAAATACAGCCCAGTGGGTATTAGAATGTATGAAAGGAGAGCAGTGATCAACAGTACGAGACACCCCACTGTCCTTAGGAGACATGAATGCAAAGCATCCACTCGGAGCTACCTGCATGCGCTGCACGCATGTAAACGTTCCCGAGTTGCCAGGCCTGATATACAGGGGGATGACAGCCCTTTTCCAGAGGACAGACTGGTACTACTGCTGTGCAGCTGACTCCTCTCTGAGCAAGCCACACATCTTACCGGTAGTGCCAAAAAGCAGAATGCAACCACGGTTTTAAACTCTGCCCAGCCTACTTCAGACCTGCCTTGTTCCTTTGAAAACAAAGACAACGAAATGCTTTACAACATGTGCCTACATGCTCTGAGCACTGTCATCTTTCCAGTCAGGGTGGTGTTGTGTAACGTTACACACTGGGAGCACCCATCCATGGTTAGCTGAAAACAGTCTCCAGTGGAAACAGCAACAGAAAGAAAAAGAAAAAAATATCAAGCAGAAACATGTTCTTTGCTGTCCTGAGAAATTCCCTCCTGCTCGCCTGTCAAGGTTCTGCAAAGGCAGTGACAGCTGCTAATAGCTGGAGTCACTCTACACGAGTTCTGTCTTTACGTATCACCGGAAAAAAAAACGTACTCTGTGAAAATGACAGCGGCACTAGCAGCAGGCTGCGCTGCTACAGTGCCGGTGGTACAGGGAGCTGCAGCATTCCTAGGGATCATTTCTCCTAGGAGGAGCACTGACAGTCAGCACCGCAGCTAAAACCCCTGCAGTGGGGGAAGACTCCCCTGGATTCCTGCGTGGGGGCAGCGGCGCCCAGCAGCTGCTTCCTGTGCCTCACCCTGTCACAGAGGGAATGCTCAACAGTCGGCCGACGACCACATCCTGCCCTCCCTGTTTCACAACAGGCATTCCACAGAAACATTACCACTCCGGATCCCAGTGGGATCTTTTTCGAGATCTCGGAGGCCTCTCCTGTGCAAACCAAAGAAGTTTGCTAAATCCTGTTACGAAGCTTGACACATATGCTGCTAGCAGCGCTCAGCTGATGAAAACTGCCAGACCTGAGCCAGCCTGAGCAGCCCTTTGGCCAAATACTTGGCCTACAAAGGAACAATGCCAGCTACCGCCTTCAACCGCCCACACCTCCGCTCCCAGCTCTTCCTCCTCAGCGGGGCCACTGCACTCCTTAGACACAGAAGAAAGCACAATGCTTCCTCCAGCAGACGCTGCCCTGTCACAGGTCTTGCCTCTCCCCCTGGCTGAGGGAAAGGTTTGAAATACGAGTAAAGGCTTAATGAGTCTGAGCTCAAGGAGACCAAAGATAAAAGGAAATGCCAGTTACTGTGCTCCTCGGGGTGAGCCCCCCACCATCACCTGCTTCTCTTGCAGGGCCTCTCGTGAAAGCACCGACAGGGTCCCTGGGGAGTGTGGCTGAGCCAAGACAGCACCAAGCACGTACCTTTTCATGCCACTGAAGTAATATTGCACTGCTATTTTCTGTTGGCTTTTCAAATCCTTTATAAATGTACTTCATTAACAAGTCAATGCCATTTCTGTCCAAGGAATTCACCGCTTGTTCTATTTCGCTGCTTTTAAAAGACGTGAGGACTTTAAGCATGGTTCCCTGGGCCTGCTCCTGCGAAGACAAGGAAAGGAGAATAACATAAGAACCAGCAAAGTTGGAAACGATCCCAAGACTTCTGGTGTTGTTCGACGAGGTGTGTTCGGAGGGCCGGCAGCTACGCTAAAGGCCGGCTTATTTCTGCAAGCAAGCCGCTGAGCGTTCTTCACTTGGGGTCTCAGGAGCGAGGAGAAGGACGGGGCGGCCGCGCTGGGATCGCCTAGGCAGAAGCCGCGGCGCCTGGCCGTGTGGCTCGTTAGCAGCCAGCTGTCAGGTGCTGCTGATCGATCTCCGGGCGACGCCGCCGTCCTTCGAAGCTGCCCGGCGACCCCGGCAGCCCTGCCCGCGCCCCGGCCCCGGTCACCTTCATCGCCTGGTTCTTGCTGTTGACGGGCGAGCTCCGCAGGGCGCTGTGGAAGGCTCGCAGCGCGTCCCCTGTGCAGGGCACGAGTCAAGGACTCAAACCGGCGGCTCCGCGCCACGACTCGAGCCCCGTTAGCGCCGACGGATTTCGCGTTTCGTAACGCCGACCGAAACTTTTCCTTTTCCCGGGGCCGGCTGCCGGCCCGCTGCCGAGGGTCGGGGAGCGAAGCGCTTCGCCGGCCGCTTCCCCCGCCCCGGCCGCCCGGGATCCGGCTGCGAGCGCTCGGTCACGGGCGAGGGCCGCGGGGCCCGGGGCTCCGCTGGGGGGGGGTGGGGGGGGTGAGCGGCAGGGCCGAGGTCGCCGCCGCCGCCCGGGCCCCCTCCCCGCCCTCCCGGCCCGCTCCCAAAGGATATTGCCTCAGCAGCGCCTCCACCTCGGGGCCGGCGTCGGTCTCGGCCGCCGCCGCCGCCTCGTCGGGCTCCTCCACGAAGCGGTTCTCGTCGTACTGGTCGATGTCGAGGCGGCGGAAGCGGGAGGAGAGCGTGCTCCGCGCCATGCCGCCGCCGCCGCCGCCGGACCCCCTCACTGACCCGCCCCGGGCCGGAACCGGAACCCCCGCCCCCCCTTCCTCCGCCGGAACCGGAAACCGCCCCCTCCCCCCCGCGGAGAGAGGCGGGCGGCGGGCAGAGCTCGTACGCGCGTTAGTCAGCCTGGGGGGGGGCTGATGTAAGGTACGGCTTTATTAAAAATACAAGGTCTCTGAAAAAAATCAGAACAGTTATTTTAATGTACAAACTCAATCGCTGCAGCAGGTCTGGGTACTTTTAACTGGAATCCTAAGAAAACAAAACAAGGGGGGGGGGGGGGCAGGGAACAGCCCTTCTGACCACTTTATTTTTTTCCACTTAAAACAAGCCACGAGGAGGACGACGGGGTTCTACGTGTACACAACACAAGGCAGTCACAGTCCCACCGTGCACACTAGAGGCAATAACTTTGCTGCTGAAATTTCTTAAAACTTACCAAACATAAAGCTGAATAACACACTGGGACTGAGCTGCTTCCTGGGTATCATGATTGTTAAAAGGAAAACGTTTAATCTAAACCCAGAAATACGCAAGAACTACATGCAGTAGTATAAATTTCAAGGACATATTACAAATACTCTGAAGTTAATCTAGGGGAGGGAAAAGGAAAAAAAAAAAAACAACACTTGCTACAGACACCATAATACACAATAAATTTAGATAATTTAAAAATAAAAAAAGGCAAGAGGCAGCATTTCAGCAGCAAAGTGCTCAATAAAAAGTATATTGTAAAGGGACAGTACAAGGGAAGAAGGAGACAGCAGGCAGGGAAAGGTCTCAGAGGAAATACGGTGTGGTTGTTCTAGGAGGAATTACACGTTCTGAATCTGGAACTGCGCGGAATAACTTTGGTTCTCGTGTATTTACATCTTTAAAGACCATGATTGATGCAATATTTCCACAGCGGTAGCAGTAATTTGGAGCAGACCATACCGTTACCAATTTCTCATCAAACATGAATTTATAGCCTTCATGAACTAGCTGGTGCGCTCTGCAGATGAGTTTTAAGTTGTTGATGTGAACAAACTGCAAAGGAAAAAAGGAAGGTCAGTTTTCTCTGAGCAGCTGCATGCCACGGCCCACACAATCCTCTCCCAGCTACAGCCCCGGCACGCGCACACCACGAAATGGTTAAAAAGAAGCTTTTTCCACCCAGTGCACCAAAAAAAAAATAAATTTGCGTTTTGAGAGCTGAGCAGTGAGCAACACCTATGAAATACAGGTGACAGCTGCAATGCCCAAGCCTGTGCCATCTGCAAGGCTCAATCCTTCCTGAACATGCTGCGGCAAGGCCAGAGCAACAACGTGAGGCTCGAGCGCGGCATTTGTAATGCAGCTACTTCAGGAGCCTGGGAAGGCCAGCGTGTGTCAGCCCCCAGAGGTCTGCTTGCCATTTTCTAAAGTAACAAAAATTAAGACTTGTTAAGAAAAATGGTGGTTTTTTTCTCCTAAATCCTTAGAAAAGTATTCTACAGAAACCCGAGTGATACTCATTAGTCTCACTGTGTTACACTCTTTAAAAGCCAGATCGGTATTACCACAGTTGGCAGTTGTATTTATGCTTTTAAGTTCAAATGGCTCATTTTTCAGCTTGTCTTAAGTGAACCTTCTCCGTCACCACGACTTACTCGGAGCGGTCTTACAAGGAAAGTTCATCGTCTTGCAGGGTCCTCGACCCATTTGTCACTAGGTTAAATACCAAACTGAGCGTGACGCTTCAATTTATCTCATACCTGCAGTTACTTTATGTTGCACACAACAGCATCATTACCTCGTTCGTCACCTTTGCACCGAAGAGCCAGCCTGCTCCTCGCGGACTGATCGCCCACGTATCAACGTCTTCTGGATCAGACCAAACAAGGTCACAGAAGGCGCCTTTGTGAGGAATTTCTTGATTACGTTCGATGGTTCGAATTTGATCGAGTGTCTTGATGTCTGGAGAGAGGCCACCGTGCACACAGAGAATCTGCTCATCTATTAACTGGAGAAAAAAAGGCACATGTGTGACATACTCACTATTTAATCCAGGCCAGAACGCTACCAGTGTGACCCTCAAAGGTCACTAATTCTCATAGTCACACTTAGACAATCTACGTGTATTTTTGTAATGTGGTGTTTACACTTACAGCTGCTATTGTGAGCATGTCAAAGACTTTGGTACAGTATCTCCAAGCATTAGCATTTCCGTATTTGGTTTGGCACTCATCTGTTAAACAAAGAATTTTTTCTTCTTAATGGATCAGAAGGCATTCAGACAATAAAATCAAACACTTACAGCAGAACTCAAAAGTCAGACATATAACAAAAACCCTATCGGGATCACCACTAAGCAGTCTGCCGCTTGCCACAGCTGGCCGGCTGGGAACTGACCCTTGCCTAGACCAGCCGAGTGCTTAAATTAGCAGATTTTATACAGGAGAATTGAGGCAGAAAGCATGAACCAAGCAGGGCTGGTGGAAGATACTCTTACCACAAACAGGAGTTACAGGGGCTTTGTTTAAAGCTACATGAACGCGGCAAGAAACCTGATGGGCAGGCATTTCTTGAGCAACCTCTGAACATTCGTACTTGATGCGTTATCCAAGAGAAGGTATGTTACAGACGCTATTCTTTGTGGCAGGTGTTAAATACTTTCCAGGATTTCCTCAGGTTTTATCAAAGCCTCACACAACAAGAAGCTTCCAAGCAATTTAATTCCCTCAGTTTTCCAAACAGTTGTTCTGCTGCTTATTTCTTGCCAGTGGCATTTTCGCAGAAGCTCATGTTGACAACAAATGAGTTCCACAGCAAACTCTATATGTGAAGCTGATTTTCAGTTATACTGAAACTTAAGAGGAATTACAGCAACACCATGACTTCATGTAGAACTTTGCATTATGATACCAAAGCACATTCTGTATAAATCATGCTCTGTCTCTAAAATTGAACACGGCACCAAAAAAAAACCACCAAACAGACACCCAGATGCTGGAGGAAAAGAGCAGCAAGATCTGGACTAACACACATTTCTACTTCACGAACACGACGATCAGGTTACAAATGATAACACTCAAATTTTACTGAGCCCACTCCCCATCCAGTCCCAGGAAAGCCCTGGGTAGCGCTGCATTCAGAACAGGTTTCCCAAGGGAAAGATGCTGCACTCGTTTATTACACATTAGCCCCCCTTCAGAAACCATTTGGGTAAAGACTTACCATAAAATCCATACACTTGTGTTATCTGCCTGCTTTCATGATTGCCTCGTAACAGTGTGATACGATCAGGCCACTTAGCTTTTAGTGCAAGAAGGTAAGTGAAAGTCTCAAGACTATAATAACCTCTATCTACAAAGTCACCCTGCAAGTCAAAAAAATATTTGTAAATGGAAAAACAGTCAAATGGAAAAATGCAAAGTGATACATCCATTCTAAATTTCTCGCAGTGCATAAAGAAACCTAACGAATGCTGAAGGGACGCCGGGATCTGCTCAGATCTAGGAGAACACGTTCTTTGGTCGCTCAGACCTGCAGCTTTGGGCCGTGCTCACCCAGAACTGCCCCAGCACACAACCTGATGGGCCCTCGGGATGTTCCGGCTAACGGGGTGCTGCTGCCACACCGGCACGGATCTGCTTGACCAGCACCGCGCTCCGCTCTTCCTGCCTCGCTTCGCACCATGTAAGTTGTACTTTACTCAACAAAAGAAAACCTGTACGTGGCAGGTGAACAGCAAAAGCAAACGCGGCGCCAGCGGGCAAGGTCTGAGACTCGACTGGCGTACCGGGATTTAAGCTTTAAATCATTTTTTGAGCCCCGGCCGAGCGAGCCCCGCCTGCGCGTACCATGAAGATGTAGTTGGTGTCGGGGACCTGACCGCCCGTCCTGAACAGCTCGCACAGGTCGTAGAACTGCGGAGAGAGGCAGGAGCGTGAGGGCTGCCGGCACCGGCACCGGGCCGCACGGCACCGGGCCCCGCGGCGCCCGGCGGGCAGGACCGGGCCGGGCAAGACCGGGCCGGGGCGGGGGTGCGGGGCGGCCCGCCCGTTACCTGCCCGTGGATGTCCCCGCAGACGGTGACGGGCGTGGAGACGGGCTGGACGTTGGACTCCTCCAGCAGCAGGTCGCACACATAGTCACAGAGGCGCTGCGGGAGAAGAGCGGGTCGGCACCGGCCTCGGCGCCGGCACCGGGCCCGGCCCGCCCCGGCCCCCCCGCCCCGGCCGCACCTTGAGGTCGTTCTCGGGCAGGTACTTGCAGAGCCGAGCGATCTCCACGTACTTGTCCAGGTCCAGCGGCGCCATCTTGGGACGGCGACTCGGGGCCGGAAGCGAAGCCCGGCACTTCCGGGGGCGGTGACGGACGCCGGCGGAAGCCCGGGGCACTTCCGGCAGGCGCGGGGCCGGAAGGCGGAAGCCGCTTCCGCCCGGGCGGCTGCCCTCCGGTGCGGCGGCCCGCCATGGGGCCGCGGGCGCTGCCGCTGCTGGAGCCGGGCCGCCGCCCGCAGCCGGCCAAGTGGTGAGCGGGGCGGGACGGGACGGAGCGGACGGACGGGCCTGCCGGCCCGGCGCCGCTTGAGCGCTGCCCCTCGCTTCCCGCAGGTACCGGCTGTCGCCGCGCGGGGACCGGCCCCGCGGACGCGTGGGCCACGGCTGCCTCTTCCTGCCGGGCGGCGGGACCGGCCGCGTCCTCCTCCTGGGCGGCGCCGACCCCGCCGGCGCCTTCGCGGACGCCCACTTCGTGGAGCTGGGTGAGGGCCGGGACTGGGGGTCGCAGCGGGGGCGGGGGGGAAACCGGGTCGCGGGGCCGCCGCCGACCGCGCTCTCCGCCGCCCGCAGGCGCGCACCGCTGGGTCGCGGCCGGCTGGAGCGGGCTGCGGCCCCGCTACGAACACGCCACGTTCCTGCCCGCCACCGACCCCCCGCGACTCTGGGTCTTCGGCGGCGCCCACCCGGCGGGGAACCGGAGCTGCGTCCAGGCGCTGGACCTCGGTGAGTGCCCGAGGACCCGCGGCAGCGGGACCCCGAGCCGCCGGCGCCCGGGGCTCCCCTCGCGGTTCGGTTCGCCTGGAGCCGGCTCGGCCACAGAGCCCCGGCCAGGCGCCTTCGGGGTGGCTGCCAGTTGGGAGGGGGAGCAGAGCGCGTTTTCTGTTACTACCTTGATTACTTTGTTAATCAAACGTCTCAATTAGAAACGGGAACCTGGGAGAGTCCTGAAGTGAGCGGAGTGCAGCCGCTGCCTAGGACATTTCACACCTCCTCAGCAGCCGTAGGAGACTGTCTGTACGTGTTTGGAGGGGGAGATAAAGGAGCAGAACCCGTTAAAGACCAGCAGCTTCACGTGTTTGACTCAGGTACCTCTGGACAGGTAAAGGGCCCTTATGCCAAACTGTGGAATCCAGCCGCTGTTGAAGCGGAGGTCTGCATTCCAGATGCAGAGGCATGGAAGCATTGGGCCCCTGCTTTGGCTTTGAGCTTAAATGGATGGGCGGGTGTTCCCGGCACTTACCTTTATGTAGGCGCTGGGAATTTGGCCAAAACAGCAGTGTAAAGGTCTGGGAGGAGGATTGCAGTGGGAGAGGCTTGTCACCTTTGCCCAACAGCAGATGCCTTTCTGTGGTGGCATGGTCCTGTGCTGCTTGCATACTGTTAGAGTTGTCCCGTTCTTTCCGAGGGCCCTGTGTGCGCCAGAAAGGGTTTGCCTTCTGGTTTGAATTCATCTTTCCTGCTGCCGAGCAACCCAAACAGCACACAGAGCTCCATCGGAGGGCTTGCCCACACTGTACGATATGGCATTAACTCTTCTGTGACCCTGCTGGAGGCACTTCCTTAGGAAGCCTCCGCAGGGCTCTGGGGTCACTGGCTTGCAGAGCTTGCAGAGTTCCCTTCCTAATGGAGCACATGTACTCCCATTTTTAGCCACCTTGACCTGGTCCCAGCCCAATACTCACGGTGATGCCCCCTCTCCTCGGCATGGACACGCTGTAGTTGCAGTCGGGACCAAACTCTTCATCCATGGAGGTTTAGCTGGTGATATTTTTTACAATGATCTGTTCTGCATTGATATAAGTAAGTATGGACATAGGCACCACAGAGCAACAGCTGTTGTGTGGTGGGTTTTGAATGTGGGGAACCTTATTTCTAAAAGATCAGTTCTTAAGTGCTTAAAATATCACCCTATTTGTTTAAAACAACAAAACTGATGGATTTTTTTATAGTGCATAACCATAGATGTGTTCTTTTTCTCCAACAGATGACATGAGATGGGTTAAGATACCAGCCACAGGTGATGTCCCAGGAGGACGGGCATCCCACTCATCAGCTGTGTTTAAAGACCACTTGTACATTTTTGGTGGAATAGGTCCAGATGGGACACTAGATACTACATACAAGTATCACACAGGTAAGGAGACTTCTCTCAGCTGTGTAAGGGTAAGTGCCAGTCAGCTGGAAAATGCATTACCCCCTCAGTTCCTGGGCTTCACAGACTGGTAGTCAGTATAATTGCACTGGAGTTAACACCAGTACAAGACTAAATGCTCTATAATGTTGAAGACTAGTCCAATTAATGATGTCACTGTCCCAGCATGCTTTTTAAGCCTCTGAAGCTACATTTAAAGATGTGAATGTGTATCTTTGCACTGCAGAGAAGCAGCAGTGGACACTCCTACAGTTTGACTCCCCTCTACCCCCTGGGAGGCTGGACCACACCATGTGTGTCATTCCCTGGCAGGCTGGCAAGAGCAGAGACACAGGAGCTGTCACCAGGGACAACAAAACCGGGAAAGAGTCAACTGCATCAGTGGGTGACAAAGCTGGCCCCCTCCAGGAGAGCCAAGAGGAAGAGGGGTGTGCTGAAGACACAGTCATGCATCTGCTGTTAATATTTGGTGGGATGGACACCCAGGGGGAAATATACAGGGACTGCATTGTCAGTCTGATTGACTAGCAGAGCTGCAGTCCTGCACAGCACCAGCCTTTTCTACAGTTTTTATAGTACTGTCAGATTAAGTTAATTCTTTCCAATAAAGAAATTCTTACCCTCAAAGGGATGGCACTGTGCTAACACAGCCCTGAGGTGCAGGTGCTTTCTCTGTACGCAGTCCTGCTGACAGTAGGCACAGCAGTCCTTGCTGCCACTGCAGAAAAGCTTCAGCCACTGTTACTTGACCATAGGTTGCTGGAACATGAGAGCCTGGCATGGTTTCTGCTGGGTCTGGACAGCTTTGCACCACAAGAAACTTGCATACGCTTGTCTACAGAAACACTTCTGCCTGCAAAGCCACAGCACTACCTGGAAACAAAATTGGCGGGGGGTATGATTTGAGTTTTAGCATTCACCATTTTCAACATGAATAAATGAAAACCAGAAAGTTGTCCCCCAGATGAGGGAAAATGTGAAGTGCCCAGTGGTTTTAAGAAAGGTATTAAGAGCAGGCACCACAAAAGCTCTTTCCATACTTGGTTCAATTTCATACCTAATCCCATGGACAGGGTAAAGATAACAGTTAAAAAGAGAAGCTTAATTGAACTCAGCCTTTTTATCTAAAAGCATTTATTATATACAGACTAGTTTTCAGTCTTCAGAAAACTGGTCCATTGTCTCACACAAGACCCTAATAAAGCTCCTAAAACCAGGAGGAAATCAATTGTAGTTAAAGCTAGTCTCTCCTCCCTTACACAGTTTGCATCATCACTGATGCAGGCACATAGCTCCACTACAGCTCTGAGAACCTACCACCTCTCCAGGCTCTAGTGAAGCTGCACAACCACAGAGGCCCCTCCCTTCAGCAGTTTCTTAGGTTGACTACCCCCCCCCTCCTTATTAGGATCTATTACATCATGAACTTTACACTACAGTTCCAAATACACCAGCACACTTCAGCATCAGGGGTCCCCATTCAACCACAGGCAAGAGATGCCAAGCTGCTGGAGCCATTCGCAGCACCTGTTCCCCAGCCCCAAGAGGAGGGGTACAGCCATCTGTCAGCACCAAGCAGGCTGAGGTCAAGTTCCCCAAGGAGACCTCCCACTGGCCACAAGCCAGACACATCAGTATTCTTACAGCTTTCAAGCCTCTCATCTTTTCCTTTCCAGCCTTCTCCACATCAAGTACCCTCAGGGCTCTCTTCCACAGGAGAAGCTACAGGGCAGCCAGACTGCAGGAAGCATAGGGCTGTTACAGTTCACACCATTCCATGAAAGGCTCACCTTGAAGGGGTACCATATCCGTGGTCAATCCAAATCCAACTGGTTTAGGCACAACCCACATCTGATTAAAGCTAGCTGCTGTAACTAGGTAAAGGAAAACAAAACTAGAACAAAGTCCAGTGTAAATAGCAAATTTATTGTGGTCACTTCAGGTAGAAAAGTTCTACACCAAATTCACATGACCAAGTTGTTAAATAGGATGCTTCCACTGCCAGTACTTCTAAACCCATTTCGCATTTACACTCCCCCCCCACTACCCTTCCCTCCCCAGACATTGAGCAACTGCTAACGAAAAGCAGTATACAGCCACTTCGGGCTAGCGTTTCCAGCTCCACTCACGAGTGAAGATTCAAAGTTACATTCCAAATTAAGAGTTCAATATTTTAAACAAGTGTTCCTGAGTCCAATATATACACACACAACATTCGGCAATGCCAGTATCTACAACTCATCCTTCTCTGCTGCTTCCTCTTCACCAGGGGGAGGGCCTGCACTTCCATAGAGCTTGCTAACAATTGGCTGAACAACTTCCTCCAGCTCCTTCTTTTTTGCTTTGAAGTCTTCAATGTCTGCATCTTGATGGCTTTCGAGCCACTCAATCTTTTCCTCAACTGCTTTCTCTATTGTTTCTTTGTCTTCAGATGACAGCTTACCACCCAGCTTCTCTTTGTCCCCAATCTGATTCTTCAAAGAATAGGCATAGCTTTCCAGCTCATTCCGGGCATCAATGCGTTCCTTAAGCTTCTTGTCTTCCTCTGCAAACTTCTCAGCATCGTTAACCATCCTCTCAATCTCTTCTGGTGTCAGCCGATTCTGATCATTTGTAATCGTGATCTTGTTTTTGTTCCCAGTGCCCTTGTCTTCAGCTGTGACACGGAGGATTCCATTCACATCTATTTCAAAGGTGACTTCAATCTGAGGGACACCACGAGGGGCAGGAGGGATTCCAGTGAGATCAAACGTTCCCAGAAGATGATTATCCTTAGTGAGGGGACGCTCACCTAGAAGACAATTAGAATATGGTTTCTTTCTTTCCTAGCTGTGGCTAGTACTTTGTGAAACCACGAGCTGCACACTTTCTAAAGGGAAGGTTTTAATTCCAACCAGGCATCTGCCTAGCCACTTCCAACAGTTACCACCTCTTACTCTGAACAGCTCTTCAGAATGCAACCACAGAAAAAACACATTTAAAAAAAGTCTAGTAACAGCTTTTGATGCAGGTCAAAGAAGCCTGATCAAAGCAGCTTCAGAAAGCCACCACTGTTACAAAGGTCTTCCCCTATAAGGAGATGTCCATAACCATCTAGAAATATCTACAGCCTTTGTGATAAGACGGTAGCAAGTATTGAAGTCCTACAGACAGATTCCAGCTGTAAACATGGTCCACCACAGGTGGCACTTACCTTCATAGACCTTGATTGTCACAGTTGGCTGATTGTCAGAAGCCGTGGAGAAGATCTGAGACTTCTTCGTGGGAACAACAGTATTTCTTGGGATCAGTTTAGTCATTACACCTCCAACAGTCTCAATGCCAAGCGTCAGAGGACAGACATCAAGCAGTACCAAGTCACCTATAACAGATCAAGGGTAAGACTGACATGACTTCAACCTGAAACACAGCATCTCATCACTACAAACAGGATGCTGAGGTCTCAGAAGTAGAGAACTTCTTAAGGACTGGAAAAGAAGTTCCACTACATTTGCAGGTAACTAATACCTACTACTCAGAGTCAATGCTTTCTTGAAGTGACAGTGAAGGTGTCATTACCTGTATCTTGGTCCCCAGAGAGAACACCAGCCTGGACAGCTGCACCATAGGCTACAGCCTCATCTGGATTAATGCCACGAGATGGCTCTTTCCCATTGAAGAACTCTTTAACTAGTTGCTGTATTTTGGGGATGCGAGTAGAGCCACCAACAAGAACAATCTCATCAATGTCAGACTTCTTTAGGTCAGAATCTTCCAGAACTTTCTGAACAGGTTTCATAGTGGAACGGAACAGGTCCTAGGAAGGCAAAAAAAGCCCAGGGCTGTAAGACTGTATTCCCACACAGCTAGCCTCTGAATTACACAGCCTTGGGGTACAAAGGACAACTGCTATAGAGGAGGAACATCAACTGGCTTACAACCAGCCTTGATGAGACTTCAGCTGTCATTAACACATACACAGCCCCAGCTACCCCAGCAAGAAGCAGCTGCTTGGTTTTTACCGCAAGTGGGAAGTTATTTATACCCCAAAGTACAGCGTCACAGCATGAAATACTGCACATTCACAAGTCTCCAATCTAGAGCTGAGGCCATGTAACTTTACCTTTCTAAACTTACCATGTTCAGCTCCTCAAACTTGGCTCGAGTAAGCGTCTCTGAGAAATCCTCTCCTTCAAAGAAGGATTCTATTTCAATTCTAGCCTGGTGCTGAGATGACAAGGCTCGCTTTGCTTTCTCCACTTCCCGTCTTAACTTTTGCACAGCTCTGTTATCCTTCCTGACATCTTTTCCAGTTTTCTTCTTGTAGAGTTTGATAAAGTGTTCCATAACACGTTGGTCAAAGTCTTCTCCACCCAGGTGAGTGTCACCATTAGTAGCCACAACTTCAAAGACTCCATTGTCAATTGTGAGGAGGGAGACATCAAAAGTTCCACCACCCAAGTCAAACACGAGGATGTTCTTCTCACCCTCTCTCTTGTCCAACCCATAAGCAATGGCAGCAGCCGTTCTGTATAGGGAACAGCCCATTCAGAACACTGGGACCACCAGCCCCCAGCTCCCCAGCAGTCAGGACAGGTTAGGCTACTTACGGCTCATTGATGATTCGCATCACATTCAACCCAGCAATAGTACCAGCATCTTTCGTAGCCTGACGCTGAGCATCATTGAAGTAGGCTGGCACAGTAACAACAGCATGGGTAACCTGAATAAGGAGACAAATACAATTTTGTTATAGAAATGGAAGAAAAGCAGGTAGCAACTAAATAGCCATAGCAACACTGGTAACGAGTACCCCATTGTTCTTTAAAGAGAAGTAAAAACCCACCATCAACTGAGCCCATTCAACTGGGCTGGCCTAAGGGGCCAGCAGCACCAAACAGAGGTTAGCCCAAAGATTCAGCCCACCCATCTTCAGTTTTATAAAGCTGCTGCTTTAGATTCTTCTGAGCAGCGCTCATGAACTTACTTTCTTTCCCAAGTAAGCCTCAGCAGTTTCCTTCATCTTTGTCAGGACCATAGCAGAAATTTCTTCAGGAGCAAATGTTTTTGTCTGTCCACCTCCAACATCAACTTGAATATGGGGCTTGGCTTTCTTTTCAACAACCTGAAAAGAACAACATATGCTGTCCTATTCAACAATTCATAGAATTATTCCCACTGGCCCAAGTGTTTCTCTCTCTCTGAAGATTAAACAAAGCCTCTATATAACAAGATGTAATTTGAATGCTAGCTAACACAAGGAACTGTTGTCTATACACCACAGCCACATGGCTGCATCCTAACCCTCTCAGGAGGACTAGGGCACTGCAAGGTTGCTCAAAAGGGCACCCTGATTCAGCAGCCTCTCCTGACCAGACTCAGAGGTCCCCCTCCCACCATCCACCCCTCCACATTCATGACTCACCTTGAACGGCAGATACTTTATGTCCTGCTGCACAGAAGGGTCATTCCAGGTGCGGCCGATGAGCCGCTTGGCATCAAACACAGTGTTCTCGGGGTTAGATGTAAGTTGGTTCTTGGCAGCATCCCCGATCAAGCGTTCCCCCTCAGGCGTGAACGCCACGTAGGACGGCGTGATGCGGTTCCCCTGGTCATTGGCGATGATTTCCACGCGGCCATTCTTGAAAACGCCCACGCTGGGGGGAGGGGGGGGCGGGTAGCGGAACAGTCAGGCGTTGCTGGGGCCTACACCCCCCCCCCCCTTCCGCTCCTCTCCTCCCGCCTCCCCGGGCCCCACAGCCCGCTTTCCCCCACACCCTCCGGAGCCCAGGACTCCCCATGGGCCCGCGGGCCCAGCCGCCCCCACGCCGGGGGTCTAGCCGCTTCGTATTCCCCCCCCACCCCAGGGGCCGTTCCCCACTCACCAGGAGTAGGTGGTACCGAGGTCGATGCCCACCACCGTGCCCACGTCCTCCTTCTTCTCCTCTTCCTCTGCCCGCGCCGCACCCAGCAGCAGCAGCAGCGCCCACAGGAGGTGCTTCATGCCGTCCGCTCGCCCGCGCCACCCTGCCGAGAAGCCGCCGGTCACAAAATGGAGGCGCCACGTGCGCGGCGGCCGCCGGCAGCGCCGCTCGCCCCATCCCCCCAGCCCAGTTCTTCTTCTTCCTCCTCTTCCCGCCCCCGACCCAGGCCCAGGCCCGGTCCCGCACCGCCGGCCTTACCGTCACCTACGGAACCGCCGCGCCCCCAACCGCTGCTGAATGCCCAGGCCGCGCCGCCCGCCCTTATATACCTTCCGTTACTCCTTCGTGGAGGCCCGCCATTGGCTGCGATGCCCTCGCTGGAGCCTTCCCATTGGTGGGCTGCTTCTAAGCTGGCCTTCCTTGATTGGCGAGAATCGGGCTGTCCCTCTGACAAGCCTGGCGCGCCCCCCTCCCGCCACCCCATTGGATCACCCCGCCGGCGTCGCGGACCTATCAACAGAGAAGCGTGAGCCAAGCGGAGGGAGCCCATTGGCTGAGGGCTGCCGTCATGGCGGGGCCGGGGGCAGGGGACGAAGGAGGGGGTGGGGGACACGTTCTGGAAGTTTCCATGGTTACCGACCCCGGGCGGGCCGGAGCCCGCCATGGCGGGGGGTCGGTCCTGGCGGCCCGCGCACCTGCGACGCCTCCCGCCCTGCAGCGGCCCCAGCAGGGCTGCCGGCACCCCGCGAGGGAGGTACGGTGAGGCAGGGCCCCCACGGCCTGGCCCTGGCCCCAGCTGGGTGGGCGCATCCCCCTGCAGCCGGGTAGGGCCAGGCCCGGCGGGACCCCCTGAGCCCACGGACAGACACCCATTAGCCCCCGTCCCTGAGCAGCCACGGAAGCGCTGGGGATAAGGTGATAAGGTGGGCGGCCAGCCCTGAGGAGACGCAGGTTTCTCCACATGCGCCTCAGGATGCGGACGCCAGCTGGGGCCTGTCCCTGGGCGGGCACGCCGTGCTTCACACAGGCCCTGACCGGAGGGCCAGCAGGCCTCTGAAGGAGGGCACTTGCCACCTTCTGAACCGTGATGTCTCGACAGCGAGTCACCATGTCCTCACTCAGATGTAATTCGGGACGCAGTGTTACATCAGCCCCTTGGCTTCTTGGGACGAGAGGCTCCTTAGGAAGGTGAAGGCACGGTCCTTAGGAGCGTAGATCCACCCAGATGGCCCCTGCGTTACGTAGGTAACAGGCCTTCTGCATCTCCGCCATCCCGTTGCCTTACAGGTCTGCGGATCATGCACGCCCATGTTACCTACCTGCTTAGATTTAAAACCACATTTTAAAGCGAAAATTACAACTACGAAACCCAAAATCAGAAATGAAAGTTTTGAGTGATTGAAGAGTGACGTAAAGTAAGAAATTAAAAGTTGTTCATTCACCATTGGATGATACCAGATCTGAAACCTAACAAAAATAATTTCAGGTAATTGTAGTATAAAAAAAGCGGTTACAAAGAGAGAGATACTGCTGTGCTCAGGCAGCATTCTGCGAGTGTAAATGGCTTTAATTTAAAGTTGCCTCTTGTGCCAGCAGGGCCTGGCCCAGCTGCCTGGATTTCTTATGATGACGAAATGAGATGTTGTCAAAAGACTTTGTTGTTTCTCAACACACATCTGGAAATGCCATTTTGATCTTGATACTGTTCCTTCTGTTTTGAAGTATATCTTGCATCCTTTATATCTCTTAGTGGGTCTCATTTTTTTAATTGAATTATATCTGCATTGCGTTCACATTGATTTGATTTTCTCCTTTTAAAAATCCTGAGGTATCTGATGCAAATTATTGAGCTTAGTCCTTAGAAGAGAATTATCTCCTAGTGTAGCTGTGTGTCCTGAGAACTGTAAATAACATAAGCATTTTATTTCTTCTTAGGAAACCTCACGCAGATGAGGCGGCGGGGGTGGGGTGCACAGCTTCATAGTTCTAGGCCCAGGGCTCATTTTTCTCAGTTCTCTAGGGAGAGTGATGTGGTAAATACAGCCGTTATTCTGTGCTACAGTTGGCAATACAGCGTGACAGCTGTACCAGTAGGTACATTAACAGTTTGCTGGTGCCTTGTGTGTTTGGGCTTGATGAACATTTTTTTGTTGTATTTAAGTTTGCCATCGTTGTTTCTAAAATGTTATTTGGATATTAAAAGTTCAGTTACATAAGACATTCTCTTTTCTTGGAGAAGAGAATTTAGGGCAGTAACTGTGTCAGTTAAGAAAGAGGCACATAGACAATATTTTGGAGAGCGAGAGATGTGCAAGTGTAAACGTTTGGCTTTTGTTTTGAGTTGCCTGTTGGGCAGAGCTTTGCAGGTAACTTGGGCATAAAAAGCAAGCAGCTGTGGTGGCTCAGGAGGCGTCCCTTGACCCCTGAAATCGCCATCGAGCCTGGATGCTGTGCCCTTCTTCACAGAGAGCCTGGGAACTTGTCAGTCCTGGCGGGCTTGCAGCGCTGGGTCATTTGAAGCCGCGGCTGATTGCTGGCGTTGTACAGGGTGATGGGGCATCCCTCTCCGAGGGAGCTGTGCAGTACCGGCCTGGACTGCAGACGGTAGTTGCGTGTCTCCAACTATGTTTTCTTTCCCCTCAGAGAACAGGCTTCTTAAATCCTCCGTTGGGACAACTTTTCATGTAATAAATTATGCTGTGCTATTTAGTTTTCCCTAGTACTTCTGCTGGGCATAGTATTTGACTTGTGTGTTATGAGGAGCAGTCGCACGTGTTGGGAGTTGTGGTTTTGGTCTCTAACCCCGTCCCTGCCGATCAATCGCACTGTGACCTTACCATGTTCTTCTGTCAGTCTGAGCCTCTTGTTTTCTTGTACGGTTGTACCAGGCCCTGTCACGTGTCAGTGAGAGCTGTATTTTTTCTGAGAATCTTGAAAAGAAGGGCAAAGTGAAAATCGTTCTGCGACTGCGTTGCATTAATCACGTCTTGGGCTGAAGCTACCTATGTTGCTATTTATGACGAAGCAATTGGTATTATCTAGGCTGGATTGCTCCATACGGAGCAGCGCTTCCACGCTTGGTGTACCCGCCTGTCAACAACTTTTGCCGTGCTCTTTGAGCCACTGTAATGGCCGACACTTACGGTCGGTGAAGCACCTGGAGACAAAACGCACCGTATAGAGATGTCCTATAGGTAAACTGCCTCTGCAACGGCGATTGATTTTACACCCCAACACGAAGGGCTAGCGCAACGCCCAGCTCCCCCCCCCAGCCCCAACCCCACACCAAAGACCCCCTCAGCCTCGCTCTTCCCTCCAAATCCTTCGAGCCACCGCTCGCCTTCCTCCCAGAATAGTCGGGCTGGAATAAACGAGCAGAATGGGGGTGAGCTAAATAAAGAAAGGTGGTATTTAAAAAAAAAAATAAAAATGGGGCGGGGGGAATGGGAAGGAAAGGAGCTCAGCGCTGGGCCGGGGGGAGCTGGGGGGTGGGGGGGGGGGCCGACGGCGGAGCGGAGCTCCGCCGTCGGCCCCCCCCCCCACCCCCCAGCTCCCCCCGGCCAAGGGACTACAAGTCCCAGGAGCGCGGTCGCCGTTACCGCCCGCCGCCTGCGCAGTGCCGCGCCGCGCCTGGCTCGGGGCCGCAGCGGGAGCCGGGCGGCGGCGGAGCCGGAGCCGGGGCGCTGGCCGGGTAAGGGGTGCGCTCCTAAACCCCCCCCCCCCCCCCTTCCTTCTCCCGTTTCTTCTCCTCCGCCGTACCGCTTGGCTTCTCCCTCGCCCCGCGTTGCTCGGAGGAGGAAGGCGAGGCCAGGCCGCCCCGCAGCCCGCCCGCCGGCCCCAGGGCCTGACAAAACCTTCTTCGGTGTCTTTTTTTGGTGGTTTTGTTGTTTTTTTTTTTCAGGGGGAGGGCGGGGGCAGCGCGCCGCGGGGGTCGGCGGGGTGTGTGGGCGCTGGGGTCCAGCGTCGGGGGGGGCGGTTTGTCCGGAGCCACGTGCGGGGTCTGCGGCGGGAGGGGGGGGGGAAGGCCGGCGCCGTGGGAGCGGCGAGGGGGGGGCACGGAGCGAAGTTGGCCCTAAGATTTGCTCGAGCGTTTATCTGTGCCTCTTTTTTTTTTTTTTTTTTTTTTTTTTTTTTTCCTCCCCTCTGTCAGCCGCCTCCGGCCAGAGCCAGTCCTACCTGCCATGTTAGTGTGTCTGAGAACCGGTAGTTCTTGAGGTTTGCGGAGGTATTTGGAAAATTGAAGCACTTGGCAGCTGGGGCCCTCGCTGCTCTCGGCCACTGTGGGATTGGGCAACGAGTCGCTGTCGAAGCGGCTCGGCGAGAACGTCGCTGGCGTCTCTCCTTTGTGGCTTTCTGTTACGCAGGTTTAAAACTTGTAACTTGACGCATATCGTGACTTCCCTTTTTTGTTACCGATAGACCCCTAATGTTGAAGAACTCAATCAAGCGAGTATCGGTCTTTTTTCTTGCAAAGTCATGATACCACGCTCTGAAGGAACAGAGCCGTCCGTTACGATGAAGCGCTCAAATCGAGCATGTGACACTACACTTACTGATAGGTAGAATGCTATTTTTGTGGACGATGCGGTCGACTCACAAGTAGAAGCTGCTGTTTGAAGATGATGGAGGGAGGAATGGCATGGGCAGTACGTGAAACCTGAAATGCTGTGCTTCTGTAAAAGCAGCAGGATGGTGGTTTTAGGAAATGAACTTCTAAACTGTTGCTGCCTTGGAGGGTTCCAGAATATTTAAGATACTCCACATGAGGGTTTCAGTGTGAGGTTTGTCAGGTCCTGGAGGATATGCTCTGTCCTTAGTAGCAGTTACCCTTCATGGTGGACCGCGGATGGGATGTTGCACGATGAGGAAGGGAGCTACTCTCGAGAGAAGGGGCTGCGAGCTGGTTGTTTTTGTCAGTTTGAGCACCTTCGAGTTCTGCACTTATTCTGACTAGCATTTTATTAGTATGGCTCCTTATGTAAGGGGAACTCCTCTTTCTAGCGTTACGAGCAACTGGAGATTTTGGCACAGTTACATGCTTTTGTTGATTTTATGCAACACCGTAATATCGTAGTAGATAATTTAGTAGCCAACCGATCCTGTGCATTACTGATAAGTTCTGTGAAGGGGCCTGAGAAATGAGGTGTGCCTTGCACATAAATCTTGCTGGATAGACAGTATGTTCAATGCTAGCTGCAGAGCAGCCACTGGGCAGAAACAAACTTGAGGTATGAGTTTCTTATAAATATTGATTAGATAGTTGAACTGTAGCAAATTGAAATGCATTTTGCATGTTGTACATGTGTTTTGAGATGGTGGGTACTGTAATGTGAGAGTTCAGCAGATAAGTCCTAGGTCATGGTGAACTATCCTACTGAAAAATTGACTTTTTTTAGCTCAACTTTGGGAGATAGGCTGTTAGCTTATATAAAGAATTAAGGCTTGTTAGTTATTACTGTAAATATTAATGAAGAAAGAGGTACTTCATCTGGTGTGAATTAGCATGGAAGCTATTCAAGCTTGCTTAGCAATTATTTTTCAGTAAGATGGAGTGATTTCAATTTTGCCTTGCCCTGCCCTGCCCTGTGTGTGTTAGATCTGCCCAAACTTGCTTTGGAAGTTGGGTCTTGCATAGCAAGACTCAGGAGGAGCAAATAACCCTGAGCAGGAAACACTGGAGGAGGGAGAAGAATCTGGTGTACTAGCAGTATTTACTATTTTATTTAATCTCTTTTCTGTCAACCGAACTGCAGAAATAATCAACAGAGATGTCGCCTGTTCCTGTGTGCCATGGTACAAACCCACCTACATGTAAGGTGGAGTTCAGTACCCAAGGATTAAATGTAGTGTTTTCCAGGACTTTTAAATGTAGGAAGCAATCTGTGTCCTGCGTTCATCAAAGGCATAGATTGTCTTGGGTTCTCAGCCAAACTTATGTCATGCTGATAGCAGGGCAAAACATCTTAGATGCTGTCAGGTCGTGTAATCTTTGTTGTTGGTATGGTGGAGCGCCATGAGGTGAAATTGTTTGAATCGTGCTAAGCTTCTCTTACTGTGTCACAGCTTTTAGTAGGTTACTAAATAGTCTTGAAATAACTGACAAAAAATTGAAATGTTTTCATATCAAAATAAAATTGCCAGGATTGAAAAATAATTTGCACATAGCAGGAACTATTTAATATCTGTTGTTTCTTCAGCCACAGCGGACTGTTAGGTATCTAAATTTCCTAAACTGTCTCCTTTATACAGCTGCGTACAGACATCGGTTATTTCAGGTATGGTGTGTGGTAGTCATAAAGCAGGTAATTGGTAATTATGGACACCTTTTTGTTTATGAGAAACTGATAAAGTAATCTGACAAACAACTTTCTGGAATTAGTACCAGCTGAAGCTGCCGCCGCTCGCTCTGCTCTAATGCTGCCTTCTGTGGTGCGTTACCAAATACGTAACTGTGGCTAATTGCCTCTAAAGCTCTTGTCCTGAACGCTGGCGTGGAGTGAATGTTGTGCAGCCTGGGAAGGTCAGAGAATGCAACTGTTGTCTTTTCATACTGATTATAAAGGGGAGAGGTTTTTGGAGGGGAGCAGTGTGTGTCATGTAGGTGTGTTAGTGGTACAACAGTTTCTTCTTTCAAGACTGGCTGTGTTAATAATTCCAGTATCTGAAGAGTAGTAATGTGTGCATCTTGCTCGACTAGGTTTTTTGGGTTTTCTTTACTATGCTGCAAGTTTTCTTTATAGCCAGTCTGAAGCCTGCTGGAGTGCTGTGCGTATTAAACTACCTGCTTTACATCTCTAGTGTTCTCAAATGTCTGCCAGAAACTTAAGGTGGAGACAAAAGTTGTTTGCACTATTGCTTGCTATACGTGTGTGACTTCGGAATAATTCATTTTTCGAAACTGGCAAATGGGAGTGAATGAGGCATTCCTCTTCATAGAGGTGTATTTCAGTAGCAATCACTAGCAGTCAAATTAGTTTAATTTTTATGGAGGATTGTAAAGACAGGGAAGCTGCAGATCCCTTTTTCTTGTACATTAGAGTAAAAACTGCTGTTGCGCAGTTGACTTCCTGTGGATTGACAGGAAAATCTTGCGGATTTTCATAGTTCTTGGCAAAGCAGTGGTACTTATTAACCTGCTGCGGTTCAGTTCCTAATCAATTCTTCTCTTGCTTTCGTTATTTATGGTGTTCTGCAGTAGAGACAGATAAGATAGACACACGGGTAGTGTCCAATTGATAGGATATTATCAGGTAGTCATGGGACCAGTATATTTAGAAGTGCAGGTGTGGGTAATGGTAGCCTTTGGAGCTTTGTTTTGTTTTGGGCCTGAAGTTCATGGTGGCAGTTAGTTTGCAAAAAAGTCAGAATGCACAGTAGACTGCAGTTTCTCACAGTTACTCAGTGCTTCAGTGTCTCTGTTTAATGGCTGTGATGCTCTGCCATGAGGAGATGCCCAAATCGTTTGTGTGTTAGGTGGTAACTTCACTTTCTGAGTGTGTGCAATGCCTATACTGTCTTTTTCTTTTTCAGGTGGCATCATGAATGATACAGTATTGTTATGCAGTAGTCTGACCTTTTCTACTGTTTTGTTGCTCTTGTTGTTTGTTGGACAAGTGGATTATATGCATGTGTATTAGGTCTCTGGACTGTGTGGGAGTCTTAACATGCCTTCTGAGTATTAACTGATTTCTTTTTTTTTTTTTTTTTAAATTGTCTGTAGCTCCAGAAAAGGTTACCAGCAATTTAACTGCTGTTTTGATAATCATAACTTACCAGAAAAGGTGTACTGTTTCCAGGCCACCTTTGTCTCTTTTGCTGACTGGGCTTTTGGAGTTTGCTCCCACCTGTGGGCCAGGGGAGAAAAGAATGGTCTTTCCTCAGAGGCTGAAAGCTGTCAGAGTGCTTAGCCCATCCCTGATGCTGAAAACATCTTCTCTAGTAAAAAAAAAAAAACAACAAAAAAACCTGAGTCAAACAGTGAGAGAAATCACTTTACTTGTAAGTATATGAGACACCTCAGAAGCCGTTTAATGGGCTTGTCTACTGTTAAATGTGTTTATAACGAGTGATGCAAAAATAGAAACTTGTTTTGAGATTTCGCAAGGCAAAAGCATAGGAACGTGGGCGAAGTCAACAGGCTGTTCATAGGGGATACCCTGTGTGGGTCCCCTGTTCCTTCTCAAAACTTGCTTACAAGCAGGAGCACCACTTGGATGAACTTTCTGTCCAGAAAAGTGGAGCCGGAGGGTGGATACCTTAAAACAGAAAGTGTCAACTAAAACTGTTATGTTTTGATGAACTGTGATTACTCTTAAGTACAGCCTTACAGTGGAAAGCATCTGAAAAGACAGAAAGTAGTTCTGCAGATCTTGTGAATGTATGGTTTTTATGGATGCAGCCTCTTTTTCGTGGCTGATACTAATAGCTTATAGCCTAATAACTAGTTACTGTTGTGTTTGCAGGCAGTATCAAGTTTACTGCTATTTTTTTTTGCGAGCCCTTAAATTCTGGAACCAAAAATAAATTTGTTGCAAGAAGTCATTATTTGTTTCTCAGAGCATTTTGGCAGTAATGTCAGTGTTTCTTTTCGTAATCATTTCTCCAAGACCGTCCTAGTTAAAAACTTCTAAATTAATGCATCCTTCAAGTTCCTTGCTTAATATCATTTTTGGATGCATCAGCTGTAACCACTGATTAGGGTTGCTGTTTTTTTTTGGTTGGGTGGGGGGTTTTTTTGTTTGTTTGAGAGCTTTATATACACAGTTGTCTGTATTTGCTAGGAATGGCCTTCAAACCATCAGGTGTAAGAAGATTGCAATTTTTTATGCATGAAGGCTTGTGACAGCATCTCTTTTTGTGTCTGCTAAGGTTTTGGTTGTGAGGTTAAAACTCAGTGATGGTTGTCAGTGCACCTGGTTATCAGGCTTTCTCCACACACTGAAAAAATCCCAACAAATGTAAAACCTGTGCCTAATTAGGGAGCTAATCTGTATTCTTCAGAGAGGATCATCTCCTGCTATGCTGAGCAGTGAACCACAGATCTTTAAAACACTGAAGGGGAGACCATCAGGCTGTACATTATAACTACATTATTTGTAGTTTCTCAAGCATGGACTAAATGGTTTTGTGGAGCAAGGCTCCTCAAGAGTCACTACAGGTTGCGGGAAGTAAATTTTTTGTTTAACTGTAGTATGGCTTTGAAGGGTTCATCACCAGACACCTTGACAGCTCTGACATATATCCATTAGCAATATATCTGACAGATAGCTGTTACACATTGTATCTGGATCAACCCCTTCCCAAATCAGCTAGTGTAGCTGTTAGTTCTGGTGGGGAAGAAGATGTAAAGCATTTAATCATTAATTCCATGGAAACATAATCTGATCTGCATGGTTCTACCCCTTCCCTTGTCAGCATTAATGCAGGTGATGGGGTTTTTTCTTCCATAGAGTTCATTTTTAGATAGATTAGCTCCTTGAGCTTGTTTTGAATGGTGTGGTAGTCTTTAACTGCTAACTGGTAACTTAAGAAGCTCTCTAATTACGAAGTTAGAGCTGATGTTACATTGCAGCGTAACAGTAGTTTGTGTAGATTTTTGTCCCTGATGTGCTATGAAAGCCTATGGTTGTTTCAGTTTTTCTCTCTTTAAAACAACATTTTTGGATCATGGCCCAAAGAAATATTCTTCTGAATTGAAGTATTTGAGGAATTTTTTCTGAATGAGTTCTACTGTTGAGCAGAGTCTCCAGACTTAATTTCCAACTTCTGCCTTATCTGGGTATTGATACTCCTTGATTTTTATTTTTTTTTAATTAGTAATATTATTATTTAAAATATCTTAGCAGAAAACACCAATATTGGGAGCTTGGTGCTTCTTATGCATAGGTGAGAGAGGTCATTTTTTTTAACAGGCCAGAGATAACCATACCCAAGTACTTGGATAGTGCTGCGTTACGTGGGTGTGCTTTAGGACAAAGTAGTAAGTGCAGAAATCTTTTTGCCTGTTCACCAGACTGTGGGTCGGAACGGGACCCCTCTTCATCTCCATAAGCTTGTGTCACTTAAGCTGCAGCAAGGGCCACATCTCTCCAATAATGGCCAGTTTCTTACCTTGTGTATTGGAGGTGTGGTGCAGGAGTTTTGTAGCTCTGTACTGTATTACTATTTCAGTTCATGAGTGTGAGTTGAAAATACCATTTGCTATTATGCAAGTGTCCCTGATGTGCTGACTTAACAAGGGGTTAATGAAATTGGGAATTAGGAAACCTTGAATTGAGGAGTGACTCAGTCATTGAGTGGTGGGCTGTGGATTTGAGAGAACATATTAATATGCTACCATGGAAGGGGCACGGCAGTATTTACTGCTAAGTGTAAGTTTATGACCTGCTTATCACTTCATTGAGGCTGACAGAACTTGTTCCCTAACTGTTGTAATTCACCTGTTTCATTTTCTTTTCTTTCTTTCTTTCTTTCTTTCAGTGAGTACTGTGTAACCCGCTCGCTGCCCAAGATGGTGAAGCTGGATATACACACGCTAGCTCATCACCTCAAGCAGGAACGGCTATATGTAAATTCAGAAAAGCAACTTATTCAGAGGCTCAATGCAGATGTATTGAAGACAGCTGAAAAGCTGTACCGCACAGCATGGATTTCCAAGCAGCAAAGGATTAACTTGGACAGACTGATCATAACAAGGTGATTTTGGGGGTGGGGGTGGTCCTGGCAAGAACAAGCTCCTAAACTTCTGTGAATTGCAGCAAATCCATCAGATTTTTCGCATTTGGTATCTGGAGTCCTTTGCTGTACTAATCATAAAAATAGTAAGGTTTTAAAGCAGATCTCAACTAGGGAATCTGACTCAACTGAAACTTGTTGGCTGTTTAAGCTACCTTTTTTTCAATATATGTGTGTGTTTTGCATCTGTTCATGGTTTATTGCAGCAAATTCTCCTTATTCCTGAATTTGCAAATCATTTGTATTAACTGTACGGAAAGACTTTTTTCCTTGGTTGTAGTCTTGTTAATAGATTGACCATGTAGCATCTTTTATGAAGTTTGTTTGCTTAAGAGTTACTTAAACTGTTTAAATGTTTTTCTTCAAAGTGCTGAAGCTTCTCCTGCTGAATGTTGCCAGCATGCTAAAATCCTGGAGGACACGCAGTTTGTGGATGGATATAAGCAGTTGGGATTTCAGGAGACTGCTTATGGAGAATTCCTAAACAGATTGAGAGAGAACCCTAGGCTTATTGCATCCTGTCTGGTTGCTGGAGAGAAGCTCAACCAGGACAACACTCAGAGTGTCATTCACACAGTCTTTACCTCCATTTATGGCAACTGCATCATGCAGGAGGATGAGAGCTACCTCCTCCAGGTCCTTCGTTACTTGATTGAATTTGAACTCAAGGAAAGTGACAACCCTAGGCGGCTGTTGAGACGAGGCACCTGTGCATTCAGCATCTTATTCAAACTTTTCTCTGAAGGCCTCTTTTCTGCAAAACTTTTTCTTACTGCAACTTTACATGAGCCAATCATGCAGCTTCTGGTTGAAGATGAAGACCACTTGGAAACTGATCCAAACAAGTTAATTGAGAGATTCTCCCCAGTACAACAGGAAAAATTATTTGGAGAGAAAGGCACAGAAAAGTTCAAGCAGAGAGTACAAGAGATGGTTGACTCCAATGAGGCCAAGCTGGTGACCTTGGTGAACAAATTCATTGGCTATCTCAAACAAAACACTTACTGTTTTCCTCACAGCTTGAGATGGATTGTGTCACAAATGTACAAAACACTCTCGTGTGTAGACAGGCTGGAGGTTGGGGAGGTCAGAGCAATGTGCACAGATCTTCTTCTAGCGTGTTTCATCTGTCCTGCAATTGTTAACCCAGAACAGTATGGGATCATTTCTGATGCTCCTATAAATGAGGTGGCAAGATTTAATCTGATGCAGGTATGATTCACTTTAAAGTAGTCTTAAAAAAAAAAAAAGTTCTTGGCTTTTTTTTTTCCCCACTAGAACTGATGTTACTACAGTAAATGTAAAGGTACTGTCCCTCCTACCTATAAGACAAATGCTAGCAAAATATTTGTGTTAATTGTTGCTGAAAAGGCATGCTCTAAAGTTTATCTGTTTGCTTAAAATATTGACTTTAAAAAATTGATAGCATGTATTCCTTTATCTCTTAAGAGTTGCAAATGTACTTTATAAAAGCTATTGTAAGGGATGGAAGCTAAAGTGTAAAAGTGACTATGAGATGAATTCTGGAACGTGTGTAAATGAATGTTGTGCTGTTCTTGCTAATGTTAAATATTCTGCCAGGTATTGCACAAAATAATGAAATATTTTGCTGAAAAAACCTTCTTGTCTGGCAGTAATGACCAGTATTTCTGATGGATAGCTATCTACTGTTTCATTAGACCTTAGAGTATTCCCCAGGCCTCATGACAAATTTTTGTCTTTGTGCAAATACTTGGGCAATTTAATGATAGCATGTAGAGGTGTAGTCTGAAGGTGGTAAGCAACACTTGTCTGACTGAGGATATTCGCCACACAAGGAACAAAACCTACTTTTTAATGTTGTCTATAAACTGGACAGCGAGTGATTCTCACAGTATAATCCTTCTGGTGAGTTTTACTCACTAGACTGTTACTGACAGGGCCTTGCCAGTGTTTTTCTAAAATACATTAGCAATCCTCTCCTGTGTCATTGCTTGCCTGTTGTAGGAGAGCTTGCAGTTGGCACCTCTTTAAATTTGAGAGTTGTTTTGCAGTTGGAGATTAATAAGGAATATATGCTCTGAAACAAGGGTTAGCCCTCTTGCTATTTTTCTATCTTTCAACATATTCTTAGTAAAATATATATAGCCTGTTAAAGTGTCTAGGTTTAAGGTGACCTAGATTCAACTCTCAATTCTGATGTGTTGTAAAAACAAAACATGCTTTGTTCCTGGGAAGGGGGGGGAAGTATGGATGCTCATAGCATATTGTGTGTGCAAATTTTCTTGGTAAATGCAATGACTGCTTTTTTCTAAAGCTTCTTGCATTTTTTCTGCCCTGAAAGCAAGTTTAAGACTCTGTCCACTCAATCAGGAGTATTTCTTGGAGTATTAACTGAAAAAAAAATCTAGAATGGAGGATTTTTTAAAACTATTTCTTATAATCGGGTTTATCATGATGATGATTTGAAATGCTTATTCTTCATACTTCTTTTTAATTTCAGGTTGGGAGACTTCTGCAGCAATTGGCCATGACGGGTTCTGAAGAGGGAGATCCACGCATGAAGAGTAACCTTGCTAAATTTGACAAAGTAAGAACCCAGACTAAAAAAAAGCTAAGACTTGCGTGTGTACTTTCTTCTTCTGCAGTCACTTGTGTCAGACATTGCAAAGGACTTTCTAAGTGTTTAACTTCCAAGTTACATGTACTGAAAGACAGATTAAATCCTGCACAAAGCTGGGAACAAAATCTTGAGTACTAGAGTTAAGGGTTGGGGATTCTTACTTCTACTCTGACATAATACTTCTCAAAAGAAACTACAAAAAAAGAAGTAAAAGCAAGTTACCTTTTAAACTGACATGCTGAATTATTGTCTGTGTCTTTTTGTACTGAATCTAAAGAAAACACTTCGATCTGAAGACAACTTTTGTATGAAATCTGGTTTAACACCAAGTAATTTGTTAGTGCAAGTGACTTCTGTCACTTTTTTGCGTAGTTTTGCTTTCTTTTTTTTTGTTCAGCTTTTCCTTTGTTAGTATGAATCATCCATAGCAATACTGAAATTAGTTTCACCAGAGGAACAGTGAACCTAATGATCTTTGATGTATTGCCATAAGTTTAAAAAACTGTTGATTTGTTTGTGTAACTTCCAGGGTTTTGCTAACTATAATTGTTACATACTCATCATACAAAGTTACACATTTATTATACAAGTAGCATTCAATCAGATTAGAAAGTGATATTGTGTGTTGCTTCCTTGTTTCACTTTTAGTCTGTGCTCAGTAGATTCTTCAGGAAGGGGCAGTTTAATGGCCATAAAACAGTTCAATTTTTTTAAAAATTGTAAGAAGACAAATAATACTTTTGAATGCAGAAAAGGAATGAAGGAAATGCTAAAACTAACTGCGTGCTTTCCTTGCTTGCTCTTCAGTGATTTTAATAATACATGGTATTTTATCCTAAGATTTTAAAAGTAGGAAGCAAAACTTACATCATTATGTAAACTACTTAACTCTTGTTTTAACTTATGTTCTTTGCAAACTGTAGTAAATGGTGTCTCATTTAAAAACTATGTCTTCTCTTTGCAGAGCTGTGTTGCTGCTTTCCTGGATGTAGTAATCGATGGGCGTGCTGTTGAAACTCCTCCAATGTCTTCTGTTAATCTTCTGGAGGGGTTGAGTAGAACAGTGGTTTACATGACATACAGCCAGCTAACTACTCTGGTAATGCCTTAAATTCTTAAAAAAGAGTAGGATAAACTTGTCCCCATATGTTTACAGATAGGATAAACAAGGCTGATAATTCATACTGCAATTCTTACCAAGACTAACTGTAAATTTTTAGGTTGGCTTTATGCGGAATGTAATGTCAAGCGATCAACTTAAGGAAGATCGGATGGCTTTGGAAAACTTGCTGGCAAACTTACCCCAGAACAAACCAGGGAAAAGCAGCAGCCTTGAAATGACTCCATATAATACCCCACAACTTTCTCCTGCAACTACTCCAGCTAACAAAAAAAATCGATTACCAATAGGTAAGGAGAGCAAGCAGACTTCTTGCATGATTTCTGATACCTTGATACATTTTCTGTGCCATTTTTTCAGTCACCTCTTGGGGCTATTCTTGGACTACACCTTCAGTTCTTATTTTTCTGTGTAGATGGTGAAGAATTTTCTTTTGCATAGAAAGCCAGGTAACTTCCTTACTTTCTGATGCAAGCATGGTGAGCTTCATCACTCTGGATTGAACTTGAGAAAAACACTGGAGTAGTTGGTAGTCACGCTAGTGCAATGATAATAAAGGGAAAGTTTGAAGATGGGAAGCAGAGATCTAGGAGAGAAGATTGCTTAGGAAAGTGGTAAGATGGAAGCAATGACATTTAATTAGTGGGATAGAATAAGTTTCAAATTTTTGTGTCTCAGAAGAGAGCAAATGTGGAGGAGGATGAAAAAGCAAGAGCAGAACTTCTAGAGTATGTGCTGAGAAGAGAAGCTTTTTCTTCCTCCATTATTTGCCCAGTCTAATTCTAAACTTTAGTATATTGTAATGCAATTTTACATTTGTTTGGGTTTTTGTCCTCTTTTTGAATAGGATTTCTGGGTCTTGAACTTTTCCATTTCAATAATATTTTCTCTTAAAATAGGAAGTGTGCTACTCTCCTTCAGTGTATATTTACATTAATATGACCACATGGGATATTTTTGTTTGTTTGAGAGATTTGTTGTTAGTGTCTAACAGGATAAAAATATGTAGAACCTGATAACTGGCAAAAAAACCCATAAAACCAACCCCAAAACAAACCTATCCCATGTTGTTTTAACTCTACTTCTGAATGGTTCTGGTCTTATGCCTATAAAGTAGTGGCTCAATAGCATTTATTTTATGGTATAAAATAGTTTTTGCTCAAAGTTTTTATTTCTTTTGTTTCATTTTAATGCTTTCGAAATCCAGGACAGCAATTGGCAGCCATTACTGCCTGGGATACTTCTGCTACCAATCTTTCAGCTCATATAACTCTAGTAACCCCTTTTGGTGGGTAATGCCCTCTTTCCATTCTTCACTGTGCAACTTTTACTTATAACACATGACTAAGCATGCCTTTAGTTTACTTTGGCAATCAGTTGCTTTTTCAGATTGACTTCATTGTTTTCTATATGAAACTCATTTCATATGTACATGTAGTTTTAAAAAAGACCTTGTGTGCCTTTGTGTGATAATCAGAATTTGGCTGTGACTTCTGCACACTTGCCTTGTTTTCCCCGAATCAGATAAAGAAATAACTGGTGTCATGCTGCCATACTTAGAAATCTTAATTCCATGTGGGTGTTTTTCCTTCCACGGTGCCAAATGTGGGAATATGAGGCTACTTGAAAAGGCTAATGAAGACTCACAAAATAATCAAAGTAAACCACCTAGTATTGAATTATGTGTCCGAGTTTGACGCACCTGTTAGAATAAGATTTCCCTGCTTTTTAGGAGAAAAAGCTTCTAAATAAATCGATTAAACAGAGTTATAAACCACAGGAACCTAGACCTTTTTTGTTGGTAACAAACTTCTTCATTTTCTCAATTAATTTATTAAGGGTCTTTCTGTGATTGGAGTAAACTGTATTTGTGTAGGCAAACAGGACATAGTATACCTTGTTTCTCTAAACTTTTATGTTGAAAGTTTGCTTTTTCACAGTTCAGTACTCAAATTTAAACACTAGTTCCATCTCTTAGTCTAATATGACTTTTCATTTTGTAAGTTTATTTAGTATGCATATTATTAATTCAAAACATTGCCGTTCTGTATTTCCATTATATTGTCTTTTTCCTCTTCAAACAAGGAAAAGCTTTCTGATGTTGATATTTCAAAATACTTTCTTAGCAACTCGTAGCAGAAGTAGATCAAATATTCTAATGGATCAGCACGGAGATCATGAAGGATCCTCCCAGGAGACTATCCCAGAAGTTCAGCCGGAAGAAGTGCTGGTGATTTCTTTGGGGACAGGTCCACAGATTACTCCAGGAATGATGTCAGAAAATGAGGTATGCAAAAACTATCATGTCTCAGATATTTTGAAATGTACAGCCTCTGTGTTCTCTAATAGCAGAACAATGAAGATGTGACACTAAGTTTGGGTAAAAAATCTAGAATGGGAATTAAAATCCTTACTTTATTTTACTGAACTTGGGGGTTGTAGCTTTCAAATTTCCCTTTGTTAGGTGTCCCCTCTGTGTGTGTCGTGTCCCATCCCTCCCCCCCCCCCCCCCTCAGTTAATATATCTGCAAGGTGTGAAAAGCAGTACATTAACACAGGAAAAGTGAATCTGGCAGATTGATGAAGAGGCTTTGTCATCTAGCATGCTTAAGAGCAAATTTGGGCTGTTGTTTCTGAGCCTAAAGAAACTGATTCAATTATCTGTCTGCATGCTCTGTCCTTTGGATCAAGTGGCACAGGTGAATGACAGAACTGGAACACTGATCCTGATGTTTTTGGCAGCTCAGACTTGAAACACACAGGCCCAGCTTCTTGTGAGGGCAGAGCTGTGGTTGTGCCGCCATGAATGCCTTCAGACTATGTTGCTTAGTATAGGGCTGGGTTTTTTTCACCAGCCGTAGCACAGCTTCTGCTTTCATCTTTGCTGCCTTGCCAGATAATCTGAACTATCTCCTTTTGCAGCCTTGTAAGGATCAGTTTCCATGTTATATTAGTCTGCCAGGGTGATGAGGGAGCTGGTGGCTCCGTTGTTATCAGGACTTGCCTTATGTTCATGTCTTGGTTACCTTGCGTTCTCCCCAGGCTCTGACTTTGGAGATAGCTGTCTTTTTTCAAACTGTATGTTAGAAATTTGATTGTGCCATTAACATCTAGGCAAAACAATGTGTGTAGTGTTTTATATACTAAATTATCTCAAAAATAGATTATTTTAAGGAAGTCTTGTTTCTTTCCCCCATTCTCCAGGTCTTAAATATGCAGCTTGCAGATGGTGGACAAGGAGATGTCCCTGTTGATGAAAACAAACTCCATGGTAAACCTGATAAAACCTTGCGCTTTTCCCTCTGCAGTGATAATCTGGAAGGAATATCTGAAGGTGAAGGGCTACTTAAGTCTTGAAGAAATTTTGTCCCCCCCCCCCTTTTTTTTTTTTAAACTATAAAAGGAACTTCTGTTAAACACAGCATGTCATCTTTGCCATTTTGAAGATGGTGGTGTTTTATTGTGAGAGCCTGTCTTTTCTCTTAGCCATTCAAAGAAAAAAGTCTGGAGCTAAATCTTGAACTTCAAAGGCATAACTGAGTCTGAGAATTAGGAAGAAAAAACTAAGTGTATTTAGAAAAAGAAAACAGAGGGATTTTAATTTTTTTTTTTTTTTTTTTTTTGAAACTTAAGTGCAATACTAATTATTAAGATAATCTAACTTGGCTCTAAACTTAGACTTCTCAGACTTATTTTTCATCATGTTTTAATAAGCTATTACATACCTCAGAATAGTTTCTGGACTCTGGACAACTCTTTTATATGAAGCTCAGACACGCAACAAAGCACAGGCTTATTTGTGGTATTGAAGAGGTTTGTACAGATTACTTGGCGTGCATTATTTTGTATAACTTCTATAGCTTAGTTTTTGTTCTCTCTTTCCTCAAAATAAGAAAACAAGTTCATGGACATGTAAATAAATTAACGGTAAAGACTTTATTGACTTTTTAGTTACAGTTAAGTATGGTAATGTTGAGATTCTAGCCATTTCTGGTAATGTATTTGTAGATTATTGTTAGCATAGTACTCTAAACCTAGGAAGTACAAATCACAGTGTGGGTTAAGTATCTAGAATAGGGATCAAGAGTAGAGCAAATGCACATTTAGTTCATCAATTCAGTATTTTATATTGGAACTGCTAGTTCATTTATTTTCATCTTTCTAGTTAATTGTGTCCTGGATTGTTAATGCTGTGTATTTAGGAACTGTTATTCAAATTAGATTTACAGTAAAATCTGTTTTTACAGGTCCTTCAAATCGCTCCAACTCTGTGTCATCTTTGGATTTAGAAGGGGAGTCTGTGTCAGAGCTTGGCGCAGGCCCCTCTGGGAGCAATGGCGTTGAAGCTCTGCAGCTGCTAGAGCATGAACAAGGCAGGTGCACATTCTCCAATACAAGAGCCTGAGGTGCTGTAGATGGTAAAGCCCGAGTTCTGTGGGAAAAGGTTGAAAAATGAACTAGTTCAGGAAAAAATAAGTAAAAGTTTTCCTTGTGCAATCTTTCTTGCGTTGTTTATGATTTTGGTTTGTGTTTTTTTTTTCTCAGGAAATACTACTTGCAGTCTGTTGTTAGGAAAAGGAAGTTGCATGGGGTTTTGAGGCTTAAGTCCTTTATAGGAAACTGCTTGTAAAGTTTTGCTTGATACTGAGTTTTTCCCCTTCAGGGAATAGGGTGATATGGATTTGAGTAGTCTTAAAGCATCTGGATAGCTTCCTGTTTAATATATATTTGTCAAACACTGGAACAGGTTGCCCAAAGAAGTTGTGGTGTCTCTAGCCTGGAGATATTCAAAACATGATTGGACATGACCGTGAGCAACCTGCTGTAATTGACCCTGTTTTGAGCACAGGGTTCGGACTTGAGTGATATCTAGAGGCCTAAGCTTTTCTGTGATAAGTTCTTACAGGCATTGTATCAGTTTCTTGATAGTGCACTAAATTTTATTAATTTTGTCTGTCAATTTAGTTGATAGGTCACCATGTGTCTTTAAGATTTTTCTCCTTATGTCTCAAATGTGCTTAAAAACTGTTTTCAGGCAGCATCTCTTGAATAGTATACTGCTTTGCAGGCCTTAATTTAAAACAGTCTTACCTGACAGAATTAGATGGTTGTTTTGTTTGTGTTTGGGGTTTTTTTCCCCCTATAATTTACTTTTACAGATTTTTCAATCAGAAGTAATTGGAGAAGCCTTTCAAAAAATTGAGAACTTTTTATTTTTACATAGCCACAACTCAGGATAATCTTGATGACAAGCTCCGTAAATTCGAAATCCGTGATATGATGGGGTTGACTGATGACAGAGATATATCAGAAACTGTGAGTGAAACGTGGAGTACAGATGTCTTGGGAAGTGACTTTGATCCAAACATCGATGAAGATCGCTTGCAAGAAATAGCAGGTAACTCAGTGGTGCATCTGGTATGTTAAAATGCTTCATGCTTGCTCTGAAATAGTGAGACTGCAGAGCCCTCCTCCTCCTCCCTTTCTACATAGGTGTGTTTCATTGATTAAACTGGAGCTTTTCTTCAAGAGGATTTTGTGTGCATGACCTGGATTGTATTTAGTTGCTCATTTCTCTCTTTTAAACATTTTCTTTCATGATTACTTTATTAAGGGCACTTAAAATGTGTTCTTACTTTTCTCTCTTATTAGAGCTGTCTTCAGGAAGCCTATATCTAGCTATACGCTTTGGCTTTACTTTTGCAGGTGCAGCTGCAGAGAACATGCTAGGCAGCTTGCTGTGTTTACCAGGCTCAGGATCAGTGTTGCTTGATCCCTGCACAGGTTCAACCATATCAGAAACCACAAGTGAGGCATGGAGTGTGGAAGTATTACCAAGTGATTCAGGTCAGAATCATGCAGTTCTTGCTATTTCTTTAGTGTGAATCAAGACCCTTCCAAAGGCATGTAATGCAAAACAACAGCCTCTTCTCTTTCTTTGAGAAATTACTGTCCTAGGGTTAAGTTAATGTATGTGAATACTTCCAGTATTAAAAGGACAAACTCTTCCTAGGCAGAGAGAAGATAGAAAGCATTGTGAGAGACTTACTGTCACTTAAGAAATTCTTAAGGGCCAAAAAGGGAGAGAAGGGATTGCAAAGCAAAATTCTGTTTGCTTTCCTTCCCTGTGATGTTAAGTAGGGCTATGTAGGATCACAGTTTATGTTGGTTAGTGAAGATTTGACTGTATACTGTTGTATCCAAGAAATACAATACTTAAAACAGTAAAAACTTCTTAGAATGCCTGTGCAGATAGAGAGCATTGCTATCTGTGCAGAGTCTTGCCTTCTGTATAGGAAGAAAACTCTTGCTGAAGTGGTTGAATTAGCTTAGAACTTAATATACTGAATCAACATGTATCCCCCTTCCTTCTGTATGTGAGTATTAAGGGAGCATGGCATTGAGTAATGATACTTTTTCTTTCTACTCTCCATTGTCTCCTTTTTGTAGAGGCCCCAGACTTAAAACAGGAGGAAAGACTACAAGAACTGGAAAGCTGTTCTGGGCTGGGTAGCACATCTGATGACACAGATGTAAGGGAGGTCAGTTCTCGACCCAGTACACCAGGCCTCAGTGTTGTATCAGGTGTGTTTAACTGTCTCTGAAAACACGCTGCTCTGTTAGAACGTGATCAGTATCTGCTTTGCTGTGCTTGCTTTAGTTATACATTATTTCACTCATAAAATAACTTTTTGCACTCATTCTGGAATTTTCAAAGCAGTAATTCTTTGTTCATCTTACAGAAGAAATAAAAAAGGCAGCAGAGCATTGAATACTCTGTGCTGCAATAGGAATGGTTAGCAGTGGGGTATTGATTTGGAAGAAACTCCTAGCTTTCTTGCATTTAGTTTTATTATCGCAACTTCTTTTATTTAAGTAAATCAGCATTTATCTACTTCAGTTCTTTGTTTTCTGCAAAATATTTAACAGTGTGAAGTGTCTTTCTAATGCCCATTTGTCAAAGTGTATTCATGCCTGTGTTAAAACAGTTGTAGAGCAGAAATAACATTTTATTTTAGGAGTATAGAAATTCATAATGTCTCTAGGTGCTACTGTGAGTTAGGACTTGGATTATTGCAGTGTTCACCAAACATTTTAACAGTTTCAGGATTTTGCTTCCTTTTTCTCTAAAAGACCATTACAGATGCTTCTTTTGTTATGTGTAAGGTATTAGTGCAACATCTGAAGATATTCCTAATAAGATTGAGGATCTCAGGTCTGAATGTAGCTCTGACTTCGGGGGAAAAGATTCCGTGACAAGTCCTGACATGGATGAAACGGCCCACGGTAAGTTAATTAACTGTAAATGAGAATTAGAATCTCTGATAACTGAAGTCTCACAAATTACATTTGTAGAATCCTTAAATTTTACAATTTCTCCCAGTTTCAAAGTTCTGGTGGTTAAGCTTAACATTTCCTTATTTGCTAGCAGTGTATTTGTTTGACAAAGAGACTCCAGTACTGTATAGTACTAGGGCTTGAGTACTAGATCCAAGATCACCTTTTCCTAAGTCAGTTTGATTACATTGACTGTCCTCTTGCATTTTGGAATTGGTCTGTTCCTCGAGACTTCCCCACTTATTGTGATGTAATTCTTTGATCATTTCAGCATACTACAGAGATCTGTCCATATAAGAATATCTTTAAGAATATTTTGCAATATAAGTTCTGTAAACTTTTGTTGCCGAGGGCTGTTTTTCCAGTGTCTCTTATGTTGTAGGTAGTTCTTGGTACAGCACTAACTTTTTTTTTTTTTTCTCCCCCCCTGTATTTCAGGAGCCAGTCAGTTGACATCTCCCCCTTCTCAGACAGATTCTTTGCTTGCATTGTTTGACCCTCTCTCATCAAATGACGGTGAGTTGTAAAGAAGAAGCTTTTTTTAAAAAATAGGCATTTTTCAATGCTTCTATGTTAGTACCAGCTAATTTGGAAGAATCTTTAAAAAAAAGTGTGTGTCATCTTTTATGCTTATGACTGCAGGTGCATCAGCTGTAGTAAGGCCTAAAGTACACTATGCAAGACCCTCTCATCCTCCACCAGATCCACCGATCTTGGAAGGAGCTATGGGAGGTAATGAGGCCCGATTACCAAACTTTGGGTTTCACACTTTAATTCCAACTGATTTAGAAGCATTCAAGCAGAGGCATTCTTATCCAGAGAGGCTAGTGCGCAGTAGGAGTTCAGATATAGTATCATCAGTTCGGAGACCTATGAGTGATCCTGGGTGGAACAGACGTCCTGGTAATGAGGAGAGGGAGCTTCCTATGCCAACCACGAATGCTGGAGCAGCTGTTCTGGTAGCTGCATCTCAGTCATCATCTTCGTCTCCCAGTAAAGACTCCTCTAGGGGAGAGGTAAGGCTTCTATTTATTGTTTTTTTTTTTTTCTAGCATGCCCACTTTAATTATGCATCTAACACCAGAAAGCTGGTGTTAAATGTGTTTAGCCAAGGAATTACAACGTGCTTTTGTTACCTTTTAAACGTTGGCCAAGGATGTTTTACAAGCTAAAGCTAATGATGTTCAGAGTGGCTTAAATGAATCTGGCTTCTCTTAAAATTCCTGGATGAGCTTTACTTGATTTGGTGGGACTTCAGAAATAGATTTGTTGTAGTGTTTAAATGTAAAATGCTGCAGCATCCCGAGAAGTAATTTTCTCTAAAAAAGAAATAAGTGAAATCTAAGTTTCCTCATGTCTTCAGTTTTGCATTTATAGGCTGCCCTCTTCAGGTGGGATATTTCTAACTTAATCTGCTATGGCTTTCTGTGCTCTGCTGTAGTTTTGTTTTTACAGTCAATGTAGCAAAACCTGATGTAAAGGAGAAATTTTGTCTTTACACTTGATATGGTAAATGCTCAAATGTAGACTCTGCCCTTCTACAGATTGAAGAACGAAAAGACAGTGATGATGAGAAGTCTGACAGAAACAAGCCCTGGTGGAGGAAACGTTTTGTGTCTGCTATGCCCAAAGGTAGGATCATGTCCATCTGGTTTTGGTACTTTATTAAGAGTGCATAGTGCCTTTATTATATCTTTAGTCACTTTTATGGGTAGTTTTTACAATTTCACTTTGAAAAGCTGACCAGATTGATGTAGATTTGTTACACAGTAATAGCTGTCCTGTTTAATTTTGAGAAATAAAGGATTCTTATTTATAAAATTGCAAGTGTTGCAGTAAAGAGAGAATTATTGAAATATAAAGTATGCAGTACCTATAAAGAGGTGTGTAAGCTGAAAGGAATTTGGTTAGGCATTGTGTTATCTTAATCATTCGATAACCTTGGAATCCTTATGTGAGGCCAGTCATTTCATAGTTGTATGATATTAACTTCAGGGCAGCTTCACTGAGAACTAGTCTTAATTCTCTATGGATGGTAGCATGCTAGTTGAAGCCAGGATATTGGTAACTTAGGGTATCTCTTGTAACACGGCATGAGTGGAAATTAGACTCTGGCTATTTACAAAGTAAAGCTTGTGCAAGAAAATATTTTGCTTTCATGCTGTGAATAGTGACAACTGGGGATGGAACAATGTGTGCAATATTAGATATTCTTGTCTTTTTTAAAACAGACTTTCAGTTAGAAAAGAACCAATGTAATCCTTGCAGTCTCTGTGTGACTCTAGATAATGTTATAGTATTTTAATACCACTTTGTTTGCTTTTCCATTTCACAATATGCTGACTTTGCATCTTCTCCCTGAACTTACTAGTGGGAACTAGTTGGCAGAAAAGATTCGTGTCATTATGACCAATATTTGAGTTAGGACTATTGGTAAACTAAAATATAAAAAAATATGTAAATAAAAATGGGAAGCTACCTGACTCCCTTGGCTAGTATTTGCCTAGAGCATACTGAACCTGGAAGGCAAAACTGTTCTGCCTGGCTCATGGTAGCATGTTTGTTAAAGGTAGAGCTTACTACTTATGATGACAGTACAGTTCTGTTCCACCCCATAGATAAGCTTATGCTTTTATTAAAGTTTATCTGATGACAAATTTATGCATTAGCCACTTTCATAAAGTTTCTTCAGTCTGGCCATTATCTCAGAATAGTCTTTGATAAGGTACCTTGCATTTTCAGCTCCTATTCCATTTAGAAAGAAAGAAAAACAAGAAAAAGACAAAGATGACATGGTGCCTGACAGATATTCAACGCTTCAAGGTATGTGAATAATATCATCATAGTAATTTTCTCTCATAACATGCCCTCTAGAGTTCCAGAGTGCCCACCAGGTATCTGTTTACAGAAAGGTATATGCTATTGTAATTAATGTTCACAACTGGCTTTCTGAATAAGAAAGTGGATAAAGACTTCTTGACTTGAAGACTGTTTTTAAATTGCCATGCTCCTATTAGTATGTATAGTACTGGATTCTCAACTCAAGCTGTCTTTTTTTTTTTTTTTTTTTTTTCTTCATCATTATAAAGCTCCTATCCTTATCATAGCTGAGCTGTAAGGATAGTTGCAGACACATTCCTGTAATAATTTTTCAGTGCTAAATTAAACATGATTTGAACCTGGGTGTTTAGTTTTCTGTTTGCCTAATCATTTCTAGAAGTCTTCAAATATACAAGAACTGCTTGCGTAAACAGTATAAATATGCTAAGGATCTGGCTTTATTTGTTCACTTCCATTGTACTTTTTTTTTTTTCTGCTTTTGCTTCAGACTTTGTAAATATATTTGAATTGTGGTTACAAGGAACACAAGCAGCTATTTGGTGTGGCTAAAAACAAGAGTCCAAACGTGTAGGTCTAGATTTTTGTATTTGCTTTCAGTTGGCACAATACAAGGTTAACTCCTGTTGTTTTTAATGGTCTTTTCAGATGATCCCAGCCCAAGGCTCAGTGCACAGGCGCAAGCTGCAGAGGACATTCTGGACAAATACAGGAATGCAATTAAGCGAACCAGTCCTAGTGAAGGAGCCATAGTGAACTATGACGGTGCAGGTGAGAACCTGGCTTTTATAATCATCACCAACATAGTTTCTCCTCCTTAAAGATAAAAACACTTCAGTATTCTAGACCAATGTTAGTACTAACAGCTGAACAATGTGAGCTCTAAACCAGGAACATTTTGTCAAATAATCTGTGGGACAGTCCCTCAGTGACTGGGAATTAAATCAATATTCCCAAGGACAGCTCATTCTTATTGCCATTGAGGTGGTGGTTTGTTAATAGCACATATCTTACCTGTTTGTTTGTTTGTTTGTTTGTTTGTTTTAATGGATACTGAAGTATATTGCCTTCCAAAACAGATGCAGTTTCTTCTTAGTGACTTGTAGATTATATATTTTTAATATACTTTTTTCACTTATTCAGAACAAGTTGTTTTATTTGCTGTCTCTGTTCCCCCCATGACCTTAGAAGAAAAAGAAGGAAATAAAGAATATTAGTCTAGTTTCTTCTTCTGACTCCTCTCTTCAAGTGTAATGTTGGGTTTTTTCATTTCCGTAGAGGCTATTGGGGATGGTGAGAGTATGCATGACTCTCCACGTGATGAGACTTTGCAAAACATGTCTGCAGATGATCTCCCAGACTCTGCAAGTCAAGTAGCACAGCCACAAAGTTCTGCTTTCTCCTATAGGTAAATACATTTGCAGGTTTAATCTTACCCACAAAGTAGAATTAAAAGCTGAAGCCATGTGACTGTTCCCATAAAAATCTTAATATGGATTAATTGTAAACTTTTACATGCTTTTAGTTTTAGGCCATACTTCCTCAAACTGCCGTATTTCCACTGATGAAGGGGGGATATTGTAACGTGAGAGGACAGAGCAGTGCAGTGTTTAGGAAAATTCTTTTGAAACTAGTCTAGTTGCTGTATCAAAAGAACTGATATTCTGAAGTCTTGACAACATTGATACATTAAAATTAATGTTAAATAACTTTTAGGCAGTACTTAAAAAAACAGAAAAACAAAAAGTTAAGATTGCTTATTGAAGAAGCAGACCTTGCAGCAACTTTGTTAAGAAAATATTTTTCTTCTTTAAGGGATGCAAAGAAGAAATTGAGATTGGCTCTTTGTTCAGCAGATTCTGTTGCCTTTCCAATGTTGACACATTCAACAAGGAATGGTCTGCCAGACCACACAGACCCTGAAGGTAAACGTTCTTTATACATATGGATATTTTGTATTGTATATGTCTCTTCTTTCTCCCATCTAATGGCACTTACACTGCACCATTTATGGTAACTTCTGTTTGGCATAGATACCAAAGGCGTAGGCCACCTTTTGCCCACCAAAATGTTTTCTTTCTTACTCTACAAACAAACCTGCCAACTAAATCTGGTCTAATTTCTTTTGTAATGAAGTATGTCAGATATACTACAAAGTAGAACCTGAAGATGTAGAATAGACTCCCAAAATACAGGTGCTGTTAGGAATTGTGCTACTGTACTACTAGGGTAACTTGTATCATTTACTGACTCTTTACGTTGACTTAATGTATGTGTCTTGTGTTTGCATCCTTCCATTCATTCTAGGTTTATTTGCACACAGGTGAATTTGTCACCTTATCTGGTCCTCTTCATGTTTCAGTATGGTTCTAAATACTAAATAAGATAGTGATATAAAAACATATCCCTTGATATCTGCAAAATTCAAAAAGACTTATTAAAATGTTCTTAAAATAACACTTACTGCCTAATGTACAGAAGTTATGTTTTAAACTGTTATGTGTTTCTCGTATTCAAAACCAGTTTTGTTTTCATGATGCCTACATTTCTTTTCCTTAATAGTTTTCCTTTGTTCTTTATTAGATAATGAAATTGTGTGCTTCTTGAAAGTTCAGCTAGCTGAAGCTATTAACCTCCAAGACAAGAACTTGATGGCCCAGCTACAAGAGACAATGCGATGTGTAAGCCGCTTTGATAACCGGACCTGTCGAAAGCTGCTGGCATCTATTGCAGAGGACTATAGGTAGTTTGTTCACTATCTTATTATTAATGGGTTTCCAAATGCATGTATTTATTCACTAGCAGATTGGGAAGATCCCTTTTGGTTTAAATTGTTCTTCGCCAAATCATGTTATTACATCTCTGCTTCCCCACAAAATGATGAAATTCTCACCTATCTGGGAAAGGCTTAAAAAAGCTTGGACCTTAAGTTAGTCCAGATAGTAATAAACTCAGGTTTAAATCAATTTGTGGCTAATGTTCAGCTCTAACATGCAAGAGATGCTGTTTGGAGTTTGCTTTAATCTAGCATTCTGGAGTGCTGCAAGGGCAGTGATTTCAGTCAGAGAAATCTGCATAAAATAGAACTTCTGAATTCAGGTGTTATCTTTGTTTTAAAAACAACAGGTTGAAGATTCCTCTTGCGCTACAACTTAACAGTTTATAAAGCTATTAACCTCTATCTTTGTTATGAATCTAATGCAGAGCACTCCTTGTTTTAGGAAAAGAGCTCCATATATCGCTTATTTAACTCGGTGTCGCCAAGGCCTGCAAACGACACAAGCGCACTTGGAAAGGCTGTTGCAAAGAGTTCTGCGAGATAAAGAAGTGGCCAACAGATACTTCACTACAGTATGTGTGAGGTTACTGCTAGAGAGCAAAGAAAAGAAAATAAGGGAGTTTATTCAAGGTAAGATTAATGCAGACTGTGGAATATTTATATTCCTTTACTCCATATTTAGATGCTGGCTCAGGTTAATGTTTCAAAGCGCAACTTCTGATCTGAGGAGCAGATTCCTAAAATTATTTTCATTTCAGCTGGCCAATTAATGGCTCAAATAGACAGATTACTGTGACTTAACAGTATGTTGTGCAGCTAAGCCATGGTAACTGTCTGCATTTTTTATGGGCTAAGAGAATGGAGGTAATTTGACCTCACTTGGCCTAAAAAGTTATGCTAAATCATATTATCTAGCATCTGCCCTGTGGAAGAAGCATGAATGCTATTAATTATTTTAGATCTACTAATAAATGATAAATTAAGTTGCAGCATTTGGTCCTCAGTACAGAACCTGTGGTTGCCCCTTAGAAGACATGGGGAAATAGTAATAGTATGAATGAAACTAATCAAAGATTCAAAAATACCATGGCATAAGGGATAGCTGCACCAGGAAGACAACTCTCTCAAAACAAAGTCACTTAAAACAAACTATTTCTATGTTGTCTATGCACATACCTGGCCTAATGAAGTACGTAAGAAATTTAGAGTCAGTTCTTGCTCCTGGAGCATATAGTGCTGCATATTAAATGTGCCTGAATAGGCTAGAATTAATATGAGAACTTATATAGACTGGGATTAAATTTCTGGTAATAAGATTCAGTGACCCAGGAAGGAGTTAAAGCTCTTTTATTGGACAGAAAGGAGACAGCTATTTCTGGATGATCTAAAACAGAAATTGGCAACTGTGGCATTTAGGCTGCTGGCAGATGTGAGTGGCAGTTGTCTTCTGGTGGAGAGTGCTATAAATATGAAGCCGATGAATGGCCAGTGATTTGGTCATGCTGCATTAACTTGGCTGCATCACTCATTCTGTATTTTGTAGATAAATATGAATGTTGCAACTATGCATACTTAATAAAGGTAGGGGTAGCAAATAGTCCACATGGGTTTTCTTGATACCTTCCCTGCCCCCACCTCCTTTCAGCATCTGACAACTTTGCACACACTGGTTCCTACCAGCAACTGTTCTAGTGATTGTTCTGGGCGTTATCTCTGTGGGTGGCTGGAAAGAAGGCATAAGAACTGGTACTGCAGAGGAAGTGATTAACACAGTATCAAGTAGAGTATTTTGACCATATGCTTCACTAAATGTGTTCTATGTGCTTTTCCTTTAATTCCTCCATTTATTTCAAGTGTTCCTGCTTGTATTTCCCTTACTGGGGCGTGGGCAAAACAGAACCTCAGTGCTGCCTGGCAAGAAGTCTGAAGTAGGTTTTTCTGGAAAGAAGAGCCCAGAATCTATCAGAAATAATGTTTTTTACTGAATGTTCTCTCTCTTTTTACTTTTTATCAGATTTCCAGAAACTCACAGCAGCAGATGATAAAACAGCCCAAGTGGAGGATTTTCTTCAGTTCTTATATGGAGCAATGGCTCAGGATGCCATATGGCAGAATGCCAGTGAAGAACAGCTTCAGGATGCACAATTAGCTATAGAACGCAGTGTGATGAATCGTATTTTCAAACTTGCGTTCTACCCTAATCAGGATGGAGATATTTTGCGTGATCAGTAAGTTAATGTAATTTGGAGTACCTGGTTTTTCTTTTGCAGTTGGTGCAGATGGAAGCTGTGCAGTCTTCATGTGACAGACTTGACTAAGTTAGCCACGCCATACAAACTCATGTTTTCTTTTAAAACATTTTGTAAAAGAACGTGGAAGTGCTTTAGCATCATGTGCAAAAGTTTTTGTGTTTGCAACAAACTGCTAGTACAGAATAAAATTGTGAATTTAATGACTTGGGATACAGACTTTCAGATCTGCAAGTGTGTGTGCTGAGAGAATGATCAAAATCTGCTTCAGGACTCCTTCCATTTTCATTTTGGTACAGTATTTTCCCTGCATTTGGGTTTTTGGCTTTTGTGTTTCTGAATGCTCTACTGGCTGTGTGGTTGTACTTGATTGTATAGCAAAATCCTCTGCACCTCTTATTGACCTTGTGTCCATTAGCTGTAGGACCATCATGATTATATGCATTCCTGAAGATCTCTCTCATGGTATCAAACTTAAAACTAGTGGGAAACTCCAGGGGACTGCTGGCTGCTGCTTATTTTTCACTCTTTTTTTTTTTGTGTTTGTTTTCAGGGTCCTTCATGAGCACATACAGAGGTTATCTAAAGTAGTGACTGCAAACCACAAAGCACTTCAGATACCTGAGGTAAAAACTTCTCCTTTCCTTGACTTCTGTGTTGGGGTGCTTGGTTTTGATTGTGTTTTGGATGGGGAGAGGGTTATTTCGTTTTACAGTTAGAAGCATTGCTTTTCTATCTGTGACAGCTGAAATATCCTGCAGGAAAAACATGCTGTACCCATGCTTTAGTATCATCCACTAACTGATCCTTCCAAATTCATTTTTTTCTGATTTTACTACCTCTGTCCTGATAGTAAGATTTAAGAACTAATACTACACTGCATTAAGATGCAGTAACTTTCTGATAATTTGCTTCAAAAGACAAGATTTGAATCCTTTATGCTTCTAACGTGATTCATATGCCATAGCTGTCGTTTACAGCTGTCAAGTTCTTTCTGAACTAGCCAGAATTAATGGCACCTTGCAGATCTGTAAATTTGCCCAGTGCTTTCACTTTTCTCATGGTAAATAGGATAACTAAAAGTAGGTTGGTAGGCTTAAGAAGTCTGTCAGAGGCTGGATGTTTGCAGCCTTACTAGCTCTCAGTTCAGCACTTGAACTGTGTGACTCAAAACAGTGAGTGTTCATAAAGCTGCTGATACGGAAGACTGAGATGTACAGCTCTACCTTCATTTGAAACAATGTGCTGGAGAAGTCAGGAAGAAGCACAGGCTAATTATGTTAGTTGCATACAGAGTGTTGGCTCCTTGTAGTTTTTTATTATAACACAGTAGGAAGCCACCTTAGTTGTGAGTGTAATGTAACCATCTTGACTTAAAGCTTCCCATTTCTCTGGAGCCTTGCTCCTGCCTGCAAGTCTCTGGTACTTCAGATCCTCTGTGGTGCACAGTAGTAGTTTGGACAAACAAGAACTGGCAGCATGTTGGGGTTTTTTCCTAGGTGTATCTCCGGGAGGCACCATGGCCATCTGCACAGTCTGAAATCCGCACAATAAGCGCTTATAAAACCCCCCGAGACAAAGTACAGTGTATCCTGCGAATGTGTTCAACCATCATGAACCTGCTTAGTCTGGCAAATGAAGACTCAGTACCTGGGGCAGATGATTTTGTTCCTGTTCTAGTCTTTGTCCTCATAAAGGTGAGTTCTTTTGCAAAGATCAGAAACCCCAGCTAATTCTTGTAATAAACAAGCAAATTTTAGGAAGAAAGATAATGCATTTGGGTAACTGGGAGCATGCTAGACTCAAAACAGGATCTAATTCAGCAGGTTTAAATAGAAACATCAGAAATGTGGTCACAGTTACGGTTTTTTAATCCAAGCAAGCTTTGCATTTGGAATGAAGGAAATTGGGGTGCAGACATTGTGTGTGAAGTGGGGGGTTTTTGAGGTATGTCCACCAGCATCTGTCATCTGTGCCTGCTTAGTGCTGTCCTCTTTCCAGACCAAGATCCACACTAGGACTGGCTTGCGTTGTGTTGCTGACCTTTTTTGACATATGAGTGTTTGGAGAATGGTCTGTCATATGTAAGATGCTAAAACAATAGGCTTTTCCATGTGTTGAAATCCTTGATGACTTTTATAGATTCTGCCAGTGTTACCTGTCTTCTTGGCCTGCTAGTCATTTTTCCTTGTTGGAAAAATGCTTCTTTCATCAAGTCTAATGCCTTCTGAGTGTGTGAAATGGGGAAGGTCTGGATAAATAGTCACCACCTTACAGATATGTTACATAATCATGTATTATGAATGTGTGAGGATCGCTGCACAAACAGAATTATATTTCGATGCTGTATCTTATAATGTTTTATGTTTAGCTTTGCAAACAAACTGTGAGTATCTCTTTCTTCTTTAACCCTCAGGCAAATCCACCTTGCTTGCTGTCCACTGTTCAGTACATTAGTAGTTTCTATGCCAACTGTTTATCTGGAGAAGAATCATACTGGTGGATGCAGTTCACAGCAGCAGTTGAATTCATTAAAACTATTGATGATCGCAAGTAACTCAAACAGCACATGTATGGGCAGACTGTTAGCAGAAGAAGAGTATATAAGAATGTACAACAGCTGCAAAAGCTGAAGAAGAGACTTTCCTTGTATAATATTGTACAGAATTGAGGCATTTTAAAACACACCTTTACTAATCAAATTAATTTAACAGATTTTCCTCTTCTCTTTTGGTTGCGTTTTTCTCCCCTGTAGATACTGGCACTGTAAAAGGGACCACAGTTTTCAGGTATTTTGGAATCTCAAAACATGCAGAAAATTCTTCATGCTTTTTTCACCACCCCTCTTCCTGAATTCTTACTCACGTGAATAATTCACTTAATTTAATTTCTAATAGAAAACCGAAACAAGAATCAGGGCAACCACTTAGTATACTTTCTAGCTTAATACACCTTTTATTAATAAAGCACCAGCCACACTGAAAGTTTGTAGTAGCTGACATTAATTGTCAATTATATTTCACCTAAATTTAAAATCTGAGAGGACAGTGTAAATATTATATAACTATATTTAATGCATTGCAATTATCTTTGGACTCATTATCCTTTGAATAAACAAGCAAAAGCCTCTCTGACCTCTAACAGGTTGTGACATACTGTGTTTTGGTAATGAAATGACTTCCTCAAAAGGCTAAGATTAAAAAAGGGCAAACAGAACTATTTATTAAAATGTAATTAAGATTACTGAAATTTCTAAAACTGGAATTTATAATAGGGCTTGTTAGATAGCTAAACATTTTTTTGGCTAGGGCATTAGGGTGTTATAAAGGTTTGGATATATCAAGGAGAGGGACTGTAAGTTACAATAGATAAGTCTAATATAAAAAAGGAGAAATAAAATACCTTACTGTAATATTTTTTCTGAGATATTGTGTATACTGTACAAACCCCAAACAGAGATCCTTAACAGAACCTTGGACTGTAATATATATTTTGATTAGTGACATTAAATACATATGCCAGGGGTTTCAGTGAATGTTTTTACTAAATGTTCTTCGTGTTGTCTGCTATGCAGCAGTGCAAGTTTTACTGTTCATATAAAATATTTTAAAATATAACACTGTTCTTTATGAAACATATCATGACATCAGTTCAGGGTGTTTTATAGATTTCTCACCCCACCTTTCCCTTAAACTGACAATTATCAATTTAAAGAAGTTTTTATGCACAACACCACATGGATTTTTCATGAGTGAAATGGTCTGAGTGACAGCCAGTGGTTGTTATCTGTATATAAGTACTTGCTGTTCTTTTTTAGCTAGAATTACAGTGAAAAAGGACAGCGAGCATTTAACTTTTTCATGTCAGTATTATTTCTTGCTCTTCCCAGAGTGTTCATTGCACTTCTGACAGAGGGATATGTTAAGACTTGGTGTCTGTGAGTGGTAAAGAAAGCAAAATCTTTCTCGCATTCTTTTCAAAATATGATCTTTTTTTTTGGGGGGGGGGGGGGAAGAATGGAGGCATGTGTGTGCATTTTGATGATTAAAACCCATAAGCAACTAGTACTTGGGAAAATCACTTGGTTAATTGAAATTAGAGCAATTTATGTAAAGTATCAAGTGCTTGATTTGGCTGTGCTACTTGTCAAGGCATAATTAAAGAAACTTCCTTTCTAGGACTCTAATATGTAATTCAGTATAGCATTTTTGCCAAACTAATCACAGGTGAGAGGGTGGGGTGGCAACTTTTTTCTTTTATTTATAGTCTTTCTCCTCTATTAAAGACTTGATTGTGTGGAGGAGCAATACTCGGTAGAAACAAAATTCTTCTGATCTGCCTTACTGTGGTAACTCTGTCTCTGTAGCATTGCAATATTCTAGTTATTTAGCCTTGATGCGTTTTTGGTGCTGAACATGTAACTTAATATTGCAAGCACAGCCCTGACCAATAACACTCAATAGCGAAGCACAAATATGCCCTTGAAGATATGGCCAGATCATATCTAAAAGCAATATAAATTTATTTATATTGAAGTGTCCTGTAATATTTAATTATTACTTGAATATCTGAGATGTTAAGACCGATGTATGAAAGTTCTTTTAGTCCTACAGTTTGGGTTTTAGTCGAGGAGAGTATTTATACAATCTTAAAGAAGGCACAAAGACACTTAAGTTGGTGATTACCCTGTGTGTTGCTTCTGTTTGCAAACTTGGCAAGCAGGATTTATCAACACCATCAGGTCTTTCAGGTTTGCTCTCCTTTATGGAAGGGGCAAGAAGCATTTCCTTCACAGTTTTTATCACTTTGTTTTTCTGCGTAGAAAAATACTTCAAAGAACTGGAGTCTTTTATTATTATTTAGTTATTTAAAACCCGTAAGTGTTTCAGTGAGCCCCAGATGAGCTGAGAGTCTTCATAGCAAGATGGTCCTTTGCTTCTTTTTTTCAACCTACTCTGAAAGTCCTTTATGTAGTCTTGGTAGGCGTAGTTAGAGAATTAGGCTTTCCAAAGAATTAAAAACCTTCCTGTAATGTTCTCTTACTATTTTCCTCTGGTGTCCCGTAATGTTTTGTTTTAAAATGATAAATTACATGTATAGGAAGTGATGTTGTTAGGTTTTGGTGTGCAATAGTAAAGGTGAAAAGACAGTGCGTAAAGGACCAAAAGTAACAGAACTGCTGCCAAAAGGTGCCAGCCAACCATGTACCTGTTGCTGTAAACTTGGTGCTTTCTGTTAATTAAATTACTTCAGCCACTGAAGGATGAATGGAACATTTTGGGGAAAGGGGAGGGGGGAGAGGTCATTAGTAGCAGATTGCAGTCATGGACTTAGGGCTTGGTCATTGACTTCAGCGCTGGTTGTCGGCATGTCTGGAGGAAATGCCAAATTAAATGATGGCATGGCTCTGCCTATTAGTATTACAGAGGTGGTGTTTTCCTTTTTAGGGTAGAGGAGTGAAAGGAAAGGGCTGGGTTTTTTCATCCCTAGGAGATTCCTTTTTGCTCCTAACCTTAAGTGAGATTTCTCTTTAAAGCTTTTTTAAATCCTCTTGAAGGAGAATTGGAATGTGTATGGCCTATTAAGTATTTGAGTTTAAAAGTTTTTGTTTTGAAGACCTTACACTACCAAATGCTGAATGTAACTGCCATAAATTTCAGGAAAAAAAGCCACGAATGTGATCCTGTTTCCTGTAGGTGAGTTTCTGGTGAGCATAGTGTTGGTTCGTATCACTTGAAAACGTTAATGTTCTGTTAAGCCAAATTCTCGCAGAAGTTTGAGAACTCACTGCCATGTTAATGCAGAGTAGTACGTGGGGGAAGGGGGTTCGAACAGGAGCAGCAGGAGGAGGCAGGCCCGTTCAGCAGCAAAGCTTCAGGCAAGTGAAGTGTGTGTGTTTGGCAGGAGTGTAACTTGCGTGGCCGTGCTGCGGTACAGACTGTGCAGCCTTCGGCTGGCAGCGTGACAGGAGAGCTGGAGCAGCAGGAAAGCAGTGGACAAGGAGGGGGAAGAATACTCTTATTTGGGTAACAGCTGGTGACTGGGTTGAGCCTGTACTACTTGAGAATTAATCTCTGCTGAGTTAGTAGTGTGTGTTCTGTACCTTTTAATTGTGCTTTACCTCTATTTAAAAGCTTTGTACTGCCTCTCCTCTTTGAAACTGGTAAAGCCTTTATAAAATTTAAATTAATGAGCTTGCACAATCTTGTATACAGGAACCCCATCTTGTCTCTAACGTGATTATTAATGTATTATTCTGTAAAAACTGATTAAAAGGAGAGCAGTTTAACCGCCTGGATTTCATGTTTCTGCCTTGTTCCAATGCGATCAGCAGTTGTGCTGGAGATGGCATTGCAAGTGTGAACAACTTACCGCTAACTTTGCATGGTTTCCAGGTTCGCATCGCTGCTGTGTTCAACCCTCAGACCTTCTTTCATGCGTGCACCGACAGCTTGTGGGGAGCGCACAGTGGCAAAAAAGAAACAAGATCCAGTTAGTGGGAGAGGATGCACTGCTGCCTTGGCTGCTTAATACAGAGCTTTTCAGTTTGGGGTTGGTTGTTTTTTGGTTTTTTTTTTAATCATGCAGCTTGGCTGTCCTGGTTGCTTGAGGGGAGAAAATAGCTACTGGCTGTCATGGCACTGTGAGGTGGCTCATGTGGGGACAGGCACCAAGACCATGTCCGTTCCTCCGCTGTGCGCCGTTTAATGCCTTCATGGGAGTGGTCAAGTGCAAAACTACTATGTTTCAGTCATGTTGTTTCTTAAGAAATGTTCACATCACCTACGAGACAGTAGGATCTTGGTGGCCACCGTGCATCCGCCCTGGTCCCGCCGCTTCGCCCACCAGCCCCATTCGGGTGGGCGAGGCGGCAGGACCGGGGCGGATGCATGGTGGCGGTGCGGTGCTGCCATGAGCTCGGTCCCTGCAGTGTTATTGACCTTGATTCTCTCTCATTTGCATCCAGCATTTTTCATCCTCTGGAATATGGTGTTTGGGGACCTTTCCATCATTAAGTGGATTTACAGCAATTTCCTTATGTGTTTTCTCCAAGGGATTCTGTTATGAGAGGCACATTAAATCTCCATTAATACCTCATTATCCGACTGATAAGATTACCATGATAATGAGGCAGAAATTCTAATTGTTTCACTTCTTATTGTGCCTTTCATTAAATCATATACCTGGAAGTTGCTGTCGGAGAGGGGAGCTTGAGCCTGCAGACCTCAGGAGGTGAACCCGTCCCTGTGCACCCTGGTCCTATCCCTCGGCGCTTGAGGGATGCTGGGGCATGCCAGCCTTTCCTCCTGGACTCCTGTGCCTCCTGCCCCGGCCTTTCCTCCACGGCCATGCTACCACGAGGGCTTACAGGGGCCCCAGGGCCTTTGGTAACTTGTCCTGGGGAGCATGTTTTTGGAGAGAGCGTGTTTTGCACAGCCCCGTGTGGTGGCTTTGCACAGCCGCTTGCTCCTGAAGGCGTTTAAGCTCAGGGGTGTGCAGCCTCCTTCGGCGCTGTTACAGCCCATCAGGTCAATGATCCATGAACTAAAAAGTCTCTAAGCAGGAGCAATTATTGTCTATCATGTGTCAAAGGCACCCGTATTGACCCCGATAGATGGAGCCATTATGGCCTGTTGAGTCAACGATCCATGAACGGGGAGTCCCTGGGAGCAGAGGTCTCGACATGCCACGCCAGCACAGTCACGTCCGTCCTGTCCGTCACTGTAGGGCTGAGGGATGCGCCGGGTGCCGGGGCAGGGATGGATTTGGGGAGTGGGGCCACCGGGGATGCTGTGGAGAACCACTGTGGGCAACGTGGAGCCAGGCTGGGGTGGGAGAACGGCTCTGCTGGGCCCCAAGGTTCCCCAGGGGCTGATCGGCATCTGCACCGGCCCCCAGGTCCATGCACAGGGCTCTGCTGTGCCCAGCACGAGCTGAGCTCCAGGAGGGGAGAGACCCTTGTGGGGCCGTGTCGCTCGCGTGCTGCTGCTGAGAGCTGCTGCCTTGTCCTGGCGGGGAGCCCACGGCCGACCTCATCGGCAAACGCTGCGGGGCCCCCACTTGGCACCGGATCCAGCTCCACATCCACCAGCTCCGAGCAGCTCTGTTCCTTGGGCTCAGCTTACGGATGGTTAGCGGAGCCCACGGTGGACAGCACCTCTCGCTCTGTGGGGCAGGGGGTCACCGGGATGAGGACCACGGGAGCCCCTGCTTTCGGCACAGCAGCGGCATAGGGCACGGAGCCCCTGGCAGAGCCCAGAGCCGGAGACCGGGCACCGCTGTGCCACCCTGAGGGGGGATGGAGCCGGGGGGACCTGGCGCCTGTCCCCCAGCCCGGGCTCCTTGCGTCCAGATCTTCAGCAGAAAATAACATTATCCTGCAACTGTGGACTTCGTTAGGCTCCTCCTGCGCTAAAGAGGCGATGTCTCCATAGTAACTGGCACATTTGGAGGGCAGGAGGCGCGGGGGGACGGGAGACAAAGCCTGTGCGGGAGCGGCAGGCGGACCCCATGGCACAGCCCACGGGCCCCCTACAGCCCACGGTGCTCCCCTCCGGCACACGGCGCTGCTCAGGCGGGAGCGAAGGCGATGCCGCCTCGGACCCCGCTGGCATCGGTGCGGCACCCTGAGTCTCTGCTGTTCTACGAGGAGCTGGATACGGTCCCCCCCCAGCCCCGGCAGCAACCCTGGTGCTCACGGCAGCAACCCCTGTCCACGCGGCGGCGGAGACCTCGCTGCCGTGGGGAGGGGTGGGTGGCTTTTGGCACCAGCCTGCAGAGCCGGAGCTGCCCAAGCGGCCGCGGCCGTGGGTCCGGGCCGGGGCGGCCGCGCGGTTCGGCCGTGCTGCAGCACCTGGGCCAGGCAGGTGCGCTGCGGGCAGCGGGTGCCCTGCCCTGCCCGCTGCTGCCCACCACCGCCAACCCCACCGGCAGCACAGCCACTTAACCACATCACCAGCAGAGTCGTTGGGCTGGGGTTAATCAACATTCATTCATGTTTCCAAGTGTAAATTGAGCATTTGTTTAATTATGTGTAAGTAGCAATACATTCTGGCCATTATCTAAATCACTATTTTATTTCCTGGATGTGGTTTCATAATGCTGGGTTTGTGCTCCAGCCTCTGCATCATTAACAGAGAAGAGTTAATGAATATAAAAGCGTAAAGGCTAATTACACTTTAATTTACAATCATGGTCTCATTTTGGGACCACATGAAATCTGTTTTGAAAACAATTAAAAAAAAAAAAAGCCCGGCGAAGGTCTGGTGAGTAGAAGGGTTTTGGCACAAAGCGAATGGTGCCGGTGGCCGCCAGGCCTGTCGCAGCGCGGCCACTCGGCGGTGGCGGGGCTGGTGCTGCCCGTGGCTCCTGGGAGGCCGGCGGGTCCCTCGCTCTCCCCGCGGCCGCAGCCCCACGCGGTAACGACCTGGGCTGGCGGTGGGACACCACCAGGGCCGGCACTGCCGCGGTGATGGTGCTGAGGGATGTAAATTGGAGCCCGAGCGGAGAGCACAGTTCACCTGAAGGAGACAAAGATTTATTGGGCTGCAGATGTTGAAAGCAAAATTCAGCAAGACTGCTGACTCGAGCACTTTGCAATATTTACAATTACTGGGGATCTAATGGCATGCTTTTCAGCGAGCGGGCTCGGCAGGAGCAGGCACCGGTGCCCGGTCGTTACGGGGGGATGGTATCTGAAATTGAAGCTCGTGGCAGGAGAGGTGATGGTGAGCGGTTTTAGACTCCGTTTCTGCCGTGCTGTCTGCGGGAGGATCGCTCTGAGCAGCGGAGATTTGATAACCTCAGGCGCTGTGTTTGGTGTCATGGCAGCTCCCCGCGGGCTGCGGTGGGGAAGAGCCCCCGGGATCCGTCCCCCGCCGCTGGCAGTCACCCACGGCAGAGACCTTGGCTTCGTCTAAGGACCTCCCTGAGGCTCTGGGGACTCATCCCTGTCCGGTGTGCAGCCTCCGCGGGCGCTTGCCACCACAAGCGGGAGTGATGGCATCCACCGCAGGATGCTGAGCTCATCAGGGTGGAGACTCGGCCATGCTGTCCTCTGCCCACCAGCCACCGGTGAGTGCCGGTCCAGAGCGAAGCTGAGCTGCTGCTTGGCTTTGCTGCCCAGGGCCAGCAAATAGAACAACAGCTGGTTCCACCGTCTGAAAGTGCAGCCGGCACAGGCAGTTCTGCCACCCTCCGTACCCGCTGCCTGCCCCCTCCCCGGCCAGGTTTTGGGGCAAAGAGCCCCCAGCCAGTGTCCTGCTGTCGCACTGCCTGCACTGGTGCTGGTCCCGGCGGGCAAGCGATGGGACGGGTGCCAGCACTGCCCCAGCTGTCACAGCTGATGCTGGGTCCAGGCCAGGGCAGGAGCCATCCCCACTGGTGTGGGATCGCCCTCCTGGCTCTGGAACGGGTTACGGGTGGGATTTTGGGGCTGAGGTGTTGGCTGGGCACTGCTGGTGTGGTGGGAGAGCGGGACCTGGGGGAGCGGGGCTAGAGCACGTGGCTCGTGAACTGGTGAGCAAACGTGTGCACACGCACGTGCTCCTGTGGTTTGCAATGGGTGAATATCTGTTTGTATTTCCTTTATTGTTCCGATTCCCTCAAAAATGAAATAAAAGCTGAGTGCTGACTGCAGGAGGGAGCAGTGGCCTCGGAGCGAGAGGCTCATTCTCTCCGCTGGGCTGGCTGGCTGCAGCCGGCAGAGGAAATAAATCTCCCCGAGAAAACCACTTTGCTCACACAATTTCAATCCAACAGGGCATAGTGGCATCACTCACTTCTTGTTTTATTTAGCTGATAATCTTTTATTGGGCCAGTCGAGCCCTTGTGGAAACACAATGCCTTTACCGGGCTGCGGCGGGTGCTCAGAGCCAGGAGCTCGCTGAGCCGTGCTGGCTCCCGCGGACAGCCGGGAGGGCAGCGATGCCCACCGGTAAATCCGCCGCTGGGGGCTCAGGTCAGGCAGCACCACGGCCGTGCCAGAACGCGTCCCCTGGGCCGGCAGGTCTCCTGAGCTGCCGCCCTGCAGAAGCACCAAAGGTGCCTGCGGTTTTGCTCCTCCTGCCCACGGCTGAGGACGGGACGTGTCCTTCTGCTCGCCAGGTGTCTCTGAAGGTGGCTCAGGGCCATCTGCTCAGCGGGATTTAGAGGACTCAGCACTCACGGCAGCCCCAGGGGCTCTGCAAATGCCTCTCCTGCTGATGGATGTGCTGAGCCCAGGACGAGGGAGGCTCCTTTGCCAGTGTGCACCATCACGGGCACCCGGTCGCCCTTGCTGAGGACATGAGTGCTGGGGCTCTGCCGTCCCCCCGGCTCCGTGTGGTGCCCACACGCTCAGCAGTGTGAGCACGTTCCCGCTCCGCTGCGGGCACCTCGCCTTGCCGTCCCTCCTTCCGGGGCTAATGCAAGTTCTGTGCCACAGCCGAAACCTTGCGCATCCGTCAGACAGGTTTGTCAACGGGCTTGTCACTGAGCGGCAAGGCCATGTCACTAATGAACACATCCAGCAGGCTGAGTGCCTGCAGTCACTAATTGAAAGCGTTCACAATTGGGAATTAATGTGGGTTAGGCACACTCCCTGCACTAATAAAGATTTGCCTTTCAAAAATCCACGTCTGCTAAAGGCAGCAGGGGAAGAACAGCCGCAGTGCCCTGTCCCACGCTGGGGAGCGGCCAGCGGCACCGGGGCCGCACGGGTCCCCGCAGCACTGCTGCTCCCCAGCCATTGCTCCGGCCCCTGAGCAGTTTAGGGTGACTGTGTCCCTGCGGCGCCTCGCGCAGTGGCAGCCTGGACAGCTCGGGCTGTGCCGGTGTGGCACGTATCCACGAGGCGCTGCACCGGCACGTGCTGTCCCCTCCGTCTCCCCAAAAGCTCAGCTGCGTCCTGTTTGCATGTACTCAGATGATTTGCAGAAAAGGTGTGCAAGAGGGGCCCTGAGTGACACCCGGCTGTGCCGTGCCCGTCCCGTGGGTGCCGGAGTCGCTCTCTCCGGCAGGGCAGCTGCCGGTGCCCACAGGCCACCCGCACGCCATGGTGCCGCAAACCCTCCCACCCGCAGCTCCAGCAGAGGTGGCTGCTGCTCTTCCCAGCGCAGGGCTGACGTGAAGTGGAGCTGCAAGTTAGCCGCAGATTTTCCTACATCGCCGTAATAAATGCAGTATCCGAACCTGCAGCTGAGGTGGTAGCTGGGGCTGCTGGGGGCTCGCGGTGGCTTCAGCCATTTCGGGAGGTGTTGGGCGTGATGTGTTGTGCCTCACGAGGGCTCATGGCTCATGCATGAACCTTTGCGGGTGCACCCGTGATCTCTCGTGGGGGCTGTGGGCTGCAGGGTGGGCAGCTGAGCCCCGACCTCCCATCACTGCTGTTGCATCTCTGTGGGACCGCAGGGACCCGCTGCCCGCTGTGGCACGAGCAGCTGGGGTTCGATCAAGGCCGACCCAGACGCATACGCAGCACCCTGGGGCAGCCGTGGGTCGGGTGCCCATTGCCCCTGCCCTGGCGCTCGGGGCAGAGCGATGCTCCTGGCTGGGCTGAGCCAGAAGTGCTCCAGTCCTTCAGTTTTTCATCACATCCCCAGTACCAAGTACAGAGACCCCCATCCACCCTCCCCATGTTCGTAATTCCTGCCCTGGCCAGCCACGCGGCTGCACCTTGGCAAAGCCTCCCTGTGCAGGGGGCCTGGGGTGGGGGTCCCCAGCTCCCTCCTGCACCCCCCTCCGGCTGGAAGAGCGAGACTTGTGCCATGCTTGGGGGGGCCAAAAGCACCCCAGCACCCCACGTTCACCCAGCCCTGGCGGGGCTTGGCCGCCCTCGGCTCCCCATGGCAGCAAGGTCGGGAAGCTGTTTGTGTGGGGCATCGTCTCAGCCCCCCCATAGCCCCTGCAGCTCCCCCTTGTCAGCGTTCCCACCTCCCTGCTAATCCTTGTCATCCCAAATCTTATCAGCACTGATTTCATATTTACTTCCAGATTGTGGATGAAAACGTTGAACATCATCATTTGATGATGATTCCCCATTGACAACTACTTTTTGAGACCTGTCAGTCAGCCAATTCTTAATCCTTTTAATGTGTGCTCTATTGATATTATATAGAGCTAATTTTTTAATCAAAACGTCATGTACTATTAAATCAAATGCCTAACAGAAGCCTAAGTATACCACAGCTTCTCAGTTACTTTTATTAGTTAAATTTTTAAATTAAAAGAATGAAACCAAATTTTTTGACAAGCTGTACTTTCCATAAAACCATGCTACCCGGCGCTAATTACAGCCCCACTTGCTGTTGACTGCAGCAGTTTCAGCTCCTCCACCGCTGCCTCGGGACGGACGCTGGCCAGAGGGGTGAGCAGTGGCTGGCAGGCGCTGGCGCAGGGCTGGATGCGCCAGGGAATGGCTTCGGTGCCGGCGTGGCTGCGGTGCGGAGCTGCTGCCAGGGTTGGAGGGGCCGAGTCTGGGCCACTTCACGGTTAAAGTCTTGGTGGGGAAATGGGAATTTTCCTCCTGTGCTGGATGCAGCCTCTGACCTGAAAACCACCGCCCCAGCCTCTCCGGATACAGAGCAAGAGCAGGCGTGCAAATGCGATATGACAGCCCAAGACACACCAATATGGTTACCAGCTGTCCGGCCGCCACTGGGCCGTACTGGTTGGGAAGGCGATGCCCCAGTCACAGATGCATTTCGGGGGGAGGAGGGAGGGCTTGGGCAGGGCCAGGCGCAGGCACGTACGTGCAGGCAGGCACACGCTGCCCAGCACCGTGTCGCTGGGACCGGCACCACCGCTCATCAGACCGAGACAAACCCCCCGGGATCCCACCGGCATCACCCTGGATGGTGGATGCTCGGGTGCAGCCTGCCCGATGCCGGAGGCCACCCCGTGCCACCGCAGCCTGCCCGCAGCCGGGCTTTGGGGAGCCGGGCTCAGAGCCAGGTGAGCCAAGGCTGCAGTGACCCAGGCAAGCCCCCCCTGCCCAGACAGCCCCTCCAGCTGCCACCATCACAGGGTCCCACATGGGTCCGTCCTGCACGAGGTGGCTTCACTGGTTCTCTCCCCTCCGGATCAAGCAACTCTTTGTAAATCTAAATTAATAAGGTTGCACTGCTATAGACACAGGAACACGCGCTGTATCTTGTCTTTGTCGATCAATGCATTATATCATCCCATAAAACTGATTAAAAAGCAGAGCAGTTCATCTCACCAGGTTCCACGTCTCAACATTATAAATTTCATATTATGGTTAATGATTGTCAGTGCAGACGGAGAACACGCAAGCTGATCAGTATTGTAGTTTATAATTAATTATTGGAGCGTTGCTGCAGAGGACACCGAGGAGGGGGTAGCTGCTGATTAGCAATTTATTATCTCTAAAACGCCAAAGAGCAATGTGGAAGGGGCGTGTGTATGTGTCAGCACTGCCTGTGCCCGAGCATCTCTGCCGGCAGAGGGGTCCCAGCTCGGATGCGGAGCACTGGCAGGATCTGTCACCACCACCGGCTCCATGCACGTGTCCCCAGTGTCCCTGCGTGGGCACGGGGAGGGTCAGCCAGGCGCCCACCCACAGCCCTTGGGGCACAGCCCGCAGCTGAGCACCCGAGCGAAGGGCTGGGGCCGTGGCCATCCCATGGGCACGGGGAGCATCTCCCGGCACAGCCGGAGGCAATCGCACGGCACAGACGCCCGTGGAGAGGTGGGAGCCAGCGCATCCCCACGGCAGGGAGCACGCTGCCTGCTCCTCCTGCCAAACCTTGTCCACACCACGCGCTGCTGCTGGAAATCGCTGCCTGTCCTGCCTGCTCGCACTGCCTGCTCCCGTCCCCGCTGCGAGGGCAGCCGTCAAGCTGGGTGGGCTGGGCAGGGTGGCACGCGCCACCACACCATCAGTTAGCACAGAGTGGGAATTTGTGTTCAGAGAGCATGAGCAAATAAAAATAATAATAACCAGCATTTTATATAAGTCCTGGCAGCAAGAGCGGGTGCAGAGCCCCGGCAGGGCGGGTGATGCCATGATCGTGCTTCTGGCAAATGCCTGTGCCAGCACCACTCCCACTCCCCAAGGCCTGGGGGCTCCCACTCCCCCTATTTCAGCTGCATGGCCCCCCCCCTCGGGGTGCTTCAGGCGCCCCGTTGTCCGTAGGGAAGCTGCAACAAACAGATGTCTCTGCCCCAGCTCTGGACACGGGGATGTCGGTCCCTCAGGCTAGACGGTGACCTGGTTGCCGATGCCAGCTGCTTGGAGAGCCCATGGCTGAATGATGCTCTGCCGCAAGACCCTTGTCTGGCAGCCCTGTCCGCAGTCGCTGAGGGGCCGAGATCCCCTGGCCAGGGCAGACGGGGGGGTCTCAGCCCCTCGACGGCTGCGGACAGGGCTGTGGTGGCTAGCTCTCTGCTCAGCCTTGGCCACTGTGCCCGTTCCTCCTGTGGCTGGCATCATTTTATCATCCGGAGCAAAGGAAAGGCAGAAAAATTCTTCAGGAGCAGAAAAAAAAAATACCAACCCTAAAGTCCCATTAAAAAAAGAACAAACATTGGCAAGTAATTGGATTAGGGCTTTATCAGATCTTCCCATTTGCAGTCGATCAGTCTGTTCCTCGGTGGGGGGCATGTCTTATCGCAGGGATTTAACTTTTATTGACTAATAATGATGCTTTACAAAGAAAGAAGTGGAGCCCTGCACCAAGGGGAAGTGTCACAGCCTTGGGAAGCCACCAGTTCGCTGCCACGTCGTTTTGTTTGTTTATTTTCCATTGCATGGTTTAGTGCGGAGATGAGTTTGATCCCCCTCTGCCCCCAGCAACAAAGCGATGAGAGGCACCAAACTGGGATGCAAATGGCCCCGGTCCCCAAGAAGACAGCTTTCTTTTTCCAAATGGCATGGCAGTCCTGCGGAGCTGGGGAAGAGATGCCTTCGAGAAGGGACATCATCTGCAAAGGGACCTGCAGAGCTTTTTCTTACCAAATTCACCAGAATTCGTGGAATTGGTACTAGGGGGAGAGATTATTATTAACCCCAAGCGCTCAGAACTGTCATGCCACGAGTGTGCCAGCCCCTGATGGCGCGAGCACGGCGAGGGGAGAAGGCAGGGCAGGCACATTTGGACCCCTACACACCTAGCTGACCCCCTTGTCCCTGGACCCATGGCCACTGGGGGCTATTGGCCCCTGGCTGCTGTCACACACAGCTGCCCCAGGGAGGTCTTTTTATCCCACACATGCAAACTAATCTCTTAAAATAGTCGAGCACTTGAGAAGGCTGAAATGTGACTCTGTGTGAAAAGGACATGAAATTCTCAAATGAAATTCACATGGAAACACAACATTACTGTGGTTTAGCTCTCAGGAACCCAGGGACTGGTATTTTATAATACAGATAAATTTTATCATTTGAAAAAGAATTCGCACTGAAATATTTCTTGTCTGTTCCCACGGTGTTCGTGCCTGCCCTGTGCCACAGCACTGTCCTGGTGCGTCCGCCTATGGGTGCCCAAACGCGGTGGTGGTCAAACCTTCCATGCCGTGCGGCACAGGGCAGAAAATGCCGCTGGTGGGTCCGCATGAAGCCTGACAGCCGCTGCCGGGGCCAACACAGCGGGTTTGGGCACTTCTGTCTTCAGAATTAAGAAACTTCACCCCGAAGGAGTATCCTGACCTGTTTCTCTGGGACAAATCCCTGTACCTTGCCCAACTCCTGTATGTCAGCCGGCCTCAGTGGGTCTCTGAGGGGGGGCCTGGACCCACCGTGCTGTGTCCACCGCCCCTTCCCCGGGCCAAACAGCCTGAAGACGTGGCAGTGGCAGCCCCCGCTCACACACGGGTCGAGGGTCTCCCAGCAGCATCGGCTGGTGAGCCGGGGCCGCGGGCACCGCGGGCCACGTCCCACCCGCACCGTGTGGCGGGATGGCGACCGGCCGTCCGGGCAGGGGCCGCCGTGGCCACCTCCTGCCAGGGTGCCGCGGCACGGGGGGGGTCTCGCCGCGGCCCAAATAATGGCTCCCGAGCTGCTGGGATGGAGCGTGCCCAGCCCCGCGTCCTGGCAAGGGGGTGTCAGGGCTGCCTGCAGGGTGAGCCGCCCTGGGAGCTGAGCGGGTCCCCAGCCGGGGGGGACACGGAGAGGCGGGCGGTGGTCGCGGTGGCGGTGGCGGTGGTCGCGGTGGCGGTGGTTGCGGTGGCGGTGGTCGCGCAGCCCATGCGGTGCCGGAGGGCTGCTGTCGGCGGCCTCAAGATGGCACGCTAAGAGTGGGAACCGCGCCGCAGAACAAAGGCACCGCAGCCCGCGCCCCGGCCTGCGAACCCGCACCCCGGCACATGGCCCACAGCCCCGGCCTCTGCTCCGTCCCGCAGCCCCGGCCTTTGCTCCATCCTGCACCCCCATCCCGCACCCTGAGACTGTGCTCCATCCCGCAGCCCCAGCCTGTGCTCCATCCCGCAGCCTCATCCTGCACCCCCAGCCTGTGCTCCATCCCGCAGCCTCATCCTGCACCCCCAGCCTGTGCTCCATCCCGCAGCCTCATCCTGCACCCCCAGCCTGTGCTCCATCCCGCAGCCTCATCCTGCACCCCCAGCCTGTGCTCCATCCCGCAGCCCTGTCACGTGCCCCATCCTGCAGCCCCATCCTGCACTCTGTCCCGCAGCCCCCTGAGCCGGGGTCCCCCACAGACTGCAGGGCTCCCTGTCCCCACCACACTCAGTGTTTCCATCACGACAGCCTGGCAGGAGGCTGCCCTCTCCCCGCCATGCCCCGCAGCTCGTCCCCAGCGCTTGGCATCATCTTTCACCCCCCTTTATTATGTCTACTAAGATCCTTTTGACTCCCCTTGTCTCAGTGGCTCCCTCCAGACCCCTGGGCATCGCCTGCCCAAACTGCCCCCTCGCTTTCCCTCCCCTCCCCTGCCCGGGAGACGAGCTCCTCTTTCCCTTGGACAGGACGTTCACAATGCCATTGGCAAAAATCATAGCATTAATCAGAAAAAACAGAGCAGTGAGGGTGGCAGGACAGGGGTCCCAGGGTGCCCACAGCACCCACCCAGCACAGGGCAGCGGGACCCCCCCCCGTGAACACCCCGGTGCAAGGCTCCCCAGCGCTGTGCCGTGTGTCACAGGGGGCCGTGTCACACCGGCGCGCGTCAGTCACAGCTCGGGAGGTGACAGGGCTGATGTTACATGTCATAACACCATGTGTCTGCAGGGACCGAAGGGGTTTTTTTTTTTCAATGTTTCGGTGCGTCTCTCCCCACGATACACTGGGCGCGGGAAGGCAGGGTGCTGCAGCGGCGTGGGGCTGATGCCCGCGGGAGGCGGTGGCACGGACCCACCGAGCCCTTCGGTGCCAGGTACGCTGCCAAGGGGTCCCGGCTCCCCCTGCCTTGAGGGGTGCCGCCCTGGAAACGCAGCCCAAACTCATTGCAAACTGCCGTGGCAGCCAGCACGTACCCCTGCCCAGGGCGCGTCCTCCTGCCAGGGTCCTCTGTGCCACGTGCTTCCCCACCGCTGCGCCAGCGAGCCCGCGCCGGCGCTGCCGGGGGAGCGGGGCCGGGGCCGCGGGAGGTGCCCGTCCTGCTAATTAGAGTGTGCTGAGGAGGAACTCACTCAGTTCTGTCTGGCTTGACATTAAGACCTAAATTTGCTGTAAAACCAAATGGATACGCACACCCACATCTATAAGGCTTTTAGTTCAGCAACAAGTGAATCCATCAAAGCCCAGCACCTAATTTAATAGCAATAATGAAAGGTGTGCGTCACTATTAATTTAAGCACTCCAACATTAGCCTTGCACTTAGAAACCAGCAAGGCAAAGCTATTTACAAATGAATGTACCAGGGCAATAAATTGAAAGTACTGGTTTGACCTGTGGTGGCTGCTTTCTTCATTTATACATAGATATATTTCTATAGATGCATTTATTCCCATCTCTTTAGCAAGGCCTCCCTAATTAAGTTGAAGTGGCAGTGAAAGTGTGGCAGTAAGTGTGGAAAGAAGCTGCTAAAAACGTATTTAATTCATTATAAATAATCTTTGATACCATAAGGTTGGATAAAGGTTTGCAGTATCAGAGCAGGCCGCCAAGGAAGGCCAAGGAGATCGCCTACACGCAGCGAGAGCATTTGCATCGCACAGTTTAACCTCCTCGCACCGGGGGAAGGAAGAGCGCGGCTGACGCAGGAGCCTCCGTTTGCATGGAGGGGGCTGTGGGGCACTGGCGCCAGCACCGGCATCGGCACCAGCACCGGCATCGGCACCAGCACCGGCACCAGCGCCAGCTCCAGGAGCACCGAGAAGCAGGGCAGGACGAGGGTCCGTGGGCACTGGGGTTCCGGCTCTGTGTTGCTGCATGCTGCGTGTGCCCCCAGGATGATAATGTATGTTAAGAGGAAGGTGTATGTCACCCACATTAAAGGAGTTTAATGTGCTCGGAGTCACATTATTGTACCCTTGTAGAATACATTATCTGTCATGCTGCCTTTACAGGCTGTCACCTCGCAGAAAGGCTACAGTGTTCCTGGAAACCATTATCAGCCTCTAATGATATTATCAAAATTGGAGCGCGTGGTATGGTGGGGGCCAGGAGGAGGCACCACCGTGGCTGCCGCACACACCGCCAGCACCGCGGCAGCACTGAGACGGGGTCTGCGGCTCTACGGACCCTCCTTGGAGCCGAAGTCAAGCGTGTGCATGTACTCAAGGGCGCGGAGGCCCCGGGCATCCCCGCGTGGTCCAGGGAGCCATCATCAGGGCTGATGTTGGCATCTTGGGCAGGGACACCTGCAGTCCACCCCTGCCCACACAGGACCTCTGCTCACCTGTTGGAGGGGTCCAACCCGTAGACACCGTCCCCGCCACGTCCCGCGCCAGGGCTGCCCATCCCGCGGTGACATCCCGCGGGCGCAGCCGCGCAGCTGGCGGAGCGCAAGGGGCATTGGGCTCGGCCTTGGCGGGGATGCAGCAGTCGGGAAGCGCTGCTGGAAGCTGCGCTGCCAAGAACCGCTCCGGCACAGCCAGACTAATGGCCCGGCAGTCGATCGGCGCGGAGCCGGCTGCCGCTGCCCCAGGACTTGCAGATGGGGAATCTGCTGAGCTCAGAGCGGCTCTGCCGCTGCCCTTGTCATGCCAGCTCCCTCTGCGGCACCACTGCTATGGAGCTGCCATGGAAGTGGCCGGGGACCCGGCGGTGCGGTCGGCGCACAGGAGCGTCGGTGTGATGGGGATGGGGACAGGGAGAGGGGAGGGCATGTGCTGGAACAGGAGCGGGGCTGCCGGCAGGGTGGTCGGGAAGGGGCTGCTCAGCCCTTGCACAATCACCCTGGCGGGGGCTGGCCGTGATGCTCGGGGGGCTGCAGGGCAGCGCGGCCGTGGTGGCTCTTGCCGCCTTCTGGGGTGAAGCTCAGCAGCTGAAGCTGGGGATGGGGGCCCTGGGGGCTGCCTGCCCCGCAGCCGTGCCCCTGTGCTGGGGCTGTCGGTGCAGCACTTGCCGCCATGCCGGCACCCGTGAAGAGGCTGCGGTTGGCTCATCCCAGCACGGCACGGTCCGGTAACCCGGTGGGAGCCAGCAACCGTGTCAGCCTCTGAATATTGCTCTTCCCTCTCCCTGTCAGGTGAAATTAAAAAAAAAAGGGAGCCTTCTTTTTTGGAGTGTAATCTTCCGCCTGCGACAAGAAGCCACGTAAACTGATAAATTGCAGATTAAACGAGTGCCACACTCCACTTCAGTCCCTGGCTGTTAATTCCCCTGTTGTGCAATTCCCCGCTCTCAGGGCCTGTCAATTCCAGCTAATCGCAGGAGGCACTAAAACACTCTGCCCTGACAGCCCCAGATCAAGAAACCCCTGACTCCTAGCTCAGGTGGATTGCATGCATCACTTATGCACAAATCAGCAATATGCCAGCAGGGAGGAATTATGTCCGATGACAGCCCAGACATGAGGTACATATTGCAGAGCCGGCGAGCCCCAGCCGCCGTGACAGATTGCAGCGTGGGGCTGCGCGCTGGTGCGGGAGCGGATCCGGGCTGCACCGTCCCCGAACACACCCGGCACTTGTGCTGCGGAGCCACCGGCATCTTGCCTGTGCTGCTGCAGGACGGGCCGGCACGCCAAACCCTGTCCCCATCCCCGTCCCCATCCCCTGCAGAGCCATTGCCCAGCCTGCCCGAAGGGGCCGATGCTGGGATGAAGGAATTCCTGGAATTCCTTGTGCTCCTGCGGTTGCAGGGCAGGGAGATCGAGGCGAGGAGGGCACGAGCCTGGGAAGGGCACCGCGGGCACGTGGGGTGTCTCACCCAGAGAGGGGGTGCAGCGAAACGGCCCCACGCTGCCCACCCCGCAGCAGCGGAAAGCCCTGCTCAGCCCAGCCCCGGCTCCGTTTTAACATTTAACTTGCCTTAGTCTGTGATCCTGAAAAGCTTAAATTAATGACAGCCTTGCAGTTGCTCATTAATAATTGCTTCATTACTGTATGCAATTGCATTCTCCTGACAATAATGGTGTTTGCTGGTGTATTTCTAATTATCTGGCATTTCAGCTCCCTGATAGAGCCCCAGCGCTCCCCGATGTGGAACCCTCCTCTTCAGCGGGGAGCGCAGCCCAGCCCGCCGGCAGCCCCGACGCCTCCCCGCAGTACATGTGCTCCTTCGTTAGCAGTTCCTGGGAAAGGTCTGAACTCCGGTGGCAAAAAGTCCCACGCAGGACTCAGGGGCTGCTGAGATCCGCTGCGCTTGGGCCGAGCTCAGCCGCTTCCCCCCATCGCACGCCTGACGCTCGTGCAAAAAGTCTGTTTGAGAGCAAGGATGTAGAGCGAGATGGACGGGAGCTCCAGCGCCCGGAGCAGGTACCGTGCCCGTGCAGGGGGTGCTCAGCGTGGCCACGCCATGGCAGTCTCCACAGCCGTGGAGCCCCGGCACCGCCGCTCAGGTGCATTTCAGCAGAGCCGAGCGGGAGGTGCCAGAGACCTCGACGGGTGCCCACGGTTGGGGCTTTTTGTGGAGAGCTGCCTCGGCCAGGGCCGCGCTGCTGCCGGCGGCGGCTGCGCTCGCGGCAGGAATGCAAGTGCCGTTCGTCAGCTCCTCGGAGAAATTCATCAGGCGGCGGCAGCGGCGGCGGCGGGGGAATCGCGGCACCGTCCCTGCGCTCGCGGCGCGGAAATGACCACTTGTGCCCCAGTTTAGCCCCAGCCGCCGGCTCGGAGCCCATTACGGCGCGGTGCGTGCTGCCCCCACGCTCCCCACCTGGGGAGGGGGCTCATTTGTAGTTAAAAATCTATTGTGACTTGTCAGAAAAATGAATAAATGAGCACATTATTTTTTCATTTTGGAGCTCAGCATCTGTTTGTCTAATCAAGAAAGAGAACTGGGAAAGTCAACCAGGGCTGACGCACACATTTTATTTAACTTTTCCTCTGTCAGAGGAGTTTAAATGTGTAATGAACAGGCCATGGTGATTTGAAATATAATCCCATTACTCTGATGAGATTACCAAGGCTGTGAGAGTTCACAAATCATGCTTAGGGTTTTTAGAGCGAACAACACCCTGTTGAGATTTTTTTTTCTTTTTTTGCATTTAAGCAGAGGTGTGTGGGGAGAATAAAACATGACAGTGCTTAACCCTTCGTGCCGCAGCAGTGGCAGCGCGGGGCTGTGCACAGGGCCAGCCCTCCCCATGCCTCAGCTGCTCGCCGTGGGCCCGGGCCGGCGGTGCCGGGGAGCAGCACCCGGCCGGGACGCGGGGCACCCTCCCGCTGGCCCTTCCCGGCCTTTGTGCCCGTTGTGCTCACGCTTCTCTGTCCTCGTCTCCGTCCTTGTCCCAGCGTCGCACCGGGGAGTCTGCGCTGGGATGTGATTTAAGGGGCATTAATTTTAGCAGCAGCAGCACCCAATACCACACGCCGCCACAGCAGCGCATTTCCATGAAATTCATGGGCCCATTACAAACATGTCTCCATAAATAACTCCCCCCATTAATCTCAGGGCTGCACCCAGGGCTGTACGATGGTTTTCGGCTATTTGTCCCAGTGCAGGGTGGGTGCAGCCCATGCTCCCGGCCGGGTCCCAGCCCTGACACCGTTGCCTGAGGGGCAGCTGCAAAACCCCCCCGGGGATGCACGAGGCTCCCGCCAGCCTAAACCCAAAGGAGCCTCTGGCTCGAACTGCTCCTGCGGGAGTTCACGGCAAACCCCTGCAGAGCCCTGGGAGAGCTCGGGTCAGGCCAGGCGCCCCAGTGCTCCCACCTCAGGTGCCAGCACACGCCTGAGCGCCCTGGGTGTCCTCTGCTAAAAGGTTACTCTTTCATTTCTCAATACTCTGACAAAACGAAGGAGGCCGTGAGGGCTCATCAAGTGTGGGCAGCACTCGCTGCAGCTGCAGCAGCTTTGGCCATCCCCACCTGACCGACCGGGCAAAGCCCCTCATCAGCTGTTTTGCTCTTTCACAAACCTCCCAGACAAATGCTCAATCGCCCTCAGAGCACAAGTGACCTCAGGGTCTCACCGCAAAGGTCACCCGTCTCTCCCGGTGGATTTAGGACTCTCCGAGCAGCATTTTTTGTGCAAGGCCAGGCAGGATGGGCAGCGAGAGGCCAGCTGTGAGCAGCACCGGCTGCTGCAGGCGCCTGGGCTGAGACCAGCCCACAGGTACGAGTCCCGCGGGGCTGCCGGTACTGAGAGGGGAAACAGCTCTGGCTGCGCTCACTCTGTGCCTGCGCTCCCTGACTCTCACTGGGTCTGTGCCCGTGACTTTTTACAGGCATACGCTCTGCTCCATGAGGTGCAATCGACCATAAAACTTCAGGTGCACGTGCAAGCCAGGTCCGCCTCCGACAGCGGAAGAAAGAGAAAATTCAGAAAACCTCTGATGCCTCCAACAGCTACCGATGCACGTCACCAAGAACTCATCCTCGTTACGCGAGCCGGCAGCCACCCTCTTCTGCTGAAGCCCAGTAACAAGGCATGGAAGGAACAGCTTGCTTTTCTGACCCAGTTGAATGCCCATCTGAATCAATTAAATCTACAACTACCAGGGAAAGACCAGCCCGTGATGGATTTGTGTTCAGCTGCACACAGATTGCAACCATGAGCTCTGATTTAACTCTTTCAGCAAACACTAAAGAGGAGAAATGTCTGTTCTGAGGGAGAGGCTGTTCATCTCTTGAAAAGCTTGATGTTTCCAGAATTTAAGGAAGGTTTCCTCCACACCGCATATTCGACTGGATCTGATTTGTGGAAGTAAATTCCCTTCTTAACTGTGAACAGCTCTTTTGGAGCAAATAAACTCACTCTGGGCTCCACACTGCGCCTGCTCCCCACCAAGCCCTCCAAGTGTCCTCCAGCAGCCGCGTCCCGTCCCTGCCGCCCTGCCCGTCCTCCCCAGGGATGCGCTGCGTGTCCCAGCTCCGTGGGAAGACTGCACTAAAAATAAAGCAAGTGGAAGGTGATTTACGAGATGGTGTAAATGCACGTGGCCTGGGGAAGTGACTATGCACCCACAAACGTTACCACAGTTCAGACAGCAGAGATTTTTTTTTTATTATGTGAATCTTTAAGCTTTACTGAAAGCAAAATACTGCTTGAATACCTACTTATAATAAAGAAATGTAAGTGGGTGGCAACAGCATTACGGCCATGGAAGCAAGTAGGAGACTTCTGTAGTTTCCGATACCAACGTAGGCAATTTTTTAGTTCAGTTAAAAAGAATTGAAACTAGGTGGCAAAAGAACATTCACATAACAACTTTAATGTTAAATAGTTCACAAAGTGGTTAAAGGAGTCATTTACATTGCATTATTTGAAGGGCCTTTCCCCATTGCATCTGTGCTGCATTTGCACATATAAAATATTAAAAAATATCATACTATAAAATATTGTTTCTCTTGTTTTGCAGATACCATGGAAGACTGTACAGCGAAGACTGGCCTCCGCGGTGCGGGCAGGGCTCCCCTCCTGAGGCAGCACCGACACCGGCTCCGGGAGGGCTAAACCTTTAAAAACCAAGAACTTAAACGCAACAGGTAAGTGACAAATAGACCTCTCTGCCTTAGTGTTTATTCCTAAACTATGTGTTAAGGCTCAGAAACTTTCCTCTGTACAAAAGCAAGGTAGGACACTGTAAGAGGTCACGCTGCGGCAGGCGAGGCTGGGCGGCAGGAGGGAGCCCGGTCTGCCCGCGGGACCCGCAGCACCGCAGCCTGCCCTGCAGCCCCGGCTGTGGCTAAACGCCTCTCGAACTGGGGGCATTTGCTTGATACAAAATCCACAGCAGCAGTGCAGAGAGCTCCAGCTTCAACGACCTGCAGGGATTTATGAAAGACACCTCTGGTGAGCTGAACCAGAAATGCAGCCCTGGTTCCCAGTAATCCCATTCACATGTTCCCTGATGTATTATTAAGGATGGACAAGGCCAAAATAGTTACAAATCCCAGTACAAAGTCGGTCTTAATTTTTATTTTTAAAGAATAATATTAAGAAAAGGTGAAGGCATTTCTCAGTCCTCAGGTGCAGGCTGTCTCAGAGAGGAAGAGCAGACCCCAGTGCAGCAGCAGCCGTGGATCCATGGGTGGACGTGGGCAGCTCGCGCAGGCAGGAGGATGCTCTCCTTTCAATGGCAGAGACGCTGCCTTGGTTTTCAAAACACCGTGCTGACTACAGCAAGTAACTTCCAATAAAACGTATGCAAAGCTGAAAAGCACAGTTAAATAAAAATATTTTTGAACAAACCAAACCACAACAGACTTGACTGTCTCAACGTTTCTTCACAAATCGGCTCCCCTGCAATGGCTGCTGTTCCCTGGCTCACGGTTGCCTCCTGCACTTCAGCAACAGAAGTGAAACCATCTGGGACTACAGCCTCCCCCCAAAAGAACTGTGCATCATATGGACCTTGAAAAAGCTTACATCTGTTTATTAATAGTAAAAATGGATACATTTGTCCTACATTTTGTTTTTAGAAATTTGATCATGTCACAAGCAATACCTGTGTGTATGTGGGTGTATTACAGATGTATATAATTTATTTTAACCAGGCTGTGAAATAATATGTAATCACATCTCTTCTTGTGATTGTACATAATACAGTAATTAAATGATGCCAGTCTACGTCATTCTCTTATTTCTAATCAAAGGAACCTGAAGCGTAACAGTCTTCTTTCCGGCTGATATGGCTCTTTATATTTGTCACAGGGGAGACTTCCCATCACCAACGAGGGATAATCTTCCAACCGTGAGAGACGGGATAATTCAGATTTCTTCCCCGGCTGCTCCTGCCTGTTGGCAGCAGGAGCACCGCAGTCCTGGCTCCCACCTGTCTCGGGCGGTGGGGAGCGTCTCCTCCTCCGAATTCGGCAGACAGGCTCTCCTCGAGGCTAGGCATTACTGCTGTCCTGACTTCTTCTCCTTCTGGAAGCTAAAGCTTGTTCTCCTGCTCAGTTTTCTTTGTTTCTGAGCAAAATAATCTGCTCTGGCTGTGCTTGCTCGTGACTCTAGAATATAGTTAACCTGCAAGACATGAAACAGTATTTAACTTCGTTGGTGCTTCAGCGGGACAGCCCGGGGAGGGCAGGGACCCTCACAGCACCCAACTCAATGAGTCTTTAGTGAAACCGGTCCCAGCGGGCCATCAACAAAACGATGGCAGAGGGAACCCGGAGCCCCGAGAGCCCTGCTCTGTGCGGGGCCGTTCTCCAGCTCTTCCTCCCGCAGCCCTCGGCTCGGTGCAGGGCGGCCACGGGCTCTCCGCATCCCTCTCCCCTCGTCCCCCCTTGTCACCCAAACCTCTGCGTGAGCGCAGCAAGTCGTGAAGACCCAGAGTGCTGGTCTAATATAGTAATTTTCAATAAAAGACTTTATCAGCTTCAATAAAAATAATTCTTTCATTACGATGTTTGCATACTCAGCTAATCTCATAGTTTCCCTGTGTTTTGGCACATTTTACTTGATGAAAGCATTTTTAAATGATATTTAACAAGCCTGCTATTCCCTAAATTTATTATCTCCAGTGCTTTGTGATAATCACATAGATAATTTTAATGGAAGGTTAATGCAAGAATCAAAAAGATAAAAATGCCCTTTGGTCTGCCATTAGCTGGTTAATATGCTGTGGCTTAAAACTTGCACAATTTTATGCACTGTAGAGTGTTTCACTTTCATTGCATATTACAGCTTAAGGCATAAAAATATAGGGAATTTTCATGGTCAATAAAGCCTCGGTCTTTCTCACTTGATCATGTAAAAAGCCTAATTTGAAAAGTCTGATTTCTCTGCATCTCTTAATGCTGATGGAATTGAAAACAAACTGGTAACTTATGCATGAAACCAGAAAATGTTCTATATAAACAATCTGCAACTTCAGAAAAAAAGTACTGTTCAATAATATTTTTCTCTTGAATATTCATGTTATTCATACCAAACCTTTTTTTAGCCGCCTTTTATGACCAGTCTCAGATGTGTCAAGTGTTCTGGATTACAATAGCTTATTTAAGATAAAGTAGGAACAAAAGAATCAGCCTAACAGTTCACAAAGTAAGTAGTAAACCCCCCAAATACATTCACCTTCTATGTTATTAATAAAAATTATTTCATTGTATGTCAGTTATTTAGCAATCCCCTAAACTCCACACAGAAAATAAAGGCAAACATAACAGATGGCTTGCCAAAATTACTGCTTTTTAAAATTTGAATTGCTGTAAAATATTAGCTTGTGGAAAATTAAGTTTAATCTTCCAAGAGCGATACAAAAATTTGTTTCAGAAAGCAAGCCAATACACGTATGTACTGAGCCACAAGAAAAGCAAACAATTCTGATAAAGTATCACGGTGAGAAAAAGAACCTGTTTGCTTCGTACAAATACCCGCGCTTGGAAAAGATGTGCAAAAAGCAGGAGAGAAGCGCTGTCCTGGCAATGTCGCCGCCTCTGCCCGGGCCAGCGCTGGAGCCGCGAACCCGGCGTCAACCTGTGGCCTTGAAGATCGTGTCAGCGCGCGGTTTTACCGGAGCCCTTCCGCAATCTCTGAACAACATTAATTGCGGCTCCTGAAGCCCCTGCGGTGCCGGGACCGTTGCTCAGCCGCCCGCCCCGCTGCCGAGCCCCTCGCAGACCGGGGCGGCTGCTCCCCCAGCTCCTCGCCGTCCTGGCTGGGGGCTTAGCCACGCCGGGTGCCCTGCCCGGGTCTCCAAGGCTGGGCCCCGTGCCGGCAGCTACACGGCAGTGCCAGCGGCACCGCGGTGCTTCGCCGGCCGCAGGTCCGGGGCAGGGGGCCCAACCCCGCACAGCACCTGCACCTCCGCCATGACATGGGGCTTGCAGACCATCTCACGTGTCCGGAGGGGGAAACTATCTGGACACAACGAAATTTGGTAGTTTCCTGTGAAATTCCACAGAAAACCGATGTCTCTATTAACCAGAAACTAGAATAAAAGGAAATCTTACACACGAACAGACAGCCTGCTGTATGGCTGTGTGAAAAGTGAATAAAATAATAGGCACCAGGCAACTAGCCTGGTAAGTTAAATGCACCTTAGTGGTCCTCAGGCACTGCACCGTTCATGTATTTCCAGAGCCTCTTGAATACTTTCATGTCTAACAAGCGGTAAAACACCCAGGATTTTGGGTCACGTTAAAATTTAATACTCACCTTCAGTACAATTTCATTGACAGTAGCAGCATCTGATTCAAAGTAAAGGTGTTTGTAGTCATGATTGCTTAGATATGTAAGTTTAAATATTGCATGACCTGTAAAGATAAGAAAAAAACTGTTCAGAATATTCCTGTAAAGTTTCGGCAGAGCTTGTGTGCCTGACAGAAGAAAAACACAGATGGTGATCTTAGCATACCATCAGCACAACAGAAGGAAGTAATGAAACGCTGACAGGCTTCTCATGTCATTTCAATTTAAGGCAAGTGGTGGCTTACAGGAGCAGCTGAACTCTATTCAATAAAGTTCGTTTTCCCATCACATCCCCACTGCAGGAAATGCAAAAATCTATCAAATGGCTAGTTAGCTCCCATTCAGCCCAAGACTATATTTCAGTTAAACTACCACATTAGGACTACTTTATGTAACTATTCACTGTATAATCATCACATGCAGAAGATAAGTGTTATATTTAAAATAAAAGGCCAATTAACCCCAGAATCATCACTCCAACAACCTCTCCCCAAAACATCACCCAAACCTACCCAGTTGCTTACAGCAAAGGGGAACATCACCGCTGTAAAATACAAAAGGATGCAGCAATTATGCTATGGAACAGATACTCAAAACCAGGAATCTCCCTTCCTACAAGGAGGACAATCAAAATTGAAGTATAACTGTAATTTCTATCTACATAGCACTTTGCTGGCGGGCTTCACCGCAGCTCAGTCCCAAATGGAGGTTTTAAGTGATTAAATGGACACGAGGTGCTGACAGCCTGGCCAGCCTCCACGGCTGCCTTCAGAGAACAGCATGGGAACTCCTGACCTTTAAAAGTACGGCAGGCGGGATAGGCGGGACGGCTTTAACATAAAGGTCTATATGCAGAACATGTGGGAAGGCAAAATATCCTTCACTTGTATGGATGTTCATGGCTTCAAAATTAAAATTAAGCATATTCTATACATTGTACTTTTCCATCAGTTTTCTCATAATTTATTCAGTTCAAAGGTCAAAGTTAGTAATCCATAGAGTAAAAGCCACATTACTGTAAATTCAGGTCTTTCCTGGAGGAAAGCTAATTTGAAATCTTATTTACATTATCTAATTCTCCAGATTTCCAAAAAGTGACTGATATATGCTCGGCCAGAAAATTTGAGACGTGAGTATTTTATTGTGGCATGTTAATTAAACACCATTATGATGCACTAATCTGGAATATAAATTCTATATTGAAAAATTGGCTAATAATAATACCCCCCCCCCTTTAAATCATTTGAAAAATGATGCCTCCGTGGTACTAAAAATGCGGGAATTCCTAGCAGCGAGCTCATCAGTATGTTAATGCATGCATGCCTGGGTCTGCTTGGGACTGAATTCAGTGTCTTTACAATTCCAAAAGTGCCCCTGCCCCATTCCTGGGGACATGCTACAGCACCGCGCCCCATCAGCTACCACAGTTTTCCTTGGGCATTTAATATTACACGCAGTGACAGAACCAGATTACCAAAAATGAAAATTAAAATGGCACAAAACACGGTCTGAAGGATTCCAACGAGGTTCTTTGTTTTGGGTCTTGGAAGTTCGTGGGGTGGTTCTTGGCACAGATCAAGACTCCTTTCACCCGGTTTAGATGTTTCCTTCCACGTTTTCTTCCACCCGAGAAGCCCGCTCTCCCCACGCTGCCCTCCCCTCACCGGCTGCTCCGGAGGCTCCTGCCCCCGCATGGCTCAGCCGGTGGGAAAGGCTGGGCGGGCTTGGAAAGCGCCAGAAGCCGAGCCCCTCACTTCCAGCGGAACGGCTCCTTCTTTCCAGGCGGGTTCTCTGCCGGCTCGCTCTCAGTCCGGGCGCAGCGCAGGCAGGGCCACGCACGGCACCCCGGCCACGGCGCCGGCACCCAGCTCGGCCGGGGCTGCGTCACCCGCCGCCCCCAAGGCGAACATCGACCCGCTCCGTGAAGCCAACGGTGCGGGCACTAAACCTCTGGGCGCGTTCATCGCTCACCTGGCGGAGAGCGGGCTGGCTGTGCGGCACCGCGGCCGCGCCGGTAGCAGCGGCACAGCCCGCGTGGGATGCAGGGAGCAGAAAGACCCGGAGTGCCGCCGGCGTGCTCCTCTCGAGCTCTGCTGCCCTGCTGCGCATCGCCCCGCAGAGGTAGGGCACAGAACCACAGAATGAAATATTAAAATATGCAAATCAAGCGAGATCACAGCCTCCATCATGCCTGACGAGGAAACCTTCCCCAGTACCTCTATCTTTCTTTTAAACCGGCGATCTACTCCTCCTTTCCGGCAGAAGTATTTGTACAGCTGACAGAAGCAGGACGCAGACCTTTATTTCGAGCGCTTATTTTAGGATTGCGAGGAGTCAGCTCTTTCGATGACAGTTAGAGCAACAGATGCCAGTAACAACCCCGACGTGCCATGCAGCAGGAGGCAGAGCTCGCCCAGGGCCGCCCCGTGCCGCGCCAGCACCACGCACCCCCTCCGGCAGCCCGGCTGCCGCAGCCAGGCGCTCCCGGTCCCGCTGGTGCGGAGGCTGCTCCAGTCCCTGCCTTTCCAGCGAGGCGCTGGCTGAGCCGCGGACCCGCACTCCCGCACGGGCTCTGGGAGTCGCAGGGGACGCGGCGCTGCCGCTGAATCCGACGCAAAGCCCGAACGCGCGGCGCCTGCTGCGGTTGTGCGTGACCGGCCGTGCAGGCCGCGTAACCCAGTCCTATGTCCTGACGGGCGATTAAGTGGAAAGAAGCTAAGACGACTTTTCTTTAGAAAGCCCCATTACAGCATTATGTTTATGTGCTCCGTGTCCACATTATACTATTTACAGCATGAAATATTAGTTCACTGAAATCATAACTGGCACTTTGCTCTGCTACTATTCTAGCCAGATGGAATTTATGAATTGTGAGATTGATTTCCATTTCCAAGAGTGCTTAAATATGTGATGTACCTCTTTCCAATAGACCAACACCCTTGACGATTCAGAGATCAATAGGAACTTCCCTGGTTTTATATTTCCATATAAGAATATCAGGTAACAAACAGCAGCAGCTCAAGTGGCTTCTACCACACATGATGGCAGAATTAAAACAAATGCAGATACTGCACAAATGGCTTCATTACCATGACTCCTACACGAACAATGGTTTGGTGTCCTTTAGCTTGCGGGTCTGAAACACAAGTGTTCAACTCCGGCAAATGTCAGCGCTGTCTGTCACTGCCCTGCACCGAGACCACGCAGAAGTGTATTTAATGTCAGCCACTGCAGTGGATGGCAAGGGTGAAGTGAACAGGGGGAAATCTCAATATTTTGCAATCAGAATTAATCAGCTGTGCAACGGAAAATACATGTTATTCCCAACTATGTTTATCTGTTAAAACGTTTATGGAAGGCAAATGAAATGACAGAAACTCATCTGTTATCACAGGCTTTTGTCCTGATGTAGGTACAACCCACAAGGCGAGCTCAGCAAACCTGAGCAGGTTTCGTGCCGCTGCCCCGTGCCAGCCGCGCTCCCGCCGTGCCTCCCCAGCCGGCGCTGAGGCTAACCTCGCTGCGACAGCAGGAAAACGACATCCTACCGTCGGTGCCCTTTGGCCTCAGCTCTGAATGCTGATAAATCTTTTCTAACCCTGGAACACTAATAGGCTCCTGTGTGGTTATACCTGGAGAAAAGCCTACAGCAGACTCAGGCAGAAGGGCAAGATGCTAATTCACTGGAAATTCACCGAGGAGAGCTCATTTACTCTTTCAGCACAATGTCTTAAATTCAACTGTTTGGCATATCTCCTAATATTTAACATTACTATACTGCCAAAAAAGCGAAGGAAGAGGCTACTTACGGCATAACCAATAATTCCTCCAAACCCAGTAGCACAGCCAGATGTAAATCTGCTGCTCACGTTTCTCCTCTCTGTCTTCCGCAAGTTTGGTGAAACTGTACTCGTGCAACCTCCACCCTGTGCTTCATCCCCCCGACTTCTCAGTGTTTCTGTGTTTACGTGCAGCAGGTGAGAAATACTGCTGAATTACAGCTTCCGATTACTGACTAATATGTGCTTATACAGTCATTGGTAAATCCTGTGCTGATTTCTGCAAGTTACAGTCTTGGGAAAATACACAAAAACTTTGCAGTCCACCATACTTCACTTGATACAGGCGAAAAAAATTTTCACTTTTTAATCTAAGTAATAAACTCTTTTTGTCAGAGTCTAAAAAAATACACTTGTTGCCTGGAAAACCTTGGAAGGATGCGAATTTGCACAAGAAAAGACAATTTTTTTACCAAATCTGCCAAGACTAGAAATAGTTTTTCTGCCTCCTCTCCCATTCCCCAATTCGGACTGTACCAAAACCCTCTCTTTTGCCAGTGCCACTCTCTAAAACAGCATGCACTGAATTAAATCACTAATTAGATGGAGGATGAAAAGAATATTCATGAATTAGACAAAACAGAAAACAAACACTGGAAAATGCAAATTTATGTTAATTTTTCAATATACCTTGATGATTGCTTTGTCATTACAGGGCCATAAGGCAGAAGTCAACAATTAAGAGTTATTAGTGGAATAAATAGCTAGAGAAAGACCTCTCTGAAGAACAAACCACTTACGGGCATCATTTGACATCACAGATTTTCACCATTTCAGAAATTGTGAGTACAACAGGATCAAACCGTGTAACTTCTCACAGACTTAGAAAGGATTACAACGAATTAGAAATATACTAGTAAAAAAGCAAGGAATGATGAAAACAAAATACACACAATGTTTCTATACAAAGGCAAATTTACTTAAACCACTGCATGAAATGGGGTAACCTCTGCTCACCAACCACTGTTATATTTAATCTGAAAGCTTTGGGGAGGGACACTGTTGTTTGAAATCCACATGTGCTACCTCAAAAAAGATGCTGTGACCCTGGAGCAGGGCTTGAAGGTCCTACCAAAATGCAAGTGTTGCATTACCATCAAAGCGCCCATCCTGACAACCTCTAGTAACAAGAAAACTTAAAAGTTTTCTTCTAGGGGGATGTCACGAGTTGCACCGCAGCTGCAGCTGGATGATCAGGGATACAGTACTGAGCACAGACTGAATGGGAATATTGTCCTGAGTGTAAAAGCGGGGTTAAGCCCATTTTATGCAAGTGATATTTATCCGAGAGGTACATATTTTAGAGGTGATGTCTCCTTCAGAGGTAGCGACAGCAGAGTTATGGATGAAATCCTGACCCCACTGGTATCAGTGGAACCACCGATGAGTTCAGACTGCCCGCCACGCACCTGTAATGGATCTCCTTCAGACCAAGGCATTACTTAGGTGGGAACAAATAATATGAGTGTTAAGGAAAAAAAATAACAGTGTTGTCCTGCTGGCTTGCCCCATTCTCTCAGGGAGCAGCATATTTCAGGATCGCTTTTCCTACAACTCAGGTCTTTATATACTACTGTAGGCTTATTAGAAAACATTGGTATTAGTGGATATCTTGTTTCCAGATGTCCTGAAAGCAAAGTTGCAATTAAAGTGCTGCATACATCCACTTTTATGTCAAATTGTGGTAACTGTTCACACATCTGGATTTTTTTTCCCCCCAAAGCCTTTTGTTTCTTCTTCAAATTATCATCAAAGGCAGAATAGTAATAAAGATTTTTGCAAGAATGGTGAAAATTGAGCTGGAACTCCGGGTTGCCCAAAACCTCTTCACCAGCAACCTTGTTTGGGAAAAAAGATGATAAATAAATCAAAATGCACTAAGCAGTGTTTCCACATGGCAATCGCCTCCTTCATTGCGTCTGCACCTCATCAATCACGCCATTGTCTGCTTGAAAGGCGAGCCTTGTAAATGTCATATCCACTCAAGCCCAAGGAGAAGCGAATCAAAATGCAGCAAGGAGTTTTAATTGGATAGTGTAATTAAACTAAAAAACCCCAGCAGAATAGCTTTGACAGGATAGATGAAGACCCCTTTTAATAGGGCTACAAAACATATTTGTTAAAAGGATGAGGCAATGCACACTCCTGATTGTGCTCCAGAGTACTTTTATGAAAAGGCTGTTCAAGAGGGATGGATTTAATAAGTTGCAGCCACGTCCGTGGGGCAGCAGGCAGGAGAGTCTCTCGCCGTCCCCAAACCGCTGCCTGCTCCTTCAGCCGCGCAGGCAGGTGGACGCGGTTCCCCCCGCTGCCAGACCCCCTCCCTGGTGCAGCACACCCCACGAACTACTGCCGAACCCGCACGGCGGCTCGCGAGCTCCCCGACACCCCCAGCTTTTTGCCGGGGCTCAGCCTGGCCCCCCCAGCCCGGGCACAATCCTGAGCCTGCCACAGAAAATGGAAAACACAGCAAACCCAAGCGCCATCTGCGCCTTCGCTGCCTTCCCTCTGAGGCATTTAACTGCTCTGCAAACAGCATGTCCACATGCATTTGGACTCATTTGTTTCTGTTACACACTTCGAGATTTCTTTCACTCCAAGACTGAAGTTTGGGACCATTTCCTCCGCTGAACCTGTTTTTTACCTTTTGAGGAGAATCTGTGATTATTCTCCTATCAAGTATGAATTTTGTTCTATTATTTCAAACACCGCATTATTCACAGCGGGAGCATGAATATTAGGAACTACCACACAAGATTTTGTGCACCATTTGCAGAGCACATGGATAATTGTTGCCTCTCTGCTCTGGCTCCACTGCAGGGCTCTGAGCAAACGTGCAACATCTCTATTTAAGCTCCCCAAGCAGCAGGAATCCATGCCTTCCCAATGCTTTCTGTATGTTTTCAGTCCTTTCACAACCCAATAATGAATTCATTGAATTAGTATTACCCAACGTGCATAATCTGGAGGAACTGGATACTGAATTAAAACATCAAATACCTTTAGCTTTAAATGAAAACTACATAAAAGCATTTCAGGCATCACTTTGGCTATCACTTACAGCCAGTATGAATACTGCTAGAAAAGCTATTTTCGTGCAGATGTGGAATTCAATGGGAAAGACTGACTCGTGTAGCAACATCAATCAAAACGTCGGCTCCGCTGGCAGCTCTCGACAGTAAGGCAGGTTCAAAGGTCGCAGGATAAAGAAAAAGCCAAGCTCTGGTTCAGCTCTAATATCTCCTCGCTAGAAGTCTTGCAAAGGTACCTACCCCCCTTCTGTACTAGGCGGCTTTCATTAATCTTCTTGCCATCTTTTTTAACTAGTCATGCAGAACCGCTCGATAGCGAGACATATAATGGGGAGGCCCTGTGCCTATTACCAGGTTAACACTCTGTTAAGCCCCAGTGCAACAATGGAATAAGAATTTAAAGGAAATCTTAAGCTGCAGGGTGCAAAGCAAGCAATTAAATTACAAACTGAAGTTACCAATGTACTCCGTGACCTACAGAACACCTTTGTTTAGACTACCTTAACATTAAGGATATTTTGACCTAGCAGCTGAGATGTATCTGCTTTATTAAAACAAAAAAAGGCAGAAAAAGGATCACAGAGAACGTTTCTTCAGCGTTTCAAGAAAATTATCAAAGAAATCCGCTTTCTGCAGCTACCATAAAATACACATGAATGGAAGAACCCCACGTATCTTGAAAACTGTAAGTCTGCCCAACTGATTAGCCTCAGTGCCACTGAAAGGCCTTCCCTGAGGTCTGCTCACCCCTCCACGCACCAGCGCCGGCTCAGCGCTCCCGAGGTGCGGATGCCGAGGCAGCCCGGTAGCCCCGGCCCTCGGAAGGGATGGCCACGATGCATCCATCACAGCCACGCTTGGTCCACAGTGCACTTTGTAAAAAGGCAGTGGTCAGTGACACTGAAGTTTCTCCTTTGTCCAAGTAATGTAAGAGACATTAACAGAATCAGATTTCCTTTAAATTACACTATTGCAAAGGGATATAATTGTATTAAACGTATTATGTTGCTTCCTTAAGACTTTATATTATGTACACTTAATTGAGATACAAAGCTCTTTTCAGCTATAAAAATGACAACTACTTTATTAAGGCTTAAATCTTATTTCTCAATGATAGGATGCTTCCTTTCAAGATTCAAAACATTCAGAATCTCTCGTGATAATCAGACTGAACCTGATTTAAACAAGCCGTTTATAACACAGTGTTTTCAGGTTCTAATGGCATTTGATCGAGCAGGCAGGGCCATTACCTCTTCCCTCTGTCTAAATTCAGGGAGTCTGATTTAATTTACAAATAAACATTCAAATGCTGACCCAGGCCTACTACAAGGGCAAACAAAAATCATCAGCCATTCCTGCCTTCAATAACCACATTAAAGGCAAATCAGATGCCAAAGCTTTCTATTTTCATCTTCTGTTTTCACTGAACACAGCTATAAGTTCTGTGAACTCACAGCACAGGAAAGCTTCAGCCCCATCCACAATGACTCCGAGTCCATCTGTAAATATTCACAGCACGTCATCTCTGAAGTTGTTGAGTCCTTTAACACTCACACAAGTGCCACTACAGCTTTGCTGCATGAACATGTCTTTTCAGAGAAAACTAACAGAAAATAAGCATGAGGCTCTCCACTGTACTGAAACACAATTTCTGTTTTTACGTTTCTGCAGAAAAGTACCAGTAAAAACTCTGAAATCTCTTTAATCTGCAGAAAGTAAGGGCTAACTGAATATTAAACTGTGTTAATTACCATGTTCAGCGGAAAAATTGCTGCAGAAACCTCCAGCTATACTGATCACAGTGATGAAACTCCACTCCCAACACCCCTTCCCCTTACTAAAGAGTAAGGTCACATTTGGAGGCTCCTGCAAATCCTTCACCTCAGAATTAAAAGAAGTCAGTCTAGCAAAGCAGCACTCAACTTTATTATAACCCCAACTGCCAATGTCTAGGAAAGGCAGGCAGCTTAATAAAACATACACTGTATTTTCAGCCGGTGTAACTGTACAAGCACTGTTACATGTGCAGAACACTTCTGAAAGACGAGATGGAGCATGTTTGTGTTACAGGAGATAAAAACATGTAAACAAAACATACTGCAGAACTCAAAGACCTTATCTTTACTCAACTTCTCTTTCTTTGCAATAATTCATTCAAGGAAGATCCGGGAATAATTTTTGATGCAAACTGCTACAAACATATATCACTATGCCGATAAAAATCACAGGCAAAACTTGTGAAATACAGTGAGTTTCATTCCTTTATGCTACTAAAATAACTTTCTTCCATTTAACATTCAAGAGATACTGATCTGCTGTTAAGAGTTCCCCAAAATGTATCATTCTGAGATGTCACACTAAAAGTCTCTTCTACTGGCCTAAAATAATGACTTTTGGAACATCTTTAGTGAATCGGGAAGAGGTCAGCAGATTTCAGGAGGAATTATTTTCTCCTTCTGGAACTATGCTGAACACTTATTTAACAAGAGAAGTTTATGACAGCCACGTGAAAATAAGTAAATAAAAAACCTCAGTATCATAAAGGTTGCCTTTGTCATAACCTGTCAGCACGCTTCCCAAAGTGACCACGATTCTTCATTCAACAGTCTCCACGTGAAGGTACTGCCCTTCCACCGCTGGACTCTATTTGGGGGTTGAAATTCTGTCCCTTATTTCCCCCTGGGTTGGCAGGCTTTGGGTACAAACGTAATTGCCTACAGCAGCAGGTGCTGCCTCTGGGTCTGAGGAGCCCCATCCGCTGCAGGATGCAGTTCTGGAGGTGTTCGGGACAGCTTGAAGGTCTCAGACTATCGTGTTAACAGGAATGCGAGCTGGAAACCTTGCGTTTCAAGGTTGTCTTTTCAGATACAGCCCCGTTTTGTGGGCACAATTTTACCACCACAGGTGTTTGCATTAAGAATGAAATGTGGCTACAAACCCAGAGGTGTTAATATATTTACAAGTGCAAAACCACACCCTGAACTATAAAGACAACTGTTATATGTTTTGGACTGCCTGGTCATTAGGAAGTCTCTCCTTGGGATCATGCCTTCTCAAGGACCATGAAATCTTGCTGAAGAGACAGAAAAGGAAGACAATGACTGGACTAAGAACACGGAAGTAGGAAGGGGTAATGAAGGGGAGAAGGATATAGTTCAATAATTGCTGATAAAATCTGTGGCAGCCATAAATTTACTCTTCCAAGAGAATTCAACAGATCATTACCTCTGTAAATATGTATCACATAATTCTCCCTCTCTGTCACCTTGCAGATAAGTACTTAATACTTAGCATCCCTACCCTGCAAAAGCACAAGTGTAATAAAAGCCACCTGAGCTTTTGAACCGCAGTTACTTTTTGATAGTAGATAGTTACATTTTGGCACCACTGGGAGACATTGCCCAATTCCCCAAGGGCCTATCTTGTGCTTTTTAAAACAAATTTTACAGACACAGACTCTCATTACTCCACTGATACAACAAGCAAAGGCACTTGGCTTTTGAAGCTGTGCTCTCAACGCAGCAAACTTTGACCTCTTGATGATGACTGGCTCAACTGGGATGTCCAACCAGTCCTCCAGCTAGCTTAGCTACCACTGCTGGATAGGCACGGTCACTGTTTTCCTGAAACTGAACTCTCAGAGGGGCATGTCGTAATTCTGGTGACCCTGCAGCCACAGCTGAAGCAAATATAGACCGCGCTGATACTTACTGTGTGTCCGAGATCCTCAACTGCACCTAAGAAATTGTTTAAAACCAGTCTGGATGTTAAGAAGTTAAAAAAAATTGGAATTATGTTGAAACATGTATTTCACTACTGTGCTAGAGACCAGCTAGGCAAAGCCAGTGTTTCCTTGGTATGACAATATTAGCAGCTACTGATAGTGGGCAAGAAACACTCTTAATGATGCCATTAGCTGTAAGCAGCATTAAAAGGACACTCATAAAATGTGTATCTGTTTATGTTGTGTTCTCTATAACAGAATCGAGTCAGATTAAAAACATCCTATAATGAATAAAATACACCTATAGAAAGAAAAGGACATGGTAGCAATAATTCTTTGGACATCTAGCACATACAGGGAGGCAGAGAAGAGAGAACATAAATAAAAAGGACTACTCACTTGGGCTTTTTTCTTCCGCAAGGTCACAGGCACAGAGGAGTTCAGAATCGATTGAAATGGGTTTCTGCTTAATCCAAAACTTAGTGCTGGCCTTCTGATTAGTAACGGGGTCTATCTCTACCTTGTCTCCAGAAATACCTGAGATGAGAAAGAATAGAGCGCCACAATAGTGATCAGTTTAAGCGATTTCATATCAGCCGTTTGACACACTTTATAAATCTTAAATGGGATGAAAGTATATTGCCCTTTTGGGCTTCTTGAAAGCACAGGAGCTTTTGAAACCAAAAGCAAATGGTTATCAAACTGCATCGATAATCTGCATTTTATTCTCCTGCATAAGCATACCAACAAGAAAGAAACACCACAGAAAAAAAATTCTTCCCAACACATACAGAGCTCTACTGGTAGCAGTAGCTACATGAGCTGCAAGATTTATAAAAAGATACTGCTAGTTTTTCAATCCCCACTGTTATATGCAATAGGCAGTATCACACACCGTCCCTGTTCTATCTCCTATACAGCACACACACTATATCCTCTACACGAGAGGACAACACCCCTTCGCAGCGTTACAGAAACGCTCTTTGTGTTACCCAGATACTCATAAACAAAGACATCCAGTCCCAGCGATCCTGTGCGTTTTTACACTGCTGGCATTTTAAAGCCAGCTCTAATTAGGCTGCTTTGAAAGCAAGCTGAGGATTTGTGTAGCTCCTGGCACGGGCGCCGGGCCCCGCTTCCCAACACGGGCTTCCCCAGATGGCTGGCGCTCCGCTCCTGCTGCGCGTAGGCTGACCTGGATACGGCGCGCTGCCGCGCGCGAATCCTGCGGCGGACCTTTTGCGAGCGAGAGGAGAAAATTCCTCCATCGTCCCTCCACGCGTTACCCCCGAAGCCGTGCAAGAACAGCCTTTCCAGCGGGACGCTGCCGGGGCAGGCTGCGGGCTAACAGTGTGCTGGAACCGGCCCGGGACGCTCGCTGTAATTTATAGCGGTCTGCGTCGCAGTATTGCGAAGAGAAAGCCCTGCTACACCGCGCTGATGAACAGAAGCTCGTTGTTCAGTAGCTGTTGACAAGACTGAACAAACTTCCCAGCGTGCTTTTTACATCAAGAAGTGTGGAGCCTTAAAAATAATTGCATTTCTTCAGTCATGAGTTATTGGTGAAGCTCATGAGAAAGTGACAAAAGGAAGCCATACAGGAAAAAAAGTGTTTAAAGATCATTTAACTCTTGCATCTCTGGAAAACCAGCAGAGATAACCTTTTCCCTCTTGAGGCTTTTGGCTATGATGCTTTCAAATACATTACGCTTGGCTCATCTGAAGCACAAGAAAACTGAAAGAGGCTAATGATAAAACTTTTAAGAGATGCGACAAAATAAAAGTAAGATGCCACGCACATAACGACTCTCCCAAGCCCTCCACAAGTAACTCAGTATTACTTAAGTCTGGTCATAGCTGCAAAATTTGCAAACCACCTTCGTTTGTATTTTATACAACCCTAAAATCAAAGCATACAGAGAGCAAGGAGCAGATACCTACACAGCGGGCTTCTTGCTGCACTCCTTTCCACTAATACAAGGTTACCTTCATTTTAAGCCTGGTCATTATGGTTAAGTTGTAATAACGCCACCAGCCCCCTCCCCCCTTCTGTTAATCCAAGAATGCGCTTTGTCATTAAACATACGTCACATCAGAGAGATCACATTTCAATTAAGCATTGTATCAAGAGTCCAATTAACACAAGGACTGCTAGAACTAGGTAATTTGAGCAGGCTGATGCTGTATCTGGAGCCCATTTTGTTTTGTAATTTAATTTTGGACAGATTATTTAAAATCGGCATTGTTATTTCACTGCAATGGTTAATTATTCAAAATGGAATTTTCTGTAGTTTAAGGAAAATACGCAAAGTTGAGGGTGCAAGTTCTTATTTTCTCACTGAAAAAAGTCAAGGCAAGTTCTAAAAATAAAGGTGCAAATTCTTTGTGTGCGAGGGTTGTTCCCCATCCCTTCCTCTAAAAATGTCACCCCTAAAAATATCCTTAAAAAATTTACACTGTATGGTCCTGCAACTTCAGAATTCACAGTCAGTCAATATTGCTAATGCACCTTGTTAATTTGATAGGATTTGTCAGGTAACTCCACTGGAAAATTATATAAAACTGTTCCAGATGAACAGATGATAGTGACATGAATTAAAGTGATAGAACAATAGTGGAATATAAACCAGAAATGACACCCAAAGTGGCTGTTGATTTATTGCCATCCTGAGTTTGGTTCTGGGCTTCCATGTATATTAGTGCTACAAATCTGGGTCCATTTAGCAGAGAGATGCTCATACATACATCACCAGCTCCTGCTCCAAGCCAAGGTCACTCCCCATTGCATCAATCTTTTCAGCAGAGGCTACTTCACCAAGCATGGATTTTGTAACCATCTCAGATGTAACAGACTTCCTCCTCTTTCATCTTTTTTTTATCATGTAAAATACACTTTAACTTCTATTATTTTTATCTGCAAATTGTTGTTGTATACTTCATCCATTATTTCTGTATCTCGACATCACTGGCTTAAGCTCACACACATCCGAAGAGCACATTGACAAAGAATGTTGTCTTTTTTGTGTTATTGTTCTCACAATCTGTATGTGTTGAAACCTAAAATCAAAACAGTATTATGTATGTGGCTTCTGCAGTCTCTGTATTGCAGCACAAATTAGTCATACTCAAAAACCAAGTAAAAACTGCTTCTCTACTATTTTTTTTTTAATTCATTCATTTTATCAAAAGAATTGTCATCGATGTATTAGTCCAATAACACTGTTCTGTTCTTGCTTCCTTTGTTGGGGTCTGCAACTGCCCCCCCTGCTTTTCTGAAATATTTGCTAGCAGTAATCTTCCAAGACAATACGCTTCTTTTAGTTTTGCTAATGTGGTACAAAAGCAAATGTGTCTTATTCCTTCGCAACATGATGGAACCTTTGTAAAAATGTTGAGAGTACTACTGTACGTGCATTACGCTGTAATATGAGCTAAAACATAAACCCCCAGACCTTAAACTGCTACGGCTAAAGCTTTCCACTGTAATAAAACCATCAGTCAAAAGGCGGTCATTCCTCCCATGGTCATTTACGTACTGCTTTTTAATATAGAAGAACTAAGCACAATGTCGAGAAGATTGAGCTTACTCCAGTATTTTTGGTAAACTTTGCCTCGGATTCAACGACCAGGCCTCCAAACAGCTAAACTGTTTCAAAAAGTACCGGTATGCAAACCGTAATTCACAAACAAAGCTCATGCTGTTCTGTACAACTGAAATAAAATCCAATACAGAACCTATTCAAATTCAATGACGTGTATGTCTTACAATGTCAGAGCAAAGCGCAGGGAGTGGAGTTGAGCTATGCTGAGTGTTTTCTCCACCACGTCTGGGTTCTGTCACATGTAAAAATCTTTCCGTGTGAAGCCTGGGAAACTGGGACTCACCCCCAAACCCACACAGATATTTTCAGTGCAACCACTGTACCGTATTTCAGCTAGCCTGACAGCCGATATGCTCCTGCACAGCTACCAACATCATCAATACTGTCAATAAGGAGCAAAGGAATGATTTTGGATTCTCGGTGTCCTCTAGAAAAAACGTCGCTTTGCTACAGCTGTGATATAAAACTGATGACATAAAAATGCTACAGAGAAAAGTCTTTGCAACTAGCCATCATTAAACTGACACAAAATAGCTGCCAAACCACAGTTACTGATGAGCGATGGAAAAAAAAATTAGACATAGTATTTTACATTTCAGATTGTATGGAGCAGTCTGTCACTCACAGAAGATGAACACATTAACACTCAGCAGCCCTAATCCAAATAGCACCTCAATGCTTATTTTACCAGTATTGGTCTTTTAATATCTTAAAAATAATTCAGGAGAAGCCCCAGCAACATACACTTATTTTGACTTTATTTAAAGGTTTTGATGCTGTACATTTGCCCAAACTTTGAATATCCCACTGCGGTTTTCTTTGATTTAAAGAAAAATTAGATTATAAAAATCACATTGTCAGCGTACTGCCATCAGAAATATACAAGTTCACAGATTGTTATAAAAGGGAAATTTTATGGTCCTTACACTACTGGACAGGGTCAGCTCCTTCACTGCTACACAAGTTAAGCCATTTGTTTCATTTAACAGCTATTCTCCCTTAACCATTTATCTTTAGTGATCTGTCATGACCTTTTCAAGCTCTCATTTCTGACACTTTCCAGATACAGTGAGTCAAACTTCACTGGAAGCAAACTATCACACCCAGATAGTTTGCTCAAAAGCAGAAAACATGCCCAGCGCTGTCCTGCCTCAGCACCAGCATATAAATCCTTCCTTAACAAGACAGTTCAAAATAAACTAAGAAAGCCTCTTCTGTAAAAATGAGAGACATACACTTTTATATGTGCTTAAGGATGGAAGAATGAAGAGACTGTAGTGACAATAATACAGGAACTCATATAGTTTAACAATTCTACTGAATTCTACAGAATAAATGTATTTTGTAAACATTACAGCACTTAATATTTTACTGCTGAATCATTTCTTTATGGAAGGTATTTGCAGGAATGTCACAGGTCACCTACCAATGCATCATTAATCAAATTTTCACAATTTAAACACAAAGATAAAAAGCCATTCAATCATTTTAAAACGGTAATGGGGCTTTTATAATTCAAGATTCTGTCATCCCTTGGCCTTCGGGTTTTCAAAAGCATTCAAAAAGCTAATAAGGACAATATAAAACCTTTAGAGAATGCTACTTTTATTTTGTTCCACCTCAAATTTCCACTTGGTCGTTAAAATCCTCCAGTCTCAGAAAAGGAAAAACCTACCCATTCCTAATTTTGCATAGCCTCATTTAAAAATAACAAAACAGTTGGCAAGAAGCTTTCCATTAGGAAGTCCAAATTAAAAAAAAGCAATGAGGTCACTAAATAATGGCCTTCTTTCAGAAGAAACATGTGCTAGCTGATTGTGGATAATAAAAATACTGAAGTATTTTCAACTGAAAGCAATTTTTTTCAACTGCTGAAATGCTAGCAACACTTTCAAGTGATATGCTCCATGATAAAATAGACCAACATGATAATGACTGCTTTAAAAATGTCTGAGATGGACAGTTAGCTATTAGAGATGGCCAAAGGTTTGAACCGTTCCATTTTCCTAAGCGTTATAGTACGGATTGATTTACCTAACTGAACATCAGTGGTGAATCGAAGCCTATGGATCATGCTGACTTTGAAGGACTTGTAATGGTGGCTACTGAGCATGTCCTGCACTGTAGCTATATCGATCTGAGGGTCCTCCTCCGAGACCTCTTCTCCTCTTGAACCTGCAAAACAAGCCAACAATAATGAACGAGAAGTTTAAAATACAGCATACGATTCAGCTAGCACGTAAGTATGGCTGTGACGTCTGCAGCTGCAGATGGCTTTTAAAGAAAGAACAAAACGTCTCTGGGAAGAGGAAATTCTCACCCTCCATCCAAAGACAAAATCACTAATTCATTAAGGACATGACGAGACACATTTGCACCCCACACGAAGAGCAGCGCAACGTCCCAGCAGCAGATTCTCCCATCGCATGAGCCATCCCCGGACCGCGGACATCCCCGGGGGCTGGCCCGGTGGGATCCCCTCCGGGACACCCACAGCCTGTCACACCCCGGGAAGGTGCCCAGCGAAGGGGGGGCCTGTCCCCAGCCAGGGCAGCGTTTGCAGGTGCCGCCCTCGACGGACGCACGAGCACAGCTCTCCCGTGCTTCGGCATCACCCCACGTGGGACACGAGGCTGGCGTCTTGCTGCAGCGCTGGCAACACCTCGGGCTCTCCGATCTCAGCCCTGCGGCGCCAAAGCTGCGCTTTATTTACTGATTAGTATTCTCATTACTACTGCAGGTACTGGCTTTATAAAAGGTAACATCTCATTAAGCCAAAATGCCAATTACTGAAAAAATATAACGCACTTTAAAGATTTTTTACATTTTATGACGTTGGATTAACACCAATTTAAACATTACTATAATGCGATATATAATTTTGCGCAGAGTAATTTCTATGCCAGCTGCTAATAAAGCATCTCAGCTCTAAATGATCATTCAGATGCTGTTAGATAAAGTGGTATAAATATGTTTGAAAACTGATTTAGCTTCTTACAGAAGATACTGAAGAATGACACATTTTGTTTAATATCCCAGCTAATGTAGTCCTAAAAGCTGAATCAACTGCCAGTTCAGAGTACTAAATTTGCTGCAGGAGATTAATGAAAACTTTATATTTTGCTGAAATTTTAATAATGGGAAGATGAGATGATGGAATTTTAGTACAGGTCTTAAAGATCCAGCAAAGCAGGCTAAGAACTTGTCAGATATTTTTGTATTAATTTTGCTCGAGACTTGCAGAGTCAGAGCAGCCTCAACACTAACACCTCCCACACTGACCTTTCCCTCTGGGGATGTACATTCCCACCCCGTCTGGGGACCTCAGCTCGCAGGGAAGCTACGGCCAGGTTCCACATTTGGGCCCCGATGACAAGGGGACTGTTTGCCAGGACAGGCTACGGCTCCCAGGGGAGGAAAACCCCGGCACTCGTCTCAGACACACACTGTTGATGCAGAAGCAGGCTCCCTCTTAACAGGGTAATTTGGAGTTGCAGAAGTACATGCCGTTTGCTTCAGCAAGGGAAACTGTCGGGGTGGTGGCCATAAGCGGCACAAACATAGGCAAGAAAGAAGAAAAACCCCAGCTGAGCACAGAGAGTTTTTCCTGCCGGCTGAAAGCATTCCCTTTTCTATCAGATAATTCAGTAACAAATGTCACTGCTTATGACATATACCTTTCACGTCTGTATCGAAGCAAGGTTAGCATTTGCTGTTAAATGAGTCAAAATACATGTTGAGAGCGTAAAGCAGGAGATGCACGTTTCACAGATGTTAGTCACATAAGCTTTCCACCCAGTGCACAGCAGAGAGGGCGAGAATGTTGCCCACTCCCCGCCGCTCCTGACACACAACGCGGGACCTTTCCTTGGGGAAGGGGGACAGCGAAGGGTTAAGCTACAAATTGGGACGTGCCATTTGACTTGAAAGAATTCCAAAAATCAAATGAAACAGTCTACCTGTGAATTTATGCAGAGCCATCTTAACATTGCAACCACTCTATGCTCCAGAATGACAAGATAAATTGTAATGGCTCCTTCAGAGACATTACAATGTATTTTGTCAAAGACCCCTGTGTTAATGTCTCTATACTATGGATTATCATAATGTATCATGTCAAACCCTCATGCTGCAGTACTTCAAAGATACACTGAGATATGTCAAACTTTTTGGTGCACTTAAAAGCATCTTGAAACACTGCGGCCCGGCAGTGCCTGAAAGCAAAGCAGGAGGATGGCAATGGCACTGCCGCCCTGCCGACGGGAGCGAACCGGGACCCTCCTCCACCGATGGAAACCAGTGAAATGCCCCTTCAGCGGCCCCCGGTCACGCAGCCAGCCCCGTCCCTGCAGCATGCGGTCACAACGGCACGCCGCACTGAGACACGAGCCGCGGCACGGCGCGGTTACACCCGAGCATCCCCCTGCCCGCAGGGGAGTTAGGGGCTGGGGACAGAGAAGGACCCCCCGAGACAGCAACACGGCACGAACCCCGGCAGCGCGGGGGGGGTCACAGCTGGGAGCGGGGAGAGGAACCTTGAGCCCTGCGCACCCCCGTCTGCAGGGAGGTCGTCAGCGCTGCCCCTAACGAAGCCCTGCTCTGGGGTTCAGAGAAGCTGCCTCCTCCCAGCGCCCGCTGCGTCATGACGGCGGGCGACGAGACCCTCGCCTCTGTGCCAGGGGCAGCACTCCATCCAGCCAGGTCTTAACTACAGCGTTATACGTAAAGAAGGGTTAGCACTGACAAACTGAATCGGTAGCGGTAAGAAATTCGGAAATAACACAAAGAACGGCAACATATTAACCTCATCCCTGCATCTCCTGCAAAACGTTCTTAAAATACTTCATACAGATCAAGACCCACCCGATGCTCCACAGGGACTGCTGCCTTTGTGTTCCCAGTCCCCCTGCCTGCCCTCAAACCACTCCAACCTCACCGTCCACACTGAATTACCAGCAAAGTGGGGACTCTACGTGTCCACTTTACACGGCTATTACGAAGCCCAGTCTTCTCGAATTTCACACACCCAAATTAAAAGTATTAGAAAGAAAATTAGCAGCCTGCCAGATCATATGCCAGGGGGAAAAACTGCCACCGTAACTAAAAACGTGCCCACCTTGTCAGTGTCTGAACTGCAGGAGCAGCCAAACAGTGGGATTGTGCTCTGGAAGCCCTTCAGATCCTCCGCGTATCAGTAACCTCTGCCGACTTTGTTTTATGAAGCTTTGTGAATGGATTCAGGTTTACAGAATTTCTACAGTTGCTGCTCTTGGGAGAGCAGCCAGGAACTCCACCATCAAAACAGATCATCTGTCTAAAGATGGCAAGACACGCGGACCCCTGAGGGTGCATTGGATAATAGCAGTAATATCAGTAACAACAGAGAGAAATGCCCTGCAGGGAAAAACCTGACTGCAGAACTTGGCATATTGCTCTTACCCCGCAGCTCTGCGAGGATGTCTGCGAGACTGCCGGCGTTCAGCAGCGGAGGGAAGAGCCATCTCCACCAGCTGATTGGGGGAAAAATCATAAAAATATTTTCCACATGCAAGCAGCTGTGAATAAACCTGTCAAATATTTACAGGCCTGTCAGGGTATTTGTAATGGAGATCACAGCATGGCTTTTGAATGTAAAAGCTTCTGCTTGGGAAGACAATCAAGTAAAGTGGATGCTCCAGGTCTATTATTTAGCCCAAGAGCCGACCCAGCAATATGGCTCTGCTGGCAGAGAGACCGCTCCGTCCTGGGAGGAACAGATTCCTATTCCAGAAACAAACTCCTTCGCATAACAACACGGAGACTCAGTTTGCAATGACCTCTATTTTTTCCTTATAGTCTACCTAATTAAGATTTGCTCTGTGGAAGAAAAAGTGAAAAAAGCTGGAGTCAGGCGTGGGATAAACAAGGCACAAGATAAGAACCTGCATGAAGCACAAAGCACAGCTACGAGGGAGGCATTCCCCTTAGCCCAGGAAAGGGGTTTAATTATTGGAGACGTAGGGTAGGAAAATCCATAAGCGGAGCAGGAAAAGAACGGCCGAGGGGAAACCCGTGCTTCTGCCCCGCTGTCCCCAAGCCAGCGACTGAGCAACGCGTGGCACAGCTAAACAGGGAGTCTCTTCATTTTCCGGCACCCTGGCACTGCCACGTCTGGTGCCAACCCTCCTGCACTACCCCTCGGGGCACGTGCGTGCGGGCAGGAGGAGGGTGGCGCGGGCAGCGGCACAGGGCTCAGGCCGGCAGCGCGGCAGCTTCGGCGCTACCCTGGGCAGTACCTGGAAAACTTGAGACCAACCTTTTACAAGCTCTACTCGTTATCATTGCTTCTGCTCAGCAGCAACTGGAGGCACCCTGGCAGAGCAGCGCCCTGCTGTGCTCGGGGCTGTGCAGACACCGTGTAAGGCTGCCCCACGCTGCTGAACTTCAAGCGCAATGTAGGTTAAAATGAAGTTAGGTCCGGTTCAGCGGAGAGCGCAGGCAGTCTGTGTTTGCAGACTCCATCTCCTGGACAGAACTGCAGACACTGCACGGCTGATGACTTTCTCACCGAAATGTTTCTAAATGCCTAAAACCAAAGCCGCCGTGTGAGAACACGTGGTGCTGGATGGAGGGAGATCCCATACAGAAGCGTATGCATTCCATGCAGCTACGTGTCTTTTCCTTATCCATCTGATTCTTAACAACTCTCCCGTCTCAGTCCTCATCAGAGGAAGGACCTCCTGGCCAGTCAGACTCCTCTCCATCTCTGCTCAGACTGCTTGTGCAGCAGAACCATACAGAACATTAAACCACAGCCTCCTACTTTTAAAAAACACTGGAGTTGTGTTTTCTGCCCACAGAAGCTGAATGAAAAGCAAAAATGGTATCAAGGGCTACATACTTCTACTCTTTAAGATGGCCACTGGGGTGAAGCACTATGGTATTTTGGAAGTCACGGTCATGGCACTAGTTCGCAGTCTCTAGATTTCATGGTCACCCAGAAAATCGACATATTTCCCAGTCTGGAAACAACAGTTGAAGACCTTTACTCTGTTGTTGGGTTTTTTTTGCTTTGTTCTGTTTCATTTTTTAAAAAACAGATTCAGTATAGAGATAGTATTTTTGTTCTAGTACTTGAACTACTGTGAAATACAGAGTTATATTTATAACTCAGTCCAATCTCCTCACAGAAAATCCTGATTTTCAAATGAGACAAACAGTAATGAAACAACAGGCACCAGAAGCACAACTCTGAAGATAAGTAAGAAGCTAAAATAAGGAGCCTTATCCAAAAGGGACTCCTGTAAGCACTAGAGGACATATAAAAATGACACATTAGTAATATCAGAATATTGAAATGCTGTATGTAGCCTATTAAAGAGCAAGTGAACCTGTATTTCCTCGATAAAACAACAAAATATAAAGTTAACTGCATTGCAAAAATGTCCCTTATTACTTTAATGTACTAGTATATTGCTTAATGAAAGTTCTTAATTGTAATACAATTAATTACATACACAGAGTCCCCAATTACATTTTCCAATAAGACATGGGCTTTGGTACAGGTCTAAAGGCACTAAACCAATTTTAATATATTAAGACCAATTTCCCTTGAATACTAATTACTATCTAATGATAAAATGAGAAAGAGGAACTTTCCAGAAGTAAGATGGTAAGAATAAAACTAAATTAGCCATGAACAGTTTGCTGCTACACATAAAAGCATTTCACATTACAAAGTGCAGGCTTTTAGTTTAAAGATAAATCTTCATGCGAGTTAAAAAGTTCTGCATACTGGAAACAGTTTATTAGTTTGAATGCTATTAGTAAATGTTGGATAGACAGGGGATTTCTCCATACATATTTCTTAATAATGGATAGTTTTCTGTTTCATTTAATACCCTGCAATATAAACTTTCTATTTGCCCAAAGGAAACTGGCAGCTATTTTACTAGCAGATGTTTGGCATCATACACATATATATATATATTTATAAATGAATATGAGACTATGAAGAGCACATTTACAAATAATAGCTGTTATAACAGAGTTTTTCCTGACTGGCATATCCAAGCTAGAAGTATTTCAAATAAAAACAAAATGCACAAAATGAATATTTCATTTTGATGTTAGGATTTTCAAGCTATTATTTTATTAATAGTGCAAAACTGTCAATATTTCTATTCTAATGCCACACCAAAAGATAGCTCCTTAAGCACTACAAAATCCAATTTCTTACTGTGTATTGGGGGAACCAGGCTATGTACAATGCATGAATTATGACTGATCTTATATACTGTATTGTCCTTGAACATCTATGTGTGTAGAGAGTTAACTGCATGGGTGTTTCACATATATCCCCAAGCAGGGACAATGGAAGATCACTTTAAATTCACCCACATTTTGGGGGAGAAACTATAAGCAGAAGATTTCTCCTGCATTCCTTATTTGAGTTTGGTACCAATTCAGAAAACATTCAGTAATAGCACAGCAGAAAAGAGACAGAATTCATGTAAGCATTTATTATTTTGCCTAGATTACTGTCAGCCTTGAACAACTAAAACAGTGACCTGCTCTTGAACTCTATGGAGTCCAAGTGTCTGTTTTGCCTTCACTTTTCCATGTTCCAGGTGCTGGCTGACAAACACAAAATGGGACAAAAAGCCAGCACCTACCGATGTGATGCCACCGCAGCAGAGGAGGATGGCAGCTGCAGCAGCACCGGGAGCCCTTGGGGTCCAGCCCAGGGTGTTTCCCATTATGGGGAAATCACCATCCTAGCAAGGGGCTCCAGGTCACCCTCTTAGATGGGCACCGTCGATTTGCTTAACGAGGGCCAGGAGAGCTCATGAATTAAGTGTACTTTTGACACGACAGCCTCAGGGATCTATCCTACGCCTTCCCACGTTCTGTTCCGCCGAGGAGCTTGCTTCTGTGTCCCTTTGCCGAGGAGGGAAGAGTAGCAGTTGCTGCACAAGGACTTCAGGGAAAGGGAAAAGTGTTCCCTCAACATTACGACTGATGTTTATTTTGAGACAAAGCCTCTGAGGCTCTCCTGGAGCATTTGCTACTTACTGGTGCGGAGTAGACCGAATGCCTCCTGCTAAACCACTTACAAACTTAGGACAGATTTACTATTAAAGTAATGGCGCAACCTGCACCTCGTCACTCATGACAGCTAAGAGCATCAGTAGATACAGCTACAAGCAACAGCATGGATTTCTCCACAGATGATGAAAATATGTTAAAAATGCAGTATATACAATATACTTTTACTTACAGAGCCTGGATAAAAAATTGTTATTTTTAATCCAAATGTGCAAAACCTATGAAAGTATGACTATTACATATCTTTTCACAGATTAAGAATTGATAAAAAAATAATAGCTGGGATGCAGATGTCAGGGAATTCTGGCTTGTGGAAGAGTGCAACTTGATTAGTGAGGTTAAAATCGCTCCATTTCCTCATGCACAGTACCCCTGCTACCTTCTGTGCATTCTCTCCTACAGTTTCTTAGAATCATTTAATCAAGAAATGAACCAGGAGCATCAAGAATATTTTGGGAGCAAGTCCCACTCTACAGAGAACGGCAGCCAAAACTGCAAGTGCTTAATCTCAGCTCCAGCACTGATGTACCACCAGAGAGCTCGTGGCAGCTGCATCTCACCTCTGCTATGCCTTAAATGTCTACTGCTTGCCACTGGAATTAGGAGGTACTTCAGGGATGCTCTGCTGTCATTCTAGGATAAAATATGAAATGCTATAGCCAAAAAGCACAAATGGAAAGGTCTAATCTTTGTAAAGGAAGAAAAAACTCTTCCACTACTTGAAACAGGCTCTTACTATGATTGTTTGCAGCAAACACTCTGAGCATGGTCTTGGCTGAGAGCATGAATGCTACTGGGTTCCTCATTAGTACAATCAACATTTTTACAACTGAATTAAAATGGAATGACAAAAACCCCAAAACTGAGAGCATGACTGTTGGAAAGGATGAAGGACGGACCAAAATGCTATGGAGGACAAACACAAATCAATGTTAAATTTTTTTTTTTTTTTTTAAAGTTTCATATAATTCATTCTAAAGAAATATATCAGGAAATAATATTAGCACCATTAAAACAGTAACAGAATAAAAGTATTTGAGCATAGCTGGAGAGAAGATTATCTGTCTAGCACTTAAAAAAATCATCAAACTGCTCTAGTTATATCTGCATGGTTAATTTCTTTAAATTCTATTAGAAAAAAATCAGTGCCTCTAACAGCTGTATTGACATGGCAAAATATACTGCAGACCAATCACTTTATTCACTAAGCAATGCCTGCAACAGAAAAAGTTTCATATTTCCAGTGTTTTTCAGGGTTGGTCATAACTTTACAAAGCAGAGTTTAACAGAAAAAGATTAATCATGAAGTGATAAACAGGATGCAGACTATTTACTAGAAGGTATGAAATCCATCATTTCCCTCTGGAATATTGTTTTGGCACAACTGAGAAGTGCCTCGGGAAAGAGAGTCTCGACAAAACTTACTTGCCCAGACAGTACAGCTTGTATTCCAAAATACATAACTTATGTGAGTTTAAGCAATTTACAAGAGCAAAAGTGAAAAGGGGAAACATACTGTTCTCCCGGACAAGGCAGAATTCCAAAGTGCTCTGGCTCTCCAAGGTACAGTCTAAATCTACTGGGACATTAGGTTCACTCTGCTTCTCCAGCCGATACTGAGGACCTGAAACATAAAGTAACTTGTAAAATCATCTGTTTTCTAACAAAGTGATGGCTTATCATGTTCAACTAACATGAGATTACTTGTAGCCTAGAAGTAAGGCAGGTAGATGCTTATGTTTTAAAGCTCTTTGCCAAAGGGAAGGGCCCTATCATAGAAAGGTGGAGGATGGCGTGCAAGGAAACAACACGTTCCAGTCATCTTCAGCTGTCTAACAACGCTAGCTGACAAACTCTTGTCTGACATTTCTTGTATTATTCCTACACCAGGTGAGCCTGTATTAAATACCCTGCCCATGCCACAAGACAGGGGCATTGCCTGTTGTACGAAATATCTACTCAGGCCTTGGCGTGTATCTGTGTTGTATTACTTGGGCATCCTTCCTGATGTGAAAAAGCACAGTGTGTTTGCTCCCCTTTGCTCTGCCCTCTCTGTGGCTCTTCACAGACTGAAGACAGGCTGCTGTGAACGTTACCCCGGCTGCTGTTTGTGGTGGACGGAGCCCCTTCCCGCGCTGCCCGGGGCTGCGGCACACCAGTACCTGCATAGAGCACTGAGAAATACCTGGGAAGGAAAGCAGCCCTTCTTTCATGAATTGTGTTTTGTCATGAAAATCAGCTCTGTGACACCCAATTTGGCTATTTCTACCGCTGCCAACGGTGCATTTCTTGAAAGGCTGCACTTCTGAAGTGCAGGGTAAGGACCCCCTTACCCATCAGCAGTGATCGGCACTGCTTTCCAGGCTGAGTTGGGACAACGTGCCGGGTGGAGTTTGGCATCACCCAGCAGCTCAGCGGCTGCAAGGAGCAGAAAGGGTCAGAGAGATGGACTTTGTCTTTTTCCAGAGATCTGTACACTGTTAACATTGAACTGCATTCAAACATAAGCATGTACAGATGCTGTTGCTTCAAATGAATTATTTTCATATACATCGCATTTAATTGTAGATCTTCAAGATTCAGGTACCAACTCCCTTCTTCTCAAACCAAATCACTGAAGGAGAGATGATACTACTTAAAAAAACTGTTTTCCAAGTACAGAAAAAATATTACAAGATTGTTTTGACAAAAATTAGGCCACTTAAAAAAAAAAATCTTTCAGTTTAATGGATCCTTAAACTATATGCCTTAACTGGAATAAAAAAAAGAACACACTGATACAATTCCAAGTGAAACCCCTGTAAGTCAGGTCCAGGCCTGCTGTGCGAACAGCAGGTGGGAGAGGACCCGACGGCTGAGAGGGGTGACTCGGAGTAAGCCAAACTCTACGTGGGACCCCAGGCAGAAGAAAAGCCACTTCCAAAGGCAGGAGCTGGAGGAGGCAGATGAGCTCCCGTCCTCGCTGCACCCCCAAGCAGCGCAGGGTGGATCTCCACTCCTGCTCATAACCGAGAGCTGAAGTGCACACAAAGTTCTCAGCTATGTAATTTCTGTATAATCCAGTAAAATAACGCTAAACAGATACCTGAAAAAATTTAAGTGATGTAAAGCACCTTTTAAACAGGTCTTAATGTAACTAAAAAACTAAAACTGAAATAACTGAAATCTATTCCCTCTTTATCAGTACTTAAAATATTTCTGAATGTTTCCTGACTTTGAATTATGATAGTATATGATGAAATATTTAAAACATATAAAAAAATTAAGTATTTTAGCCTCAGATGGCATGCCTAAGAAATGGAATTTGTTAGCCAATTAATTTTAAATTTACTACAGCAGAATTTCAATTACAGCTTCTCATTTCGTCTCCCCAGAAGCCATGTGAAGCGCTCGCTGCATGGCCCAAGCGTGTTCCGCTCCCGAAGTGGAACATTATTTCTCCGTAAAATGGAGCCCCCTTATTCCTGGTGACTTTCAGAGCACATACAGAGCCAGGCTATTTGCAGGCCACAGGAGGAAAGCACAACTGCTCCCTCCCTGCCCAGTGCAATCAGCAACCGCATATGTAGCTGGTCGAAGCATTTACAGAACAAACCGCACTCAAGAAACAGCAGAGATGTCTCATACCAGCACAAACAACAGAAAGGCAAATATATACAGCACCATCATTTCTCCTCTGCCAGCTACTGGAAATGTGATTAAAAATTTAAAATAAATTAAATAAACAGAGGCCTGGCTTGTTAGGCTCAAGCAAAATATACTGTATTGAAACAAATATCAAAGTGGTAAATCAATTTGTATTTAAAAACTGGTGTAGGTTTAAAAACAGAATCAGCGACAGCAAAACCTGCTTGCTTTGTCTGTTGGGAAGAAGTACCTTCCAGAGGTTCCCAAACTACATCCAAATGCTGAATACTACCCCAGCAATGACAAAGCTAGCAGAACTGTTGGTTCCCATCTGAACGTCTGTGTTCTTGGATCCTGGTACCAAATCCCTAACTCCAAGTGCTCCTACCGCAGACGGGGTCTCTTGCCTCCACCAGAGCCTCAGCCCACGATCACCAGGACCGGGATCTGCTGACGGCAGCACCCATCACTGCGTCCCAGCTCCCTGGTTCTTCATTACAGCCCCTCTCTCACCCCCACCCAAACCCATGTAAAATCAGAGCAGAGGAAGAAGCGAAATGAGCCTCTCTCGGAACTATTAACAGTCGGGCAGGCCTCCCTGAGCACGGTGCAGCAAGAGCCGCGGCTCCGCTCCCAGCCCCAGCCTCGCCTGGCACCTCCACAGGTGCCCTCTTGGGTGGATGCACCCAGAACACGTGTGCGATGAGCCAAGCAGATCCATTCCATAAAACGCACTTTTAAGTATTATACCTTCACCTATCCACCAAATCATTTCTATTTGTACAATTTTCTTTCATTCGCTCAGTGCTGCGCGAGAGCTGCTGCAGGGGACTGGCACCGAACCACGCGCTGCGCTCTTCCAGCGCAGAGATGGACGCGCCGCTGGGTTTCTGAGACAGTGGGATGGGGCAAAAGGACAGATGTCAACACTAGCAAAGCCTTAAACTTATCAGAGAATCATGTGCACATGATGACAAGGGGACAAGGTTAAAAGCAGGAGCTTGGCAGCAGTTTACCATCCCTCTGCGTGGATCCAGTTCCACCAGCTGGATCCACTCAAAAGAACAGCATCGCCCACCTCAGAAACAATCCTCATGCTGCTGAACAAGCTTCCCGCCATCCTGCGGAGAGCCATTGATGATCACACCCCTCAACACCACCATGCCAATGTCAAAGGATGATTTTTATCTGGAGCAACCTGAGAATTCTGTGATCAGGTCAATTGTTTTATCCAGTTAGTGTCAAGACTGTATTAATAAAGCAATGAGATAGAGCTACAGATCAGAAACCAAGGCCACCTTTAAAACGAAAATACTAAGAAATTAATAAAAAAGTGTAAAAGGATTTTTAGAGAGTATGTACTCTTAAATAATGTATTTTAAATATCTGTACACATTTACATGACCTCTACTTCACAACAGATGAAAAAAGTTAGGCTGATTCTGTGGAGGAGTTTTACTACCAGACTTCTCCTGCAAGCTCAAATGATGTCATTGTAGTAGAAATATTAGGTAATTTAATGGTCTCCGAACAGAATACTGCTCTGGGAATTTCAACAAAATTTCAAGTGGTAATACTGAGGCTGGATTTCATGGATTTCTGTAATCTGATGCAAATGCTCCGCACAGTTGTAAAACAAACCTTTAAAATCCTGGCACGGACGGTGCTGGCCCGCGACCCAAGCAGAGCTCTCCCGCTGACGGCAGGGATGGCTGCTCCAGCACGTCCTGCATCCAGCGGCATCGGGCTGGGGCTGCAGCCCCGGGCTCTCACACAACGCTGCTCGCTGGAGCAAGGGGGGAGAGTAAATCATGTGTATTATGTTCCACCACCGAGCTGGGAGCGAGTACGTTAAAATTCAAGTTACCAGGGCAAAATATCCAGAAGACAAAGCTAGTGAATGTGAACCCCTCTTCTAGTTCTGGAATTTTGTCACAAATACTTGGAGAGAGAGAAACTGTTGCTGGGTTAAAACAAGCAGGGCTGGAGAAACAAGCGTTCTTGTGTCTGGAGAGGAAGGAGGGAACCAAGGCAGCAGCCTGAAACGAGCCACAAAATGGCGAAAGAGAAGTGGCTATACCTTCAAGCAAACTCTTTTTGTTCAAAAACCAGCAGAGGTTTGTTTGGGGCCCCAGAGGCCCCCCAGGAGAGCCTGAGAACTCTCTCTGGGCCCCTCCTCCGCCAGATCTGGTGGCCTGAGGCATTAGGTCTTCTCCGTTCTTGGGCCGAGCCACTGGCAAAGCGTCCCGCACGCAGGAGCGGGTGCCTAAGCCACGTACTGCAAATACGACCAGCAACAGCAGTTTTTCTCTTCTAGACTCGTTCTGTATACTGACAGACCAGCAGCCGTGGAGGAATGGGGCTGGCTTCGACAGACAGACAGACAGACAGACAGAGCTGCTCGCTCCCAGGGCCACGCTCCCCGTCCCCAGAGCCGGACACTCGCAGGCCTCGTCTGCGGAGCTGATCCTCCATAACACACCTCCCTCCTGCTGAAATCCCCATTTAACCCTCCACACCGTGGCTTCTGCCTACGGATATCCACGGTACTTCATTATTTCAAGATACACCTTTAAACAGAGGAAGGTTTATCAGGAATTAAAAACGAACAAGGAAACAACCCCCAGTACTACATCCACAGCCTTCCTAGGGCACAATACAAAGGTGCCCGGGAAGAATCCCACCGCATAATCAAATTAAGCAGCTCTCTTACAAAAGGCGAATGGCCATCCGCATAACAACAAACCAATTCTGTTGCCATTTAAGCTGCAAAGCCTTCAGAATGGGGTTTTGAAAGCATGACCCATCAGTTCTAATTTTTAAAACTTATCCCTTCAGTCAAGACTAGAAAAAGGCCCATTCCAACTTTTATCTTCACTACAAAGTGCTGTTATCTTGGGCTGATGTCAGGAGCTCTATCTCTCTTTCTGCTGACAAGCAGAGACGAGAGAGATAAGATTGGGAACGAATCTCACTTCTCTGAGTAAATAAATAATCAATACTCATCTAAATGTAAATGAGAAAGTATCCCCCTCTGATAACAGGGCTCTTATCAAACAGCCAATTTTCTACAGACATTTGGCCTCAACCAAATCACCATCATTCAGCCCCAGCCTAATGGCTAAAAATCGTAACTAAATTGAACCGATCACCAGAGATCAACTAAGTTCAGCCATGGCTACTACAGGTTCAAATGTTTGGAATGCAATTTTTCCCCCATTAACTTTCAATAGCAATGAAGAATACCACGGTCAGGGGTTGAATCTGCACAATAAACAAACACTAACACTTAAAAAGAGAATGAGGCTTTAAACAAAACCCCAAACAAAACCCATCTCCATCTCCAAACTAGTTAATAGGGTAAAATAAGGATTATAGAAAGACTTACCTCAGTATTTAATGTTTGTGAAGTTGTCAGACCTAAACTAAAAGGACTCATGTAAACAAGAAACCCCAAATAGTTTAAAACTGAACCTATATTTTACAGTGTTAGTCTCTGCAACAAAACACATTGCTACGTCCTATTTATCCCTTATCTTTACCTCCCTCTCAAGAGGTCCTATAATTCTCACAAAAGTCCCAGTTCCAGCTATGCTCTTTGTCAGCTGTTTCTGCTCCCTTTATGGTCCATGCATTCGTTCAAAACACTGTTGAATTTCTGATTTCCGTAACACTGACCTCCAGAATTTATTGCACTGTATGAGAAAAAGAATTCCCTTTTGTTTGAAAAAGCCATTGCCAAGCCACTGCTGTTGGAGCACGCAGTTCTTGTCTTCTGAACAACCGTGATAAAACCCTCCCAATTTACCGTCTCTACCACATGCACTTCATAGACTTCTCTTGTACCCAGTCATGTCTTTTCCAAACTAGAAAAGATCTTCTCTCCTTAGCATCTCCTCCTCATTTCACACGTCTGATCCATTTTTGCACTCATCCATTTCTGTATCTTTTTACTTTTATATTACCCTTTTTGAGATAAAATATAACAATTAAGATGCAGGCACATCATGATTTATGAACTGGCATAGTAATGCTTTCTGGTTTGTTCTTTACTCCTTTCCCAAATTCTGATGTTCACTTTGTCTTTTTGACTGCTCCTAAGCACTGAGCTGAAGTGTTCAGAGAACTACCCATGACGACTCCAGGATACTTTTCTTGACTGATGGAAGGTAATTAGAGCCCATCATTGTATACATACAGTTACGGCTGCTTTCCACCATGTATATTATTTTGCACTCATTGACACTGAATTCCCTCTCTCATTTTATTGTCCCGTCACTCAGCATTGTGAGATACCTCTGCAGTGCTTCACAGACAGCTTTTATTTGCACTATTCTTACTTCTTTTGTATCAACAGCACATTTTGTCACATCAGCATTCACATCCTTTTCCATGCCCCACATTAACGGAACAATGCAGGTTCTACCAGTTCCAGTTGAACTCCACCAGTAACCTAGTTACTAATAATGGAGGGCCATTATTCCTATTCTTTGTTTCCTGTCTTTTAATCAATTATTAATCCATGTGAGGATCCTCCTTCTCATCCTGTGACAGCTTAATTGCTCTATGAGCCTTTGTCAAATCTTTTTTGGAAATCTAAGCATGCTATATAAAACACATCATCCTTATTCAGATGGTCTCCGACTTCCTCAAAGACTGCTCACCGGTTTCTGAGGCACAACCTGCTCTAAAAAACTATGCTGATTTTTCTCCTCAGTATATTGCATTTGTCTGCATATCACCTATTAATTCTGCTCTTTGCTACAATTTCGTTTTACAATTTTGCAGTTTGCCTGGTAAGGAAGCCAAGGTATACTGGTCTCTCCTTGAACTCCTTCAACAAACACTTGCCACTATGCACACCCGAGAGAGCAGCAGATATGAGCAACATATTATTATACATCATATTTAACAGTATAGCATCTTCGTATCTGACCTCTACCAAATGTCTTGGTGACTACGGTCTGCTCATGGTGCTTTGTTACTGTTTGCAGATTAGTTTTAAAGCTCACTCTCCTAGCACAGGTCCTCTGACAACTCTCTACGAAACGCTCAGGCACAAGAACATCGTCAGCCTCCAAATGCCAGACCTGCTGAGGCCTGCAGCACAAAGGGGTACGCACCCCACTGTATTTCAGCAGAACCGTAAAACTCACCTGGTTTTGCACCAGATGAAGACCTGTCCTTGGTGAGCCAGCAAACGCTATGCCAAGAGCTATGAGACAGCCTGCATGTCCATGGTGGTGAAGGACGTCCTATTTTGGCCCGTCACCCAAAACAATTGCCGAAGTTTGTACGGTGCTGTAGGAGGATTTCCCCGTCTCTGTACAGCCAGCCCCATCGCGCTCCCTCGCCTGCCTCTCCCACATGGCCCAGGCTGCGCTCGCACAAGAGCTGGCATCGCTGCATGGGGACGGTGCGGTGCGCCGACCGAGGACACGTCACACCAGCTCACGCTATCCTGGAGGAAAGCGCAGGACCACGCCATCGCCGCAGCGCCGCCAGCATGAGTGGTCCTGCGCATACGGCTGTAATTCTAAAATAACACGTGAAAAATCAGAAATGTACAGGCAGTTAGGCAGTCATCGCCTAATAGCCAAGGCGGTAGATGCCAGAAAGACAGTAAATAAGCAGAAGTGAACATGAGCTATGTTTCAGGCTCTGTCCACGTACAGAACTAAGACAGGAAAGTAGTCAAAAGAAAACAGTTGATAAACGTTTAATGTTGATGTCTGGGGTACTTTCCTGTTTCAGGTTTCTCCTTTCACAAGGATACATGATTTATTGCTTCACTGCTCCAACCCTAGGTTTTGAAAGTGTGATTTCTTTTGAGTTTAAACTATATTTATATTTATTTTTTTGTTATCACTTTTTTATTATTGCTATAGAAAATATTTGCTGGAAATATGTTGCAGCTATTACAAGGTCATAAAAAAGAGGAGGTTTATGTATTTCTATCATTTCAAATAGTCTGTCAGAAAGTATCAGTCGCGCTAAGTGTAAGACTACTGGATTCCAGCTTTCCCTCTGCCAGCACATGGGCAGCATATGGAAGAATTAAAATAGCTCCATGCGGATGCTCCTTAGGTGCTGGCTGGGAGTACGCGAACCAAGGCATCGCAGCGTCCTCCGGGAGGTCCTCCCCAGGGCACAGTCTGCCTCCGGAGAGGCACAGATGAAGACCAGCTTTCCCATCAATGCCGGACACTGACCCTGGGCTAGAAGATGAATACTGGGCAAGGACTATAAACAAAAGAGGACTGAAGAGGGAGAGGGATCGATAATGCTGCGGAGAGCACAGAAACTGGGAACAGAGAGAGGTCTCAGGCCTCCTTCTGTAGGATTTTTCTTAGAACATGACAGAAGGGGCAAGGATTCCATTGTGTGCTTGGCAATGACAATAAAACAACAGAAAATATGTAAACAGTTTGAGAGGAAATAGCTGTAAAGCCAGAATGTTTACATCTCAAATCCTACTACTATGAGGACATCTTAAATCTGTTTATCCGTTAAAAATCCCCAAAGCCCCTCAACACCTCTGAAGTGGAATAAAGATTTTATCATTATAAATGCAAATACTAGTTAATAAATAAAGATATTTAAATAGTGAAAACAAACTTTTAACATTACGCCCAAGCATGAGACTTTTTTTTTAGTCCAATCTGTTTTTTCTTAACTTGCACTGTTGTGACATTACTGAATTTTACATACAGTTATCTGCTGCTCTCCACAGAAATACAGATGGTTTTTGTGGAAATAAACAGTCATTTATATGAAACAATTGTAAAATAGTTTATGGAAACCAGTGGTGTAATGCATTCAAATAAATGCCAGGACCGGCTGATGGAGAGCCAAGGTGTTAAATCACACTGCTTAAGAATTCAGCTGTGGGAAACAGATAGTAAATCCAGAGTGACAGAATTTCCAGTGATGGCAAAGGTTTCTGACATCTAGTCCAGTACACAAAAACTACAGCAGTTCAAACCCATTTTACTTAACACTACCTTGACAGCCAGTGAAATTAAAGAATTTAGTCAAAAGCCCCTTAAAAAGAAACAAACACTTCATTTATGCATTGCTTTTTTGTAGAATAGAAAACATGCAGCATAACTAGCAGCAAACCAGCCTTTGCAAAATATTAACAGAAGTGCTTTATTTAATTGCTACTATAGACTTTCATTCTTTTTGCATTAGCAATATACAGCTCTAAATACAGCTGAAAGGAGAAAGAAATCATCATGTTTGATCTAGAATTGAAGGTACCTATAGCAGAAATACAATATACAGATTTTTTTTTTTTTTTAATCACAAATTTAAGGGACAATGTCAGGGCAAGCAGCTGTACAGGTTACTGGCAGGGCAGTACACACTACAGCTAACATACCCTACGTCCCCTCCACACTCTGCTACCTAAAAGACGGCACCAGTGTGAACATCCTGCGATCCAAGCTCAGATGGTTATTTGTGATGCAGATCACCTTGAGGTCTCTGTCTTACTGACTTGGATTATGAAGTGGGAAAGGCGCTTTCTATAAGTATCTAATAAGATCTATATGTAATAGTATTGCAGCAAGGGGCAATACAACCACCTGGACGGGTCCATTACAGGCTTCACAAAAAACTAGCAGGAAGGAGATGGTCCCATGAATGTACCCAGTGTATCAGCAGTGCCTTCCTTCATGAGAGTGGATAAAGTAAACAAAAAAGTCTCTATCATCCAAACACTGAACTGCAGAATTTAAAATGTCACATAAATTACAGCTTTATTACCAATCCAGAAGAACCAATAAAGGTATGATTCCAATACCAACAGCTCTAAAATAGACTCAGTTCAATATTTCACTTTCATTTCAGAGGCCAGGCATGAAAAATTTTCCTCAACCATTCGGGCTGATGTCCAGAATCCCATCAGCCCAAACGCACAGGACTAACGAGCTATTTCTATTCTGACAAACTATTCACAAACTTTTTTCCCTGATGAGCTGTTCCACGTACACCAACATCCCCGTCCCCCTGTCACGCCAGTGTCTGCTCAGCATCAGCAGGCTGGTGAGAAAGGGCTTGCTGAAATAAATTATTACTGCTGCAAAACAGAGATGGAGTTTGTAGGCAGAAGGAAATCATGTCAAGCAGCCTCTATCACACCCTCTCCAGCACAGAGGGTCTCACCCTGCACAACGGCAATCCTGCTAAGGAAAATCGGCTACAAAAATAACAAGCAGGCAATCCTTCCTCTTTCCCCAACACACATCACGGCAGAGAGCAAGCGAGCATCTGACCCAAACACAGCTCCGGGAACGTGGGGGCAGAGGGTGCTGAGCAGGAGGGGCAAGAAAAGCCACAACCTGGCAGCAGCGAGCCCCTCCGAGGAGCAGCCGCAGGACCGGACAGCCAGCTCCTTACCACTGCATGGGACCGCCAAACAGGGAGAAAGCTGGGACAACGGGGGCTATACGTTTACGCTTCTGCTTTTTTTACTGCGTTGCCTCTTTGGTGAAAGGGGGGCAAGCACGCAGGAGAGTCTTGACCAAGGATCTGCAAATCCTGATGTTCTTTTTAATTTTAATGCTGCTAATATAAACAGCTTAATGCAAGGAAAACCAAGATTTCTGAAGTATTTCCAGGTAAAGCCATTCATAACTGGGGGCAGAAGACTCTGCGGGGATGCTATAATTATCCAAAACAAAGCACTGAAAGCCAAAGAAACTCAAAACTACCATTAAGCAGAAAAGCATGCATGTAAACACAAGGAAATACAAATTAATTGGCTTTTCACTGTCACAGATGCTGGGGCTTCCGTCTCTTAAAGAGTCAGAGCAAACATATGCATCGCCTACTCTAACATACTTACTTTTAAATTTAAACTCCTCAGTTACCATCATTCAACGACACTATCAAACTTTAATGACAGTTATTCTAATTGTGCTTCATCTCTTAAAAATGCCTTAATCACGGGGCTATGGTTTTACATAGTTTATTTTCCCAGTTCTCCTTTTTAAAATACATATATATAAATAAATAGATAAGCAATAAAAATACACACCACGCCCCTTTCCAGCCATTTCTTTTTGTCCTATTCCCCTGCCTGCAAGATGGGGATGAGAAAGCAAAACTCACGCAAGACCTGCAGCTCCTCCAGGAGCAAGAGCAGCCAAGGAACAGGATTCTCCGTTTCCAGCCGCCCCAGCCCCAAAGCCGACAGCGCGGGGCCAGCCAGCGGTGCAGCGGGCCGGCCAGCATCAGGAAGGGCTTTAACGGTTCTTTCCTGGCCTTAACACCTACAGCCCGTTAGTTCCTCCTCTCCTGTGCTTTCCAACACCCCGATAACCCCCACCGTGAACTAGGAGAACAGGCGCCATCCAAAAGATGCTCAGAATTAGCACTTTTCCCTATCGTTTGTTTTTTCCTGCCGCATGCAACCACCCCCTTGGAAAGGAGACCCACCACCCCTGCTCCAAAGGGCAGCTGCGCCTCTGGGTGCCTGGGGGGGCCAGAGACAGCCTGCCCTGAGCCGGGCAGGGTCCCGCGGGGGGGCCGGAGATGGGCTCCCCAGCCGACTCCGCTCCTGCCGAGAGCACGGGCTCACAACAAGGTCCCTTGGGAACTCCCAGCAGCCCGGCATCAGGGTCTTAATCTTCTGATGAAAGGAAAGCATTTCTTGACGGAGAACAACAGGGAAAATTTTCATTAATGCCGACAGTCATCTCAAGGCAACCAACACGTAAGAGTCCAAGGAGTTTAATCTATTTAGGAACTTACAAGAGTTATATTCTGTTCTGGGAATTATTACGGATATTTTTAAAAGTCGCAGTGTTACATTTCTTTAAAGACTTAACTTTCAACAATTTAGAAATTAAAACGGAAATGCGTACATGAAAGGAAGCAGATTCCATGTTCGAAATCTAAGGCGTAGTTTCAGGAGAGCCATTCTGCGCATGCAACAGAGACCCTGGGCCCTCGCTCTAGATACCTCGGATTTGCTGAGGACCCCACAGAAATATATTTGCCTTCACAACTGAAGACGACCTGCTCCATGGAGGGAGCAAATCTGCACGTTATCATCGGCTCCCGTCCTGCCTCTTCACTGCCAGCCTGCCCTGCCTGTAGCCACCGCTGCACTCCCGCGCTGCCAGCCCGACCCGCTCTCCTCCCTTACTCCGGCCACGGGGACACGGAGCCGTCGTGCCCCTTCCTGGCACTTTGGGGACGCCAGCTCTCCTTAGCATCTGCGGGAGGCAGGAACAAGACAAATCGAATACAGCACCACGGCATCAATGCCAAGTATTTAGAAGCACAACTGCTGAGATACTCCAGAAATAGAAAAATCGTGGGACAGGTTTAAACGAAAACCTTCAGCGTTTCGGCATCTGCACGATTTCCCTTGGGCCTGGTGGGGTGCTTGACAATAAGTGGTTTTTCACACAAATAGTATCTTTGTATTGCAGTTTTTGCTTATCTCCCGTCTAAGTTTTGAATAAAATGTGTTTATAAACAGTTTCAGAAGCATGTTTAAGACATGAAATCTGACATTGAAAGTGGTGCTTAGACTGATATGTTAGAAAGTGAATTTTCAAACAAAACTCAGATCTCTTTTCCCTAGTTGCTTTCTGAATGGAAGATGAGCCTCATGTTTGCAGCAGCACTCTTTATTTTGAGCTTCTGTTCCTCAAGTTCTGAAGGATAACTTAACAGCTCTGTGTGAACAAATCTGAAATACAGGAATAATAAACCACTACAGAACCCAGTTTTGTAATAAGTTGTGCTGCTTGCCACAGCTCCGAGTTACTGGGTAATGGAACGGATTATTTTAACTGGCCTTTGCAGCTATAATTCCTCTGGTTCTGTTGTAGAGACTAAAATATGATATGGAGGCTTTTATTTTTATGTCCTATCCCTGTTTCTTGAATTTTTCTCTTTCCTTATTCAACTTCCTGTGGCAGTGAGATAATACACTTATCCAGACTAGTAAGATTATTTTAGACTATTTTCGGTCACTTTGCACATTTTAAAGAATGCAAAAAGCACTAGTTGACAGCTGTTAGGGACTTGAATGTTATTGTAAAGCAGCTGTTTTCATTTATAGAAAAAGTATTAGTCTTTCTCCAAACTGAACAGAATACTAAGTTAATAACTCTCACCCTAACCTACGGAAAATACAGGTCATGTCTGTGAAATGTTGGCAGAAGGTATTGTTTATAACAATTAAACTCGTATAGCATTTTGTTCTTAAAAGGATTGAGCATTTCTGGTTCAGGGATGTTTGCAGTTTGAAGCAGCTATTAAATAATAATCAGTAGCATGTTCACCCTGCAAAGAATTTCTACTTAAAATCAGACAAGATTAATCAGACAAGGCTTCTCTCTTCACAAGAAATTTCAAATGAAGAGAGGCTGACATGGACCAGAAACAGGCAGGATTATTCTAACATTTCAGCATTTTACATTGTTTAGTTTTGTCTCTCATTTCCTCCTAGGAACATTCAGTTTTTATATACTGACATCAATGCTTAATTTGTTTGAAAACAAAGCCTCTGTACACATTCTCTCTGCATTCTTATTTACCTTACATTAGTATTTATAGTCCATTCAGTCAAGCTCTGGAGGAAAAGGCAACTGGCATCCCAGAGAATATATTTGTTGAAGAGCAAAAGGAATGAGACAGCTCAAAGGCAAGGAAGACAACTTTCAAGTGTACATATAGTTCCTGCACATATTTAATTTGAGAATCACCATGGCATCAAGATACACAAAGTATCAAGAATGAAGTCATCATCTTTCTTATGTTCTTAAAATTGTAAGCCATGCAAACATATTTTATGGAAAATATTGAATGCAGGCTTTAGTGCAGATATAAAAAGCCTGATAAGATCTACTTGCCTACTGCACATAGTGGGATGCTGTCAGACTCAGTCTTAGCTGTGCTGTGGTATCTGAACATAAGGGTCTCTGCATTTCATCTTGGAAAAACTGCTTTCCTTGGTCCAACTGAGTGCCTTCCTAAAAAGTAGCATTTAAAATGTACATCTACCATAACCTAAATTCCTAGGCTAACTGGGTAACACGCAACTATGGGTAAAAGTAAGACCAGCAGAAATAGACACCAGATTGATTGTGTAGGAAAATCATTTAGCAGTAAAGCAAATCAAGTTATATTGCTAATGGTATTTTACAGTTATGCAACATGATCTGTGCGACCTACAAAACTCTCTGCAAAGCATGAGGGTGGGATTTTAAAAGCATGCCTAATATCTACCTTTTTTAGAAGTTAATATTAAGACTCTTACTGATTTCTAGGGAGCAGAATTATACCAAATACTAAACCACCCAAATCTCCCCTTCTAAAAAGGCTTTTCAAGACTCCATTATTGTATCTGTCCAAAATCCAGACAGCACCATATCTGACATTTTCACTGATAAATTCAGGAAGAACGAGAAGTTCTTATGCTCATGATTTCAAGCATGTGATTCCCTTTCTGTAGATCTGCCACACTGCAGACCAATTTTATATTTAAACTATCAGCTGCTGGAGTGCTCGCAACGTTCAAAAACATTCTCAAAGAGATCCAGACATAGCAAGGTTATACAAAGCAATCCTTAAACTATCTGTGGATATTGGGGTTCTCCACAGGACCTTTATCCCAGCATCTCAGCACTGCCCAGGCCAGCGTGATATGCACAGCGAGGTCTCTGCAGCAGTGAAGGGAGCCGTCAGCTTTTCTGCCCCCACTGCTGCAGCCCGCTGTGGTTAGGGTATCTCCCCATCCTTAGCCTCTTTCTCTCCCATTCTGGCTATTTTGAGAAAACTCTCTTGCGTGAGAGGCATCACCGAACCTCCCTCAAGGTGGTCCATCACTGGATTAGACCAGCCTCCTCTGGGAGCTCATTCCACAACCAAGAGTGTTTTATTTCCAGCTCTCACGTAAAATATGCATGGGCAATACATGCTGCTGAGCACGCAATAGGTTAAACAAATTGATGATAAAGTATTCTACTTAGTTATTTTTCATTACCATAAGAAAACATCAATTACATTTTCTATTTTATGAGTGTACACAAGGGAATCCATTACAATAACAGAGAGGTTGTATGACTGTTTTTGCTGCTTCTTTCCTAAGCAAAAAGAACAGTTAGTTTTTAAAGACAATGAAACCAGCCCAGAGAAAAGGCAGGCACACCAGCATATCTGCATAGACAGTTCCTATCCTGATTTATCCAGCCTGACTCCAACTAATTAAACATCTGCCTCAACAATTTCCTCTGCAGATTTATCTTCTCCAGTATGTAGCACTGACTGGATGTTACAGGCTTTTCCCTAACTTGCAGCCATTGCCACGTACTTCTTCCAGTTGGTTATTTGGGCACGTGGCAAGAGATGATACAGTATTCCCATTAACCCCCTGCTGCTGCCTGTTGTGGGACAGGTCACCAGGCTCCCAAAGCACGGCTTCAGTACAATCATGTCCTCTATGAAACGACTTAAGGGCTGCAGTTCTCTCAGCTGTAACACATACAGGTTATTTTACCACCTGCATTTCCTGTTGATTGACTCAAAAATTATTATTTAAAAAAGGTCAGAGTTCATACATTTAAGGCAAAAGCCTTGTGACACTAAGAAAGGAAAACTGCAAGGCATGTGGAATAGTTTGAATAGTTTGCAATAATTTTATCTAACACAATATCTAAATAGAGCTAGGTGCAATCAGAATATTGCTTACATTTTTTTCATGCCGCTTTCTATGAAACAAAGGTTATACCCCACTTCTATCTCCTTCTACTGACCGGTATCTTCCTGCAATAAATAATCTTTGTCCTGAAGTTAAATTACAGTCAAAAGTCTTTATTTGGCTTTCGTCTTTTCAACAAAAGGGATTTTGAAATAAACACATTGGCATTTTTTACAAAGGTAGTTCACACTACAGCTACGTGAATGCCGGTGCACGTGCTGAAACAGAATGTGGGGAAACCTGGGCTCCGCGAGACTCTTCGTCAAGAGAAACTTTCTGTCATTAACAGCTTTGTGCTCCAGGAGGTAGGCAAGGGCTGGTAGCTGCAAGGATGGTAATGGCACTTTTAAACAAAAATCAAAAATAGAGAAGCTCAGAAGGTCATCACCTCACAGAGGTGACTGACGCGTATGGATTTTCAGGAACTTGCTACTCAATAGCTTGTTGAAAAACCTACTTGTAAGCTGCAGACTACTGGCTGAATAAAACAGAGAAAGCTAGTCTAGTGTTTTAGCCGTGGTCATGCTGCAACATCTCCTTCCTGACTATACAACAAAAATTCTTCAATTTCTTCCTCACCCAAAAAAGCCAACCAAGATTTGAATTTTCCTACAAACACAGGACCAATTTGAAAAATGTCATGTAAGTCAGTGGTGAAAATAGGTCAGAAAACAATTTCTTATACAAGTACTTGGAAAGAGCATAAGCCGTAAACATAATGAACTTGTTTGTCCTGTGAAGACCAGTCTGGAGGCATATTGAAAATGTGCAGAAAAGTTCATAGGCATTTCAGTTTCATTAAACTATTACAAAAGCTTTAAATAAACATGTTAAGTCTATTTTCGGTTAGTACTTCTTAAAAATCAGAACAATCAACTTAAAAGGAAGCATTGCTGAATGAGAAGAAATGCTTTTCTTAAATTATGTCTTATCTTTTATTCAGAACTTTGACATCCTAATCCACTGCTTAATAATGACTTGAAGTACAACGGCACAGGACCGTACTATGCTAATAGTCTGATCTTAAATTCCATTTATCTGTGCATCTCCCAGTGAAAGTAAGGGGCATATCCACTCCAAATAGGAAGAATCTGGTGGTAGATGAAGAATGATGACAAAATCCTTTCCTACACCGGCTCCAGCCTATCCATGCCTCCTGCAATGGCATCCTGAGCCTGTCCGTTAGCCCAGGCGGCATTTCCACCCAGCTCTGCTAATGGCAGCACAAGGGACTGTGAAAGGCTTGTTTTGGATGCAGAGGGCAGCGCAAGCAAGAGGATCCCTCTGTGCAGACAGCTGCAATTTCTGCTGTTTTAAAGATGACAGGCAAGACCCTCCAAAACCCCACTACCTACACCCCCAAAGTGTGCTGACTGATGAATCACGGTTTTGGATAAGGGAAGTAACTGGGAATAAGGGAAGAAAATTTTCATTAAAAAGTTTAATTTGTGGTTTACCAATTTAAGACATAAATACCTAATCTGAGAATTCTCCTCACCCATGTGACACTATTACATTACAATTTCAATAATGCATTATGACTGCTCACCAACATTTAAAAAATAAAACAAAAAAAAGTATTTCATTTATGAAATTCAGTAAAATGGGAATTCAAGCAGAAACCTTTCCCTAGAGGGATCACTCTTCTCGCAGCGACTCCAATTCATGAAGCTTACAACTGCAGGTCCTAATTCTGGACATATCTGTACACAACTGAAATCTGCAAGCAACACCAACTATCTCAAGAAATCCAATTACATGTTCAAAAGTAAACATACTTATAAGTAACCAAAAGGTTTTTAGTCGTGACTTCTACTGCGATTACATCCACAGCAGGGATGATGGTCATATCTCAAAAGAGATGAGATGTCACATGGATAATTTATAAAAAGTAAACTGAAATGGTTTATTATACAGTTAGAAAAAACCCAAATAATACATACATGCTTATATACTGTTACTACAAAGGTTTCTGAGCAGAAGTGACAAGACAGTAGAAATGAATGTATTGGCTGAAGGAATAAAAGACAGGTCCATTCCATTTCTAAACTACTGAGCAAAATTAACAAAAATAAAAGCAAAACCAAATTTTAAATGGACCAAGAGTGAAACATCTGTTACTCGAAGGAGGAAAGTAGTTTAAAGACTGAGCTAAGTGAATCCTTTAGCCACCTCCCTTCAGGGAAGAGAAATCTGACCCCAGGAAATAAATAAAAGTCACCCAAAAAGTGAACAAAAGAGGTGTTTGAAAAAAACAGAACACCATTCATCGCAGCTAACGACTTGTTCATTATGAGTGATGATGGATAAAGACTTCTCACGCTGAGATGAAATCAAGATTTATATGCATTGTTTCCTCTCCCAACTTGTGGGAAGATCATCATCATTTAATTCTATCTCTGCGGCCAGTGATGGGCATCCAGAGAGCTGGTTATCAAACGGCGCAGTCAGCTGGCAAAAGCCGAAACGTGCAGTTGGCACATCTGGACCGAGCCGCCACAGCCGAGGGTGAACAATGACTCCTGGCCAGCGGCCAAATTGCTGCAGACGCTGGCGGGTCTCATCTACAACCACCCCTACCAGCATCTCTCTCTCTCTCCCCCCTCCCACCCCTTTTTTTTTTTTTTTTTACGAGAATCAGATTTTCATTGCTTCATTCAATTGCTCTCCTCTGCCATTTTTTACAGCTCTTATCGTTCCCTTGGAATATGGCCTTGAGACAGCTCATCCGTGTCCTTCACTGTGTTATCTCTTCTAACTTTTATTAAAACTTCAGCTCTCATCTGAAGATAGCTAATTAAATCCATGACAGATTATACACTCGTTTAAAAACTGCACTGAACTACTTTTTCTAAAGAGAACAGGGTTTATTTTCTTTTCCCATAGTTAAAACTAAGGGTATATAAGGAGGTTTCATTCATTTACAAAGACAAGATCCTTATCTTTACCTAGTATATAGATAGGTTTATATTAAAGTTCCTTTGTTGCGTGACAAGACTCGGTGCAGTTTCTCACAGTAATTATTTCCTTGTTGCTGGAAAGATCTCTCAGCCTTATACTTTTGAAATATATATACTAACGTATATGTGAATGCACATTTACACCCTGGAAAAGCATTGCTCTAAAATATAAATGCAAGTACTATAAATTTTCTTTTTTTAAGTGTTGATATGTCTTAACTATGAAAGTACTATTTTGACAACATTGCAGAAAGTAAATTTTTCTTTTTCACTACAAGTAACAATGAATCCTTTAAATTATTTAAAATCATACTAAGCATCATTTTCTTACATAAATTAAAAGCGTACAAATGCTATCAAGGACTGGTCTTACTGTACTTCCACCCATCACCTCAAATTACCGCTAGCTGGACTTGAATGCAAATGGCTTTGTTATCATAAATAAATATTTGCAGTAATGGATATACTGCTCTGCAGCAAACATTATGCAGCTCCTCCACTGTCTGCTTTTTGCCAGTATCTAGAACACAAACCTGTGCACAGAACTGCTTTTGAGTGGTGCTGAAAATCACAATACCCACTGAAAAAAAAATTGAGCATCTTTCACAACAGTTAAAAAGAGATACAAAATATGCTCATGGAAAAACACCCTACCCTTCAGAAAATACGATAAATAACCCACCTGAGCCTCTCTGTGATCCCTTCCTTCTCTTTAAGGCCTTTTGTAAGATATCCTTCATGGTGACCTTCATACTGTCCACCTGAATAAGTGAGAATCCATGAGCAGCATTTCTGCAAGACAGATGCACACGCATTTTTACAAAATAATCATCATCAGGCAGCTCACTGCAATTTTCCTTAGTTTCAAGCAAAGGACTTGTTAGGCACAACAATTAACAAAGTTGTGCTGTAAAAGTAAGTTAAAAGGAGAAACTGAGCAAACTCCCTTAGGCAGAGACAAAAATGGATTGAGATTCAAGGTGTGTAAGGATTTTCCTAATTTATCTTTATTTTTGATCAATTTGTGTTCATCATTAAAAAAGAAAAATGAGCAAATGTACCTGCGGAGCTCCTCAACTACTCATTATTAAGTATCTGCTAGGCGTTTCACAGTGCATACAAGAGAAACAGTTTGCAATGTCATTTTCATACATGTCCCGATGGCAGATGTAACAAATCATTAAGGAGAAGTGGAAGAACAACACTCAGAAATAACAGCAGCTTTTCAGCAATGTTCATGTATGGCATTATTTCAAATGCAAGTAACGTGCTTTCTTTGGACACGTTTTTGTGACCATCACGGCACAAGATCTCCCAGAAAGGTTTCCGACAGCGGGGTACGTGTCCTGGCCATTGCCCGCTGGAGAGCCCACATTTGGGGAAACACCGCAAACAGCGGGGGGGGGGGGGGGTGTTACGGAAGGTACCGCCAGGCAAATACTGAAAGTGGCATCACTGGGGAAGCAGAGGAGATGACAGTATAATAGAAGAGATACTGGATTAATATATCAGCAAATTTTGCCCCTTAGACCTTGCAGTCAATCTCTGCTCATGTCAGTAGATGTCACTGCAGACAGTTAGCACAGAAATTTGAGAGCTGCTAGGCACCCACAGGGAGAGATTTGCACTGCATGGAAAAAAACTGTTTTGCAAAGCTATTTAGACAGGAGGAGGAGCTTTGTATCTGGCAACTAGGAATTTTAATCAGGGAGTAGAGCTCTATATGAATATCACAGCTGGAATATTTTTGAAAGCAACTGGCAGTGAAAAGCAATCCAAGCAACACAATTACATCATTAAAAACAAGACCATATTACACATCACTAAGACACAAACACTGGGAATACAAGTTTGAGTTCGGATCACTTCAGACGTGGCATCCCCGGCCCAGATGACGAAATGACATCTTCAAGCCCTCACCACACAGTAACACCTCCTCCGGCCACTGGCTGCAGCGCAGACCCGGTGGCCAGCGAACTCCCTGCCTGGGCACCCACTGGCCACCGGCTTGCGGTCCCGCAGCTCGCTCACGCTCTTCTCGTGCCTGTCGGAACGGCAAGCACACGCTGTCCCCTTTTACCCCGCTCACAGCACAGAGCTACCTTATTTACCCCCGTTAAGCTTTTCAGCTCAACATCATCTGCCAAGCGTGACTGGAACAGGCTGAAGAGACAGTCAAGAAATCCACAACGGGTGGTCATTTTTGCGTTACAAAAAATACAAAAAGCCTGCCACACTGTGAGTAAGGTATCGGATGGGTCTGTTTTCAGAGCATCCCCCAGCTCCTCGGGCAGCGCGCCCCACGGCAGACAGTCCCACAAGCCACTGGAATAAAACGGTGTTTCCTCCTCGTCAGTTGCGAGTTAGTCTCATCTGAATTTCATTCTCAATTCCCTTTGTTCCTGGCAAAATGAAACTGCCTAAAAGCCCCAAATTTATGTTCTCTAGACCATTTATTATTTATAACTCTATCTTACTTGTCTTCAAATATTCCCAACCTTTTCATGCATCTACTTTTTCCCTCTTTATTTCTGCCATGTGTTTAATACAGAAGGAGCAGAACTGAGCCCACTACTCCACATGAGGGAGTACCGTCCATGTCTGCAGTGGTGAGATTGCCATCCTCGGTACAGCCCAAGGATTCAGGGGGTTTGACTAATGCCATACAGCAATCAGAGACCTTCCTAAACTCTTTACTGGTGAGCAAACCTTCCCTTAAGCTGCTACGGAGCCCTGCAACATGCACGAGCACCGCACAATATCTTGCCTTTGCTCAGCAGAAGGGAAGTCGTCTGGGAAGTCGACCGGGAAGTCGTCCACCTTCCTTCCTGAAGTCATTACAGCTCTAGTCTGAACCGACCTGCTGAGCTAAATTTAGTAGATTTTTTGAAGTGAAAAACCTCTTCTACAATTATACTATAATTACAAAAAGGAAACTACCTTTGTGCTCTTATTTAAATGACACAATGTTTGCTAAAGAAAAGCCTTGCACACTGGACCCAACCATCAGAACACCGATTCAAAAGACATCTGGCGCCTTCAGGTAATTCATATAATGCTCTGCAATATGGAAAGAAGGTTTCCAGAGAACTGCAACCAAAATACAGGAAAATAAATTAAAATACTGCAGAAAAAAACCCCAACAGCAAAGGTGAGGAAAGTCTTCCAAAACCTTCTATGGCCAAAATTACTGCAGTCACAATTTTTTTTTTTTTTTCTTCCTTCAGTACAAAATGTTTTTCAAATGTGTTTTCCCACAAACAAAGCCAGGCTGCATCCCGGATCAGCCCCGCTTCCCGCTGGGCGTGAAGCAACCGACAGCAACCGACCATGGCTGACCCAGCTTGGGGCTGCTCATACCAACACGTATCTGGAACCTCCTGAAAATGGAAGATTGTCTTTTGATTCCTGACACTTCAGCTGCTAAAGAGCACATGCTGCTGTTGATCCCGCGCGCATTTCAGGCCATCCCGACTTGGTCGATTCTTCCTATTGAGCAGCTGGCCTGAGAACTGTCAGACTAATTTTCCTGACACTCTATTACTAACTCATGCCTGAGCCATGGCCATTCTTTGCCTCAGAAGCTGGATCTCATCCCAGAACAATCTTTAAAAGTTTATTTTACTGATCAAAGCAAAATAAGAAAAAGCTCTGTGTTTTACTATATTTAGTGTGCTATCCAGTGCGCGAGACTTTGGCAAGAGCAGTGAAATGTAAAGCGCACCCCGCATTTGTAAACTTTTGGATATTTGCTCTGGAACAGAGCCAGAGGGTCTGAAACGTCCGTCCCAGTTCAGACGCGTGATTCTCCCCTTCCTTTGCTCCGGCTCACTAAGCGTGCAGCGCTGTTTTTCTCTAACAATACAGCGCAGAACCTCAGTAACGACATTTTAGCACTCAGCAAACCCACAAATCTGCGCCGAGAGCAGATTTAAGCCCAGACCAAAGAGATTCTGCCGTCATCCTGGGGTCAGGCCAGCGTGTCAGAGCACATCTCCTGTGCCGCAGAGGAGGAGAAGCCCCGCGCCGTCCCCGGCGCGCTGGAGCGCTGTCAAACAGGCAGGGAGTCTTGGAGCCACCCCTCCGCACTGGATCGCCTAAAACATCATCAATCTGCTGCAAACCCGCCTTTATGTGAAAATAGCACAGTGAGGCTCTTCTGGAAGAAATACACACCCCAGCTCACCTTGCCAGCTTCCCGGTTATGCTCTGCATTGATAATGTGCATGGACTGTCCTCGCTCAACCTAATTCCAGCATATCCTTAATTACGATTATAAATTACACGTTTTAGCTTACTCTGCTAACGTGCGATACCTTTATTTTAAGTCAACACACTAGAAAACGGGACAGACAAGAAGATGCTATTCAATCAATTAAAACTGCTGCTTACAAATTGGAAGCCAAAGAAATTCCTTAGCTTGTATTTTCTGTCACTTTACAAAAACATACCTGGGTGACAAGGTTAAATCAAGCAAAGGAAATCCCTGGCACTTATCATCCACAGGCATTACTGATAAATTGTGCAGTGGAGGAATAAAGGATTACCTTCTGTATTTTTTCATTACACTTTTCTTTTGTTACAGAATACATAAATCCATTGTGGCACAATGTAATATGTATCATCGTGCTACACCTGTGGACGTTTCATAACGGCTGCCATGTCTGTGCAGTCAGGAATGATAAGTGAACCACCCGTGAATGTTAATGATAGTGATCATTCTGCGGTAACTTGGCTTTCCATCTTCTTTTACAGCCTCAGTGCTGGAGCCAGGGTGGCAAGGTTCAGAAGAGGAAAAAGAAAACAACAGAAGAGGCAAGAGCTTCGGCAGGCTGACGCCGGGGTGTTGCCTGGGGGGGGAAGATGCTCAGAGGCAGTGTGGAAACGGGCAGTGTCCTCTCCATGGGCTCTGTTTGTGCAACAAAATAAAACCCCAACACTTAAAGGACAAAAGGCTTCTGTTCTGAATGAGAAACAAACTTTTCCAAAAGCCGCCTTTCCAATCCGGAGCAATTTTTTAAAATTTATTTTCAATTTTTTTTTTTTTTAACACTCAAGTGGAATTTATAGCACTTAAAGCTTGCTGCAAAAAATGGTTGGCATGGTTGAAAGTGTCTGTGAATGAGCAAGAACGGTTTCCACTTGATCAGCACAAAGTCAAGTTAAGACTAAAAATCCCAGTTGACGCAATGTACTTAACTTAAGCTGGGTAATTTTTAAGACAAGTACACAGTGATATGAACCAGAATAACTATGCCAGCCACAATTTTTATTCTGAGCTCTAAATAATGTTGCTTTTGTTCATCTCAGGTTAGCCTTGGATAACTCTGGGCTCTTGAGTTTAATTGGCTATATTTTGACACTACTATAAGCTATCATTAGACACCCACCAAAGTCAGCTTCCTGCTCTGACTCCTTTCTTGGGGTCCTACCCCTCCCTATTCACTATCCTGGGAGCCTACCTTCTGAACTTTGGCACCTACATTAACTCTCTTGAATTTGCATTTTATAAATATTCTAAAAGATACCGTAAATTACCTACAACCATGTAAAAACTGGTAACAGGCCTTTTGGGGAGTGCTTCTGTAATCCAAGTAAAAAACACATTTCAAAGCTTTGAATTGAATTTGTAAGTGTATTATGAAAGCCTGATATTTAAAAAATGTTTCAAACCTTAATCTATCAGGTATAGCAGAGGTGCTGCTTTGAAAAACACATATATAATAGTCAAAGCAATTTAAACATAATATCAAAACAGAAAAAAGGTGCTACAGAGCAGAGGAACTGTATGCCAAATTTAATCTGTGTGCCAACTGGCAGCTGAGCTACAACTCCTAGAAACACCATTAGATCGAGTATGTCAAGTTGCGATAATAAAATTTCCACGGGAAAAATCCCTAATGATAGTACAGCCTTACTTTAAGCTACCTTTGCTCAGAGTCTTTCAGGTATTACTTCATCATCTCAAGAAGTCTGCATTTACATGAATGCAGCGCTTTGTTTGACTCCTCCTGACAAATCATACTCGACATCAAAGAGGACTGTTTGCGAATGCCATGTTTGACATTGGACAAAGTACTGCTTTCCACAACAGACATTTTCCAAAAACATAACTCGCTAGACTAATGGGCAGTTAGAAGCCAGAATGACTGCCCTCCGTCTTCTCCTTGTGTAACTTTGCCAGAGTCCTTGGAACTTGCCAAATTCGGTCATGCCTGCTTAGCTTGCTCGACTGATTGTGCCAGAAAAGAAAATAAGACACAGATGTATTTGAGCTCTTTGAGATGCCAGTAAGAGAGACAGCTAATGGCTTCATTTCGACCCTCCCCTACCAGCTGGGCACAGGTGGGGGGATAATGAGGTCCCTCTCCCTAATCAAACTCAATTATTTACTACTCTATATAGCCACAAAGACATTCACATTCAGCTCAGAATATAAAATGCACTGTGGGCTACTTCCAACCACCGCCACTGGGTATTTATAACTAACTCAAGTGGCTAAGAGTTTGCCTTGGCAGGAGTTTAAGTGTATAAAGTTCTGCAAACTGTTTCTGCTCAAACATGTCCTGCTGAAACGGGGTCCCTGGCAAGGTTCCATAACTGTCAGCTCAGTAACTGCACAACATCTGAAAACATATCCAAGATGCAGGATGGGTGAAATCTGAAATAAAACACCATGCTTCATCAGGAAGCTTCTCAGAGGCATCAACTTTTTTCAACAGTGATTCAATATTAATAAACATTACAAGTCACGAGCCTGACACAGCAGCAGCTGAAATACTTCAGCATGAAGAGGAAAAAAAGAGATGCAAAATATAAAAACACAATTACATGCACTAGTAGAACGACAGGGAAGGAAGAAGATGTAGAATTTACAACAAATCCCTACAAAAATAAGACAGCACACACACTTAAAGTCACAGAAGTAACAATCTTTTGATCAAGTGATTATCAAGTATTGTCTATTCTAGGGGACACATTAAAAATTCTAATTTAACTCTATTTACAAATAACTACTTACACAGGAAGTACAAGCAATTTCGAATTAACATGTGCTCTCAGAAAAGCACCACTTCTTATGATGCAGTTCTCCTATTTCTAATCAGCAGGACCTCCAAGTTAGAAGGAAGGTGCTCACATGAGCCCAAATTATGTTAAAGCATAAGGTTTCACATTTCTTTTGCAGGATTTGCAGCTGGACCTTAAATCCTGCTCAAGCACCAGTCAGAGAACTGCTGGCCAGGCCAGGGTCCTGCTGAGATCTCTGGGCTCCACACAGGAACACTGGTTCCACCTCTTCCAACCTAACATCCAAAATCTGAGACCAGATTTGTTCATTGCATTTAAAATACCAATCCCTATTTATGTACTGAGTACAGGCAACAGGAGTTTAGGTAGGAGGCAGTTGAGAAAGAAAGGGGACTTTTTCCAGATGAGAAATCATCAACAATTTAGAATCTTCTTATCTGGTCTACCTGCAATAAATGCTTGTGATCCTTTATGATTGCATGGAATTAGAACAGAATTTTATCTATATGCCTGCTGGTATTTTTCTGGGGATACTGAAAATGCAGGATTATCTTGAAAATAAAACAACCATAGAATCATAAAATTTTTTAAAAAAATCAAATTCATGGCAATAGCACTGACTCTAGAGAAACGGATGCAGGTGAAAGAGATATTCCCTCTTTCAGATAAAACACGCAGCATTCTTCAGTCAGGTGGAAGGCACTAAATATTCTGCAGTTCCACAGACAGAAAAGTCAGTTGCCTGGCTCAACTGCGTGACTGTAACCTGCATAAACCAAAAATGGACCTTGTAAAAGGACTGGTGAGACTGCTTCATTTCCTCCCTGTATCAGCTTCCACATGACTGCATCCAGTTCAGCACGGCTGAATATGCTTACCTTGAACAACTTATTTGTAAATACTGTGGACAGAATATTTTATTTTCCAGTGACCTAATGCAGTGGAATAAAGTGAATGGGCCTTTGGGAAACACACGTGGAATTTCTGAAAATTTCTTTCAGTAGGGTGCTTTAGAACATCTCCAAGAAACACAGTACACAATAAAGAATATAAAAGTGTAATTAAAGAGGTCGGAATTTTCTTTTAAATGTCTGATTATTCAAAACTGGAAGCAGCTGTATGGCTATGAAATGTAAGTAATCCTTTATAAATTAAGAAATGCCCAATAACCAAGAAAACCCTATTAGAATTTTCATTATCAAGAGATCCAAACATGAAATATTTTTCCCAAGTAAGAACTGATTTACACTACTAGTATTTTGTTACAGTAATTAAGGCCTTCTGATGGTATAAAAGATTTTTCAGTCACAAGTAAAGAAAAAGAAAAGGGATCAAGCACAGTAAATATCACTCAAACACTAATTCACTGACAATGAAATAGCAAATTCTTCCTGAGCTACAAACCTGAGAGCTTCAACGTTTCAGTGGCGGATGGGGTCTTCCTCTTCAAAATTCTTCTGGACTGTAGATTGGCGTGTCCAGTCCTATTCTAACTGGCATGCTTATTTACTGGTCACTTCTCTACTCAATCACTGCATTGTTATTAATACACCCTGCAACTATTTAAAATTATTTGCTTTTCAGTCCACTGACCAGTCATAAAATGCAAGTTTACTACTTTGTCTGTCAGGCTTTGAAAGAAGATTTTGAAGGCTCTCGTATGTGGAATACCCAAAACACCACGAGTACACTTTTTTTTTTCCTGCTAAAATTCAATACATTTTCCCAAAATATATAAAAAGTCACTAGCAAGATCAGTTCTTAATACCTGTTGAAAAGGGCTCGGCATATCCAACATGAATAACTTCATGATTTTAACTCTCTGAAGCTACTATGTACATTATTTCATTTATTATTCAGAACATATTTTTCATGAATAAGCAGCATGGCTGGAGAAAAATGAAGATTATGAGCTCAGACTTTGTGTAAATTCCAAATATTTACTAGCGGGAGTGCATCAGTTCAATGTTCTCCACTAATCATATAAAGAAGGGCTTATTTTCTTCTCTGTAGTTTTAGACTTCCAACGATGGGCTCACCCAAGCTGCTGCCAGCAGCTTTTACTTTCCTACCTGCCTCGTGACAAGCCCCGGAGCAGGGCATCGTCTGCAGAGAACCGCGAATACACACGCCCCCTGAACTTCGCTAAATTCAGATGAAGAAAACTAGAGAGGAAAAAAAGATGCGGAGGTGGCACGGACACCCAGATGTTTCCCAGTGACTGAGAAAGTTAGCATCCATACTCACATGCGCACAAAGAGCGACTGTTTCGCTGCCAGGCCGGGAGAAGAGTACTTTTCAACCAGCGCCAGAGTGCTGAAGCCAAACTTGTGAATGGGCTCATTGGAATCCAAGGGTGGAAAATCTGTGTCAACCTCACCGTCATCCTCAGCAATATGGAGACAGTAGGCATTGACGTTGTCGCTGAAACAAAGACAAAACAAGTTTATTCAGGAGGGAAGCTAGACAACCAATTCAGTTCAGTCGATCAATACCAGTCACTAAATGCTGTAGAAAACAAATCAGCGGACACACCTATTACAGGATTAATATACTTAAAAGCCGCTGATGGCACACATATAAATATGTCCCAACAAAGTCCCAACATATCTTGCTACCGCAACCATGTGGTAATTCAAAACAACCCCCAAAACCTCAGAGTAAAGCAGTGAGTCTTACTTAATCATTAACTGAACTGCGAGCAAAATACTGACAGCGATTAAAATACACTAAAGTCTATAAAAGTTCATGACTTCATAAAGCTGGAAGTAGTATTTCTCCATTTGTGAAAATGTATTTATTTTACAGATAAAGACCATTACATTTTAGAATTAAAGACAAACCAGCGGTGTCTGTCTGTCTTTCATAGATTAAGCAACTGTGAAAGTTTACTGAATGTAGGCTTGAAAAGCAGAGAATGCTCTCAGGCAGGTAAACAGTGCAATGAACTACAGGAAAAGTAAAAAGTCTGTTCAACACAGTGGCAATGATTAGTAGAAAAGCTACCTTTTCTAAATATCTAAGAAGTCCAGTCACTAAAAGCCGTTAAAAATTAGTACAGACAAACAAGCAGGACTAAGTGACACAGAAAGTTTTCAACAGATACAGTGTGAAGAATATGAGAGAAAAATTTAAGCCTCTGTCTTTCCACATATGAAAGCCCATAGGGAAATAGTTACCTATATATACCAAACAGGTATTAATCACATCTTCCTAATATTAAAATCCATTTCAAATGTTAGTATTGAAATTATTGACCTGAAAATAAGTATTCTTTCTTATTGCAAATCCGCCAGCATTCAGGCATTTTCCACAGCCATGAAGTATGGCCTGAATGTTCACATGGCAGTGTGTTTCTAAACTCTGCAGTTTAAATTTGGAGTTTTAATTGCATGATTGATGCTTAAATTAATTAATTGCAAAGTGTATGCTAATTGTTTAATTGGTTGCTTGATCTATATAGATCATTTTTTGAATTAAATGAGTTGATTTACAAAGTTTATTGATTGGATGTGACAATGAATTATTTCACTGACTACCTGATTTGCAATTTTCTCAATTAATTCACAAACCTTGGGTTACAACTGTGCTTTACTGAGAGTGCTTAGTCCAGGTGATCTATATGCACCTTGCCATGACTAAGACATTTATTATATAAAACAGGTAATAATGATGCATTACTATTAACATAAGCTGTAAATTTGCTAACAAAAAGGTAATCCGGCGATGTTTATCACTATGAATTTTGAAAATTCTGCAATACTATTAAAGAAACTTTCATGAGCCTCTGGACTGTTATAAAGAACTGGAACATTGCTGTAGAATTAATTTTTAACTTCTTCAAGAGCACTTAAGTAACTTTTAGGGGAACTGGTGAAAGGTAGCGCTGGGAAGAGAATTCCTACAGCACTAGGGCTCTGACAACCAGAGAAAGCCTACAGCTGGGAGGCTGTGTGGTTTGCATGGTTGCCAGGCTTTTTAGGAACAAGCTAAACAAAAAGGCTGCGAATAATATAGATACAGCTGATCCTGCTTATGTAATGAGAAAGACTTGGCATGGGTTTTGGGTCCTTCTCTTATTCTATTTAGATTTCTGCGAATACGGACACCAAGCTCTGCATGCTCATTCTGTCCAGTTCAATGTAACTCAAAAGTCACCCCACGCTATGAGACTTTCCAGTCTGACCAGTCACCTGATGCCCATCTTCCCACAGCTGTGGTCTGTGCCGTAAACTACTGATTTTCTAACCTATTTGTTTGACAGAATTCTTCTGTGTGTGCACTTAAAGCTCCGTATAAATAAAGTTAACATTTTCATTTGGTACTTGATACATTTGCATAATTCTCATTAAAGCTAGAGGAACATACAGACATGCAGGCAACCGAACAAATTCAGTGCAGTCTCAAAGCAATCCAAGTGCCAAAAAAAGGTGGTGGTGACAGCAACTTATCTTCCATCAATTATACTGAAAATACATGATGTCAGTTGAATCCCATAAATTAAAGGGGTTACAAATGTCTTCAAACATGGAGTGGGTTCCTGAACATTAACACAGATTAAGTCACAATCTGTTGAAAAAACAAGTCCAACAGGTAAAACTGTTCTGCATTTTGAACCTCCACCAGGATGAGATCAAAGTCCTGAACTTTAGGCTTCAAATTACGAGGTTCAAAGTCTTGAGAATCCAAGTTTGCTATGGACAGAATATAAAAGTTAAGTACAACAACTGACAGATGTAGTAGCGTTCTTAACTTGTAAAAATAGGAAGTTTATTTGAATTTTGCATCTCACTATTAACTTATTCCTAGAAAGGGATTTTGTTTATTTTTTCAGGCGGAATCATTACAGCACATCTGTCAGTGGTTGGCAAGAGAATGGTCCACTGGGTTATGACCAAAGTTCAGATGTAAGAGGCCAGGAACAGGGCTGCTAACACTGTCAGTGGTTCCTCTTATCAAGACACTGAATAGAGACAAATATAATACAATTGTAATAAAAAAGGCAGCCTAACTGAATACAAAATGTTCTCAAAGCTGTCAACTAGTACTCACTCACTTCAGACTCTTACATCTACCTTTTAGGAAAAAGAATTAGGCAGTAATATATTCTTTTCCTAAAGACAGAGGGATTGTTTCTCCTAATTACAAAGTCTACAACCTCCTCATTATTCTCAAGTTGTGTTACTAGTAGGTACATTTGTCATTCTGCATGCGTTGTATATCAGATTTGAAGCATTCTCTGTATGTCTTTTAGTGCAGTGTCACAATGATACCAATTTTCTCTTTTTATACTCTAAACTGACTATATCAGGAATAAACAGCAAATGCAGAACGTGCAACCTACACAAGCTCTTTCCTTATTTGGAAATGATGAGAATTAGTTTACAGTTAAATCAATCCTTGCTACAGGACTGGCAGTCAGCAATGCTAAAAAAGATGATGGAGACATGAGAAATAATTAACAACTACACGAGAAAACAAGCTTGTTGGAATCTGGAGGCTCTGCCCCTTCCTCTTAAGCATTTCTACCCAGGTTCTCAATTGCTGCTGTTAGACTGTTGTTGGGAACTCATGCCTCCAGTATTTATTTTATTATTTCTGTCCTGAGATTTGATCACATTAGACAGCCTCCTTGGTCATGATCACTCTTTGACACATCATAACATCTTATCCTTCAAGGCAAAGAGTGAAATTCATTTCCTTCCACTGCTGATTTTTGCTGTGGGCAATGATGTTTCATGGAATACCTCTACTCACGGGTGTTGTTCCATTTGAGATGTGTTGTGCTCCCGAAAAATATACGTGTGTCCAAAGATTGGCATTAGTGGTGTCTCACTAAAAAATAAGCTAATCACACACAAAGGATACTTTTTTGAACTTATGATATAACGAACAGAAATTAATAAAAGCAAATGAAATGGCACCATCTGCAAATAATTTTATATTTCTTCTTCAGTGTAAAAAAATGACAAATCAAACTGAAGCGTTTAACCTCTGAAACATCTCATATGTCTGTTGAGAAGAGCTAAGGGAAATCCTATATCCAAGGCAACAATATCCATGAAAATGTTTTCAAGAGGGGCTGCTTTTCTGTGTTGCTGCATATCTACTGAACAGAAATCAACTAATCCTAAAAAACGGCAGTTTAAGGGACCTCTTGGCACCTCCTTTTCCCCCTTACAACTGCGCTACAACAGAAGAGAAGAGTATTGAGTCCGCAAATACTTCTGAAAAATGTTGAAAGAGCAAACTGTAAAATTCAGTACCAAAGAACCCCAAACAAACATTTATCAAATATTCCAGGAACAACAACAAAGAGAAAATTGGCTCATATAGAAAAAACCCAAACAAAACGGTTAACCTTCTTTGCACCGGGAAAGTCACCCACTAGAATCTGTTACTAGTAACTCTATAATAAACCATTTTAAGTTCTTATTTTATGTTCTATGACCCAGCAAAAACTGAAGTATTTTACAGAACTGTTTTAAAACCAAAGTTACTCAGATGAGTGGCTCTGAAGTACCTGTTTTATGTACCTTATGTCACCTACCATGATAAAGTAACGGCTCTTACTAAACAACACTAGTTCTCCAGCACAGCAAATCCAATCCATTATTTAGTCACAGAAATCTTAGGGGCAGAATTCTTTCACAATGAAGACGTAAGCAATGATTACCAAAGATACTGAAAAACCCATTGATTAACTGAAGCTAAAATTTTTGAGGATAAGACAGATGTTGCTCTTTACAGTAAAGAGCCAACGTGACTGAGGTCAAAGACTTGTAGAAATTATAAAACGCTGCATGACAGTGGTTTTTTAATTGAAGAACGCAATTTTATTCACAATTTCGAAGAAAGATGGTATTTATTTTCTTTTCTGGAACCTTATTTGCATATCTTTATGTTAGTGATATCTCCAGGATGATAACCTGGAGAGGACAGCACCTTTAGCCTGTATACCTGTCAATTCTTAGAAAACCAGAAACATTTTAACATGTGTATAATGAATTGAAGTCTTTATGTCAGCAAAATGACAGCAGAAAGCAAGTAAGTGATAATGCTGAAGTTCTATGGCAGAATTCTGACTTGTTTTCAGGTGTACTCACTATGGCTAAAAGCTGTTCTGTGGTTTCAGGAGAACACTAACAGTACTTCCAAGACACACTGTCACCCAGTACAGCAACTCCTCTCTCTATGAATCTGTAGGAGGAACCGGTACCGCGCAGACAAAACAGAGTCAGGATCTGGGTACCTTCTCTCGGGACAAACGAGAAGGAGTTACAGATGAGTTCTGGATTTTATGTGACATCCTTGTGAGCTTAGCCATTAAGAACACTACCAAAATATAGATAGGATATAAAATAAAAAACGTCTCCGTGACACCAAAAGAGATAAGATTTATATTATTTTTACATAAAGCATTTTGAAATTATGATTCATTTACAGATTCGTGGTTTCATATGCTTATCATTATACAGTACCCAGTAGTTTAATTGAAAGAGAAATGGATATAGATGCACGTGTACTGCTCAAAAGGAAATACTGATAAATGTGTAGGTGGTTTCTCTAAGATTTATCTATAAAAACATTGACATGGCAATCCATTTTGTTATGCAAAAAGGCTGCAGAGGAGAAAATTAGAGATCAAGAGGTAGTAAAGAAAGAACATTACTTCAGTTTTGGTTCTCGTCCCTCACTTGTATATTGCCAGCATATTAGTCCAATCAGGTCATGCACCTTGGCATTTGCTATCGTCACAACTGTCATGGGCTGTAGTTTGTCTTGGCTTGTGTGCAGTGGGAGGTAGACATCAATTTTTTTGGTTGCCGTTGTACCAACATGACCCTGTCAAGAAAATATATTTCATTAGAATGTATTAAAAAAAAAAAAGGTATGACAGAGCTAATACAAAATCTGGTGCAGATGGGATTCTTTTCAGTAGAAAGATTAAAATACACTGCTACAACTTAAAATTGGAAGAAGCTTGAACGTTTAAATTCCAATTCTTTCACTGCTGCTTAATGTATCTGTAAAAATGATATGAAATATTTGGCAACGATTTCACAGATTTCCATAAAGAGTCTGAACTTCGCTGCAAGATCCCATATTCTTGCGGGATCATAAAAAAAAAAAAAAAAAAAAAAAAAGGAGGCGGGGGGGGTAGGACGGGGAGAAAGAGAGAACGGACAAGCCTACCTAAAACCTCAGACTCGTTTTTCTGCCAGCATTTAATACTAGCATTACCTTTGTTTCTACGTTTCTTCTTTCTTCTGTAGTTCTTTCCCACTATTTGAAAAGCTCACTTCCCTCAAGTGCAAAACTACCAACTTACCGTGCCTTATTCCTCCAGCTAGCACTCCCTCTCTGGTACCCGGGCACAGGCGAGGCATCTTCTGCGGCAGTACCAAAGCAGCCTGTCTCATCACCAGTTACTCTAGTTCTGGGACACGCCAGAACTGCCAGTGCTCCTTGCTTTTCAGCGTTCTAGTTCCCCTCCAGCTTTAGTCTGGGACCCCTCAGCCTCCCCCTTCCCCTGCTGCTATACAAAAAGGAGTCAAAGGAGCTCACACCCGGATGCGCAATGGGATAAACCACAGGGAAACTCTGAGCATACATAAGAGGGGAGACTGGAGCCCAGCCAGCACATTCCCACAGAAAGGAGGAAAAGGAAGAGCCTACCACAGCTGGCAGTGGTCTACACACATAAATCAGGGAGACCTAAACTGGAATCTCAGAGATGCCAACAATTCAGAGACAGTAACTGTAAGCTCAGAGCTCAGGTCACAGCTGGCCAGACACAACATCCAAGGGAAATCAAACCAAGGAACACAACCGAAGTAGAGAACTGTGGCAAAAATGAATGTCGATCACACGTGGAGGTAAAGATGACGTTTAAAAATAAACCTTAGGCTTGACCTTGGTTTGCCAAGAGAAAAACAATATCACACATACAACTGAGCCATTAAACTATTTTGAACTATTTGAAGACAACCAAGAAGGATTAACTAATACTGGGTTTTATTGGAACTCACTGTATTAAAAAAAACCAACAACAACCCCAAACTATTTGGGACTGTAGAGATTAGCAATTAAACAAAACATAAAATACATAGCTACATAAAGATCTATAAAGTTTGCATTACAAGAAAAAAAAGTTTAATCTACTGTGGATAGGACTGCATTTTTAAACCAGTAATCTTTTAAGCAGACAAAAGATTGTACATCCTGATCCCCTCTTCAAAAGCACCCCTGATGTAACTATATATCTCTATCTATCTCTATACATACATGGGCCTTGAGAGAAGAAAGTACTATTCAAATTAATCACTCGGAATTCTAAGTAACAGAATAAAAGGATTCAATACTATAAATCTATAATGAGAGTATAAAACAGGGAGTTAAATGCCATGTGCTAATTTCAATATATTGTTAAAAACCATTTGATCCTTCAGTGTGATTATAAATTAGAGAAATAATAGGAATTTAAAGAATAAAGTTATTCATACTAGCATAGCTAAAAGTATTATTAAAATCCACCCAAATATAATGAATTTGTTTTTTAAGAAAGCATTTTTATAGTGCAGATGCCTCCTCCTTCCATGTTTTTAAGGTAAGAAGAAAATGGGTTTACTCATTTAAAAGGAAATGTTATATTTGTAACAGAATATGGGACATTCCTTCACCTTGTTTGGATAAGCCTTAACAAGCCTTTGGGTGTGTGAGCGTGCCTGGGACTCTGACACACCACCCATACCCATGGCCTTATCTCACCAAGGAAATCATTAACACAACAGAACTACAGCTGCTAAAAAAATAAGGGGGTTTGTATTCTTTCTTTCTCCTCTTGCTTTCCCACTTACAGGACTTAAGGAGAATTAAGTTGGCATCAGGTAATGAATCACCACTCTAAGCCTATCCCTGTCTTTGCCCAGGTGCAAACACTAACCAAGAGAGTGTAGGAACACGCGTGAGGCTTTGGGCATCATTCACGTTATGGTCATGACTGGAGATACCACCCAGAACGGGAGACCTGTGGTTTCAACTACATTTGCATTAGAATGAGTAAATAGCAGTTATCAAGGAAATTAATGTGACTCCTTGGCACGCAAAGTTAGTTACATATTCAAATCCAAGGATGGCGGAATCATAAGTAATGCTTAGTCTTGATAATGGAAAATCCAAGAAAAATTGACAACCAGACGCGAGAGTCGATGCCAAGGTTACAACCGATGTACACAGCATAAAACCAGAGAACGGCCGAACAAGCCAAGAATTGAAACTAATAACCAAAAAGACCAGACTATTCCCTTAGCCACTACTACAAGTACACACTATTTTATAAGCTCATAATCCAATAAACACATGTATGTATAAAATAAACACATTCTAGGAACCCTGATCTCACAGCTATCACAAGTAAGATAGTAACTTCCCTGGGTCTGCCTTTCACAATGCTTCTCTTCTTTGTCGTACACTGTGCTGTTGCTTTGTGTTTGTTGTTTTTTAAAATAAACTTTTCTTTGTTCTTCCCTATCTCTATATCTCCTCTACCTCCTCCAGCCTATTTTTACTGTCTTGCTTGTCCAAACTCCCTCCATTACTGATATTCTTCTTCTCTTACTCACAAACTCTCAGCATGAACATCAAGATGACAGGTGACCTAAACCAGAGGTAATTTGTACACTTATCAGGATTCCAACTGCTCTTTGAGCAAGGGGAACAATACCAACAGCAGCAGTACTGGGAAAATGGCTCAAAAGCATCACTATTATACTTGAGATCTTTGAGAGAGTTAAATATCTTTATTAATTAAAAGGGCTGTAAAACTGATTGCCATGAGATACTAGAGAGAGGCTGAAACCTGAGATTTGGAAGCCAGTCAAGACCTTCTATTAGTAATGAGAACATTCGTTGTCATATTATGTAGGAAACATTAGTATGGCCTATAAACATGTGGGTCAAGGCTTAGACTGATCAATCACCAAGTCAAAGGGGTCTGGAGGAAATCTCCACTGTATTTATTGCAAATTGATGATATTTGTTCTGAACCAGCATTAGAAATCCAAACAGTCAGGTACCTGTCCACAGGACGGACTGAATCCATATCCTTAGTCTGGTCCTGCAAAATATTAATTGTGTAGGAAGTCCCACAGAGCTCAATTACTTATCTGTGCAAAGCTTATTAGGTAAGGATTTGAAGGTGGTGGGACTGAATAAAAGGGATCCAATTATTTGTCTCAGTGGCCAAGAGTCAAAGACCTAGCCACGCTGGATTTAACTAGTAATAACTTGTGGGTTTTAGATGGTGCTTGTAGTCTCTTCTTTGGGAGGAATCATTCAGAACCAGATTACAGACACTACCGGAAGCATAATTACTTCTTTCTCCCAACTAAAAATTGTATTCCAACTGTAAATGCTGAGGAGATCCAGAAGATAAAGTACAATTACCTATATTCAAAAAGGCAACATCAAACTTTATTAATAGATCCTGTATAAAATTCAATGGAAAATCTATTCAGGGCCAGGGGCCCTACCATTTGGAGTTTCCTTAATAGCCTCCAATAAATCTGGGAAGCATAAAGGGGCTGTTAAATTAACATTTTCCTGATCTGTCACCTGTGGCATAGTTAATTTGTCAAAAAATTCTTTTAGCTTGTCACTGGACACTGTATATTCTGACAAATGAAGTCTGGAATAAAATTGACAAAATATCTCGTTAATTTTCTAGGAAATCACAAATCTGATTCCATTAAGCTTTTATTGTTAGAAATGTTATATTCCACCAATCCTTTAAGGAAGTGAGGAGTAACTGGATACACAGAAAACATACAATAAATCACAGAAAATTTTCTTAGTATTTTTATTAATGGATTCTCTTAAGGCTACCTAGTGCTCTCCTACAGTGTGATCTTATGAAAATTTCCGTTTGCTATTTCTATAGCATTTTCATCTCACTCAAAGTAGAGATGATGTTTCATCATCTGCAATTCATGGGAGGAAACATGGCGCTGTGCAGTGTACACAGGCTTGAAGAGGCAAAAAACCAGGGATACTATTTTCCAAATTATTGCTAATGTGGTGTGCACATAAAAAAATCATTTAATTTCTTTGTATTTCTGTTTTCTCTATCACTGTCGTCACAATTCTTGGTGGTTCGCACATCACAGCTCTTTGGCACATTTACAGCTATTCTTTTCTGCTGCTGTTCCAAGAGCTGCACAGAATTGTGTCCGTTATTTGACATTGCTGAGAAGTATAGCCTCCTGAACTCACAAACTTTCTGCTTTCTATTTTTATAATTTAAATTAAGCAGATCAATGTATATTTATTTATGCACTTTGATAATAAGCAGCGGCTAAGCTTAGGCAAGTTATTCCCATTAATAAACAAGTATCTTCTGAAAGAATAACTTGGTATCTAAGACTACTGCTCCTGTGAATCCATGCTTCTCATGTCTAAAATGAAGACAGCCACAAAATAGTACAGTAATATTTGCTGATATATAGTAACAGTAGTCGGGCTAATTACAAGAACATAAGTAGCACCACATACATATGTTGCTGGTACTTCTAGACACAAGAGTATGAGTGAAGGATATGACAGGCAACTCAAATGATGAATTTTCATGGATTTTCCAGGATTGTATTTGTGAGCTGTGGTGTTTAATTATATAAATACTGGTTACTACAACTATGACAGGAAAACTGCACGTAGAATGATCTTCATTGGCTACATATAATTTTAGAAATATCTGTATCATTAAGTAATATTCTGCAGTAAAATGAATATGCTTTAAATAAAAGCACAGTATGTTAAATTAAAGAAAAAAAAACATATTTAAACTCTATCAATTCTTTCAACACAAGAAGTCTCTCTAAGATTTAAAATCAACTTTTAATCAAAGTCCATGAGAAAAATATATACATCCCTCCAATACCAGGTGATGTATATGTTGAATAGCTTATTGTGGGGCCACTAATATTCTTCTACATGATATAGGAAGTTTGGTGCAGTCTGTCCATCCCTAGGACAACTTACCCCTAAACATAGTTCTGAAGTATCTGCATAATGGGGAGCTAACGGAACAGCCATTGAGAAAAATGTGTACGCGGTATCCTTCTCACTTCTGATTTGCTTCACTGCACACCACAGCAGAAAATTAAAACAAAGTCCATAAACATTTCTTAGAGACAAGTGATTAATTTTTAACAATAATAATTTACTGCATCTTCCTGTACAATAGAGTTCTGTGACTAAATGTTATATCACTTTAAGATTAGATGTTCTAATGATATAATGCAAAGATTTTACTGAATCATTATTTAGTGGGAGTCATAAAAACCTCTTAAAATTAATCTTTCATGCACATCTAGCTTATCCAAAGTTAGCATTTAATTAGATGGCCTTGGCACGAATGAGCTTACTACTTTATTTGCTCAATCAGTATATGTCTCTTCAGTAATTATAATTAATTCAAGTCATTGACTCACCTCCCAGCAAACAATGCTAAACATTAGACAAAATGGAAACAAATGCTTATCCTTTTCCAAATGTAAAATGTCTTCTCACTTTTAAGCCCGGTGAAATGTTTTTTTGGTTTAGGTGACAGGTTATTTAATATACTTTGTAATCCAGCAATCACCTCCTAAACATAACTTACATATGTATTTAAACAACATATAGAAAATACATGAAGGGGAAAAAATTGAAATATATTAACTCAGCATTTACAACACAAACAAAAGTTCTAACAGATTAGAGCACAGATGTTTATGGCAATACAAAGGACTATATTTTTCTAAGACGACCATTGAAAAGCATCGTTTTCTAAGATCTTGACTTAAAAAAAAAAATTTAGAGTAATTATTTCTTCATCCAAAATAAGTGGGAATAAAACAGTCAGTCATATTTACTCATAAGCAAAACAGCTTTTGAGGGGCTGAGTAGAAAAGGAAGGGTTATCCAAAAAAAAAATAAAAAAAAAAATATTTAAGTTTAGATGATCAAATATCTTAAAAGCTTTCAATAAGCATGTGGCAGAAACCCTCATACTGTAGCACAATATAATGACACTGCCGGCATATGGTTCAGAGTGAACACACTGGCAGCAAAGTAGGATGACGAACACGTTTATCAGCCTCAGTATCCAAGACCCACACTGCCCAGCAGTGAAACACAGAGCTGCAACTAGTAGGTTTTGGTGCGGTGAGTAGAACAGCATCTAACATAATATGATGGTTAAATATTTATAACGTAGTCTGTTCATTTTATTTGCACAGTATTATAACAGATCTGAAGAAAATGCCTGTTCAGTTGCATATTATATTAATATTCAGAGGCATAATGCTAAGTCTTAGTGTTCGTATGAAAACACAGGGTAGTTCTACCCCTTGTATTCTCCAATACACCATACTATACCTACTATGGCAAAACAGGAATGATATTTATTTCATCAGGTGGTTAAGCCAGTATTGGTATTTTTCATTACTATAGCCATATGATTACTTTTGTTATTCTGAAGTCATTTATGGAAAAGTTGTCCCAGTGGCCTCACTGGTGGAATGACTCAACACCGGCAGGTGACCACACTACATTCACATGCCTGCCAGTCCTCACAGTTTTTCAATGAAGCTTCAAAGTCGTTCCTTTCTGAGGAGTGGATTCTCCTTTGTATCATCCTAGCTTGTGCTGCAGAGTTAGCAGATCACAATGTAAAATTCCATTAACATTGTTAAATACTTAATTTATCTTATTCACACTGTCACTATTCATAAAAATTTAACCCAGTAATTTCCTGTTATACAAAGCATAACAAAGTATGAATATTTAACTACAAGGTAAATAACACACTATTATTTTTTATTCTAAATTGTTGACTTCACTTAGCATGTCTGCTTTGTATAGCACCACACTATTTTTCAATTAAAGGTCCAGATGTTTCAAAGGCTCCAGTAGGCAGCAGCAGTTATGAGAAATGCGTTATCTGCATTGCAATGATCACTACAACATCAGCTCCAGGCTGCATTAACATACTCATGTTTTATTCTAGCCCCCCTCCTAATGTACCAGTTAATTATACAACACACAGCTGAGAAACATAACCTCCAGAGCTGGACAGTTTCCTTCCACGCTTCCACCTGAACAAATTTTTAGATGCACCTCAAAACTACGATTTACATATATAACCACATAATCAAGTATCCCAAATTACTGCCTGTTCTTTCCTGGCATTCACTCCCACAATTAATACAACTACGTAAGTCCTGAGCAACGAGTAAGACATACAATTCTTGTAACAGCATATTTCAATCATATTAACATGCATTCATTTATACAACTCACTTGTTTTACTTAAAGTGCTATGAATATGATTTCTTGTTATGACTTTTTTCTGACAAGACTGATTTGGTGGGGAGAGAGAAACCCCGCGTCCATCTCCTTTACAGCCCAGGCCTCATGTACTTTCCTAGAGGTATCAGGTTTAGGACAAATGGACCTGGTCCATCTTTAATCCTATCGCACTGAAATGGCATTTCGCCAGGAGCGAGAGCACCTCCTGCGCAGCAGGTCAGCACGCTCCCTGCAGCACCGCCGAAGCCAAACGCAGGACCCGGAGCTGCCTTTCTCCAGAGGGCTGGATTTCACACTGACTGCCATGGCACTGAGCTAACCGTGGATATTAAACCCTTATCTATTCAGTTCCAATAGTTCTGCTGAAGAATGAAAACACATACGCAGATTTATCAAAATACAATTGCTACAGCTGCAACAAAAATGCATTCATTACGTGAAACTATCCTTAGTTTCCATGTAGTGAAGAGAAGGAATGGCCTACTTTAGAAGAATTATTTATATTTTACTTAGTAATAAACATTACAATTTAATACTGAGGAATAGTTGTTCTTTGTAAAAACAAAATGCACCAAAACCTTATAATTAAAACTACGCCATAAACATTATTTGTACGTTAAGAAATACGCCACGATATATTTTAATGAACAGATGCTATACAAAAGATAAATGTTTTCAGAAATATTCAATCCTTAAACAGATCAGCCTCTAATCCTATGCTTCTGTTGCATAAAGCAGACAGCTTAAGTTCCTCGAGGACATTAGCCAACCTTAGGTGGAACATTTTTAATACATCACCGTGTCACTTTTTAATGTGCCACAATCTATTAACCACATGGCAAACTAACAGGGATTTTTAAAATATGGCTTTTATAGCTTTGTGCTGGTGATTAATTAAATAAATAGCCAGCGTTTCACAAATCATCCCTCTAATTAGTCTAAACCAGACACTTTGCATTCACTGGCATTATTGCCATCTGAAGCTCACAGAAGGGCAGGAGCGCTACGAGGACGAGCCTGTGCACTCCGGAGCACATCGTCACCGCGCAGCCCAGGCTGGCACGGCACCGCGCAGCCCCGAGGCAGAGGTACCGTCTTCACAGGTGCTGCAGTCAGCTGGAATTTGACTCCAGCTGCTTGGAAAAGATGTTCTGTGTAATTATTCTCCCTCATCCTGAAGGAAACAATCGAGATAACAAAGAAAACAGAGCTGTATCTGGAATTTGACCTGAAGTAGCAAAGTTGTCTGTTGCGGAAAATGAACAAATATTAAAGGCAGATGCTAGAAAAAATCTACCAGCTAAACGATACATTTTCTGTCAAAACGTTCCAAAGTTGAGGCTACAACTAATTACATGCAGTCCCTTCAAAGAGAAGCCAAGCAAGGCTTAGCATTAAAATGACTCAATTATTCGTAAAAAGAAAGAGAAAATAATCTGTAAAACCTGCCCGAAATCTCATCATTTTTACTGTGCCTATCTAGATAGATCATTTCCCCCAGAGCTCAAATTAAACTCTTAATATGTTCAAGTTTTACTACAGGTTTTTCTCCAAATTATAATTAACTGGAATTTCCTATCTAGGAAGGTCTTTATATGGAAACATGTTCTGCAGTGTTTAGTGACACTATCACAACAGCTTTTTCCCCCCTCAATTTAAAAACCATCAGAGAGATGGAAAATGATGTAGCAGTCAGGCTGCTCGTCAAGGTGGGATTTTATTTCCTCTATGAGGCGATTTCTTTCTTGGCATCAGCCACTAAACTTGCCCCTTGAACCGAAGACACCAGTGGCATCATCCGATCGGCCGTGCCCACGCCGCGCGGGGCAGCGATGCCCAGGTCTGCCCGGAGCACCCCACTGCGAACCATCCGAGGACTGCAGAGCCGCCCGCGGCGTGTGATGCTGACCTGCACGTTACTCCCTCTGACCTCGTTACCAGGAGCAAAAAGTCAGGGGATTAAAAAGTGCAGCCTTGAGAAAATGATCCACGATAAATAATCCTAGGGCTGGATTACACCGAGAAAAATTATGTAGAATTTGACTGGGTTATATTACTCGTCAGTAAGGTATATTCATTTAATCAAACTAAATTTAAACAACCGCACTTCCAGCAATATGGTCAAATTTTTTGTACTGCAACAATTGACTAACAACAGAATAAACGCCTTGGTGCCCTGTCAAATAAAACTCTTTGCTCTTCTTGCAAAAAGAACAGAATCCAATTCCAAGAAAAACACTAAAGCCTCTTCGGTGAGGGATGTCTCAGCCACCTCCTTCACTTTGACGATTTCTCTTCAGAGCTTAAGAAACAGGGCAACCCGGCAATACCGGGGTCGACTGCCAAATTGCACTTAACACTGCTGAACCCACTCCGGAGAGGACTCTCGCAGCCACCCCGCTCCAGAGCGGCAGCAGCAGCAGCTCCTCGGCTCTGGCGCGTCCACCCAGCCCCGCAGCGAAGGGGCTACGAGCAGCACGGGGGGAGCTGCTCCGGGGAGCGGAGCGGAGGACGCACCGCCTTCCCAGCCCCAGCACCGAGAGGGTAACCACGAGCAAGGCAGCTGAGAAAAATGGTCTTCGCGTACAGAATAAAGAATTGCAAGACCAGAGACTTAATTCTACCCTTTTCCAGCAATTAAAAAGAAGAAGAAAAAAATTTTCCTCAAACCTGCAACACAAGTTCAGACCTTGGATTTATCCTTTCAAGAAATTTGAAGTTCTAATTAACCGTACTGATAACAACCTAACAGATTTTCTGTGGCTGACTTGTCTCTTTGTTTTCACTAGCACTATGACTGCAAAAAGAATTGACTGGCTGTGAAAATTCTATATCCCTTCTTCTGGAAAATAACGTTTACATAACATACAAATGTGCACTGAAATTCTACGTTCTTTTTCTAATTAAGTACTGTTTTCCCTATTACTGTGCCCACAAAATTACTTCTATAAATGGATTTTACACAAAATATAATATACATTCTGAGACAATACAAATTACTCAGACTTTGAGTTGAGAAAAAAACTGGACTCCCGGCTTTCTGCACATCTAATATTCTCATGATACTTTTCAGAAGACTGGCCTAATAATTCCAGTATGGCTAAAATCTCTCTGATAATTATACACTATCTCCATAAATTTTCTTTGCACTTTTATCTTGATACAGAAAAGATCTTTACTTTCTACTCATAACCACTTTAAATCAGCACTAAGCCTACATTTCTCTTTCAAAGTGCCCCTTTAAAAAAAGTCAGTAGTGTACAGCACAAGGCATGTCCACAGCCGAAGCAATGGAAAGGCTGGGCTCTTGCTTGAGGTCATTTTAAGCCAAAAGCCATTTTAACCAATTATTTAAAAAAGAAATAAACGCATTCTGTGTGTAGGGAACCTATATCAGCATTCCAGATGACCACAATATTGGGGGAAGAAGTCCAGGACTAATAATATTAGGACTTTTTAACTCTCATATTACACTTCTATCCCTGAAACTGAGTAGGTGCTGGTACACTACTTTGTCATCCATCACAACATACCAGTTTGAAAAATGGATCTCCTCCACGCAACTCAAATAGCCACATGCCATTTAGGTGGTACCTCTAAATAGACTATTAAAAAGTTTAACCTTAGGAAGCTTTTGCCCTTAAAATATCGCATGTGAAAATGCTTTGTTGGGCTAGTTCGAGCACGTTTAACTGATGCAAGATTAAAACCTGTTCTCCTTCAGATGACACTACAAAAAAAAACCCAAAACCCAAGCAAAACCCCACAAAACCCCACCACTCTGAAAGGCAAGACACAGTAAGAGGACTTCACAGCACTTCCTGACATAAAGTGTTTTCAACATTTTTCTTCCCAGAACTTAGGCCCCTATCAGCCTAAGGTATAATAAATTCAATCTCCACAGAGAGCTGGAAACTTTTCTTGTTAGTAAATCAATTCTCCTCATCTTAAATGAAAGCTTTACTGGTATTAAGAAGTTAACAAGAATTTTTTTCCTATGTGTTTCAGATAGGCAAACAAAGGAATCTTAGATGGAAAAAGCCCATTATATTGCCTTTACAAATTCTGAGTGGGGAATATTTAATAAAATCTTAAATAAATAAAAATCTAAATTTATAATGGAAACATGAATAAAACTATTATGACTCCATTTATATTTAAGGTTTAACTACAACACCAGAATTCTTTGGTTAGTGTTATTATGGTGCTTGAACAGACCCATAAAAGAGTTCTTACTCTGTAATTAGTGTCAACGTCTCAAAATTATTTTTCAAGTACAAAGGTCAGAGTAAAGTCATAGTCTAAAAGACTATCCTCTGAGAAATTAAAAAAGAAAAACTTATCTACCTCAGAAATTTTTCTCACAATAAACGTGCCTGTTATATGTATATATCCAATCCTCCTGCAACTAGCAGACATTAAAAACGTTTGCTAATAAAACATATCCATATTTCTTTGGCTGTTAAGAAACTTGTGAATACGTTTTTCATTTAGTTTGATCTGTAATTAAGGGAAAGATAATGACATTAGTAAATTGCTAAAAAATCAATTAGACAGAATAAAATGCAATATGATTCAGCCAGAAGATTAACAAGTGCATTATGAAAACTACTTTTAAATTCTTTAACTCTAATGAAAGTTTGCTTTAAGTGACCATGGCCTAAAAAATGCTTTTTATTTGAATGCATCATCAAACTGGCCAGTCATTAAAATTTTCCTGTATGTTTCATTGTACCAGCCGTTTTTTCTTCCTTTTCTTTCTTTTTTTTTTTTTTTTTTAAGTAGGATTTCATGCTAAGAAAAAGGGTTTGGATGTTTCAAAAGAACTCCTGTCAAACTCTCAGGTCCTCTATTGACTCTGGGCAAAGTCAGAACCATTTAATGAGCTCCCAGTTGTACTCACAATGGTCTTCAGTTCATGGCACTTATTGAAATTAAAATGTTCAAGCAAAATTATTATTTCTCCCACAAAAACCAAAGGCCTGTACCTTACTCTTAAAGTACACCTTCTGCTGGTTAATTCTTAATCAAAGAAACTACTATGTTAGGCAACCAAAAGCCAGTTCAGGCTTAACCTCCCCATAAACATGTTCAGGGCTTACAGAAACAGTTACTGACAAATGATGTTTTAAGGGTATTTTGAACTTCCTTTCGTTGGCGCCTACCTTAAAATTGAATGGAAGCAGGAAGGATGTCACGCCGCCACCCATGCAGAGAAAAATTCGAAGCGATGTAGTCTTGTTAGAATTACACAACAATTTTAGTGTCTTACAACACTGCTTTCAAATACATCGAGCATGAGATCTTTTTTTCCTTGCTATGGGAAGAATTTAGTGTTTGACATGCATTCTTACTAACTATAGCACGCTTCAGTATTTTATTCATCCATTTCATAAACTTCAAAATTTCTCCAATGCTCACACCCTCTTTAGAGAGGAGCGTGCCAGTTTACAAATGGCTGAGGTCAAAAGGACCTCTGAAGAGAAAAGAATTTCATAAAAGGGATGAGACATTAACACAGGAAGGCTGTGCAAAGGATCGGAAGAGGATGGGCAAGAGAGGAGGCGTGTGGTGACTTGAGAGCGCAGGCACAGACGCAAAGCGTCGCTTTTCACCTGGTGTTATGTGAAAGGGTACAGTGCAGAGTTGGAAGCTCTGAGCTGATTACTTTTTTATTATTACTTAAAGTATTCTGCAAAGAATAATTAAATAATACATTTGTTTTTGTTACAGCACTGCCTTTTGTCCATCAGTAGATTAACTAAACTGAGCACTTTGTGATGAACGTATGTCAAGACAGATTTCTGCAAGTAAAAATTCACAAGCAAAGACATGTCAACAAACACAGCACATATAATAAACTTGTATCCAATTTAAGCACTGATCTCAACAGATTTTAAGCGCAGTTTAATTTTAAACAAATCAACCAGCAACCTCTCTAAGATCAATCAACAGCATCTTTAGTGAGGTATTAATATCTGCTTTTTCATATACTTCTTTCAAAACTCCAAATTATCTCTTCTTCCCTCTCCTTGTCCCCAAGAAAGTATGGAGAAGAGGGAAGCTAATTATGTACTCACATGCGGCATAGCAAATCAGTTAAATTAAACCTGTACTTCACCTAAGTTGTATGGAGTGCAAACAACATTACTAACTTTTCTAATTTCATACTCTAGTACTCCCAAGTAAATAAGAGAGACGAAAAAAAAGTAAAGTTTTCCTACAAATAGAAACTGTCACTTACTAGGATGTGATCTTTTCAG